>NC_060207.1:156710625-157437500 GCF_021130785.1 Homalodisca vitripennis | reverse complement strand
AGTTAACTCCTAGATCTCGGACCTTCCAGTGACCCTTAAAATCATTAAACACAACAAATAAAGTTTCTTTTTAAAAGAAAAACAGCAAATAGAAAAATTGTATTGAAAGTGAACTTTTCAAAAGTTGCGCATAAAACGCAGATAATAAGCACATTACTATTTTGTAACATTTTTAACACCCTGTAATTTTCATTAGGATGACCCATTTGAGGTCCGTTTGCGGTCATTGTAAATTCTACTATACAAAGACCTTAAATTATGGTGCATATCAAACCTAAAGCTTACATTTAAGAATCTCGCTTACTCCTCGTGGACCGTCCCCCATTGAGGTGGTGAGATCAATTAACCCATGAAAAAAACAAATATTTAGGTCTAAACGAATATGTACGGAGTTTAAACCTCCTAACTTATACGGTATTAAAACAAAAATAGGGGGAAGGGATCTTAAAACTCACCCTGTATGTCTTTGATCATTTTATCAACTCAGGATTGACAGGGCTTCTCCCAAATGCAAAATACAGTAGTATTAAAACTAACCTTGCTACAGCTAATCATTTCCGTTAGTGATCATAAATATTAGTGCCTTCTTTATTAGATTACGATAAATTACACTAGTGTTCGAATGGTTGAGATTTTCATGGTTGTACCTTTTATTGTATTATTTCATATAATAGTTCATAATTAATCGTTAAGGTTTTGAACTTAGACTATTAACGATCGTAGCTTATTTCTGAAATGCTGTTTATGAAAGATCGGCAGTAAAATATATGCGTGGAAAAATTTGCGAAGATTACTTACTGCTAATACATGACAATGTTATAGTTCTATGATACTAAGTTGATAGTATTTAGGATCCATCTGAAATAGGTTTAATGTTTCTTTCGTACACAATTGATGTATTTATTATGAAATTCAATGACCATGGACTGATCTACAATAGAATAAAACATTACAAAAGAACAAACTGATTAAATAATCCGAGGAAAACGTGTGTTCACAATTATTTATAAATTCCACGGTTATTACAAATCTTCCCCTAAAAATCTATGTTTTAATTGTTAGTAAGTCACTTGAATATTTACGGCATCTAAGGACAAAGTTTGATCGCCGCATTTTTCTGCAAGAACTTACTGTACCGCAATTTTACAAGCATTTTATTGTATTTTTATAACATTCTGCAACTATTTTACAACTAATATAGTTTCAAAACTTGGTATAATATTTAAGATCAAAAGGTTTCAAATAAATAATTATAAGTAGACTGTTACAAAACATTTGTTAGACCTGACCTTTAAAGCTATAAGTGCGTTTTAGAAACAACTTGCTAGAAGTTGTAATTCTCGTAATTGGAAATAAGGCTAAAATTGTCCTGTAGTTTAACATTTACACTCAAGTACACTAAATCAGTATCTTCAATACCGTTTATTCTACTTACTAGGTTTATCTACTTAAGTAGGTATATCTTTGTGATTCTGATTGTTATTACAATCAGACAAACAAATTTATAAAATAATAGTTTTACCAACAAATTGTTAAACTGTATGTTAACCAAACTTCTAATTAATGTATCCCAATTATTTATATTGATTTGAATTATTTATATCCAGGTTTGACTTTTAATACATTAAACTTTACTTATCTCAAAATACCATTCTGAACATGTTTGTGACACGTGCTCTCGCAAAGAGAAGCAAAGCAAGTAGCAACCGCCACAAATTATACTTTCTATATCCATAGCACATTTTTTTATAAAGCTCACCTTCAAAATGTACTATGAAAATCCATTCTTTTTGATCATTTTGGTATATAGTGCAAGGGGGTGTTCCTTTAAAACATTTTCAAACACATTTAAAACATCTCTCTAGGCACGGATGCCAAGATTGTAAGCAGGTACCGCCGACATCCTTATAATAGAACGTTGAGACTTTATGGAGATTTTTGACGTCCGTAAATAAGGATGTTGGGATCGAAGGGGGCAGTAAAATCACAAACGTAATACATTTCTACGCATTAACACGCGTAGTATCTACGTTTATTGGTTCTGATTAACAAAGTTGCTTTTCAAACTTTACTGTTCGGATCGAACGTAGTGAAGGAGTGGATGTGGCATCTCATCAAGGAGTTACTGCGTTCACGGCAGAGAATTTATTGAAATTGCTTCAAGCGGCAGCGTAACATTGGCTAAAACTTACCTCCAATCCATGCATCTCTCTTTACTTCAGTTAGCCTGAGGTACGCGATATCTTTGAGATATTAGAGAAATTAAACGTACCAAGTAAGTCACTTGTGTTTCAATGAATGTGGAAGGATTTAAAAAGGATTTTTAGAGAAATCTGAAAGATTTTAATCATGCTTGAACTTGATTTTTTAACTATTAATATAAAAAGGTTTGTTCAAAAAGTTACAAACGTGAAATGTTTTCTTTGATTTGTAGTTGTTCGAAATATATTGTATAAATATTTATGAAATCAGGTTGTTTGTTTATTAAAATAATTATTTTGTGTAACAAAAATGTATTTCAGTATTAAAAAGTAAAGCAATCGATATTTTAAGAGAGCCTATAGATCTTATTAGAGTTATTCAGAGTAATTGTGAGTATTGTTGTAATATATCAGAATTATGGGTCAGAAGGACATTATGGGTTACAATTAAAGTTATAACCTATTTGCTAAGTAGTAAGTACTTAACTTTTTAAGCTCTACTGAAAAGAGAGATAGGCTATAGCTATGCAGGAAGGTAGTGGTTTCTCCCCATGATAATTATACGGTCTGTATCAGAAGTGTTTTGAGACATCTGAGAGGGCTGTCCGATCTGTCGCATCTCTCTGCGGGAGGACACGCTTTTGGTAAAGGTGATGTGAGTGGGTTCGGAGAGGATGATTTATTTCAATGTGTGATTTCTTTCACATGGTGTGGTCCACAATTAGCATGAACTTGGGTGCAGATGGACGCCCAATACCTTTGACCAAAGGAATGTTGGATATATATGTGTGTGTGTGTGTGTGTGGGAACATCCATACCCCATTGTAGGTTAGGAGTGTATGGATCTGGTTCGGCGACGATGATGTAGTATGCAAATGGACAATTTCTTCCAAAAGCCATAAGAGAAATGAGGTTTCAGTCTAGTTCCTAATAATATTCTTTGGGATCTTATGAGTTTCGATGATCAAACCCTATAATGATCGTTTATTCAAGAGTTTTTTACCATGTATTATACTTTCCTACATTGTACCCTTAAAGAGGCCTGATAAAATAATTATATTGCTCACAGTTTATAAGTTTTAATTTCAAAGAGTAGAAAAAGATTAAAATGGAGTCTGTTAATCGTTAATGATCATTTCATTCCCATTTTCAGTATTATTAAAGAGTCTTGATTTATAGGCAAACTAGAAAGCACAAATTTATGGGAAATTTATCAAGAAAATTCTATATTTCCGATTATGATTTCATCTAATACATATAGTTTCCCTTTCATCACATTCCAAAAAAATATGTTGTGGGATTTTATTGCTCTGATAAAAAAGTGTAGTGTCTATAAATAAAACTAAGTTTAAAAAATTAATTTAAAAATCACTTAATTTATAATTTAATATGGTTTGCAAAGAAGCACAGTTGAATTTTAAGTTACTATATTAAAATGAACATGTATGTTAGAAAACCTACTATTCTCATTGTACAATAACGTGTATGTGCCGAGGAATTTTAAAGATTTTTAAATATTATAATGAATTGAGTTAGTCGAATGAAAGATGTAGAAAACGAAATGACAATTAGTCTAATCACGGCATAAATGTGGAATGTTAAATTAGTGGTGGAATTATGACTTCTTTATAGCCATAACATTTAAATAACAGATATTCTATTTTATAATCACATCACATTTGGACTTAATTGAAAATCAAGAAAGGTAACCCATTCACATCGGTAACACAGTGAGTTGGAGGGGCAGCGTACCCTCTGGGCTGTGAGAGCGCGTGTGAGAGCGCTTGGGTTGGCAAGGGTCTATAATCCGCTTTAGAGGCCACGGCAGACTGGACATAGTATAGGAACAATCTGGATTTGTCGGCAACCAACTAAGCTATCGTCAATTTAATATCAATATTGGAAATCAACAAGTCTTTCCTGGATAATTCGAATAATCAGGAAAGGTCAATCTCCTTTTCAGCCTTAATCAGGCCGTCTTCATGGCCCAATATCCTGTGCGACCATCTTATCAAACAGACTAATGAGTAAAGTCGGTACAGTGTAAAGGTCAGTGAAACTGATAAAAATTGCAGTGGTCACAGCTAAATTTTGAACGTGCCTATCTACAACTCAAATCCAAAGTCCGGCGTCTTAAAACTCTCGGACGTCGGCTGAAAATATTAACTCAACATAACAATATTAATTGAACAAAATTTTGATAAAACGTATTAAAACATCATTATTTTTATTATCTTTCATAGAAATTCTGCTTTTTGTCCATATAGATGTGAAATTCTACATACATTTTTCAAAGCATGCTAAAACAAAAACTCATTTATATAGACGGATCTTCTGAGTACTTCTGTACTATGTCTGTGTGAACTACTGCTATATTTTATGATATCTATCAGTATTGCATTTTAATAAATTTCATTATTGCGAAATTTCTATTTCTTATTAAATTAAACTTTGTTATTTTTACGAACACAGCCCTCTCTGCTATACTTTCCTTTTTCGGGAGGTAAAATTTTTTAACCATAACAGTAAAATTAACTCTTTTGTCTATGTAACATCGTCTGTGACGCTTTAAATCAACTACAAATCCTGGTTGAACCAGATTCATCCAAACGAAACAGTATTAGTGATAATTGCCATACTATATCATATTAATTTATTTAGTAAATTTTAATGGTTATTTTTTATGACATGTGGGAAAGATGTAGAATCAAATTAGTTACAAGCTACATTCATAAGTTGGATTCCCTTGGCTGAAGATATGGTATCTTTTAACACCATTCACAACATTGACAAATTGGTGTCGTCCCTAAAAGACAAACCAAATCGGTTAACGGAGACTCCAGAACCAATATTGAAATTCCAAACTCAAGTGGTACGACGCTGATAAATGTCTCCTGCTATTTCTCTTTGTATTTTGTCAGGGCACTCTGGATGTGTTTGCTACGTCTGAAAAGACACACACATCACACATATATACATGTATAATACTTTGCGTGTATCTAATAAATAAATATATATAATTTCAGTAAATATTGAATCAAAAAAGTACTTGCTCCGCCGGATCACTCACTTTTCGAGTGCGCTCTACAGCAAAATTAAAGTACCAATAATAAACATTCGTTTGTTTAGATAAATTGGAGGAGCTGGATCTTATCTTATTAACTGAACCTGAAGGCTAGGACCATGATTCTAACCATTAAATGTCTTAACCTACTCTGCATAATAGTAAACAAATTCTGTCCAATTTCCCGCATATGCCAAAAAGTGGTAGTATAAAAAGGGGCGCTGTTTTTATCAATCTATTACTATACATAACGGTAATATTAACTAATTTTTAAAATTCTTTCAGTTTTAACTAGAACTGATAGATTGTATCGGGATAAATAATTATTTGCTCTTTATGTAGTTAGTACTCAACTCATTTTACTAGTGAGGAAATCGTAGTACGTAACTATATTAAAATAAAAAACCATAACCAATTAGAAAGTTCATTATATAATTACTATTACAAATTGGATTTAATAACATATTGAATAAAACATGAAATATTGAGGAAACTGTAACTTTCATGTAATTAACGTAACAATAATTATAATATATGAAGAGTAAAATCCTCAGGAAATTAGAACTTAAAGATGGAGTCAGTTTTTAAGCAAGCAATTTCACAAATTTTATAAAAGAAATTTAATTTGCAATTAATATATACTTACTTTATTAGTTGCTGTTACCAAGTAACTCTCGAACCCACCAACTACATACAAAAATTATCAGCCATTTATGTCTAATGAATATTACGTGAACTGTGTTGTTAGTAACATTAGTGTCGTTAGGAACCGGTTCTGAGATCAGTTAGTTGATGTTACCGTGTAACTCTCGTGTCCACCAACAACACACGAACAGTATCAGCCGTTGATGTACAGTCAATTTTACGTGAACTGTGATGTCGTTGTTAGTAACATTACTGCCGTTAATAGCAGGTTCTGAGATCAGTTAGTTTGTTGTTTCCCTGTAACTATCGTGCCCACCAACGTCACACGAACAGTATCAACCGTTGATGTACAGTCAATTTTACGTGAACTGTGATGTCGTTGTTAGTAACATTACTGCCGTTAATAGCAGGTTCTAAGATCAGTTAGTTGTTGTTTCCGTGTGTAACTCTCGTGCCCACCAACGTCAAACGAACAGTTTCAGCCGTTGATGTACAGTGCCGTTAATGGCAGGTTCTGAGATCAGTTAGTTGTTGTTTCCGTGTAACTCTCGTGCCCACCAACGTCACACGAACAGTTTCAGCCGTTGATGTACAGTCAATTTTACGTGAACTGTGATGTCGTTGTTAGTAACATTACTGCCGTTAATAGCAGGTTCTGAGATCAGTTAGTTGTTGTTTCCGTGTAACTCTCGTGCCCACCAACGTCACACGAACAGTTTCAGCCGTTGATGTACAGTCAATTTTACGTGAACTGTGATGTCGTTGTTAGTAACATTACTGCCGTTAATAGCAGGTTCTGAGATCAGTTAGTTGTTGTTTCCGTGTAACTCACGTGCCCACCAACGTCACACGAACAGTATCAGCCGTTGATGTACAGTCAATTTTACGTGAACTGTGATGTCGTTGTTAGTAACATTACTGCCGTTAATAGCAGGTTCTGAGATCAGTTAGTTGTTGTTTCCGTGTAACTCACGTGCCCACCAACGTCACACGAACAGTATCAGCCGTTGATGTACAGTCAATTTTACGTGAACTGTGATGTCGTTGTTAGTAACATTACTGCCGTTAATAGCAGGTTCTGAGATCAGTTAGTTGTTGTTTCCGTGTAACTCTCGTGCCCACCAACGTCACACGAACAGTTTCAGCCGTTGATGTACAGTCAATTTTACGTGAACTGTGATGTCGTTGTTAGTAACATTACTGCCGTTAATAGCAGGTTCTGAGATCAGTTAGTTGTTGTTTCCGTGTAACTCTCGTGCCCACCAACGTCACACGAACAGTATCAGCCGTTGATGTACAGTCAATTTTACGTGAACTGTGATGTCGTTGTTAGTAACATTACTGCCGTTAATAGCAGGTTCTGAGATCAGTTAGTTGTTGTTTCCGTGTAACTCTCGTGCCCACCAACGTCACACGAACAGTTTCAACCGTTTATGTACAGTCAATTTTACGTGAACGATGATATGTCCTACTGCAGTTTATTTTTGGATTTTTAATTGAAGTATTTTAATAGTGTAATGAAATAATAACAAATAGCATGTTGTGTAATAGTTAATGGATTAAAATATTGTTTATTTATGAATGCCATCTAAGGATTATTAATTGTGAGATATTTTATTTGTTTCAGGTAGCCTAATACTTTTTTCGTGATATCCTGTATCGCCATAGATTGCGTAATGTAAGTGATCCTGTCTATCTCTATAAGCAAATAGCTAATTGTTTTTTACGCAAGTATTATTACTAATTACGATTATACATATAAACTCGTATGTTACTATACTCTTCGATTAATATAGTTGTAGTGTGGTAACACAGTAGATTATCACATGGATTAGACATATTACTATCAGTTACAACAATTATATGCAACAAATGTTAATGGTGTTGGTAATTTTATGTAAATTTTATATAATTTTATGATTATGAGGTGTTTAAGAAGACTATATAAGTCTTTAAGTTTTTCATTCTGCAAAAGTCTTATTAGAACACACGAACAACAAGTTATTGCCTGTTAGATTACGTAATACACGAATATTTATTTAAAATAAACTAATTTAAGCACTGACCACTACTACTAGTTTTATTTGATATTAAAGAATAAGATTGGACCATAGATTGCTATCATGAATGTACGAATACAGAGAACAAATTATTTTACTACCAAAGTAGCATTTATAAAAACTAGTTGAACTGCAGGAAGCTGTTGCCATAGGTATTATGTATAGTTGTATTATAACAGATGTCAATTTAATAAATAGATTTTTGAGGATTTAAATGAATTTATGAATTTAATTCAATCTTATTGTTTATTTGCTTGTATTTAATCGACGAGGCAAAACTAGTGTCCTTACCAGTTTTATTGTATCATACAATTATTATGTGCGATGGAAAACATATTGATCGTTCTGAGTTTTGAGAATCATAAATAATTGTTTACCTACTTTTTGTAATAAATAATATTAACTGTCAAGTTAATGTGACCACAAAAATAAACGCAAATAACAATTAAATAATTATCATATTATGCATGAATGTGACTTAGGAGACTCATTACCTTCTGATGGAATTACTAAAAACCTTACAGGCGTTAACAGCAGGTCGACCCTAATTAACTCTTCTGATTGAGCTAAGTAAATTAAAGCGCGTATCTTCCTCTCTCAGCATACCAGCTCTTTTTTCTTTTCTTTTTTTCCAACTCTATTAGTTTTGATGGTAGTAAATACCATAAAGAATATAAAATTTATATAGGCCATAGCCAGATTGAATAATAGAGACGACTATATCTGATGATACAGTTTGATTTTTACTACAATTTTAGCGTCTGTAAATTTATTATTAGCATTGTCTATTGATACCTTATAACATTTTACCATTTTCAAATTTAAACAGTAACATGATTCTGTAAATTCTTTATTTATATTATTGCAAAGAATGTATAAATAAATAAATATATTTCTACTTACTTTTTATTACTTAAGTGTATCAGTTTGACTGGACCTATTCAGTGATTTTCAGAATAAAAACTAATTATCCTGATAACTCTCGTAAATATTAAAATAATAACTAACAGAATTACAATAATGTATAGCCTTTTTATCATTAAAACGTTTTATGAGATAAAAGACTTATAGGCTCCAGGAAGAGTGCTGCTGTACGCTCGAGGTCGAAAGAGCGAAAACTTTTTTTCTAATCTGACATGGACATTAATCTGACGTTTTGCCGCACATCAGAGGAAAACGCTATACTGTTTTCATAGCCATAATTCTGTCTTCGCGCTGTGCAGTTATTTTATCATTGTAGTTGACAGCATTTTTCTCAAAAAGTTTTCCTTAAATCTGGTATATCTTAAAAAGATAATATATTACGCTGAAAACTTAGGTATAAGTGCACAAAACCAAACTAGTACATAGTTGAATTAGCAAGACACAAACAGCAAGAATTAATAACAAAAATAAAAAAACCAACATTGCTTAAATAAATATGCACTTTTAAAATTGTAATAATATGTTACCACGGATTACGAAATTTTCATGTAAAACATAAAAAGAATATAATAAATATTATAACTCTTGCCTATGTTTTAGTTGTCAGAATCTTCATCTTAACTTTCAAATATCCTGACATCAAAGTCTTAAAAATCGTGTAAAAATGGAGGTTCTTATAAAAGTGTTAGAGTGTCTTTGTTCTCAGAGGTTTTAGCCTTTTTTGGAAGTTTTCTTGCAGACGAAATTATACATGATCTTAAGATATCAATAAGGAATTGAAAACATCCGTTATAGTTTTCCTTTTGACAATTTCTTGAGAAGCATTTCCTGTACTACTTTATATCTTCATTATTTCCTTCTTGTGCCTCTTCACTCAGCTGTCCAATAGGCAGTAATGCTTGGGAAACGATTATAGGTTCATGTATTATCATTTTATGGACTGTTGTAGGCATGGTGTACCAGGGATAAACGCTCACATAAGGCTGAGCAGTTTTAACCGAATACTCTGAAAACCCATTAACGTTAATTGTATAGCTAGATGTTAAAATTTCCAAAACTACTCTAAATTGATGTATTATTTGCTGGTCTATTCTATTGATTCTAACTGACATAGCAGGATTCTTAAAATATTCCGTGCGATATTACTGTCGTTGGTATTCCCCATAACCAAGTTTTTGTTTATCTACTATAAAGCCCATCTCATTTCTGAGTGATTTTTGAAGGTTTTCTTGCCTCGTTTGTACACCATTCGTTTCTTCTTCACTTCCAGCTTACCATTTTTTTTTAATTTCGAGCTTGTAAAATAAGTGGTTTAAACGTTCAAAAAATCTTATCCACTCGTGAAGTAGTAACAATCAGAATTTGTAGGGTTTCTGAGTTGACAGATCTTATCAGCATTTTTTGAAAATCGTTAAACTCTTTTGACGTGGCTTCACAGATGTAACATGTCATCGCTGATAAGGTTTCTGTAACAGCATTACACACTTGTCCATCAGTATGTGAGATGCATACCTCAATCAGCTGGTCGTTAAGTGAGCAAGTGGTGCTGTTATGGGTTTCAATTTCTCTTTCAATTTTTTCATTTCACAGAGAGTAATTTCTTTTGTTCCGTGAACTGGTTTTAAGCGTATAGGGGGACAAAAACCGAGGTAAGGATGGCCGAGGCTAGAGTAGAAAACTGCAGTTTTGCGTGGCAAAAGCTACACTTAACATTGAACTTGCACAAGTATGGTCGTTACGAAGCTAATGATAACCGTTCTAAATGCTCTATCTGTTAGTTTAACTATCATTTTCCCAGATACTGAAAATCATCACTGGTGAAAGTTGGAAAAACCATTTTTGCCAGCTTTATCTCTGTACTGCCCCACTATGTGCCATACAGATAATCAGTACAATCAGTACTGCTCATCGTGCATATCCCTCTAGTTATGAAGGTATTTTTAAATATAATGTTTTTCTTGTGCAAGTGTTATGGTTTTTTTAAGGTGCGGGCATTAGCCTACACATGAGTTTCAAATTTGTGGTCAAATGTTTCGTGATAGTATGCAAACCTGAAAGTTTTTATTTGTAGTCTTGTAAGACAGATTTATTTTTTCCCAAATACTCTTTAAAAGATGGAATACCTAAATTATTGGGAGTACCCTAGATTTTGTGTACCAAGTTTTCGTTTTCTAACAAGATGAACTTCTGTTAAACTGGGAAATGTCCTCGACATTACACATTGAAACTTAACACAGAATGTCAGGATTGAGTAGCCATGACTTCACCGCCTCTTTCTAAGGAGGACGGCATTGGTTTATTTAAATATTTATAGGCATTCGGAAAAGGTTAGTTTAATTAACTGGCAGTCATCAGAATCGACAATATGTGAGTAAAGATAAGATGCCTCTTTTTTTAAATATTATATATAAATAGGACCGGTACAAGTAAAGTTCCTTGAATGATACCTACGTTCCTCTGAAGCTTATTAGAATACTTGCACCTTAGTGTGCTGCGACTTGCCAGATATTGAAAAGATACAAGCAATACTTGTGAATACCCCAGGGGAGACAGCATAGTGCTCTAGCCCTAATCGTTGACACACGGTAGCCCATCAGTCATGTTTAGAACAACAATAAAACCTCTTAATCATCTCCGGAAATCCAATTGGGATTTAGAAAGTATATTTGGCATCTTAAGGAATAGAGAGTAATTGCTCGGCTGCAATATTCGCCATAATTTTAAACAAGGCGGGCAATGAAATGTCAACGTTTAGGTTTGAACGTTTAGGCAATGGGATCGTGACGTTCTATTTGAACTATTGGGAAATATAACAGCAAACAGCTAGTAAACTGTACTGACTACATCTTTTTATGGTGTGAATTGGTAATCCATCAATCAATGTTGAAGTTATTTTCTTCTTTATAATAGGGCAACCCTTTGCAATCAGTAATTGCACTACCATCCTGTATACATAAAAGTAGTCATGATCTCATTACGAGTGAAAGGATTAAAATCACCAACATTATTGTGGTTTTCTAGCTTTTACTAGTCGCAGCTTTTGCCCACAGTATTTAGCCTTTCTGATCACATAGTTTGGTTTATTCCTGGATCCGAACAGGAAACATTTTATAGTTGTGTTACTAATATGGAAGTATTAATCTGTTTTTGTAATCATTCATATTTTCGCGATAGAGGTACAATTATTAAATTCATACGCATACTATCCACTGAGCAGTTAATGTGAACTACACCATTTTGACTCCACCGCAGCGCTCCAATCCATATTGCCTGATAAGTATGCAGATATGATTCGTACTATATAAATGTACCATATATTCTGCTCTTGAAACTGAAAATTTAATGGAATATTAACTTATGACGAATGAGTGTCAATAAGAATGCTGATAAGAGAAAATGTAGTTATCATTCATTTAGTAATGAATAAATTACGAAGAGAACATTGTAGCTGTAGTGTAATCTTTTAAAATATATACATATTTCAGTCCTTGAAACGTAATGTTGTATTACTGTAACATAAAATGATGGTAAATGTTCGAAATCCTATATCCTTAGAAATCACCCATCGCCAATAACAAACGTTAGACAAATAACATACCAGCCCAAATAAATATATGAAATGTTTTATAAACTTAGTGAAACTTCATACAGCATATCTACTTATCATAACATCACCTAGGAACACTCAATACACCCTGAAAAATCAGAAAAGTCAAGCACAGTTTTTTAAATTCCAAAATTTTAAATCTGAAGCGTCCACTAAAGAACACAGCCTATAGAGCCCAACATTTATAGTGTGCACGTTCACACGCGCTAGACTTGTGACGGAAGTCAGGAGTTCAACTCGATTCCCGACAAAGAGGGCTGGATATCCATCAACAGGGACTACTGTCACTGCAACGTTTGATGCTATTGCTCACTTATTCTGGATTGAGGAAAATGTTGTTTCTACACTCACAGTTCAGCTATACTCTAAAGTATCAACACTTGAATCACCCACCATTGTAGTAGTCTTTTGATTCTGCATGCTCTTCAATTTGTAACACATTTTTGAAACGTATTTTTAGATACCATGTTATTAGTTTTTCAATTAATGAGTGCCCATATTACACTTTTTATTTTCAATCGGATTGATTTACATTTTTCCTATGCAGAATATGATTAGTGAAAACATGGGAGAGACTGAAATGTCGGACTGTGCCGTGCAAAAACAATACACGACTATTCAGAAGGCCCCAGGCTGCAGTTCATGGTGGGAGAGGGAGTTTTGTATTAGTTACCTGGCTGCATATTGCGTAGCAAAAACACGCTCACGATTAAAACTGCTTTATATGCGCTTTGAACTATAATTTTCTGATAGTACAGCTGACAGGTCCAACAGTACGGTGTGGTGTTTCTAAAATAAATGCAAATATTTATTTGGTTTGGAAATTCATCATGTATGCATTTATTCGTAATAAACTTATGTAATCAATTTAAATGCCTGTTAATGCCTGTAAAGTTAATATACCTTTACCTAAAAACTACTGCATAGTAAGGTAACGGCCGAGTTTGTTTTACAGAGTACGAATACACTATATTTTACTATGCAATCTCCTTTTATAACTAGGAGAATATTCATTTTTCCGCCACAGGATGAGTGAACACGTTACAAGCTGTAAAATCCGCTGTGTTTGCTCTCCATAAGCAGATTACACATTGAACTTTACCGTTCAAATAATGTAAATGTGATGACATACATGGATTTTAGGAATTATATGAATTCTGCTGTTCATTTAATTCTACGCTATTTGATTTTCATCTCCTTTTAATCATTTGAATAATAGAGTGGAAAAATTACTGTAAGGTGGAGGGCATATTAGGCTACTAAGATTATCCAACGTGTATGTTACTCGTCTGAAACTTAAAACTAACTAAGATATATTTTATGGTTTATTTCAAAACAGTTTACTAAAATGTACCAAAGTTAGAAATGACTATGGGTAGTTTAGTTGTATTCTTGCATCATTAAGGTCATTATAAGTATCAGGAGTATTCCATTTCTGGATTATACAATGTCTCAGAGCCCCAAAAACGGCTGAATGATATTCTTGAAACAATGACCTTCCTGTTTTCTTGCTTCAGGACATTATAGAAACTGATTCTGAATAGTTAAGACTGTGTTGATTCGACATATTCCTTTCATCTCTATATGCTAGGATATATCGTACTGCTCTAGAATGTACAATATAGTTGTACTCCTAAAGACCATTCGACCGGATACGTGTAATGTAATGTTTCCTATTATGGTATCTGAAGTAAATGACGAACATCAGAACAAACTCCATCTCGTCTTGCTGGATCAGAATTTAACACACATAGGCTCAAACCGGAAATCATCCGTGGAAAATCATAACATTCCAAGTCTTTCCAAGTATCTGTTAGGTAAGTGACTCATATTGTTTGAAAACGTATCTACTATTAGGGTAATAGTTGTATGGATGCTTCACGTACAAAATTTGGAACTATAACATAAATAAAACATAAATAATAAATTTTTAAAACTTAAGTAGTTTTAAATAATTGAAAGTTATTTTATTCCTTAAATATACGTATTTCTCACTCTTTAAAACCGTTAAACGCGAATCAATCCGAATCTGAAAATAATAGAGAACACACTTATTAGACAAAAGAGAACACAACTAGACATCATATAGTATAAATTTATAGGTGAATCAATATTTTATTACCACATCAATAAAGCTGCAGAAAGCTGTAACCAAAGAAAGAATTCTTAAATTAGGCAATCAAAAGGAAGGAAGCAACTTACGAATGATGAAAATCGAATTGGAGAAGTTATGCACGGGAAACCCTAACTCACGATGTTCACTAAACGGAAATTTAGCAACTAGACAAATCTCGACTTGCAGTAAGGAAAGTTGTGAAGAGGAGTTAAGGATATAACTAGAAGCATGAAGGGAGCAGGTTACATTTTGGAGTAACATTACGCAAAAGTATTACAGTTACATTACCTATACAATCTTACAATAATCACTTGTAATATTCGTCCTCAAACGTTATTTAAGAAACTGCAGTGTTATGGTACTAATAAAAAACCATATTTACAATTAATACCATAGAAATATTACCAATCAAAAACACAACAGGAGATATGGGCAGTCACACGTTATATCAGATTTATTAATCATAGGATGCCATGATAAAAACAAATTATAAAGTTAATTAGTTACTCGGAATACATTTTCTTCGTTATATGTTACAATAGAATGTTACAATAAAGTACCGAAAACCACTGTGTTGTTACTGTCGTTATTACAATTATGTAAGAGTCCTTTAAATATAATTCTACATCTCAAGTTTATACTGAGGCTTTTGTAATTTCGCTTTATCAACAAAGAAAATAAGGAGTCTTTCAGTAAAACCTTTTAAACATAATGTTATGACTGTAGAAACAGGTGGGTATGTATATAACTTCGATGACGTAGGAGAGTTGTATGTTCTAAAATGGCATCACATTTTAACCATCTCCAAGTATTTAAAATTTGGTAATAATTGCTAAATATGTTGAAAATAATGTCACAAGTTTAAACCCTGTTTATATGTTTATCTTTATACCATATATTTGTTAAAATAATCTAATTTTATTTACATAGAAAACAGAATGAATATTCTTTAGGGTTTTTTTTGTAAATGTGCTCAATAAAACCTCAACTTTTCATTTATTATAAAAATGCATAACAAGAAGGTTTTTTTACAAAAATATTTAATACATCGTTATTTCAACAATTCTCTGACAGTAGTAGTGACGCAATTAATCTATCACTATCGCAATTTGGTTACATTGAAAATTGATTGCGATAAGGTTAGTCTACCTGTATCAGAGGTTAGGTAACTGGTGTGGTTACTGTGACTTGGCTACAATTGATCATCATTACAGTTGTAGAAGTTTTGATTGAAAGAGATGGAGTATGTGATATCGAGGGATATGGGGCAGTAATTGGAAAGTACCGAAATGTGTATGATTTGAGATTTTAAATGAGTGAACATTTTCTATAAATATATGAAAAATGGTAAAATAAAATCTTTTTTAGAACAATATTTTTTTATTTCATACTCAAATTACCTAATATAATGATCAGAGATATTTTATTTTATGTAAAAAATTAAAAAAATTTTAACAATATATATATATATATATATATATATATATATATATATATATATAAAATTAAACCATTTAATTCCATAATTAATAGACCCATATAATTAATAGTAGGGAAAAAGCTTACTTTTGTTTTCACCATTACTGTATACAGATCTTCCACCATTTTCAAATAATCTGATTAATATGTTGATTTTCAAATTTGGACTTATGAACCTGTGTCAAATTTGTATTTGCAAATAATGTTTACTGGAATTATTTGATTCACTAATCCATATTGTTTATTATATTAGTATTATCTAGTTCATAAGAAACCACATAAAACACGCAATATACTATTGAAGTAAATGCCCCAGATCACCAAATTTATTATAGTATCATTAGAACACTGGAGAAATCAAACGTAGATTATAATTATAAAAAGTATCACAGAAAATTGTGTAAGAACACAGAAGAACCCTAATATATTTGTAAAATGGGACATGAGAAAACTGGAGACGACTACTACTGTACCCAATATTAATGTAATACTACAGATAGCTAATAAAGTCAGGGTCACTGAAACACCAGAGAAGCCTAATGCAGTCAGGGTCATTAAAATACTGGATGAGCCGAATATATTCTGGATCACTAGAACACTAGATAAGTCTAATATAATTAGAGTCACTAGAACACTGCAAAGCCTAATGCACTCAAGATCACTAGGACAGTGAAGAAGCCTGATACTGTCAGGGTCACTAGAACACCGAAGAAGCCTAATACAGTCAGGGTCATTAGAACATTGAAGAAGCAAAATATAGTCATAGTCACTAGAACAGTGAAGAAGCCTAATACTGGACTCTACTGGAATAGTATGGAAATGATTCAAGTTGTAAGCTAATAATATTACTATTTGTAGTGAGATTTATTTCAAAATTTTTATCGATAGCACTGTCAAGATTCTTGATCTCCAAAGTTATATTATAATCGGAATTAATAGATCATGTTATAAAAAGTTAATGATTATTAACTCCAGGTTCATTCATTCAATAATTTTCGTGCTGCACATAGTATAATCTTAAAATCAAATTAATCATAATGTTTTCAGTTTGTATTTGCAATTTGTTCTCGGATTTTTATCATACAATCAAACACGCAAAAACAATCGTCTAGGAAGTTAACCATCCATTTATCATGTTATTACATGCGCACAGATATTTTTACTACATCATGTGTGCTCTTTCGACATCCTGTTTTGTCTCTCACTTCACATTAATAGCAAATAAAGATCGAGGTATTGAAGAGACTTCTGAAATCTCAGAAAATAAGTAGAAATTAATAATTTACACAATATTAATTACAGAATAAATGAATTTACTACAATAGTAACTTATGGAAGATCATAATTTCCAATATTATAAGCATTGGAAATAAACACATTTGAATATCCATCTAATAGGAGGTCACATAGAAGTCACTAAGGTCTCCGACTTGAGGGCACCCTTCTACTAGACTTAAATTGTTTATTAGTATTTACTGGAATCTTAGAAACTAATACGTTTCAAAATTGTGTATAGATATTTACTGTAGTTCGAATGTAGTTCCTAATAATTTGAGCTCTGACTTCTAAAATCCATCAGGTGTGAACAATATTTATAAAGGAATAAGGAAAATAAAGGAAAATACCTCTGTGACAAAAGCGCAGAACCTAGGGTAACAGCTAGTGCATAACCTCATGAGACAGCTGACTAATATAGGATCCATTCGTAATAAAATTAAGGTTGTGCACATACAAGTGTTTTAGTTATTTACAAATTTAGTGGTCATGGATTGGTTGAATATAATAAAACATAACAACACAAACATTTGATTACAGATTCCAAGGAAAACTTGTTCATTTATAAAGTCCACGTTTCTTACGAAACTTCCTCGACAAATCTATGTTTAAATTGTTAGTAAGTCACTTGAATATTCACAGCTTCTGATCACAAGGTTTGGTCGCCGCAAGTTTTTTTGCAAGAACTTACTCCAGCGGAACATTTTAACAAGCATTTGATTTATATTTCTCCTGCATTCTGAGAATTTACAATTAATACACTTTTATGTTACTGTATATTACACCAAGTTCAAAAGGTTACGAATAAGTAATTGTAAACTTGTGAGTTTTTAAATAGTTTTATAAGAGTTCTAATTAATCGTAAATAATAATGTTGGAGGAAATCCCCTATATTATCATATATAAGATTCTCCAGTGTTTATAATGGCTTTTATTTTATAGCACAATAAAATCATTGTAAATTAAGCAATAAATACTGCCTTATAACTTGAACTTCAAAAACTAACTAATTATTTTTTTAATACTGAAGGTTTGTATTAACAGTTTTTTATAAAAGGACTCTAAAACAATGATTTTACATCCAAATAACAATACAAAAATCGACCCATCCACATTTTGATTTATTTTGGCTTATGATTTACATTCCATTATTGCTTTTCAAACTTGACTTGGACAAACATCCCTAATCATCCTTAACTAAATATTATTCTTACTTCTTACATATATACATGATTGTCTAACAATCTAAGTGTTTCTAATACTCTTTGAATACGGTGGTTTATCGCTTTGTTTTAATGGATCAAGTTTTTATAATATGGGCTTTTCAAACAGTTGCATGTTGAGTAATTAAAACTATAAATTATTTTAAAAGTATATATGTTCTTTGGAACTTTCATAGATTTAACTATTATTATATTCTCTCTTGCAATTAACAAATAAGAGTATTTTTCTAGAAAGATGATAAATATTTAATCAGTATAATAATATTTTTTTCGTGATTCCCATGACGAAGCACGTAGACATGGCGATGAGTTATTGTTTACATTTCCGAGAGTTAATCAAATTGATCCCTAATTAAATAGAGGTTTATATTTATAAAGCAGGGAACTCATCCCTGACATTGTATAATAAATAAAATAGAATTGATTGGCGAAACATTTAAAGTAGATTTTAGACTTTTTCGGCAATTCTGGCAAAAAAGAAAAACATCCCTTGAGATATTACCTAAATTGAAGCACAGATCACGTGAGCGTTCGTTAACATGTTATATTTATAATATTTACCTATTTACGTAATTACCTATTTAGGTATTTAGAATGTAATTTACCTACTTATTTAAGGATAATATAACAAGTAGTAGGTAGGAACAGAGGGTAACATCTGTATCTGTGTTATTTTAGTACGGGAGCTAGCAACGTTTCTAAAACAAGAATTTCAGGTCAGCTGAAATTTTGATATGCTGTCTTTCTTGCTCTTTCGGTTGGAGTCCGGGCTATCTGGCTGGCGGTAGTGGTTGCGTTTATTAATGCGCATCTTACCTGCACAGGTACAAATCCTGGAGCGCTTCGGCAAATGGACAACATGGCGTCAGTCTAAAGTCACATGTTTAAAAAAAAAATGTAATTAAAAAAAACACTTCATACTGTCTCTCTCCAACCACCTGTCTCATTCATTTCAGTAGGCAGTTCAATGTCACGGTACTTTAATTTATATTTTAAACGTATATTCAAAACTTCCTGGCACTTCTTCAGTTTATCAACCACGAAAAGAATGATTTTATCTTTATGTCCTATACAGAAACACATTTCATTTTACCACCGGCGATTGTAGCGAAATTAATAAATAAACATCACAAATAACACAAACACAAAACAAACATGTGACTTTAGACTGACGCCATGTTGTCCATTTGCCGAAACGCTCCAGGATTTTTACCTGTGCAGGTAAGATGCGCATTAATAAACGCAACCACTACCGCCAGCCAGATAGCCCGGACTCCAACCGAAAGAGCAAGAAAGACAGCATATCAAAATTTCAGCTGACCTGAAATTCTTGTTTTAGAAACGTTGCTAGCTCCCGTACTAAAATAACACAGATACAGATGTTGTTCATGTATTAACATATGTAGCCTAGTCATTCAAAAATCCAGCTGACTTTTATCGTAACTTGATGTTTATATCATTATCATTAAAACACTGATAGTGGACCCAATTTATTGGACAACAATTTAAATGTATCGTGTGTCGAGAAAGATTTCATTTGTGGACTAGACATTTTTCATGACACTTCTTGTCGACATAAACAACAAAGAGTTATACGATGAAACAACGATGAAATGAGCTAGACTTGAAATGATGCATTATACCTCAGCGAAGCCTGTTACGTGACACGTTGTGTGAAATACTCCTACCTTGTATAAATCCAAGTTGGAAGTTGCAAGTTACACTTCTAAAACATATTCCCCAGCAGAATGATTTGCATCTTTATACGCCATTCGCGGTATTCAGAAATTGGTGTCGTTCCTAGAGACAAACCAGATCGGTTAACGGGGACTCCAGAACCAATATTGAAATTCCAAACTCAAGTGGTACGACGCAGATAAATGTCTCCTGCTATTTCTCTTGTATGCTGTCAGTGCACACTGGATGTGTTTGGAATTTGTTTTTCAACACAACGAATAATACATTTTATTTACTTACATAATTTGTACAAGGTTATACTACGCCACGTGTCGTAGCAGGCTTCGCTGAAGTTGCAAGTAGAATTCCAAGCTATAGCTCACTTCTTTCAGGATGTCCTGCGGACAGATAGACTATCGCACAAAAATAAGTTGGCATAAAAATGATGCGTAATTTAAATGAATGATTCTCGTAGAAATGCAGTTTCGTGCATATTTTAAAGTTACACACTTATGAAATCTTTCTAGAGATATCTTGCTACATGATACAGAAATTATTTTAGTATTCGTAACAAGAAATGCACATAATTATTTAAAGGTAAATTGTGTCTTTGCATTTGTATTTCAAAAATGCATTTACGGAGTTATGGCTGATAATTTGACGTTTTTGTCAGTTTCTAAATTACCATTATTGTTTCCAAAAAAAACTGGTCAAAAACCTAAAAAATTGTTTTGGTTTAATTGAGATTCTTGTTGGTTTTGACCACAATGGTTTGGCTTTCAAGCCAAAAATAGAATTTTAGTTCAAATGGACAAAAATATAACTTAAAAACTCTCAGTATTATTGCACAAGTATTAAATCCGCCATAAGGAGAGATAGTAGTAAAAGCTCAGTAATGTCATACTGAATGAAGGTTAGGCTTTGTTAAAAGACGGCACTGATTCATGTTAAAGCATCAAAAAGGCAATAACGGATCTCCACCCAATTCAACAATTTCCGTCCAAACAAGCAGGAAACTAGATGTATCGATCAAACTTTACCCTAATATCTTGACATTTTCAGTTAAATATGAGCCAATCCTGTTCTTTCGTTGGGTTGGCCAGATAATAATGTCTACTTTACATAGTGTACATATTTCAATTTCACTATTAGTAATAATTTATTCAATTATTATGTTCATACAAATTTCGTACTTTAAAACCCTCCAACTGGCAGTCATTTTTTCCTGTAGTGGCGGCATGTTTTCGAGCCTCGTGCAAGGGTTTTTTTTTAATTTATTAAAAATATAAATTAAAAGTAATATATATAGAAGTATATATTTTTGTGTTCAGAATTAAACATATAATAATATTAGTATTTAAATTTGGCCTTAAAAAAATGTTGACTAAAAATTTTTTTCCATGAAATTTAAAACCCTCCAACTGGCAGTCATTTTTTCCTGTAGTGGCGGCATGTTTTCGAGCCTCGTGCAAGGGTTTTTTTTTTTTAAATTTATTAAAAATATAAATTAAAAGTAATATATATAGAAGTATATATTTTTGTGTTCAGAATTAAACATATAATAATATTAGTATTTAAATTTGGCCTTAAAAAAATGTTGACTAAAAATTTTTTTCCATGAAATTCAAAATTTACATTTTTTTTTTAAATTTGGGGGGGGCCATACTTAGCAAACCAAGTTATAGTAAGAAAAATATGAAAGTGAGATAGCCATTTTGTGTCAAATTTATTCTAGTTTCAGAAACACATAAGCATTATACAAATTTATGAAACTATAATAACACTATATAACAAAAAGCAGCGATGCGCATAAATTGTGAAAATAGGGTGTATATGTAAGAGTTTGCTAATAAAAGTTTTACTAATACAGTTTTACTTCAATACATGTTATATTGCATATTTTATTACTCAGAATGAAGTAAACTATACAGCAGTAGTAAAATAAATTCCATAACTTTTTTTTTGAAGAGTCGAAAAAAGTTTCATTTTGTCATTACTCAAAACTTTTGCGAAAAATTTTCGAGAAATTTATTTATTCTAAAATATATTTATTTGCACTACTGCAATATTTAACAATTCACCACACACTAAACACAACACTAAAACACAAATAAACCTACTAAAACTTACTAATAAACACGACTCGTCACATCAACAACTTAGACGGCATCGACAACATGGCGGTCACATCTTTTACGTTCCAAACTACGAACTTGGTACGTTGCAACTACAATACAATACTGCCTACGAATCCAGGAAGATCTTTGTGCGATCGACCGCTGGTGCGAAGAGAACAAAATGAAACTCAACACTAAGAAATGCCAAGTGATGACCTTCCATCGGAATCTCTCCCCCGTTGTCCATGAGTACAATATACGCAGGGAGCCCTTAACTCGTGTACTGCAGGTAAAAGATCTTGGTATTACATTAGTACCTTCACTGAATCCTGAGTTGCATGTGCGAAACATTTGCAGCAGAGCAAACAAAATGCTTGGATTTGTCTCCCGATTCTCAAAAGGCTTAAGTGACACGGCTTTAAAAACTTTGTATTGTGCTTTGGTACGCCAAATCCTTGAATATCGCTCTCCGGTGTGGAACCCCCACCAGAAGTTTCTCATAGATGAACTAGAGACTATTCAAAGAAGATTTATTCGAATAGTGGGTGTCAGGAGTGGTCTTCTTTATCGTCAGGTTCCCATCGGGGAAGTGTCTCGTGATCTGGGACTCCTGACTCTTGCGGATCGCAGATTCTCCGCTGACGTTGTACTGCTGTCAAAGATCCTTAACGGCAAGATCGACTGTCCCGATATGCTGAGCCAGATCCTCTTCAGGACCCCTTCAGCTACTCGCTCCAGAGACCTGTTCGCTAGGCAGCAACATCGCACCAACTACGCAGCAAACAATACGATGTACCGACTTCAGAGTTCTGGTAATAGCGTCGCCGACATCGTTGACTTTTTTGTGGACAGTATACCAGTGCTCAAGAGGAAGATCGCCGATCTGCATGAGTTATCTGCCTAGGAGTTGCACAATGAGGGAAGACATTCGTTCTTACACTTTATCTGTACGTCTCTCATTGCTGTTATTTATATGTTTGTGTCTTGTTAATTCTTGTCTAATCTTGTTTATTCTCATTGTTTCGTGCTAATTTATTGCTGTTATTGTTCGTTGTTTTCCATAGTTCAAATCACGGTACACTAATAATTAATTACGTTATTGTCATTCATAGTTTATATCCGTTTCGTCACTTAAATAGTTTATTAATCGTTATTGCTCTATTTGTCACTGTGGTTGTTTACTTTCATTGTTTAATATTATGTTCAAAACTGTAAAAATGGAGATGTCCGTTGAAATGTAAAATAAATAAAAATAAATAAATAAAGAGGAATAAAACTATAGTATTCCTTAGGCTTTTTTTTCCCGAATCCAATGGTGCATGAATCGAATCGATACGTTGCCGGAATATACTGTAATGAGTGATTATGCAAGGGAATGCTTGTTCATCAAAATTTTGATGAACAACAATCCACAATGGATTGTGTCAATCAAAATTTTGATGAACAACAGTTGGAGGGTTAATATGAATTATAATGTATGCTAATTATCATGATGCTGTACGATAAGACGGCTGTGATGTTACTCGTACATCGTAATCTTAATAGATTATTATATTCTCGTTACAAATTCAAATACACAACTTCTTAAAGAACTCACGAATACCAAAAACGGCAATGCTTACGTCAAGAGGTCACATTACCAATCTCGGATTTCGTGATGGTACTAATGGTTATAAACCAACGCGTTGTAATACGCTGTAGTTGTCGACACCAATTACCAAGTCAATTATTGCCCACGTTTATATTTAGCCCTGTCATTTGGATCGGCGGTTATCAGAGTGTTGGTCATCTTAAATTATATCAATGAGCAAAACGTTATAGTTCAATTTACAGATATTTCAAAATTCCACCTATTATTACAATGGCAATTTTACGGATAAAAAAAAATTATGGTTGCCTGTAAAGTCGGTTTTACGGGCGAAGATTTTACGTGACAACGTCTTTTTCTCGGTAGAATATTTATTGATATGAATATTATTAAATTGCACAATAGGAACAAGGAATTGAATGAAAATAAGAATTGCACAAATTTTAACTATAGAAATATATTTTGTTTACTAAAACATTGTACATAATTTGAAATTAATTAAAATTTGTTATTGTAAATGGTAAAGTTGAATAAAACATTTACTAAAATTGGAATTTGAAATTCTTGCTAAACACAGTTAAATTCTAACTCCGCGCGTGGTGATTGGTCGGTTTAGTTCGTTTGTTTGGTCGCACTGTTATGACAGGTTAGAGGTTATAATTTGTTATTTTAAATGTTTGACTAGCAATACGCGCTGTTTCTTCTCAATCGACTGAATTACGATTGATTGCAGAATGATTTAAACTAATAATTTACTTAACACTATCAACATTTGTCAATAGTATGACATAACCTATAAACTCAGTTTCTCAACTTTTGTGTCAATCTAACAATTAATCAATCAATCATAGTTTACGATAATGAAATATCAGTGTACAATTATTTACCTTTATTGTTGTAGTTGTTGTAAATGACGAATCTAAGCACTCCACATTTTCACGAATAAACATAGTTATCTGCTTTATCCCGTGCGGCGGACCCACAGTTATCTGCTTTATCCCGTGCGGATCCCGTGCGGCGGACCCACTGGACGGGCATCGTAACGTTACCGGGCGTTACACTTTTTCATGAGTGACTCCGAGCCGCAACCTAATTTAAGACGTTGTCACGTCAAAAAGTACCTCTATCATGTCTTAATAAACATTTTGAAAAAAAAGAATACTTGTAAGATAATAAATAATAATAAACAAATGTCTTTTATTTGGATTTTTAAATTTCGGAGTTCCTCTAAAGCGGTTTTACTTTATAATTACACCAGAACAATGTTTTAAGAAGAGTTTACTGTTAGTTTAGTTTGTTTAGTAACCTTTTTAGGTGTATCTGTCAATGTATCTTTCTAGCGAGGCCGTAGAATTTAATTTCAAAAGAATTATTTCTTTTATGCAGTGGTTTGAATAACCTGACAGGATCAATTATACTATTAATTAGACAATTTATTGTATACTATTAGATTATTTTGACAAAGGGTAGTTATTGTTTCAAAACCAAAGGTTTATAGTAATGTTAAAAAAAATAAATCTCGAGATTCCTTAATTAAATGCTTGAAATTTCTATTTTATAATATCACAGATATTATTTTCATAATATGTAATGCATATAGAACATAAAACTGAAGATAATGTTTGAATGAAGAAGTTAGCATTCAAATAACTACTAATATAACGAGTCTTAATATTTATTAAATACATCAAATAGGAGCTGCCGTTTGAGTTATTTAAAAGAAATTAGTGTAAGGTCTGGAGTGTACAACTAATTTAAACATGATTCGTGTACATATACATTATGAGCAACCATAAGAGGAAAAGGCCAAGAAATTTGCATAATAAAATAAGGAAGTTTTTCACTATACTAGAAACACACATAATTGAGATTTTTAAGGTGTTAGAATATCTAGTTCTTATGAATTTATTTTGATGAAATATCTTAACAAATATTTAAATTTTCATTTAAAAAATTAACCTAATCATTATGTTATTAACTCCACTTATAGGGTTATCTATATATATTAATGTAATGAAAGTAACTAAAACTCTTTAAAATAAAACTTTTTATTACATACACATGTTTCGGTTTTTAACCATCATCAGTGTACATTAACCTCTAAATAAATAAATAAATAATAAACAATTAGATATACACATGTGGACCTTTTAAACATATGTTAAATTTAAATGACACAGTTGTAATTTTCTTATTAGTAGACTTGAAATCTTCATGCAACCTTAGCGAAGTCTGTTACAACGTAACACGTGGTGTAGCACACTCCTGCCCTTTACTATCAATAAGTGTTAATAAAGCAGAGTGAATAAATAAAAAAAACTTTATAAAAGGCATGTATTATTTAATTACAAGGTAGGACTACGCCAAAACAATTGTAACTCTTTGCAAATTTTCCAGTAAGCACGTTGCTCCATACGTCCTCGAGATACCCTGCGACTATTTAGGCTTCCATAACGCTGAGTTATCAAAGACACGCATCCTTGTCGAACCATATCTTGGCGATGTAAAAATAAATTCGTGAAAACAGTAGAGTCTAAAGTAAATCCAGGGGAAGGATATGCACCACCACTCCTTTAAATTGATAAAAATTAAGTTTCAAGAAAAACTTTAAATTTACTGCTCAATTTGTTATCGAGGAATCTTACGGACCGTTCAAATAGACAGACAGATGATACATTTTGCCAATCCCCTGGATTGTAGACTTCGCTCAGGGAATTATATTTTAATTCATTTAAATCGTGCTTTTAAAAGAAAACCAGTTTTTGCATTTACAGTTGTTCCACCAATAAAGACTCAAGAGAAACATTCTTTGGCAAAGTCGAGCTTGAAGCTGGAAACAAAGTTATAAAAGACAAGAACTTCGTAAATTAAAAATATTTCCTCTTTAGCAATTTTTGTCTTGAATGAATGCAAATTTATATTTTAGGGTAATGAGTCGACCAATAAATGTATACGATTTCATTTTAACAACTGTTTTTCGTTTTGTATAGCAATTCTATAATAAAGTCTTTTCAATCACGTCACGTCAGCTTATGAGCTGCGAACAGAAATATTAAATTACTGTGCTAGTTATATAAGGTATATCATAGCTAAGT
Source organism: Homalodisca vitripennis (assembly GCF_021130785.1). Lineage (NCBI taxonomy): Eukaryota > Metazoa > Arthropoda > Insecta > Hemiptera > Cicadellidae > Homalodisca > Homalodisca vitripennis. The sequence goes on along the minus strand of NC_060207.1, from coordinate 157,410,429 downwards.
CATATTTCAGACACCAGTATAGGTAAAGAATCAGTAGCTGTTAGCTTTAATCGCGGATTTACCTTCACCTAGTTTGGAACTTGATGACGATGGCGCCAGGGCAGTGCTTGACACAGTCTCATAGTGCTGGATTCAATTTCCTTTTAAAGTGTGAATTGGACCGTTAATATAATCTTCAAGTAAGATTTACATTACGGAACGCGTTCAATGGAAACTCTTTGGAAAGTGTAAAAGCTGAAATAAATAGGTGCTTATGGAAATAATTTGTATAACTGAATATATTGTGAATAGTGGCAGTGTTTTACATAATACTTAGTTATATAATAAATTAATGTATATTATATTATTCATGATTTTGCGAGTTGTTTTATTAATTGTATGAAAATACTTTTTAGATTTCTTTATAAAACAAATCAGTTCCATTATTTTTTAATGTATCGTATTATTGTAAGAATCGTTGTATTATTTATAAGAATTTTAATAAGAAGTACTTTATATATTGGACTCTGTCAAACGAACTTAACACAGGCCAGTCAAATTCATCTGTCAAATACAATGCTTAAAAATACATGAACAAGTAGATTACTTAAATGGACGACTAAATAGATGTTAAGAATGTATGACTGAATTGTTTATTGTACATTTCTAACATCTAACACTAATTTTTAACAATGACAGGTTTTTGGGTTCAAGACTTATGTATCTCGTATGAATATAACGTTTTTTTAAATGATAAAAGTCTCTCAAATAAGAGGTTTTACTTGTTGATATATATATCAACATATATATATATATATATATATATATGTATGTGTGTGTCTGTGTGTGTGTGTGTGTTGTGTTGTGTGTGTGTTGTGTGTGTGTGTGTGTGTGTGTGTGTGTGTGTGTGTGTGTGTGTGTGTGTGTGTGTGTGTGTGTGTGTGTGTGTGTGTGTGGTGTGTGTGTGTGTGTGTGTGTGCGCGCGCGCGCGCGCGATGAGTAGTTTTGTAAAAGTGAACTTCATACCAATTTAACGTCAACAAGTAAACACCTGTTATTTAAGAGGCTTTTTATCGATCGAAAAAAGTCATTTCATTTTAGATATATATATATATATATATATATATATATATATATATATATATATATATATATATAACATTATTGTGTTGCATTTATTTCAGTTACTTGCAAAAAATACCCTTATTATGGAAACATATGCTACAATTAATTTCAACAAATCATAATGTATTGTTAGATTAGTAAACCCATTGCACATTAAACTGTCTGGGTGGCCATTGCGTGTACCAAGAGCGCATGCCGAGGCATGTTGGTCTGTTACTCGTTCACAATTTATAGCTCGTAATTGCTAACTAGCATATTCAAGTTTTCAATAACTTATTTCGCTTCAGCAAATCAAAACTAAAGGGCCTTTTGCTTATAAATAAGATAATTACTATCACACATTGTGCAATAATAACTTACGAGTAACTCGTATTTTATTTACTGTTAATTAAATTTCAGTTTACATCTCTAAAAACTCGTATATTGTAAATATTTCTTACAAAATTTCGCTTAGCTATGGAAACCGTATTCAACTAAGTACAAAACTGTGCAAAATGTTTATTATTATCATTAACAGTTTCCGACCATGACGGGCATACTTAAAACAATACATTAATGTGACAAAGGTAAAGGTCTTAATTGGCCGGCGTCATATGGCATATATTGTAAAGGTCGGTTTTATACCTTTTTATACAACCGTAGTAGTAGAAATATCCGATCATGAGTGTTTAGTCTTCACTGTAGATTAAAGATTAAAATACCATAAACTAAATACTTTAAGCTAACCCTCTGCATGTTTAATAAGTGGTATTTTGTTAAAACGCATACACAAATGAAATTGTAAAAAAGTTAAAAAATTATTTCGGTAAAACAACATGCAATTTAATACATCCAAACAAATTTCATCAATATGACAACAATGAGTTAGTAGTTACAGCTGTTAAATACATCAAGTAACTAATACTCGTATTTAAACCAATATTAATCAGCACTTCAACAAAACTAATAGGACGATTAGTGTATTTTAAGTGAGGGGTAGGCCTTTACTACTCTGTTATAATTTATCAGAGAAACATAAATTTGGTAGTAAAAGTAGGCTAACATACATTTTACTGGTCTAAATACATTTTTCAAAAAGTGTCACGTTTTTTAATTATTACAGGTGTAACATTCTTTATGGATACAACTTTTAAACATGGTCTGATATTTTCTGAAACCATTTAAAAATAATCCTTCTGCCCTAGACAGAGGAAGTAGATAGATTCTGTGACTGAAATATTATTGTTTTCTTTCTCATGGGATTTACTGGTACTTAATATCTCGAATACCGATCGATATAAATATTAGTGAATAACAAAAAGCTTAGGAAATTTTGTTAGCATTCCTGAACACTTTTTGATTACACCGAAAATAAAATAAAATTAAGTTACTTCCAAAAATAGTTTGGAAAGTTAACTTTAGTTTTTTAAAGTATTTGTCAAAATAAGATGAATTACCAAAGAAAAATTCATTTATTATTAAAGAAACCATTTAATTTGGATACCCTCAAGCAAATAAAATAATTGAAAGCTTGAATTGGTAGCTAGTGATTGTGAGCCATGAATCCCGACGTAATGCAACGCGAGGATTATGAATAAGAGTATGAATAGTTTTATTTTGTCGAAGTTCAGAATTATTTATACCAATTGACCTCTTTAATTATTGAATAACCCTTGTAAGTGGTAGTTAATGTTGATCTCGTATTCCACCGTTAATCGAGGGCACGATATATTTGAGTTATCTACAAGATATTTTCGAACTCTCCTTATAAAATCTATAATATTTTTCTTCAGATACAAAAGAAAGCAATTACTAATTACAACCAGGATTTGTCTTATTGTAATGGTCCTATTTCTGTCCATCTGTGTTAAAGTTTAAAACTCATATGTGATAAAAATAATATTTAAATGGTTAGTGTCTCGATCCTGTTATAACCTTGCTCGAAATAAAGAAAGTTTTGTAAAACTTTCTCAAAAGAAAATGTTTAAATTAAATACAATTTGTTAATAGTTACATACATACAAATAATGTAAAAGAAATAGTGCACATATGTAATAGATATGTCCTATTCATCATTCATACCTAGACAATCATGTATACAGGATGACAACAATGTAACTTACACAAGGAATGAGTTTGGAATTTGTAAATTTGTTGATGAAAGACAAAGAAACGTGATATATCCCTGGTGTACTCAGCTTTTGTCTTCTTTGCGTCTCACGAACAATACTAACTGTGTACAGAAACTTTGGGTAAGCTCTGTGAACATAATTTACATAATTGTTTAGATAATATGTTTTTATCTTTACGCCATGTTAAAATTATACTTGTTATGAAAGGTTAAGCTAAGTTAAATTGCCACTTTCTTTTAGTTTTATAATTTATTATAGTACAATACACAACACTTATTTTAAAGATTTAACTGTCGTTAAATTAAAACCGTTCCTTTGTGTACAACCTAGCTGTTTATCTTAGCATCTTATCGTCAGTAGAAGTTTCAGTTAATAAACTAATAGTTCAAACTGTATAAGCTGTAACGTTGTAATGTTATATGATTTCTCTTAATGGGTTATAACTTAAAGCAAGATATAACAATTTTACACGTTTCAGAATACCAGCATAATTAAAATTATTGCTAAATTTCATGATAAGTGTTGTAACTTCGAACAAATTACAAGTATTATAACACGAGTCCCCGAATGATATAGTACATATTTTATAATATTTTCTTTAAAAATTACAATAACTATTTTATTTGACCTTTTCTTGCCGAAATAAAAAAAATGTAATTTCATTATTTTTAGAGTACATTTAAATAATCTTAAAAGATGATTTCTTATCGTATTTTCCACTTTCAGTTCTTTATCTTCCATTTTTCATACCTGGAAAATAAATAATAAATTAGAATGCTTTAGAAAAACAGCATTAGCACATGCTATAATTATGTTTTGAAATATATTCTGCATTATTGATACGTATATTATATTACATTGCTACAATGCTATAATACTTAATTACTTGAATAATAAAGTGTAATGCATAGAAATAATACCACCCATTCCACAACGTTAAATAAATTAAATGTATAATCTGTAAGGAAAATTTAATTAATAAATATTATACACTGAAATAAGCAATATTGATCTATAATTAAGATTTTCATACACCTCAACCAAAATTCCCATGGACTAGAGCAGCGTAGAAATGTATTGTTAGTATGTCTGTTTGGATCATAATTGAAGGTAAAGGGGAAGATATTAACTCTTTATTTGGTAGTATATTGTGAGTATGTTACACCACAGAAAATAAACAGTCAGGATGTTCTATCTAAATGAATACATGCTAAGCAAAGGGTTAAGCTAAACAGTCATTTGGTAAGTGATATAGATTGCAAACTTGGGATATTGTATACCGAAAACATGAATTGTTTAAAACACAATACAGTAATGGAATGTGTAGCAAGGTGTAAATGTAATAAAACTTAAAATACTTAGGCTACTGTTATACGTATTAAAAAACTGTTTCTATTGTAATAGACCTATTCGTTCTCTATTAATATTATTTACTGCTAGTAAAAAATATCGTTTTATTAAAGGGCAAAGAGATTTACATCAACAGAGTTGGGGCAAAAGAGTTGGCTGTAGCTAATTTACATTTATAGATTTATCTGCGGTAAATTAATTAAAATTAAGACACAATAAAATTATAATATAAAGGTAAAATACTGAAGAAAATATTCATGAAACTTAATATTTAAATTAAATGTTTTTTTTTTGTATACTAAATTCCTTAGATCCAGAAAAATAAATTACCGTAGCATATTAGCAAAAGGTTTATTTTACGTATCCCACATTAAAAAACAAGTAATTTTATTGTGAAAAGTCCTCATAACGTTGAGTTTCTTAGGAACCTTAAAATATTAAAGAAGTTCTTGAGTCTTATCAGATGAGGCACAAAACACACTTCAATTCTCTTTACTTTGAATGACATCTTAAAACGTTCTGGTAAGACTAGATATTGTATTTCTTTTAGTAATTTTGATTAAAACTTCTTTACTCTTAAGGTACCGTCCTGTTACTTACTTTAGTAAAATTATTAATGGATTTTGTAAAAGTAAATTATAAAGATAAAATATGAAACTATACAATGTAAACATAATCAACAACTATAAAATCGTATACAAAAACAATGCCGTTTGAAAACTATTTGAACCGGATTGTTTAACTGAAGCGTAGACTCCAGGTATACATACATACACTGTACTTGCATTGCAGTTTAATCAAATAAAAGCGCCATTTAGAATGTTAGAAGCGAAGTTTGGCCATTAGCATGGAATATTCATTTAATTGAATAAAAGTAGCTTTTCTTTCGTTGAAAAGTTTTGCGCTCATTAATTCATAATGGAAAAATCTATAATGTTAAACGTCCATAGCTACTTTAAATTTAGAAATTAAGTGCCTTAAGCCATTAAATAGTCTAGAAACTGTTGCAATATTTTTATTTGTTCTACATAGCCTCTAAAAAGAAAGCTTTTCTTTAACTAATTAAAATGTAGAAAAAACACTTTCGAAATGTTTAAGCTAATATTTATCATAAAACAATAAAGTGTTATTTTAATTTTATGTCATAAATATATTTCTGTTACATGTGAGTAACACATGTTCGAGTTGTTTTAGAAAAGAAAAATTATTAAAAACATATTTACATACATTTTTTACAAATCACCAAATGAAATAAATTTGGCGGTTTATAATAAAATTAGTTTTTCACAGCCTTGCACTTATTCTTCGTCAGTTGTACAGCAGGAGGTTGTGGCTAACCGCTTTTATGACATTCTAAACACCCTTGAGACAAGTTTATGATCATTGGAAATTCTTATCATTTCCAGAACCATTTTGAGCAGCATTTTATAACCAATAAAACAAGTTAAACCCAAAAAGTCAGAAAAAAGCCACTTGATGAGCACATTGAACTTGTCCTTAAACGTTTCTTGGCATTTGAAAGAGTCCTTTCTTGGTAAACTGCATTAATTAAACGCTGATATAAATAGTGGTGTTTAACTGAAGTTTCCAACTAAACCAAGAATCGAGGATCTTAAAGGCAATTAAATTAAAAGTAAGTCTTCAGGATTATTAAGCATCGCATACAATAAATAAGTGGTTATTGTGATTAAATTTAAGGAATATAATAGTCAAATAAACCTCTAAAATCGCTTAGCTTAGTTATAGGTAGAGAAAGGTTTTGTCTAGACAGTTGGATTTCAGAGTGAAATAAATCAAAATAAAAACCCCTGAACTGTAGCTACAGAGAAATTTCTACCATTATGCAGATTTTTAAAAATGGAATGAACAGATTCCTGAACATTTACCCCTGGGTTTTGAGGTAATTGGTCGGGGTTGAACATAAAAATGTTACTACAGCCCAGAAAAATAGTAGTTTTAACAAGTAGGTTATCTATAAAATATTTTTAATTATCACATAAAGATGTTAACTCTGAAAGTTCAAATAAATAAGTAGAAAATAACATACATGTTTTCTCTTGAAAAATAAAAAAAGGTCAAGTGTGTAATATTAATTTAAATAATATTTTAACCATGTCTTAATTTCATAGGGATTCGTTTAGAATTGAATTTACTTACATGATATCCTCAAATTGTATATTTCAACTAGTCATTTTACAGCATTAGCAAAATTTTACATTTAGGATTATTTTTTAAACGTGAATGTTTCCTAAGCACTGGGCCTAAAATCTAGGCCCAAAGACTTCGTTTAAAAACTAGGCTTACTAAAGGAACATTCATTTTAAAACTTTTAATCAGTAGTGCTCTTAACTATCATTTGGGCTCATTTCTGTATGTATTGTTCATTAAATAGTTTACAATGAATTGAAATATATTATTAATGTCCTCATAAACGTTAGGGTATTAGTACACCCTGGTAAAATAATCATTATTTTATATTTAATTTGTGATGTCATGAACATTATATTCTACTTACAAATTGTTAAAATTACAGTTTTAACATTCTGAAATAGGAATGAGGGTCGTAAAAACTGTAACGAAGTGTTTCAGATGCTTGTTTTGCAGGGAGGGGGGAGAACAATACTTGGTTGTAAAAAGCGATGGAAATAGTACAGTACAGTTAACTGGGAGTAGAAAAATATATAAATTAACAAGTCAAATTCTGCCCTACTCCTTGCCAGCCCCTACAAAGCCAGACATCCCCTCTCCGTATTTTTACTACATAAGCTGCTGGAATGGAGCCGAGAAAGGAAGTCGGGCCCTAGCGGCCTGACCTGTTGAGCCGCCGACACACCCGCATGGGCGTGTTAAGCCGCCGACACACCGCATGGACGTGTTGAGCACTCGGGTCATCGGACGGGCGTGTATGAGCCCCTGGTTCTTCGTTGGATAAGTCAACTCCGTAGAGGCGTGTTGGGCCCGCAGAGCACAGTACGAGCGTGTTGAGCCCCGGGTATCTCGTCGGATGGGTCAACTCCTTAGAGGCGTGTTGAGCTCGCAGAGCACAGGACGAGCGTGTTGAGCCCCAGGTATCTCGTCGGATGGGTCAACTCTGTAGAGGCGTGTTGAGCCCGCAGAGCACAGGACGAGCGTGTTGAGCCCCAGGTATCTCGTCGGATGGGTCAACTCTGTAGAGGCGTGTTGAGCCCGCAGAGCACAGGACGAGCGTGTTGAGCCCCAGGTATCTCGTCGGATGGGTCAACTCTGTAGAGGCGTGTTGAGCCCGCAGAGCACAGGACGAGCGTGTTGAGCCCCGGGTATCTCGTCGGATGGGTCAACTCTGTAGAGGCGTGTTGAGCCCGCAGAGCACAGGACGAGCGTGTTGAGCTCCAGGTATCTCGTCGGATGGGTCAACTCTGTAGAGACGTGTTGAGCCCGCAGAGCACAGGACGGGCGTGTATGAGCCCCTGGTTCTTCGTTGGATGGGTCAACTCCGTAGAGGCGTGTTGAGCCCGCAGAGCACAGGACGAGCGTGTTGAGCCCCGGGTATCTCGTCGGATGGGTCAACTCTGTAGAGGCGTGTTGAGCCCGCAGAGCACAGGACGAGCGTGTTGAGCCCCAGGTATCTCGTCGGATGGGGTCAACACTGTAGAGGCGTGTTGAGCCCGCAGAGCACAGGACGAGTGTGTTGAGCCCCGGCTATCTCGTCGGATGGGTCAACTCTGTAGAGGCGTGTTGAGCCCGCAGAGCACAGGACGAGCGTGTTGAGCCCCAGGTATCTCGTCGGATGGGTCAACTCTGTAGAGGCGTGTTGAGCCCGCAGAGCACAGGACGAGCGTGTTGAGCCCCAGGTATCTCGTCGGATGGGTCAACTCTGTAGAGGCGTGTTGAGCCCGCAGAGCACAGGACGAGCGTGTTGAGCCCAGGTATCTCGTCGGATGGGTCAACTCTGTAGAGGCGTGTTGAGCCCGCAGAGCACAGGACGAGCGTGTTGAGCCCCAGGTATCTCGTCGGATGGGTCAACTCTGTAGAGGCGTGTTGAGCCCGCAGAGCACAGGACGAGCGTGTTGAGCCCCAGGTATCTTCGTCGGATGGGTCAACTCTGTAGAGGCGTGTTGAGCCCGCAGAGCACAGGACGAGCGTGTTGAGCCCCAGGTATCTCGTCGGATGGGTCAACTCTGTAGAGGCGTGTTGAGCCCGCAGAGCACAGGACGAGCGTGTTGAGCCCCAGGTATCTCGTCGGATGGGTCAACTCTGTAGAGGCGTGTTGAGCCCGCAGAGCACAGGACGAGCGTGTTGAGCCCCAGGTATCTCGTCGGATGGGTCAACTCTGTAGAGGCGTGTTGAGCCCGCAGAGCACAGGACGAGCGTGTATGAGCCCCTGGTATCTTCGTCGGATGGGTCAACTCTGTAGAGGCGTGTTGAGCCCGCAGAGCACAGGACGAGCGTGTATGAGCCCCTGGTATCTTCGTTGGATGGGTCAACTCCGTAGAGGCGTGTTGAGCCCGCAGAGCACAGGACGAGCGTGTTGAGCCCCAGGGTATCTCGTCGGATGGGTCAACTCTGTAGAGGCGTGTTGAGCCCGCAGAGCACAGAACGAGCGTGTTGAGCCCCAGGTATCTCGTCGGATGGGTCAACTCTGTAGAGACGTGTGCCCGCAGAGCACAGGACGAGCGTTTTGAGCCTTAGGTATCTCGTCGGATGGGTCAACTCTGTAGAGACGTGTGCCCGCAGAGCACAGGACGAGCATGTTGAGCCCCAGGTATCTCGTCGGATGGGTCAACTCTGTAGAGACGTGTGCCCGCAGAGCACAGGACGAGCGTTTTGAGCCTCAGGTATCTCGTCGGATGGGTCAACTCTGTAGAGGCGTGTTGAGCCCGCAGAGCACAGGACGAGCGTGTTGAGCCCCAGGTATCTCGTCGGATGGGTCAACTCTGTAGAGGCGTGTTGAGCCCGCAGAGCACAGGACGAGCGTGTTGAGCCCCAGGTATCTCGTCGGATGGGTCAACTCTGTAGAGGCGTGTTGAGCCCGCAGAGCACAGGACGAGCGTGTTGAGCCCCGGGTATCTCGTCGGATGGGTCAACTCTGTAGAGGCGTGTTGAGCCCGCAGAGCACAGGACGAGCGTGTTGAGCCCCTGGTATCTCGTCGGATGGGTCAACTCTGTAGAGGCGTGTTGAGCCCGCAGAGCACAGGACGAGCGTGTTGAGCCCCGGTATCTCGTCGGATGGGTCAACTCTGTAGAGGCGTGTTGAGCCCGCAGAGCACAGGACGAGCGTGTTGAGCCCCGGGTATCTCGTCGGATGGGTCAACTCTGTAGAGGCGTGTTGAGCCCGCAGAGCACAGGACGAGCGTGTTGAGCCCCAGGTATCTCGTCGGATGGGTCAACTCTGTAGAGGCGTGTTGAGCCCGCAGAGCACAGGACGAGCGTGTTGAGCCCCAGGTATCTCGTCGGATGGGTCAACTCTGTAGAGGCGTGTTGAGCCCGCAGAGCACAGGACGAGCGTGTTGAGCCCCAGGTATCTCGTCGGATGGGTCAACTCTGTAGAGGCGTGTTGAGCCGCAGAGCACAGGACGAGCGTGTTGAGCCCCAGGTATCTCGTCGGATGGGTCAACTCTGTAGAGGCGTGTTGAGCCCGCAGAGCACAGGACGAGCGTGTTGAGCCCCGGGTATCTCGTCGGATGGGTCAACTCTGTAGAGGCGTGTTGAGCCCGCAGAGCACAGGACGAGCGTGTTGAGCCCCAGGTATCTCGTCGGATGGGTCAACTCTGTAGAGGCGTGTTGAGCCCGCAGAGCACAGGACGAGCGTGTTGAGCCCCAGGTATCTCGTCGGATGGGTCAACTCTGTAGAGGCGTGTTGAGCCCGCAGAGCACAGGACGAGCGTGTTGAGCCCCGGGTATCTCGTCGGATGGGTCAACTCTGTAGAGGCGTGTTGAGCCCGCAGAGCACAGGACGAGCGTGTTGAGCCCCAGGTATCTCGTCGGATGGGTCAACTCTGTAGAGGCGTGTTGAGCCCGCAGAGCACAGGACGAGCGTGTTGAGCCCCAGGTATCTCGTCGGATGGGTCAACTCTGTAGAGGCGTTTTGAGCCCGCAGAGCACAGGACGAGCGTGTTCAGCCCCAGGTATCTTGTCGGATGGGTCAACTCCGTAGAGACGTGTTGAGCCCGCAGAGCACAGGACGAGCGTGTTGAGCCCCGGGTATCTCGTCGGATGAGTGAGTTGAGGGCTTGTTTAGGGATGGACCCCCGCTCCCTCCATATATTATCTGGCACATATAAATTGATTTTGTGTTGTTTTTCTAACTCAGTCTGATTACTACCTGATTAGAGATACTCGTAGGTGTCATTACGTTGGATGGGATGGTCTGCTAGCCAGTTGAAAGAACACAGAGCTAAGGAATATCATAGGCTGTTGTTTCAACCGGTGACCATAGAGTCATGACAGCTGTGCCGATCTCCGAAGCCTGCTACTAGTCCTTAATGTCTTCTACGTAGGTTAAGGAGGTTATAGGGCTACCAGTCGATCCCAGGGCTGCACCTGAGGAGATCGTAGTTCGATACCCAGCTCGGCCATCCAGCTCCAGTTCCATTGCAGGAGTACTCAAGGGGACACCAAGTTTTAAATATTAGTTTTAAGGAAATAGAACTCATTTTTATAAATTGTACATAAAATAAAATTAACAATTACAGAATAATGTGTTGTGGGGGATAGCATTTAATAAAGAAAACAAGTGTTTCATTTAAAACTGTCTTTCTTACATTACTTTAGTGACCGAGTGTAGAATCCCCTTACAAAAGACTAGTGCTGAGGTGGTTTTCCCGCAGTTTAGAACTGTTAATGCGAAAGGGAAAACCTACCAAAAAAACGTATTTTAAAAGACAACATATTTATTCAGAACATTTAGATAGAATCAGAAAATTATCTACCTGTTAAAAGACGAGAAAACATTTGAAAATATATTCATTATGCTAATTTCTTATCCACTACCAGCATTTTTTCATAACGTTTACATCATTTTCTCATAACAATACTGTCCTATTAGTATCCCTGTTCAAATAAGTTCGTAAATCTTTAGTAGAATATAATTATACAACTGGTGTGAATGTTGAGTTTTCGTTCCAGTTCACCTTCCTCTTATTGCAGCGTTTGAAATCTGACGCTGTCACAGATTTTACTCCTGGAATCTGGAGTCATGTTCGTCTAATGTAATATAGTGGCAATCCGGATGAAGAGCTATTCTCATTGTCATTTTGCACAATCGAGTGCACCAAAATGTTTTAGATGCGATTCTAAAGCACGGTGGAGCAACCGAGTGTTCTACTCGTGTCTATGGTGGGAGGGGTTGAATCAATATGAAAGTTGAGTTTAGCTCCAGTTCACCTTCCTCTTAGTGAAACGTATGAAATATGACAGTGTCAGAGACATGACTACTGAAATGTTCGTCTGAACACCTCTTCACCTAGATTACACTATCTTTTGTAGTCTCGGTGTCTCTGATGTCAAAACGATACAAGGAGTTCGTTGTGAGCTTCCTCGCCGTCGACTTTTGTTTGGTTTCTTTAGATGAACATGATTCCAGATTCCAGGAGTAAAATCTGTGACAACATCAGATTTCAGTTGCTTCAATAAGAAGAAGATAAACTATAGCTAAATCTAACATTAGCATTGAATCAACCTATAGATACATTATATATACACCCGGCATTTTTAATAGTATTATCAGCGAACGAAAATGCCATACAAACGCGCAGTTAAATGATGTAATTAAATTAAGATTATTATTGTATGATAAAACGTACAACATAGATATGTTCTATGTATGCTAACCAAAGAAGCTGATAACAAGGAACTGTTCATGTAGTGACACGATTCAAAAGTTTATAAAGCCCTGCAGTATGGAGAAAATATTTATATTCCAATTATATGTCTGATAACTTTGTACACGTCAACATTGAGTGACTGTTCATTGAGTCAACAAAGCGTTCACCATAGACTAGATTGGCCTTGTTTTAAACATAGGTGACTGACACGGGGCCAATAAAACTGCAGGTACTTGTCATAGTTTCCTAGTGACTAGATTAACTTGACCAAGCTCTAAGCTTGGTGACTGTGACAACAGGTCAATTTGTCAGCAGGTACTTGACATAGTCTCGTAGTTATTAGTCTTCACCTAGTTCTGAACTTGGTGGCTGTGACAACAGGTCAATTTGTCAGCAGGTACTTGACATAGTCCCGTAGTGTTTAATCTTCACCTAGTTCTGAACTTGGTGGCTGTGACAACAAGTCAATGTAACTGCAGGTACTTGACATAGTCTCATAGTAATTAGGCTTGTCCTAGTTCTGAACTTAGTGACTGTGAAAACAGGTCAATGTTTCTGCAGGCACTCGACATAGTCTCGTAGTGTTTAGTCTTCACCTAGTTGTGAACTTGGTGACTGTGACAACAAGTCAATGTAACTGCAGGTACTTGACATAGTCTCATAGTAATTAGGCTTGTCCTAGTTCTGAACTTAGTGACTGTGAAAACAGGTCAATGTTTCTGCAGGCACTCGACATAGTCTCGTAGTGTTTAGTCTTCACCTAGTTGTGAACTTGGTGACTGTGACAACAAGTCAATGTAACTGCAGGTACTTGACATAGTCTCATAGTAATTAGGCTTGTCCTAGTTCTGAACTTAGTGACTGTGAAAACAGGTCAATGTTTCTGCAGGCACTCGACATAGTCTCGTAGTTATTAAGCTTAATAATCTCAAGCCTATAGCTCATTTTATAAAGCTACATGTTTACTAAGTCACATGCTATAATGCTATATGATTGTACTTGGTTTGCTTAATTTATTTATCACTTTCCCGTTCTCATCTTAGTACGCGTAAGACAAATGTAAAAATGTTCGTTAACGATCAATCAAATTCTTTAGAGTAACATCAACTATTATCAAACTATATGTTATTTGTGAGAAAATGAAGCTTCTTGAACAATTTAAGTCTTTAGGTTAGTTTAACTATAGGTTAAGTTAACCTAAGTCCGAATTTGGTAACAGTGATACCTGGTCATAGGAGCTGTAGGTACTTCATATAGTCTCGTGGTGATTAGATTAACTTGACGTTAAGGAAACAGGATTTTCCGGACATTTGCTAACGTTCAGTGATACAAAAATCAGCGACACATTTTTTATGACCTGTATTCTGCAGTTCAGTTTTATTACTTAGTGTAGTGTTGTTTTTTTATTAAGTACATGTTTTATAGAGTGATAAAAGTTGACACACAACATGGTGGTTATGATTCCTGACTTATGCATGTCACAACGCCCTGGTATGATTTGTTTACTTTAACCTAGTTTGTAATTACAGGGTGGAAAAAAAAGTATGGAAACGCTTTCACACTAATTTTGTATGGCTTCTACTAATCAAATTAAATTTTGTTACATCACCACTTGTATTAAGAACCTAGTTTTTGAGACCCAGTGGGGACATTTTATCTTTTCAGGGGGACGGCCCGTGAGGAGTCGGACGAAAATCTTAAATGTAAGCATAGGCGAGTTTTGGTATCAAATTAAAGGTCTAGTAAAGAGAAACTCATTACCGCAAACCGCACTTAAAAAGGTTGACCCTATCCAGAGTACGGGCCGTATGAATTTCATGACAAAGAAATTTAGTAAATTTTGTCTTGTGAAGTAACTAATTTACTTTCAGTAGTATGTTTTATGTCGGTTATGTAAATTTGAAAAAACAATTTCCTACAAAAAATTATTTTTTTTTACCTCTACATTTGTTGGATAACAGTAAATAGGGGTTTTCCTGTCTTGTCTTCAAGAAACTGAGAGTATTCAATAATACCACCGTAACTCCTTATCAACATGAGGTCAAGGTCCAGTCCTCCAGCCCTTTTATCTCAGGCAAACATAAACTGGTTTAGGCAATACAAACAGTACTGTCACAGCAAAACTCCACAGTTTTGTATTTTTAATATCAGCTTGGTTTTTAGTCTATGTTATAATTTCGTCCACGTAAGATAAAGTTGAAAGTCTTCACTAGAAGGTACTGCGATAGTTTTATAAATTTTTTTACTTAAGTGTTTTACATTTTATTCTACTAGTTTTAAAAGCAATGTCACTCTAGTGAGTTTGAGAGAATCACGCTGCTTATTATGATGCGTGGGTATGGATATCTAGTTCGTCCCTATGAAGAAACAGCGCATTTGTTTAATGACACTTTTCTTGATAGACCCCCAATTAGTAAGTCAACAGTGTTTAAGACAGTAAAAAGATTTGAAGAAACTAGAACAGTCAAAGAAAGTGGCAGGCCTAAATCGCCAACAAATGAACAAAATTCTTTGGAATGTACTCCAAACATTTGTTGAAAAATCCCAGCACCTCGGCCAGAGTGGCTGCAGAAGATCTTGATATGAGCCATACCTCAGTGTTGAATGTTTTACACAAAAAACAAGTATCACCCTTTTAAAGTAACCCTAACCCAAGAACTTGCAGAGGATGATTTTGATCGAAGGACTGAATTTTGCGAAATAATGATGAGGAAAGTGTGACGAAATTCAAAAATTTTTAAGTTCGATATTGTTTTCAGATGAAGCTACATTCTTTGTTAATGGACAAGTTTAAAATAGGCATAATTGCCGTTACTGGGCCGACCATAAACCACACTGGATGATAGAAGGCCACACACAAAGGCCTCAGAAAGTGAATATGTGGGCTGGAATAATAAACAATAACATTGTAGGACCGTTTGTGATAGATGGAAATCTAACAGGCGAAATTTATTTCAATATGTTGACAAAATAACATTTTGCCAGCAGTGCGTGCTCTTCTTGGGGACAAAAAATTTTAATGCAGTATGGTTTCAGCAAGATGGAGCACCGCCCAATTACTATTTGCGGGTGTGCGCAATCTGTTAGATGAAGTGTTTTCTAACCGTTGGATTGGTCGCAGGGGTACCGTTGAGTGGCCGGCTAGGTCACCGGATCTTAATCCACTAGATTTATTTTTGTGGGGCTTCTTAAAAGATAATGTGTATAAAACTAAACTAGCCAACATTGAGGAGCTGACAAATCGTTTATTAGAAGAAGCAAGAAGAATTACACCCGAGATGCTTCAAAATGTGACTGCAGTAGGTTTTTTTTATAATAGAATAGCTCATTGCCAACAAGTGTTCGGAGAGCAGTTTGAGCACCTCATTTAAAAGGTGATGGTTATTTTTTGTAATACATAGATAATTTTTAATTTAATTCTTTTGGATAATTGTGTTCCATAAATGTGTCATTTTCAGTCAGAACAGTTTATTGAGACTGTGATTTGCGGAGGGAAAAATAATAATTAATCAAAACGTTACTTATGAAATTCAAAACGGCCCGTACTCTGGATAGGGTCAACCTTTTTAAGTGCGGTTTGCGGTTAATGAGTTTCTCTTTACTAGACCTTTAATTTGATACCAAACTCGGCTTATGCTTACATTTAAGATTTTCGTTTCCGACTCCTCACGGGCCGTCCCCCTGAAAAGATAAAATGTCCCACTGGTCTCAAAAACTAGGTTCTTAATACAAGTGGTGATGTACAAAATTTAATTTGTTATTAGTGAAAGCCATACAAAATTAGTGAAAGCGTTTCCATTACTTTTTTTCCACCCTATGTCTTAGGTTATTTACCTGAAAGAAGAGATCAGATTGCAGATCTTGAAACGTAGTGTTACTGATTTTTTGTATCACTAAACAATGTCAAATATCCGAAAAAATACTGTTTCCTTCACAATCCTTCCATTGTCAAAAACAAACTTCAAACAAACAACTTGACGTAGCTCTGAACTTGGTGACAGTGACACCAGGTTTGTGTAACTATAGGTACTTGTCATAGTCTCCTGGTGACTAGATTAATTTGGTGTAGCTCTGAACTTGGTGACTGTGACACCAGATCTGCTTAGCTGCAGGTACTATACATAGTCTCCTGGTGCCAAGATTAACTTGACGTAGCTCTGAAATTAGTGACTGACACCTATTTTGTGTAGCTGCAGGTACTTGTCATAGTCTCCTGGTGACTATATTTAATATCCTTTGTACTGGTGTGTTGATGCAAACCTAAATAGGATTTGGAATACTAAACTGCAGGTATTTGAAATTGTTTTCAGTAAATGTTGGGCTTAAATAAACAGTAGGTTATCAAAATAATCGTTTATGGGAGTCTTAATACTAGTACTAACACATTGGATGTGTGTTACATCATATGGGTATGTTTCTATTAATGGTTTTGTAAATTACTTCAGGAATATTTAACCATGTTAAAATAGGTGTTTCTTATTTCGGCACTACTTTTGTATTATTTACTTGCAAATTTTGTAATTCTTTGTTTCATAAAAAGTGTTTAAAAAGAAGAATCTTATGCGTTTGATACTAAACTATGGTTGACAAAGTTGTCTAGTCTAAAACAGCAATGCATAAACAGATAAAGATAGTTGGTTAAAGTATATACAGTAGGTTCATTAAGTGAATAAATAAAAACGTATTAAGGTTTATATACTTATCATAAGATATTAATCTTATATGGTTTTATTAGCGTACCTCAAAAATTTGTAAAAACATTGATCTTTGATGCTTACTTTGGTAATTTACAATTATATCAGTAAAACAAGTTTGGAGTGCGCAATACTATGTTTAAACTAACAGGCTTCCCTGAAGTCGCATGCACAATACCCATTCTATCAGTTAGTTTATAAATTTGTTTATTATTTTCTCGTTGTCATTATGGTGACCTATGATACCACTTTAAAAATGGTCGCTAACGCTCAATCGAATCTCGTGGTTTGTCATAAGCAATCATCAAACTCTTTTTGAAACGCTCGAGATATCGTGCGGACAGAGAGACAGAAAGAATTCCGTCCAGGCTTTTTTATTACTGAGCTTATTAATTATCTATAAAAAATATATATTTGGGTACTATAACGCTGCTCTCTATCGGCACACAACGCGTACACCGCGGGTATTCCACACACTCGAAACTCATACAAAACTGAATGCGTACAATTGAACGCGTATTTTATTTGTAAATATGTGTTTTACCTGAGAATACTATTTTGAGATTTTATCCGTATACTAAGAAACCGAATGACAGATTTAGTTGTTGACTATGTAGTTCATTTTTTTACGTTTAAGGACATTGAAATACTTGCAGAGTAACTAGTTTTAAAATGACTTCTCCATCTTTGCGTTTCATATAATTTTGAATTGTAATTAAAATAATAATCGTCTTTGAACTACTTTTACACAACGGCGACCAACTAAATGTGTAAAAAGGCTTTAGAAATCGACTTTCAATACTAGAAAAACCAAATAAGAAGAGATAATGGTGAAATTGTTTAAATATATGTATAGGTAAAAAGACCACTGATATCCCACATATTTTTGCGTTGAACCAAAATGTTATTGAACTAATCTTCACAAGCTCCTAGTCGAGTAACTGAGAGAAGCAAGTAACTTGGAAGATTTATTAGTGGTAAGCATTACTATTTGCATATCATTTGTAAAGTTATGAGGAGTTGCCCAGATAATTAATTCAATCCCACCTCACTTCAAGTATTCTTGTGATTACATAGTTTAACTATAACTCTGGATCCTGAAAATTCATAATTGAGAAACCTAGCTCAGACATTGAGATCTTTACATACAATCCTGTGCCACTTAAGGCCATTTTCCACAGGCTTCTTTCCAGCACAGAACTCAAAGCTAGTGAGGGGGGGAGGTGCCACCCATACTCGTTCTTGTTATATCTGATTACTGTACCAGTCGCTAGGTGGCTCTGGCTCTAGGTACTTCTATATTGTTACGCTATTTCACTGTGTTAAATAACTGATATTATGTTCGCCATCTACCTACCTAATTTTATTTTGTATCTTCACTTTTTAACTATTTAATTATTTTTATTTTGCTTCTAGGGGGAGTAGCTGCCCCAACTAACCCTTTTTGGGTACACCCGTTAACTGCCAAGAATTACGATTTTGTAGAGTGATATTTTCACTTATCCCATATGTGATATGGGAATGAAAGACTTATTCTGAGGCAGTTTTCATTTCAGTGCACCATTATCACATATTCCGTGGCCTCTGGTATAGCAAAATTCAAATGGGAATTTTCTTTAAATTTTGACGCGCCAGTTATAGCACAAGGGTTTTAAATGCTAATAATATGGTAGTAATAAATGCCTATCAAAATATTAAATAAAAAAAATCGAATATTTTTTATAGTAAAGTCAATTCATGAAAAACGGATATTTTGGGCCTGGTACATTTATAAAGATAACATTGATGCCGTTAACTTCAGTTGATTTACGTTGGGCCCCCAGCTGTACCACAGACAAGCGACTTTCATATAGTGTACACCAGTCAGAAAAACCCTTACGCAGAACACGCGACTGAAGGTAAACTCCCACGTCTGAGTGAAACGTAGCACTCTCTATTTCTTATATGTGCACACTTACGATTTCACTATACTGAATCTTCTTTGTGCTTCCGTCTACGATTTCTGATGTGTATAATCGTGTGACGGAAATGTTCCGTAAAAGTAAGCCAATGAGTTAAAACTACTATTCTTGCTGTGAAAGAGTTGCTAACTCAACGATTTGTTATTTGTTTCAGGTAAGACCTGTCCGGATTTCCCTGTTGTAATTGAACATTAAATGTGAGTAAAAGTACACAAGTAATCAGATAATGGTGGACTATAATTATAGCATCAATGTTTGATATTGACGTGTTTGGCTAATATGATTAGACACTACATAGCTTAGAAGGACACACTATTCCGCAATACATTATTATTAATTAAAAGAAGCTCGTATTATTGCTACTAGTATTTCTGATCAATTTTGGTACTGTACAACCGGTAGCGAAATTGCACTGGTTTTTTAGATATAAAATAAGAATGTATAAATTCAAATATTTGTGGTTAAATATTTAAACTAAATATAACTGCCCATTAGACACAAACATCAATTTTCGGCATTTTATTATGAATGTGCAAATTTTTAATTTCTAAAACAAAGAATATTGACATTTGTAAATTTCAACATATTCGAACTACTTTTGCTTAGCGAGCATTTACTGTCATTTTTACATAACCTAATACAAGCATAAATTGATATTAACCGTAATCTTAATATTATTTATGTCAAGTTTGTTACAAAGACAGGTTGTTTAAAATAAGTTTGACCGGAATGTTTACCTAAAATCGCCGTCTCCAGGTAAACTTAAACCCTGCATTACAGTTTGATCAAATTAACGCCCCATTTAAGGTGTTAAAAGCCAAGTTAGCCCTATTACCACCCCCCATTTAGTTAATTGAATAAAAAGAGCTTTCTGTTGCTTTCAAAAGCTTAACTCATTTCTTGCGTATAATGGAAAAATTAATAGCATTAACTGATTACCAAATCACTTAAAGTTTAGAAATGTTGTTTCATATGAGTATGTCTTAAAGGGACGAAGAGAAAACATTAAGATTGTTTAAGCAATGGAGGACAATCAAGACAATTAATTAAGCCATTAGAATAAATTTTCGACTTGTATTATATTTTTGTCCAATTTGTGGTTCAGTTTTTTATTTAATTATATTATTTAATTACTTGAATCTTTTTTTTTCATTTTTAAGGTTAAATGGTGCTAAATAGCCTAAATTTATAAAGAAAAGGATACTTTTAAATGTCAATGGCATTAATTCTATGAACTTATGTTGGTTGATGCCTATAGCCTCACATTTATTCCTTCACGGTTTATAAACAAGAAGGTCATAAACAGCTCCTGCTTAACATCATTCCTAGCATAAACATATATGGGTTTATGTTTGGTGAGTCAATGAAGGTGAGTGAGTCATTGGAAAATATTTTTATGTGCGGGGAATCACTTCGGAATATAATTGAAGACCACTATAAATTGGAACTAACTCCTGTGCTAGGAATACATTGCATATATAATATTAATAGGTCGTTAATCGCTTTGCTTTTATATTTTATAACATAACAAAACATTGATTTTGGGAACCAACCAAATGAAAATGAAAGTTAGGACGTAACTGATGTATTATTTTGACATATCTCTTTCCACTGGTCGAGAAAGTTTTGATAGCACAGAACAAAATAACCTATTTAATGGGCACCTATCTAGCAAGTCTGTATGAATTTCCACGAGATTTAAATAAGTGGTTTGAAACATTTTTAATTAAGTAAAAGACTCGTCGGAGGCTCTATTTCTGTAGATTGTAATCAAATACTACTCCATGTGTCATTTACAGTACACTAGGCCCCTGCTCAGCACTAAAAGTTTACTTTTTTATTTTATAAACTCGATTAAATCACAATTATTGGCTAAGAACTACTAGATTCACTAGAAATTCACGCCCCAACAGTAATAGACACATTTTTAGAAATAAGTTTACAGCACCTTGAATCGTTGTTTCAAAAAAGCAGTACCTTTAAAAAATAAGTTATCATTCTAGTTTATTTTTATTGGAAAAGAACTCCACTATATAGTGGAGTCTTAAAGAGAAGTATTTTTAAACCCTGAAATTAGATATTGAAGCAGTTTTTACACACGCACACCACCACACTACCACATACACCCGGACAGACAATAACTTCGGCCCGTCCCAACTTGCTTACAATATTTGTTCTCTGTTTAATTCTCCAAAAATAAATGTATGCCTACGATGCGGCCCTCCTCTATTACAGTAGAATAAAAATATGCTTTTCAATATCCCTTCGCAAATCATCCTATTTTCATGGTTCGAATACCTTGCGTGTATTTATTTACAGTTTTGTTTATTGATGAATATGTTTATTATGAATGATAGGTGCATTTGGAGTGTTTCGCTGGGGGTTTCTTAAAAAATAATAAAAATTATTAATTTTATTGAAAATACAACATATTATATACTAAAATATTCATAAAAAACATAAAGAACGATTTTGCAATAAATAAAACTACTTACCTTTGTACATATCCCTTAAATCTTGCTCAAAAATAAAAAAAAACTGTTTTTTGAAAAAAAAAATTGTTTTACTTCAAAAACCACATAGTATAAAACTTACTAGACAAAAATTCGAAGATAGCCAATTTTTTCTAAATTTCATGAAGATAAATAATATATACAGTTTTCGTACAATATTTTACTTGAAAAACCTGTTATGATGGAAATATATACAGATGTACATGGAAGAAACCCTTCCATTCACTCTTAGGCACAACTACTATCATGCTTTCTCTTCCTCCCTTGATACTTTGGTCTCCAAAAATGATCCAATTTATGGAAACACTCTCTATGAACACCAGAATTGCATCCTGGACACTAGAATCGTGATCTTCCCCTTTTTTTGTGTGGCCACATACAATACATAGCCACTCTTGTCTTCCTGGTAAGCGTTGGAGGGAATGGCCTGCACCAGGATTTGAATTATAATCATCGGGAAAATTGTCTGCACTGATATCACTGTCACTCACATCACTCATTTGTTCTTCTAAAACATTTCTAATATCTTGTGAACGTAAATCATCCGCCATTTCGAACGTATTACGATCGGAATAAACGAAATAACACCGATAAAACACGCCCACACAACTCATAGGTTAGCGGCGCGGCGGTTAGCAGCCGCGAGTAAAACACAACGTCGTAACAAATACCAGCTATTTGTTAATTATTCTTTTGACAATTCATCTGGAGACAGATCTAGAGGAAAGAAGAGACGTTTCTGTACACAATGCAGTAAATAACGGCCGAATTTAACCGAAGATAGCCGGGCAGCGATGACGAATTCGAAGGCATGTTTGAACGTCGACGCATCGACCTCTATCATTCATATTAAACAAATGAACGTCGCTAGAGCGGCTTCTATCACTAAGAGGGTTAAATAAAAATGTATAATGTTTCTAAATCGTCACCTTTAGACTGCTGCTTCTGCAGTCAAAGTTAAACAATACTCTTGTCATGTTGCTATTCGCATCACACTACAGTATAACAGCTAGTATTTTCTTATATACATAAAACTTTTATGATACCGCGTGCGCGTGTTATGTTCTGTGATTCAATCACCTGCCAACAACTTTGCCTGTTTTACAGTAAATAAACCCTTTTTAAATTACTGTTATGAATATTTAAATAAAAATGTATCTATGCTTTTTTCTTAGATCTGAGTAATTTACATGACAAACTTTGTCTAAAACTGTCCATGTTTGTATTAGTGAGTATCAAATATTATAAAATTTAAATATTAACTATCACAATTATAATATTAATAAGATTTGAAGAACTAAAAGAAATGTTTTACTTAATAAATGTTTATTACATTATAAAACATGTAAATAAAATTCTTTGTAAACACATTTTCAAAATTTGTTTTTCTTACTTTACCATTATTTATCAGATTTTGTTTTGTCGTAGTTTTTTCCAGCTGCGATATAAATACATAGATAGAACTACCGCAGCAGAAGTTTGTTGAACCGAAAGGAAATTTAATTACAACGGAAGTAACTTAAAGGCTGCAACAACTTTTGGTTATACAGTTTAATGTCACCGGCATTTTTCACGCCGCACTTTTAATTGTCCTTAAAATTTTGTGAAATTTATCATTCAATGTAGCAAAGTTCATTGTAAAGCTATTGGTTGTTTATGTGCGTATAAAGTTGTTGAATAGTACAAGTTAAATATTAATGTAATTTTGAAAGTTCTCTGTTTATTGTTTGTTCGACGAATAACATTATTTATTTTTTAAATGCATCATATTGTAATTCATGGCATTCGCCGCAAATGATTTTAAGAGTAATGGTAGATCATAATAAAACAACTGTCATACCATATTTCGTTAGAAATATCGCGTACATTTGATTCTTACGCTACGGTTATTTATGTTAGTATTTTGAAATGAAAATTATAATCGTAAAAACGTTTTTAACATGTTTCATTAGGAAACTATTAATTTAGAACAAAACAAAAATGTTTAAATATAAAGATAGGTTAACATCCAGTTAAATCAATTTTTATTTAAACTTTATTCTCTTTTATACATTTATTAATTATAAATTAAGATCCTGCACAAAACTATACACAATAAGATATTCGATCGAAATTATTTTAATTTCGATTTTTATCTCCAATAGGAAGTAAATGAATTTTGTAAAGAAAAATATAATAATAAAAAGGAATAATAATAATATTTAAATTCTTACTTACTTTTAAGTTTGGAAATGATAAATACATATAAATAATTAGGTATCAAAATATATTTTATATTATTTGTCCTTCTTTTTTGGAAGTACAGGTAACAAATCAAGTGCTGGTTGTATAAGCGGCTATCTTTATATTAGTTTAAAGAAATGTTAATTTCCTAACACTTTTACCTCCTTACAGTTAAATATAAAATGATGGGAGGTGTCTCCATTTAAAGATTTAATTTATACGCATTCAAAACCTGTTCTAGTTTTCTATATTTTGTATTGACCGTTTATAAAAAATATCAAACAACTTTTTACTCCATCATCTGAATAAATATTCAGACGATAAATATAAATACTTTACAAGCGTAAAGTATACACTTTTTTTAGAAAAAATCTAAAGTGTATTTAGATGCGCAGTCGATCATGTCTTAAAGGTAAGATGTCTTTCATGATTTTAAAATCAAGATGAGTGAAAAGGGTTTTGAGTTGCCTTCATGGGATATAACTCTATATCATTTAACTACAGCCGATTCTTACAAGAATTTACTGTTAATCGAGTATTTCAATTTAGAGTGAAGAACTTATTAAATATAATCTAAAACATAAGATAAGAGCGTTTGTAGTATGTTGTGTAAGGACAGTTTATAAATTGACACTCGTTTTAACGTGTTGATGTTAAACCCCGACGTTAGTGAAGTGTTCAGTAACAAAGCAATACAAATATTCATTATAATAAATATTCCATGTCATCGGGTCACCCTTAAAACAAATAAATGGTAAAATATGTTGTAAAAATGTATTAAATGATTGTTATTTAAAAATAATTAAGAAATTTAATTTTTAGCATGTATATACTAACGCAAAACTAAAGTCAGCAGAGAAGTGCTGTTCATAATAAATAAGCGCTAAGTATAATTATAATCAAATAAATTATCCAAAATAATTAAACTGTAACATAAATTCAATTTCTTATTTGATTGATTATTTTCAGTATGAGAAATACATTGGTGATTTTCTTCTAATTTAAAAATACTTCCTTACATTTTATGATTTGAAATCCTCACAATTTCTATTTTAATTATGATTAATATCTTAACCAGTATAGGAAACTTGTGATGTGCTAGGCCTGGCTGTTGAATTTGATTGTTGATAGTTTTAAATACTTTAAAACTGTTAATATTTTTATTTTTACGAGAAAGCATTCAACAAAGTTAGTTCATTTTGAACTGCATTTTATTTATTACCCAAGTGTGTGGTTGGAATATTGTTCGGTAAATTATAGATCTAAAATCTAAAATATATAATTTGTTATTTACAAAATGTTTTTTTAGGAAACCAAGCGAGTTTTATTTGAATCGTGTTTCATTAATTAGCATCGTGATAATATGACATATCATGTATATTGCAATGCTCGTACACTTTGCGTATTAAAACAGCCTTTCGGAATAAAATGTACAGAGGAAAAAATTCAGTTGCAAAAAATGTTGAAGATATGCACGTAAACGTATAAGCCAAATTTATATAGGTGCTAATTAATATATAAGAATAAGTGGAATGCTGCATTTTCAGTGGAGAGTGTCAGAAAAATTATAACGGAAATTATCCCTAGACAGGTCTTTTACTTTTGGTATTTTATTTTGTGGATGAATTCCAAGAGTGTTTTCACTGAATTATATTACTTTAAATTCTCACGACATAAACAATTGTTGTTTGTTCTTCTTTTCTCTGTATAACAAAAAATAGTAGGGTATTGTGGAGACCACGTGGTTAGAGTGGTAAGAGCAAAGTTACCAGTCCACCATTAGAGAGGTAACAGTGTTTAGAGCTTGTTTCTCTTCCAGATGTGTTTGTTCGTGGACTCTTTAGTTAATAAATCGTATTGAATTGTAAGACTTCGATTCGGTTTCCGACACCAAGTAGATTTCATAGTGCTTGATACATAATTTTACATTTTAATTTGAATGCATATTTTAATTTTACATTTTTATGGTATATACAATTTTTGTAAATTGTTAAAAAGCTAATTAACTTAATATAAATGTATATGGTCAGAGCATATACTAAATATATTAGCTTCATTTTTAACATATCTAATAGCTATATCTGTGAAGGTAATATAACAATGAATATAAGAATTCTTTCTGCAAAAACTGAAATCTCTTTATACCCTTGTAATATTCAACTTGCAGTATTGCAGTTCTGCTTGATTCCAAAGGTACTATCCACAGTTTCGCTCGCCCTTTCCCTCAATACAACAAAGACGTGTGTTAATAACAAAGTATCTTTTTTATACTATCAACTGCATTACTTCCCAATCGTAATCATAATTTTTTCAGGAGAGCATTAAAACTCTTAATTTGGTTTTTGGTACGTAAGATAATGTTGTTAAATACATGGATGTTGTAATCCGTTACATTTTATTAAAATCCCTCTTTTGTAATTATTTTTATTAATCTGACGAATATAATAATGCTCATTTTAAAAACAAAGCAAAACGAAACAGCTGATTATAATAAAACTTAACTACACGTCCCCATGGTGGCTACACCAAATTCATTACGTCTTTCTCTAGTCTCTCTTCACTTCACGAATATTTAGCATATGATATGGGCTCCAATTTACCTTAATACTAGTTGACCTGTAACCACACCTTGTTGCCAACGTGACGTACATGGTGGAACAATCGGTTTAAAACATACACCTGTTCACCATCTGAAAATTTTGTTTCTTGGCACTCATTATGATTTATTGGTTTACTTTTCACTTCTAGCTATTTAAAAAGTTAAGAAATGGTGACCTATCAATTGTAAGCCCTTTCTTAGGAACAGAATTATACGAGAACACTGTTTTTTTAATTACTTCTGGCGGCTACTCTATGATTCCTCCCAACTTTATGGTCTCTTATGCACAGCCGAAGTGTACGAGCTATTTTAGCTATGAACACTCATTTTTTTAACAACTGACCTCTCCATTAACTAAACCGTCAGTGGGAACCAAACTTACATGTTTGCTGTTTTAAATGGGTTGAGGTTATTTTCCTACTATTCAAACTGGTGAATGTTGGATTTCTTCAAATTGGTGCAGGCGTTAAAGTAAGACTTCGTTAAAGTACGAAAGTTTCCTCTGGAGAAGAACTGCCACTATTACTTTAGAAGGGCAGAGTCTGGAGGCTCAACACACACTTGCCTTGCATCTGGTTTTTATAGTTTGCAAGGGACTTGTATGTAGGCAAAGTGTGTTTTATTTTTATTTACATTAAAATATACAAAACAATGACCATGTCTTTGAGTCGAACGTTTTAATTGTTTTTGTTGTACTATACATGAACAAAGACGTGTAAATATTATGCACCTCTATAAGGTTGAATGGTGCTTTGTCTGTGATGGACCAAACTAAGAATAGTATTTTTTACTTAGCAGATGGCCATATTGAGAGTGTTATTAGCAATTTATGCATGTATGTTAGAATGCTTGAGGTTAACTATCCTAACATTAGTTTTCTAATATCCCAGTAAATATTTCTACTTAAACACAGTTTTTGATAAAGCTGTTGCTGCAGTTAATAAAACTGTAAGATCCATCAACAGACAAGAACGAAGCTTAGTTTCTCTGTAGTCTTAGATACAGAACGAGAAGCAGTAAAGACAAAATGAAATATTCGAATCGTTCAATGAACAGGAAATTATCAGGAAAGAAAAGTATGTAGAAGTACTGTCTGACTAGTGTAATTCGTTAATATCATTGGTATCCGAGAACGATGAAATCACTGTTATCCATAAGTTTATGTACTGAAAACAACAAAAATGTTACATGTAAATAAATTTCGTTTTCTTCATAAGCTTCTCTTAATGAAGTTGAGGGTAAGTCCTGGCTGAGAAGTAAGGGGGATTGATGATAAGATGCTTGATTATGTTGACAGTTTTTTTTTTCTGTTGGTAACAAAGAATCTGTATTTATTGGTATTTTAATGGGGGCCTTGTATTATACATCTTATAAATCTTGGCAGTTGTGAGAATGTGGAGAGTCTTTTGAGTTCTGTATATTATTTTAATCTGATTGTGTTTTTCTCTGTTTGAGAAAAACAGTAATGTTGACATCACCACTCCTTATTCATATTTCTTATTTTTATTTTAACCAGAAATAACTGGCACCAGAAATATTCTTTGTTTAAAGTGTGTTATCGTTGGTTTGAAAGGATAATATTATTTCGGATATTTATATGTAACAAAATGTACAACACCTTCTATACGTGTGTAATCTTCACTCGCATTTTATAAATGTTGTAAGATACAGCAAATTTTCGAAATCCTATTACCAGAAATATCTTAGATTGATAATAAATTACAACGACCAAAAATATACGCTTTATGACCGTAGTAGGCTTCTCAGACTTGTATATGTGTAAATATTTTCTGTATCGGGGAAATAAAGCAAAATGAACTATTGTATAAACTATTTCTAAGAACAGAGTAAATCATAATGGTCATACATATACACTTTTTGACATATTGTCTTGATAGTGGCATCAATATAAATTGAACATTGGCGTCGAAAATATAATTCACTCGAACCAGAAATGTTCGTACACACCAAGTCTACGAAACTGCATGCGAATCCGCGTGTAACTGGTAATTAAAATATAATTCTATATCATATATTAAAAATAGGATAATAATTATTATAGTTACTATATTTATCAATACTGCCTAATTATTATGCCCGTTTCACAATATCTAGATGCCAAACATTTTGTCGAGTTGTCGCAAATTGTAGAATTTCCGCAACAGTTGTTTCATTTTCTTGGATCTCCAAATCAAATTCAATTTGTAACTCTTCCAATCAAATGTTTTGCTGCAAAGATTCAAAAGGATAAATTACCTAGACTCTTCTTCAAACACCATTAAATTGCAAATGTTAAATGGGTTTTGTTGATTTTCTTGATTGCAATGAATCTGAACGCAATGACCCGGTTTTCTTGACTTTCTGTTACAAAACCTGTTGGTTTAGTTGTAATAATCATTCTACGCCATTTCCGTTTATGCAGATTCCTAGTAAATAAATATCCATGTACGAACTACTAAACTAACAGGGTAATGTACACAGTTTTAATAATGTGCATTAAAACCACTCAGAGTGGTTTAAATTTAAAGTTAGAGTTCTGCGATGAATAATTTGGAAGGACGACGGGTTATGAACATGGACCATAAACTAAAGGTACATAATTTGACACTCAATCCTTCAAAAACTGATATTCTCAGTCTAATGTACGTTTATGTATATTCTTCATCGGGCATGAAGGCACACTCAGCTATGGAACTGGAAATATATTAGACCGGATAGTAGACTACAACAGCCAAACAATTTTTGACAAAACTGTATAATATATTTAATAGATAAATAAATCATACGAACCAGTAATGCACACTCAAAACGTAATATAAAAGTAATTAACAATTTCACTTAATTTCTTATTATAATTATGATCCCTAAACCCCCACATAAGTGTTCACTTCTGACTGGATTTCTATCCTTCAGTTGAACCTACATTGGGTATAGCAAAAACTGATGTATCACTTAAATCTGGGCAACCTTATGGATGTCCAGAAGCCGTTTATCACTAACCGCAAATGTTGAAATAGGTGTGGTCTATTTCGGAAGTGACTGATGGAAATGGCGGGACTCCCTAGGTGTTATGGGATGTCACAAGCCTATACATACGGTTTGCCACCCCTACCTCCTTTGATTGGAGAGACTGGTACAGAGCTGACTTCCCCTTCTTCCAAGGAGACATGACTGTTGTTAATGCCAAAGTTCTTCCTCATGAACCTTGGGGGAAGCCCCTACCCCCAACCTTACGCATCTACATCCTGTCACTCCGGAAGCGGCAGAAGTGTGCTTTTAGTGCTAAATGCAATTTCCCAACTTCTTGTATTAAGAAAATAAAGGTTGATTACTGAAATAATATGTACTGAATATATGCCTAATTCCGGTTGAAAAATGTCATACTGCTCTAGCATATTACATCAAAAATGTACGACGAAGGCTGTGGACAATGATTTATAAAATTACCTGCGAAACCACAAATTAATACTAATTTAAAATAATTATTACTCTATTATTCCATTTATTTTATAAAATTTCAAAAAATAATTATAGAAGTTGATTTTATGAATTGACCACTATTATTACCAAATAACTACACTAATTCTTTATTATAAACCTGGTTTATGAATAAGTAAACATCTGTGTCCCTAAAACTTCAATTGTGAAATTTTTTTGAAACAGATTTTTCTCGAATAGCTTTTCATGAAATGTTAATAATTGTCGCAGCTTTTATATGAGGAAGCTTCACTTTTTGGTAAGAAGCAACAGCTGGTTGTTTTGAGTCTTGAAAAAACTATTGGAATTCACAATAAAATTAAATAAAAAATACCAAGATACTTAAATACGACAATTGGCTATGGTTTTAACTATGGTTACCTCATCTCCCTCTTGAAATATATTAGAAGCAGTTTTGATTGGTTTTGTATATACAGCTGCTAAAGACAAACATACACCTTCACTTGTTTAAATCTTGTCTGTGACCGAAGCACTTTTTATCAGCACTTTTAACCTTGTACTGTGCCGAATATCCTCCTTATCTGTTTGATAAAATCCTCGAAAATGCCAGTGGCCCATCTGGAAGGGCAAATAATTTCGCCAATTCTTTTTTATAATAAGGCGTTTAAGGGGATTGGTCTATCCTTATATACAATAATATTTTATGTCGTTTTTGTTGAATTATAGCAAAAGAATCCAGTCAGAGGCCCGGGTGCAGCAGTGGAAAGGTGAAAAAAGCAAGTTCATTATGTGTGGATTCCGCTTAATCAGGAGAGTTGCAAAACTCAA
Source organism: Homalodisca vitripennis (assembly GCF_021130785.1). Taxonomy (NCBI): domain Eukaryota; kingdom Metazoa; phylum Arthropoda; class Insecta; order Hemiptera; family Cicadellidae; genus Homalodisca; species Homalodisca vitripennis. Next base: position 157,379,806 of record NC_060207.1, on the reverse strand, counting down.
TTAAGCTTTGAAAATTAACAGTACAAAAAGAAAATCTCATCAAACGTTTCTTGATGAAACGCTTCGATAAAACACTTGATTGGTGCCAAGAGAAGTTTACTTCATTTTCCTGTTAGCGGTGTTGACATCCATTTGATCTTAATTCCTATCGACATTTTAGGTAATTATAAACTAAAATATTTATAAATTTATTTTAAACAGTAATATTTTATAGCATTTATTCAACAGAGATGAATTTATATTTTTCCTTTTTTACACATATTTAAAACTAATATAAGTTATATCAAAATAATTTTTTACATGTATTAGGATAATGAAAAGCAAGATAATGTTCAGTTTAAGGTCCTAAATATTAATAACACTAAAACTAAGTTGTGCTTAATGTCATCACAGCTGGTTTCATGTATAAATCCATTAAAAGCGACGTTATTATATTTAAATTTACCTTCTAACCAATATGTAGTTCAACATTTACATTTTTAGGAGAACCTAAAATTTGTCGAGGTGTAAAATTGGTGTTCCATTACACCAAAGTGGGAAAGGCAGGTTATACAGAAGAGTGGAAACGAGCTGATTTGGTTCTCTAAAGTCGTTTAATGCTTTGAAATGTTAATAACGTGGCGGTCAAAGAGTGGTGGAGAAATGAAGTTGGCACCGGGAACACAGTAATCGACTCCCTTTTATCTCAATGTGAAATAGTTGCCTGTAATGGGGACTTTTATAGTTTAAAGGCCGTGCTTTACGTTTCCAGTGCTTCACAAGTAGTGACGTATAGATGCTTGAACTTTTCAGAATAAAAAGGAATATGTTTACGATTTTAAGGCTTTATAAGTTTAGACATACTTGATAATTATAAGTACTAAACATTTTGAATTTATTTCAATAATGTATTATGAATGGTACGGACAAAACCCACTTTAATGTTTAAATGTGTCCAAAAATAATTATATTTATTTTATTTTTAATTAAATATGTGTAAACAAATATTATTTTACATATTTAAAGCAATTGAAACTAATAATAATAACATAGTCAAGTAGCAACTATAATTTTAAAATATACTTTTATTTATGGTTTTGCAAACACTATTCCAAACTTATAGCTATTTTATTCAAATTAGCATAACATATTCAAATTCATCGTATTTAAACGTCGAATCCCATTAACCTACTCTAACAATTTAATCAGTGTAGATATTTTTAAATGTACACGATTACCAAGACGATTTGAAAATAGAGGATATGATTCCAATAATACATGCTCAATACAAAACGAGAAACCTAAACCGAAAACATCTTTATACTTGCATTATAATTACATCCAGTAGAATTAATTATAAAAACGTACAAGTAACTTTAGCACGGTAGTTATTGTAACTGTAGCTGTATTCAAACATTACCTACCAAGTATATACTAAAACACATTAGTTGTACGTGGAAATTGTAAATTTTTAAAATCAGTAAAATGTACAGGAGTTAAATCAGGCAGCATCCATTAATTTTCAATAACTTTTAATTAAATTTGTGGTGTGAGGTAAAATTCAATAATTAATTACTTCCAATTGGTGACGAATTGAATCATATTATATTTATTAAAATCATTCTTGCAGGAATGCTCGTTTCTGCCATTGAAACATTTTAAAAAATAATAAATTTACAAATACAAATGTAATTCTATAAAAATCTTCTATTCCTTGTATGCAATTTATTTTATACTCATTAAATTGAAATTGATAATTTGCTAACAGAAAATTTAAGTAGTAGTTATACTCCGAGCCAACCTAATGGCATGATCTGCTTTTTCAATTTATAACCAATATTTGATGAGTAATTAATAATTTAGAAAAAACTAAACACAAGTATACATCTCTTAGGGTAATACACAAATTTTATTTTGTACACAAATTGTATTTTTTTACTGAAATAATTTACACTGTTTCATTGTTTGACGATACTTTTATTTCTTTAAAATGTCCAACCCATAGATCCACAGCATTTCGCGCAAGGTAAAGTCTACTTAAACGTTTATCCAGCAGTAACAGAACCCGAATCACCTATTCGGTTATATGACCGAATGTAACTACCAAGAAATATCTGTATAATATTACTGCAACATTATGTGACCAGTGGTGACATATAAATTTGTGTTATCTTCCACATACGATAACGATGGTTAGTTTAAGTTTCTATCTCAAGTTGATAGATAGTGACAGTAATGTCAGTGACCAGAGTGGTCAGAAAGGCTTGATTTTCTGAATATACACATTATAAATAATTGTATGTGTATTCTAATCTTTCAGAGAAAAGATTTTGCGTTTAGTACTAATACTAATTAGTACCTGTACTATGGTTATGCTTTACAATAATTAAAAGCTCTAATGATTTGTAGCCTTTTTATTCTCAAATGGTACTTTTTAAAGAGTCTGGAGGGATCCTAAATGTATGATAACATTAAATTATTTGTCTTAATGAGAAAAATGAAATATAACTTAACAACCTGTTAATCTTAAATATGTTGCAACAGTTCTTAACATGATTATCAACGGACTCTTGACCAGATTAAGGGTTGGAATATTATCATGAATCACATGCTAAATCCAAAGTGATAATACTTTTTATTTATACACGTCCTATTTATCGCTAGATGTATGTACTATCAATTCACAGATTGGTTTATATTTAAAATCTTGGAGAGTCAATGGTGAAGTGTGAGTTCATGGTAAATGTTAATGTAAACATAGCTCGAGTTAATAATATATAGCAATTCCACAAATATAAATGTGGAAAATTCTACCCAAAATGATAGTCGTATACTAGATTTGATTATTTTATACTCCAACAATTAAAATATAGCTTAATCCTATTACAGTAATGGCTTAATTAGGTCCAGCAAGGTGATGTTACTGGGGCTTTTACTAGCCAGGCATATCTGAGTAAAATTTGGCAAATATATTGTCCGATGGAAACATATTGGATTACATTACCTAATAGTCCTAGTGCACGGGAATAGTTGGAGTAGAAGATTTAGGTATACCTCTACCCAAAATTTCATAAATATCTCAGCATTACTTTGGTACTTCTACCATCCAAGCTAGAATACCCTATAATGGAGTTCAGAAGCTATCGAAGGTTAGAGTAGAATGATAGGGTGAGGTATTTTCTCCAAAGCACTAATATTTAATCTCAAAATAATGTGTACATTTGGACATCCTGATTACGGTGGAATGTACATTATTCGGGCTTAATGCAGTAATAACAAATGACGTGTATGAATGTTCTAACAAATTGTATTTACATCATTGAACACCTGGGAATATCTCACCACCTACTTCAATATGAACGATGGCTTACGGAACTCATGCTGGCGGACGAAGTTATGTTGTGGAAGTGAGAACTTTCGGTGCACTGACTTAAAAGATAGTTGGGAACGTTAGACTACGTCAAATAAAATACTTCTAGAGTATATGTAATTTGTAGCAAAAGGTATCGATATGGGTATTGACCGGCTTTGATCTCACCGAAGGTTGGAAACTTCTTTACGTTACAATAAAGGTTTCTGATGACACTCCTTGTGAATTATATTTAGCTCATGTACCTCCTGAGTTGCAAAGTAATTGTTCCAAACGTACAGTGTGTATTGAGTATTATTACGAAACTTTTGTGTGTTTCATGAACGGTATCTCAGTAATTTCACCCTCAGCTTGTCCATGGACTAGTCTGAGATTAGCGAAAAAATAACAACAAATATTCATTATGAATATACGTGTCAGGTAGATAAAACGGAGGTGCTTTTTAAACTTTTTGTCATTAACCAAATTTAATGCACATTGCGCTCTATTTATTAGCAGCAGACCGTAATAATGGAAATAACATTCACCTTTTTGTGGTAAGAATGATCCTTAATATTCGAAATACGACACTTCAATGGTAAATTGCCGAAACTTATATCTGAATTTCTGATTACAATCAACATTGTTTTTAATTAAGAAAGATATTTCCAATTAAAATCAAATATCGATACCCTCGCGTTGTTTGCGATCCTTGATAATGCCATAACCCCAAGGCATTTAATAACGTGAAAATATTATCCTGTTGTTTCCACTTCGAATTCTTTGATCTTTTATTATTCACAGTTTTAAAATAATACATGGAGATCAAATACTGCATGATGGATATAAAACTTCAACTTCAAGAAATAATGTGTAAAAGGGAATATTAATAACATATATTATTAGAAAACACACTTATCCTATAAAAACTTAATTTGTTTTAAAGGTCATGTAGCTGCCTCGGAGAAGCCATGTAAAGGCATATATGCCTCATTGCTTGCAGGAACGCCCGTGGCACTACTTGGCCACCGTACTGTAGAGAACTCACGTGTACAGTAGCGAGGGGTACGGGGAGCGGGGTATAGCCGAGTGAATCCCTCTAACTAGCCATTCCAAAAATATAGTTATACGTTTCCCACCCCTCCACCATAGTGCCTGCTAACGTAGTGTCTCCTTGTTGTCAGTATTGTGTCCATGTGCCTTATTCAACTAAGGTGTGTCATTGTAGCCGTTAACAGTTTAGTTAACCCAGTGCATTACTTAATCAGTACTCGTAATTTAGGAAATATCGAAATTTATTGACTGTTGTAGTACGTTTAACTAAATTATAGTGTATATTTAAATATATATTTATTATTTCATTCAACTTTTTGTTTTATGGTAACTATTGTAAGACTGCACTATATTGATAAACACTAGCATAACAGAGTCAGCCGTCTCGTTTATGCCTGTGTTTATCGATACTGTTTTAATACATGTACAGTAGTTTAAACGCATGCAATAAATTGATAGCTACAAAAGTAGCAATACAATGAATAATAAATTTCAAACAATGTTACAATCGTACTAAATTAATTGCAAACATTAGAATTACTAACCAATGATAATAGTGTAGAAGATAAAATAAAACAAGAACAACAACTGAAACTATATGATAACAATAATTTGTAAACACAAAAATGTTCCAATTAAAGAAAAGATATAGTCAAAGTGTAACAATTTATTGAAATTATAAATTAAATCCATAATGTTACTTTGTCCAAAAATGTAAGTAAATTATTTATTGTATAGAATGCACGATGTTTTTATAAATGCATGAAAAGTGATTGACACCTGACAAGCCGAGTGCGCATTCCACCCGCTATTCCTGTCTTGAGCTCCATACAGTAGCACTTCCATGGAGTGGGAAATACATAATAATTTTTTTGTCGTTAAATAAATATTTCGAAGAAGAAGGAAGATACATTAAGTTCATTAAATTAATGAAGGAAGACTTCTTCTCGGCAAGTATTAACATTTGTATGAATTTGAGACACGTCGAAGAAAAATCTCTCAACGACCACATAATTTCAATCCGGTCTTTTGGAGAACTTCTTGTCCGTGCTCATGAACGCCTGCATAATAGAGTGCGGTTTGACCTTGTTCAATGGGCACATGCTATAGTCGTCCGGCATGCTCGAATATCTGCATATAATTTTCTAAAAACAGACAGGCAGAGCCCGTTCCAGTGAGCTGCGTGTAATACCAATTGTAACAAGGATAGCACAATAATAAAATACTAATTGTTGGTTTGAATTGAAAAAGCACAGCTATACATAATAAAGGTAGTGGGATAGGGGTATGCATATGTCTGTATCATGGAACCAGGTATGATATTTATTTTATTATTATTTAAATTTCTTTGAATAGAACGCATTAACTCTGGTACCCAAGTAAAGTGCCAAGGTAGCCATTTCTACTTAACATAATAAATTTACAATATTTATTTACTCACTGGTGGTGATGATTTTTTTAAAGTTATTGTATTAAAGCCTAATCAAACTAACTATAAACTATTCCGCAGTTTAAACCTTAACTTAATATAAAAAAAAATGCTTTTAGCTTCGGACCCAACACTTAGTAGTATTTTTTGGATGATGAATATCATGTTCCAAATCTCATTGACAAGCTGCATAGCTGCATATGTTATACGCAAACATTACACTGTTTCCTTGGTGCGAACATGAACTCAGTCCAGCGGAAGTAATTAAGCTCTACTTCCGGTAAAACTTGTACGATTTACAGTTAGTTTCGCTGATGACAGCTTTCAGGAAATGTCTCATTTAGAAGTAATTAATAGTGTCATATGTGACATTGAGTACGGTAATAATTAGCCAGAAATTGTTGATTATTCTAGCAAATGATTTATTTAACATTTAATCTACCATCACATAAAAATTAACTGCCTAAATATTAATGTTAATGTGTGTACAGCAACATCATCCTATGTTTCATATTTGCAATTCTCAAAATTAGCTCACAACATAAGATTAACGTTTTTTCTTGGAGAGAAGTAGCCGAATATTGGGCCAATGCGAGATTAAACTGGTGGTAATTCTGATGCCAGTCTGTCTTTATAAAATGCCCTAAAGTAAACAAAATACTAAAAAATAATGAACTCATTTATGTAATATATAAGCTTTGACGTTGAATTGGAGTTAACATCATTAGGAATTTATTTTTGATTTTTACTTGAATACACAATATTATGATAATAATTACTTGATATTTGTATGGTGAATTTACGAATCAAAAACTAATATTTTACTAACATATTTTATATTAATCGAAATATAAATCACTTCTACATAAGCCTTTTGTAGATTTTGAATAAATCCGTCAATAGAGCTTTGGCCCGGGTGTGAAGTTCTAATGTTAACATTATGAATGTATTTTTTATTTAGTTAAATAACAGTTGAGTACTGAAACACACTTATGCTTGCTCAGACAATTATCTTCTCTGTACTTATCATAAAAACTGTTTCACATAGTGTAATAGAGCTAGAAAAATAGGTTTCTATTTTTCATTAAAACTCACAAATGTTACACAGTACAAGCAACTTCCTTTTATTCCTATCTAATGAAATTTAATAATAAAATAAGAAGATTAAAACAACCATTGCATAAATGTTGTATAATATAAATTCCAACAGCCATATTATGAGCTGGTAATGTGTAAGCTACAACTCATAACGGTGACAGCAAATGTGTAACTGTGGCCGTCATGTTGGTAAGCTGAGGTTAGCTTTTAATTAGCGGCTACGGAAAGCCTAAACCTCGGTCTGTGGCTGCAATGTGGTTTATAGTACCATTTCAATCTTTGAAAACTTATCATAATTGATAAATAGTTTCTTTGATGAAGTCAAAACATTATTGACAAGAAGAAAATAAGGTTATACTTTACGTTTACTCATACTACAGAATGGTAATCAAGAAATCGGTTAATTCGTTAATTGAAATTGAGTGCACTACTTGAAGTTATTTTCGATATATTTTTAAAATGTTTTCCTTTTTCGAAAAGTTTCTCTTTTTAGTGTTAAATCTCATGCCGTGTACAAAGAAGCTTACCTGATTGCTTCTCACTTTCTGAAATCATCGCGTTAAAAATGTTGTATGCAATATTGCTATAGCCTACTGTAGAAACTTCCAAAACCTTTGAAATCGTAGGAATATTTGAAGTAACTTTTTCAATCATTAACACGATGTGTTAGTGGTAGGATCATATAACTAGTTACAGATGATATTGCTAACAAATAGTTAACTAACTCAGAATTGAAAATATATATCCAACTGTGCCGTTCTGGGTTGTACAAATCGAGCAAACATAAAAGTTAAACAAAAACTCCTAATGCGCCTCTTTGGATACGCTAGTGCTGCAAATGGCTGAGAGACTCTCATGTAAAATCATGCGTTCATGTGGAATTTTAATACTGGAATCGTCTTCGAACTACGAACGATACCTCTGGAGAGACAGATAAATAAAATGTTTTCGACCATCTGACTTAAAGACTTTGATGACACTCGGCCAATAAAGAGCATATATCACTGGAACTCCTCTTCCCGTAAATGTTTATAATAAAGTTAGATCATCGGACAGTCCCCTTGTATCGAAATTTATTTCATCCTCTTATTCAAAACTTATGTCTCAAATTTATATAACTTAACTCAAATTTATAAACATTAAATAATGTAACCAAAGAAAGTTGCTGAGAGCAATACTGTTAATTTGATATTACACACCAAAGATCGTAATTTATTCATATAATCATCGCATTATTGGCAACAAAAGACGAGACAAACCCTACATATGACATAAATCGCAATTTGTTAGAAGAGCCCGCTGTCAGTCATGGAACTTAGACAGTATCTTTCAACGGTGAGACCTATTTTGTAGCGAATGAAGACGGCATAAACTTTTATTATATACTAACTAAATAACTATCGGTTTACGGAAACGTGTGTAAATTTTAGATATAAATGCCAATTTAAATATGAAATATTGGTAAATTTTTTCAGGGAACGGTATTAATAGTTTAATTTTTCTAATTTATTTGGTAGTTAAAATTAATGAAACAACGAATTTTCAAGATTTTGAAGACTATCAAGACTCGTCAATTGTCAGTGTGCGAGTGAAGTGAAGAGAGAGAACACGCACAGACGTAAAGATAAGTTAATACAAAGTGAAACTCACAGTCGCGCAAATGAACTGTAAGATGTTTTCACAAGCTACACAACAGTTTCTGGTTACATTATTACTTCTCAGTCACGACAACTTCAGCTGAACTTTATTACATTTACATTATAACATTTTTGCAACGTAATACCAGTTTATCTTTAATTCGTTTTATATGACGTAATTACATGTTTTGTTTTAAATAATAATATAAATTCAATTTAGAAGACGATTTTACATTTAATAATTTATTTAATTTTATATATATATATATATATATATATATATATATATATATATAATATAACGTATTCAAATAATTCATCAATTATTTTAAGTTTAACTTCATAAAATATAATAAATAAAGAAAATATGGTTTAAGTACAAACTTTGGATCCATCTCGTTAAATAGATAGATGAAAGTTCCATTTAAAGTTTATAGTTTAAAATTAAAATCATAATTTATGCTGTCTATTATGGTGACTATCGGTGTAAAGGCCTAATGGGAATTTCAGAAGAAAGATAAAGTTGTAAATGCCTTATAGAAAGTTGTTGTATTACATCTTAATAATAAGTAATGCGTATTTTATAATAAACATTTGTCATGACTTATATTTACGCTTGTTTTTGTTTAACTACCAACGTACAATTATTGTTTAGCCATAAATACTTACTCATACACATAACATTTATTCAAAAATATCTAGCCATCTGGACGCTACTCATGTACGCATATATACCCACAGCGTAAAACAATATTCTTGCTAATTCCTTCCCAAAGCGGTATCAAAAGGGGAACCCCAACAAGCTATTTATTAAAATTCCAGTATTATTTTAAGTACATTGAACAGGTAGGATGTTGTAAATGGGTTTATCAGTTTTTAACATTAGTGTAGTTTTTCTGATGCAATATATTACTTTCAGTGATATATCCGATTGGGGCTATGAACATCATGTGAATTACCAAGATCATATAGCCGTATCTATAGCATTGTGAAGAGTTTTTGATAACTTAATGACAAAAATAACTGATGATAAATATGGAGTATGTGAAAGATTTTATTGTCACTGGTCAGGCAATGTTTGCTTTTTACTTGCATATAAAAACTTTTTCAACTAAATTGGTGAAAATGTCTCAAAGCACTTATTAACAATACGGTTTCACATAAATTATACAGCATGAATCGCTAAAATAATAATCATTGTTACAGATATATAATGCACTAGTATTAGTGTATGGACCAAATAACTAAACTATAAGAATAAGTTAAAAGTAATGTTACAGTACGGTTAGATATACAAAACAATATAAATGATAAAAATTGGTTTAGCGTTGGAACCTAAATGTACAATTTATTCATGTAGATAATAAATAAATGTAGGCTAATATTTCTTTATTTATTTTAACATTTATTTAATCTACTACACATTCTTAGGAGCCAATACGTAGTTATAGATATTGATTCGGACGTATTGTCAATAATTCAAATTTCTCCTCAAACAAAACGTCTATTTTTCTTTCTATCTAAACCAAATCGAATTGTTCTTCTATCGGCCGAGCAATAATAAATGGCGAATCAATGGCCTGAAAGAGATAACCTTAACGTTTATTCATTCTTTATCCTTTGTATTTTGCGTTAAATAAGCAGAGCTGTTTCCTTCCTACAATGGATTATAATCAGCAATAAACAGTTAAATTAAGAATACTCATTTCCTATATGCTAAACCTATATGTTGGGGACAACATATTATGTACTCAATTTGTGCATTTAATCAACTTAATAGTAACTAATGATTTATTTTGCATGGAATAGTTTGTGCCTGATGTGATACTGTTCTTAGAAAAGAACGGTAGGTATAATAAATTACCTTCAAATAAAACTGTTACTATTATAATAATGTTAACTTCCATCGTGTTACGCTTTTTATGGAGCTTTTTTAAGCCACAATTAATTTTTAATGTTATAATACATAGTTTGTAAACGTAATAATTAGATTTACTGAAGTAGATTATATTATAACAAGACGCATAGTTTTTGGTTAATGATGGGTATTCGATTCCCTAAATTCATAATATTTCGGCTTGTCTAAAAATATGTGAGAGCGATAAAACGCCTCTCTGTGAACCCTCCTCGTAAACATTTTTTGTCTGACATTAATTTTTACGGTCAGTTAGTACCATATCTCCGTAACATATCACAGAAGGTACGTAATTAAATGAAAGCCTTGTTTACCTTTTGTTCAACAATCTTCTGAATAATTTTTCCGCACTTCGGTTGTGAAGTGAATGTCTCATTTTTGGTACGTTCAAATAAAATAAAATCTTTTATTGCTCGTAATAATTGCACATGTTATGGCAAACGTCGTAATTTAAAAATTTTCTAAAAATCTAAACACTTACACCACATTTTCACCGCATCCAAACTTTCAACATTGTTCATACTTTCAAGTCTCATTCACCCTTCGCCAATATCAGCTCACTTCCAGCCCTTGGAGTCAGTCATCGAATTGAGCGGTCTACCGGGTAAACTCTAGAAACTCGTTTTTAGGTATTTTTCATAGGATTTATGAAATGAACACCTGCCTGCGAAGGCAATTGCTCATAAACCACAGTTGTGTACTCCCCGCACGGTAGTTATCTCTGTCTTGAGTCTTATACCCGTGTATGTCACGGCTCCTGTTTAGAACACATTTAGACACAGAGAACAAAATTGTTTCCAAAATGTAGAGACTAAGTGATTTGAACAATTGCAAATTTTTGAATGCTGTTCCACACGACACTCTGAGAAGAAACTTTACGATAGTGGGAATCGCTTTGCAATTTGAACTCTCAGGAAAAGTGGGGGTGAAATTATATGCCGTAATCAGTACTTGACTAGGGCAGTAAACGAGCCAAGGGCCTCAAAAATATATTCCTTAAACACAGTTTGGTGTGAATATGGTGAATGTAATTTTTCAATTCAACCCTCAATCGAGGAGTAATCTAAGAAATTTTGAGGAGTATGACTTCCTCCAAAAAATTCACTGGGTGCATTGTGAAATTCAGTAATTTGGATTTCGAGGAATTCGTTTGAAGGTTTAGGCTGTTGAAGTAATGAACACAATTATTGGTGAGATCGACAAAAATTTGTTGCTACAAACTTTGTGAGTTATCACAGGAAACAAATAGTCGTATCATCAGCAACTGCACGGTTTTACCAAGTACTTACATGTACATACAGCAACGATGATGTACGTTGTTGACTTATAACAGGAAAAGGATTAGACTAATTATTGAGTCCTGGAGAACTCCATAACTCAGTTGAATTGGTTTTGGAAATTGATTTGAGGTCTGAGGCCACAGAAACAATTCCGTTAAACACGTCGGCAACCCTAGAAGTATCATTCACAAGTGATTGTGTTCGACTGTGATTTGCTTGAATTACGTTAATGATGCCCCATACAGTTATGGAAACGTTTTTGGAAGAAATAATTGATTTTGAGACACCATACGATTTCTCAGCTTGTACCACTTTTCTGTAGATTTTATTTATAATTTAGGAATAAGATTTTTGAACTGTTCATTGGCTTTTTTGTGTTATTTCGGATACTTAAAACGAGATTGCCTTTTGTAACCCAAATGTTGTCTTATAGCACAAGGCTTAAAATACACAAAAACATAATTTTACATTTCCCTATGCCTAAAGCTTTACAAATCCTATGAAATTAAGCGCCATTTAAAATTGTATTTCCTTTTTCATATAATTAGAATATTAATTAGAGTCGTGTTTCAGTTATATTTCGTTTACACGTAGTATAGATCTGTCTTAGCTATTAACATATACGGGTAAATTACAAACTGTAATACTTTAGTTAGAAAAAACACAATTATGAAAGATTTCTCCGGAGGAATGGAGAAAAATCAGCCTCTACATTATGTTGGACAAAGGCATTATGCTATTGTGCCCTGATCCTTTCCTGAGTTGTACATAATTTAGTTTACTGATCTATTTGTACATAGCATAGTTCAAGTATATGCTACAGTTATCTATATAGTATTTGTGTAACAACGAAGTATTTTTAGCGCTACACAATCTTACTAACGTAAGTAAGGTTTTGAATCGTAGTTTCCTACAAGTTCTGACGGATACATATCTATTTTTATTTTAAAAAGAAACTTTAGTCAATAATTAAGATAATATCGTTACGCTGTTATGATAATTAAAACTAGGTGTATAACAAAATTGTTTCCTAAGCCTACTCAATCTAAAGTTTATAAGAAAATACGAAATTAATCTTAAGTATACGTGTACATAAATTCGTCTACACTTTACACACAATGCGTTTCAACTTGGTTTTTTTAATGGTCCAAGTAGTTCAATTTGGGACTGATGACGTGGCAATGTCCGACTGGTAAAAGGTGAATTTTGAGGTTAGGATATTTCGGCATCAAAGTTACCTGTGTCACTTATGGGGAGACGGGGAAGGGATGGTGCTCAAAAATAGTCAAGATCCACATTCACTAAGGTTCAGACTGCGATTGAAACTGTAAACTTTATAGTCTGCTCTAATAGTTTTCAGACGCTTATTAAGTATTCACGACACTTGCTAAAGCCCAACTATACACCACCCAAGTTGTCCGACGATCTAGATTGTACCAGGATTGTACCAGGCTACTGCACAAAGCCGTGACACGGTACGCACGGTAAACCAACTCGGTGCGGTGCGGTCGCCCCTCACACCGCTAGCAAACCCAAACCGACCAAGTTGGAAGATACGACGAACCAAGCCGAGAGTGTATGAGGATCCTAAGACACTGTCAATTTCTACTAGTGAAAAGGCAAACTTTGCTCACCTCTCTTAACCTTTATTCAAATTCGCCTTCTGAAATACGTATTTTTACGTCTGTACTCGAGTTGATAAGTTGAGGTGATTGTTCTGGATTGGATGACGAGGGAGCATGTTCATCATTATTACATCCAAATTGTACAGATATTTGTTAATGTTACAGTTATGTTACAGGTATTGTCGGACAAATGTCATAACAAAACACAATCCTTCCCCTCCACCGACATAGGCTACTGATTCGTGAAACTGTGTAACCCACTTCAATTTGTAACGAAAATAGACAACAGAGGAATATCCTGAAATGCTTACATGCTTACAAACTTACGAGCGTAAAAAGCACGTGATGTTTGAGCTCAATCGAGTACTAGGTATCTAATATAATAAATTGATAATATAGCTGTCAACTAAATCTAGTAGTTATACAGTCTTATGAGGTACAGCATTAAACTATGTACAAACCAAGTACTGACTGAATCAACAAACGAGGGACCTTGGTGTTATCAATTGTCAACTGATGATAAGTAGATAACAGGCAGAACGATACAGTTACCCGCGTTTCCTGTAGTGATACAGGCTTAGTTATGAAAACACGTTCAGTATTAATAGTGCATATTTATTAGTAAAATTGGAAATAGTGGAATTGTAATCAATCAATACTTTGAACGCACTAGCTAACAGCAATGCATTATTTTATGTGATTTACACTACTAAATTAGTAATCATCATAGACTCTGTGGTATTGATCTGAATATGAAACATTTATAAGGTATTTTGATTGTTACAAATTTATTTAAAATATTGTAAAATAAGAATTAACACTCGAATGTTTACTTTAGTAACTAGTTTCTTTCTCTGATGTTGTTTTTAATAAACTATCTGTATTACAGCCTATAGAAGTTTGAGATACTGAGTTTTAACAATATATCAATTTGTATGTAGTTAAGTTACTCTGAATTGTTTCAGGTTTGTCCAGTTGAATGGTACTACTACTAGTAGAAAACGGAAAACTACTATAAATAAAAATTAACGTAAGTACCAGACTTACCATATCACAATGTGAATTATTATACCAAATAATTTTGCCAAATAATAATATTTATAGCGTCATAGAATAAAAGTATGCATCATTTTTGTACCTATGAACAAATTATTTTATACTTCCGGCATCTAAGAAAACATTTTTTTATATTTCTATAACGAAACTGTTGATTTTGTTGAAAAATTGATAACATTGGTTTTATAAAACTGAAAACATTATCATGGATCAATAATTTATTAAATTATCACTAATGTGTTTATTGATATCTTTTACAAACCTATTATCAAATACACTTGCTTTCTATTCATAAAAACACAGAATCATTGTATTTAGTAGACTGAAAAGTTACAACTCCTTTTACTTTTATTATTTGTGCAAATGCATTATAATGATTATCGCATACTTAAACAATTTTGAAACGAAAGTAAATGGAGAATTTACGGACTCTGTTACAGCGATATCTTAATTTCCAATATACTATATGTACTTTTTACCTCTCAATCCTTTACTTGGCAGTTATTAACACAGTAAAAATGTTAATACAGAAAGAGTACTTTAACAATAAAACTTTATAGTAACCAATATCGTTTTGTAATACACAGAGGCCTACTGGAAAGAGCTGTAGTGAATGCATGCAATAATTACTTTAAAGGGTTGTCAAAGTAACATGTACCAGTGCAATTAAATATCGGAGGAGAACAGAACACGTGGATATACGGGTAATTGAATCTGTCATGTCTCTTCCCCCCGCCAACCGACTTTAACCTACAGGATATGACGTCACACCTACTTCACCTGCTACCTTCTGTTCTGTGTTGTAGGCCTACTGATCAGCAAGGCGACAGAGTTAGGAGAAATTAATTGCTTCTAAGAGGATATTTATGTATTGTTCTGGTATCCGTGTCTACGTGTCACTCGCTGCTAATTAACCTAGTTCCCGGTGATTCGTGTTTGGAACATAAACGTTCAAAAGTCTTTAGAATACGGATTTTGTAGAGTTTTTATCGTGATGTGATATGTTTCCAAATGTATCAAATCTATCCTTGTAACTTATTAATATTATATTTTACATGAGTGAAAGTTAGACGATAATATTATTATAATACTTCAAGTAATTAAAAAAAGAAACAAGATTATGGAGAATAGTTAGTTTTAAAGTTATTGTTACAGGCGTTTTAAATTTCTAACATTTTTTTATTTTAGTCCTTAAAACATGTATTGATACGATGAATCATGAAAAAAGTTATTTAAAACCAATATTCCCTTGGTTTTGAGAATGAAAACATGTTATCTTCCTTTTTTTTATTTAGTGATAGAATGAGCTTGCATAGTCTTCTTGCTTTCTTTAAATAAACACTTGTCCACAATTAACGGTTGATATGAGCGTTGTCCAAGCTGCTAACCAACAATTATTGGTTGTCTAGGCTGTGTAACCTGGAACATGTAACATATAAACCATGTTAGTTGTAGTCAGTACTTTGGTTTAATCATTTTCCTTACATCGTATTTTATACAAGGTAGAATTAGATACAATTAAAAGGCTCAACTGAAGTTTCATGTAATATTTAAATATATAAAGCTAATTTCTTTATCAAAATGCAGACCACAGACAGACAGAACTGGGACTGTCTGGGATTCATACAGGTTACATCTTGGTAAACATTTCACAAAAATTAACAAATCATTTTATATACAAAGATATCAATTAGCTTTCAAAACTACTAATAACCTCAGCCTTATAGTAAAAAATAAAAGTAATTCAGCAAACCAAAATCAAAATTCAAAATGTATTAACATTGGAGTATACAACATTGAAATTTAACGATTGTCAAAACCACTATATTGGACAAACCGGCCGATCCTTCAAAATTAGATTTTATGATCATAGGAAAGTATTGAAGACATCATAAAATTGGAAATATGCTGACTATTTAAATAACACCGGCATTACATACACAAACATTGAAAACGATCTTTACATTTTACACACATGCAAAAAAGTCAGCTATTGTCAACTTTAAAATATTTTGAAATTTGGAAAAATGCTAAAGTTTCTTTTAATTCACAAAGATTTGTTTAACAAAACTGCCTTATTTGATAGACTTTTAAATAATATAAATTAGTCATGTGTAAAATTAAATGCAAAATTTAGCCACCAAGGTAATAAAAACGTCTGTCAATTTATTTCGATTATTTGCTAACTTTATTTGTTCACCGAATTGAAAATGCACACCACGAAAATAAAAACTTCAAAATTGTTAAAAGGGGTATTCTTCTTACTTATGTTAAACACTTTTCGAGGCTACATTACTAATAGTAGGCTACATATATCTATTATACTATACTTAACGATGTGGTAAGGGTTGATTCACATTGTAGTTTACTCAATTGTGAATCTGATGAGAAAATGTCAATACCTCTTCATCCAGATTACACTGGATAACCAGACTGAACTCATGGGTAGACTAGGTGCCTCTTATTTTGCAAGGAGTTCATTTTGAACGTTTTCGTCACCAACAATATATGGATCTTTTCAGACAGACGTGGACTTCAGATTCCAAGATTCATTCTGTAACAGATTTGGATTTCAGACGCTGCACTAAGCGGAAAGTGAAATGAAGCTTAACTCAACATTCACACTATATATTTTGAACATTTTTTGAAGTTATAAGTTTATTAAAAAAAATTATGGTTGCCTGTAAAGTCGGTTTTACGGGCGAAGATTTTACGTGACAACGTCTTTTTCTCGGTAGAATATTTATTGATATGAATATTATTAAATTGCACAATAGGAACAAGGAATTGAATGAAAATAAGAATTGCACAAATTTTAACTATAGAAATATATTTTGTTTACTAAAACATTGTACATAATTTGAAATTAATTAAAATTTGTTATTGTAAATGGTAAAGTTGAAATAAAACATTTACTAAAATTGGAATTTGAAATTCTTGCTTAAACACAGTTAAATTCTAACTCCGCGCGTGGTGATTGGTCGGTTTAGTTCGTTTGTTTGGTCGCACTGTTATGACAGGTTAGAGGTTATAATTTGTTATTTTAAATGTTTGACTAGCAATACGCGCTGTTTCTTCTCAATCGACTGAATTACGATTGATTGCAGAGTGATTTAAACTAATAATTTACTTAACACTATCAACATTTGTCAATAGTATGACATAACCTATAAACTCAGTTTCTCAACTTTTGTGTCAATCTAACAATTAATCAATCAATCATAGTTTACGATAATGAAATATCAGTGTACAATTATTTACCTTTATTGTTGTAGTTGTTGTAAATGACGAATCTATGCACTCCACATTTTCACGAATAAAACATAGTTATCTGCTTTATCCCGTGCGGCGGACCCACAGTTATCTGCTTTATCCCGTGCGGATCCCGTGCGGCGGACTCACTGGACGGGCATCGTAACGTTACCGGGCGTTACACTTTTTCATGAGTGACTCCGAGCCGCAACCTAATTTAAGACGTTGTCACGTCAAAAGTGAGTTATTAAACATTAGTTTATCAGGTGTAAATTATAACCTACTTATTAAGACATTATGATTTAAATATAAATATTTTTTTTTAACTAGTACCACAGTTGTTAGAGAGTTTTTAAATCTTGTCAATTTATTATAATACAATCATACCAAAAGAACGTTTTTATTTTAATACATTGATATGACTGATAATGATAGTCATATTACTCTAATTGTGAAAACCGATGAGCTTGCATAATAGATATTGCTGGTTTAATTACATTACTCAACAATATAATAGTAACAGGCTATTTGATAATTAATAATGCAACGATCCGTAAACTGCAATTTGTAGGTCAGATATAGTTGTCCACTATTGGGTTTAATTAACGCAAACTTGCAGGATATTACTAGCAGTTTAATAGTTTGATGGCATTAATAATGAACATAACAATCTTAAAGTTGCTTTCTAATACTTTCATTACTAGAAAATAATGTATAACTGAACTTAACTGCCACCAATGTTCATGAAATATTTTTTTTACGTGCAATGACGTCACTATATGCTTGGGATAATGCTTTCTCCCTGTAACAAATCTTTAAATGTTCAGTAGTAATATGGAAAGTACAGATGGTTTAATGTGATGCAATATTGCATTATTATTAATGGAACTTTAAATCAAAGAATTTTATTTGCTAGTGAGGACAAAAATTGGAATTCTCACAGCTTTGTCCAATAATGTCAAGTAATTTGAAAACTAAATCTAGTGTAATGGTGGAGATAGACCTGCCACGTGCACGGGGTGAACTAAAACAAGTTGAACGTCGATATTTCGCAAATATTTTTCATTACATTTTTATAGTTCCATATCATACTGGAAAAGTAGTGAAAGAGAGTTTAGATTAAAAAAATATTTTAGTACCTAAAATTATTTCGTTGAAACACCACAATCCCTTCTTTATACTCCAAAATAAAGGATTCATTAGAATTTTTTTAATATCTGAAGTTTTATACTGAAGTGGAATGTGTTGTAAAGCTTTCAGTATCTGCACGATTGTTATGATGTTAAAGAAAAATGATGTTCGTCATATAAGTATTATATGAAAAGTATTTCTGATATTGAACTGCACTTTCTCTATTTAATTATATTATACATTTTATCGATCTTTGATATGTACTACCTACTTCTTAATTATCACTTTTCTGGTTAAAAATATTATTTACACTTCATAATCAAAGATGGAACGAATACGGTGGGGTCGTAATAATTATCAGTTACAATAACTTTAACTTAAGGCATGTACAAATAATTAATTTTCACAGTATAAAAACTGTTATAAAAAGTAAAAATATGTTTTTGAATGTTTTAAAATATTTAGGTGAATGAATATGTCATAATATATTTAGGAAGTGCCGATGGCCGAGCGGTCTAAGTCGTTGGACTTTGGGTCTGAGTTAGAGATAGCGCAGGTTCGAATCCTGTCTGTGACCGTTGCACTTTTTATCAGTACCATTGACCTTGTACTGCATCGACTCTCCCCCTTATTCTGTTTGATAAGATCCTCGCACAGGCCAGTGACCCATGAGGACGGACAGAATAAGGCTTAAAAGGGGATCGGTCTCTCCTTTAAAAAAAAAAAAATAAATAAATAAATAAGTATTTCAAGTGAATAAAAGTGACTCGAAAAATATAAATCTGTTGGTAAGTGATATGGTAAGATTCTTAGATTAACACATTTTGGTTTCATAAATAATAAACTGAATAATATCACTTGTTAAAATAAATTGCATACTACTTCTGTGTTCACAAACATACCTGATTAACGAAAGTTACAGTCACCAATATAAATTATTTTTCATGTATCAAAAATATTTCCCTCTCAGTGATGTCAACTTCTATTTATAGAGCCAGAATCTTCCGCCTCGGTCGTTGAGTCGTCCGAAGCTTTCAATCATTCCCAATAATCCCCCTTCTTCTAATTTTGTTCCCTTTGCTGCCGTCTCTGGATTTTCGGCTTTTCTGTGAGCTTATCGCCCTAATCTCCAACAATCGATGACGAAGTCTTCTATACAATGAAGTAGGTTGAAATAAATAAAACAAAGAATTCAAATCATTTACTATAATCATTTCATTGCTTAACCATTATTAAAAGGGCGTTAAGATCACTTATGGAGACTTAGAGTAATATATGTTTAATCTTAAATGTTCATTTCTGTTTGTGAGATGCGAATATACAGTGTATTACCGTAGAAAGTCTGCTGCATAAAGCAATCCATCTATTTACCAAAGGTATCCTGATCAGTGAATAATATATTGTAAAACATACATATGAAAGAATAATTTCCTACTTATGTTGCTCATAGAAATCTGCTTACTTGAAACAAGAATTTCCTTCTCACCCATCATGAACTCATATTCTCGTCTATGCATTGGTCTGTCTTTTTCTCTCCCGTTGGATATCTTGAGAACGAATAACTATTTTTCTCTATAACAAAGTTATTGAGCTCTAAGCTTGAAATTGTGAAAGAAACTTCATTTCTACATATGCACAATTGGGATTGATGGTGTTGAATAATAGTGGGTATATAGTAATTTCTAATTCTGGAAAAGGCCGAGAAAAACTTTAATAAAAGCACCTATCATAAAAGCTATAAGAGTGTATTATTTAGGTTTTATGGGGACAAATTTAAAGATAAAAATAAGTTTCTTTGTGAATTAAATTGTATAAATTTTGTGGAAATTTGGACCTATGATTGGTAACCTATTATTTAGTCATACAATTTACATTAAATAATTTCCATGAAGATGTAGCTACAATATGTTTTTATTAGCTGCAAATAGAAACATGTAATAAATATCTCTAAAAACAAAACAATATTCATAATTTTATACCAAAACACGATTTGTTTGATAAGCTTTTATTGGTTTAAACACATGAAATATATTATTACATTAACATTTTCTCATGGAATATTCCTACTTCATGCTGCAGCTTCTAACATTACCTTAAATGTATCGTCATTACGGTTTATTTAAATTTCATTGCAAACAAAAAACTTAATATGTAATAATTTCTGGGAGTGAAACATGTGCGCCATTATATTGAATACAATGATTTTAAATAATTAAAATGTGATAAACTATCGATTTCTCAACTACTTTACATAAAAAGTAAATATTGTTTTACGATACATAACACATAACATAAAATTAAAAAAAATATAGACAATTAAACTGTTACAAGGAGGTTTTCAATTTTATTATCTGTGCAAATTAATGCCATATACCAAAACAGTTACGGTAAGTCTTAATCTCGTAAATGTTTATATTAAATATGGAAAGTTAGATTGACATGTCTTGTTCCATAAATGTATGTAAAATAACGCAGATTTTCTACATTGAATGAAGAATCTTTTAAATGCTCAAACGAAACAAATAAAACTTTAATTACTTAGTAAGACAATATTCCAAATTCATATATTTATATGTATGTAAACGAGTATAAATGTCATCATTGACGAGTAACCCTTTTATATGTTACTGTAAAATACAGCTTAAGAGGTATACAAATACGAGTACATGAGTATTACTTTTTTATCTGAATAAGAATATGTACTCATATGAACAGAAGCAGCTGACTAAGTAACTTGCATTATTCAGAAACAGGAAGAAACTTTAGTGAGCGGCTAGGGTGATGACGGCGAGTTGTAAGGTAGTGGGAATTATGAGGCAAAATATTTACACCTGAGAAAAACAAAATAAATTATTGCCTGACATTACCGACTCAGTAACTGGAGAAATTACGACAGAGAAAAGGAGACCTAGTAGGTGATTGAGAATGATGACAATTTGTAGTAGTGTAGTAAGTGGTAGGAGGCAAATTATCCACACTGAATACTAACATAATTAGTGCCTGATATTAGCAATCTTAGTAACGAGAGAAGTTACGACAGAAAGGAAGACCTAGTGAGCGACTGAAAGTGATGCCGGAGGGAAGTAGGGTAGAGGGTGGTAGGAGGCAAAATATTCACACTTCAGACAAACACAATTAGTGCCTGACATTGTCGGATTATCCATTCATGTGGAATGCATCTCCTTTTGCTTTTTGTATTGAATAATAATCTGATATACAGTTTATTTATGAGGATTAAGAAGCGTTTCAAATAATACTTTTCTGACGATTTATAAAACATGTTATTTAGTAACTAAAAATTTGTTATTTGAACTGTTCAAAAAAGGCATATGTAGTTTAAAAAGTTTACTGATTTCCATGTGGTAAATGTTTCTAAAAATTAGTTTTAGACATATTTTTACTTTTCCATGAACATTAAAATATTTTTCTTTCAATATAACATCTGAAATTCGTAATAGTGAATACTATACGATACGATTTTTTGGATGTGGGAAATTGTACAGATGATTAAACGAAAAGAATTGCATGGAATATATAATCATGTTATCTGTTAAGACAAGAAACACAAATCCAAAAATCCAGGGTGATCCGAAATCTGGGTTTTATCTTCATTATTATTTGCTATGGAAAGCTTATGTTATATTTTAAATTACTACAATTACGTATATTGCAGGAATATTTTCACCTGAAACATACTAAAACAATGTTCTGCAGCTGATCAGAAGAGTTCTGAGGCTTAGAACAAGTAACCAAACATACTGAGCTAATTCTAATAAAACTAAATTACATAGTTTTTGAGTGAAAACCTATTGTTATTGAAACTTGTTATTGTTTAAATAATACTAGTGTAATACATTTGAATAAACACTTCTATACTTTTTCTCTATAAACATTTATTATGAATATCAATTTAAACTTACTCATAAACTGATCAACCAATAAGAATGCTTTGTAATACAAAGGTTTCTTGTGTGAAATATACCATACAAACTCATAATGAGTTTTGATATTTTTTTGAAACAATTTTGATTTTCTAACTTGATTTATCTGGTTCCTGATGTTATCCAAGATAATTCGCAAAACAGTCTGTTAATTCTTGTCGAACCTAAAATTTATGTCATCGTAGTAAAAAATGTACACACACACACACGCACGCACGCACGCACGCACGCACGCACGCACGCACGCACGCACGCACGCACGCACGCACACACACACACACACACGTCTGTCTCTTCACTGGAATCATGTTTTAATAAGAAATTCGAGAGGTTTATGTATAAAATGCAATGTAAATGACATAGGAATCACTGATCATTGTGTGCATTACATGTTAGTGTATCTGGCGCAAAGTGTAAAGGTTATTGTTCTGGGTATGTTAGGGTACTAGACTATAATATATTTCAAAGGCAATTAATTGTGTTAGCTGATTGGAGTAATGTATATAATACTATAGATGTAAATGAATGTGTGAAAATATTTTATGAAATATATAATTATTGCCATAATAATGCCAGTAGCCTAAAAGTGGTAAACAGTAAAAATAGGAAAAGATGTGAATGGGTAAATGATAACTTACTACGTTTGATAAAACAGGAAAAATAAATTGTATAAAATGCATGCGAAAGATAGAAGTAATTTATTTTTAAATTCGGAATATAAAAAATTATCAAAGGTTGTAACAAAGCAGATTAGGGAAACGAAGAGGAAGTATTATTCATCTTTGATAGGGGACTGCCATGGGGATACAAAAAAATATTGGAGTGTGATAAAAAAAGATTTTAAGGTCCAGGAAAGCAACACTAGATACGATAAGAATAAATGGCACACTGCTTCACGTATCTGAAGATAATGCGTTTATTGTTGCCAATACTTTTAATGAGTATTTTGTAAATGCCGTCCAAGAGTTAAAGAGTAATGACTTCGGCAGTGATGTTTTCTTTGAACATTATACAGATTATGAAATATATTTAAATAAATTTAGTATAAGTTACGATGAAGTACTTGAGGCTTTAAAAAATATGAAAAAGTAAACATAGTAGTGGGTTAGATGGGATTAATAGTATTACAATAAAGAAAAATGTAACAATATTTTTACCGCTCCTATATGATATTTTTAAAAAGTCATTACAACAGGGGTATTTCCGGACAGATTAAAAATTGCCACAGTTGTGCCTGTTTTCAAGTCTGGATGCAGGGAGGACGTATCCTCATACAGACCTATATTCTCTGATTAGCACCATTGCTAAATTATTTGAATCGTTAATAAAGAAGAAATTACTTTTATACTTAACCGAGAGAGGTTTAATTTCTAGGGAATCAATATGGTTTTTTACCACTAGAGGGACAGATATGGCCATAGAGAGACATTGTAAGTTCTATAGCTAGCTCGGTAGATAAAAAATATGTATACAATTGCTTTGTACCTTGATTTTCGTAAAGCGTTTGACGTGTTGGATATAAATATATTAATAAATAAATTCAGACGGTGTGGAATCGGTGGTGCTGCTCTTTTATGGTTAAAACCTTTTTCCAAACAAAAGAAAACAAACAGTTAAAATAAATGGAGTATTGAGTAATGTTTTTAGAATTAAATTATGGAACGGCCCAAGGAGGGGTGCTTGGACCATTGGTATTTTTGTTGTATATAAATGATCTCTTAGAGCTAAAACTATTTTTCTAAACGTGTTTGCATATGCAGACGATACAGCGTTGGTCTGCTCAGCATACAATAAAGATATATTAAAAATAAGATTAGACAAAGATTTAAAAAAAATTTCAGATTGGTTAATGGAAAATAAAATGCTTATTAATGCTTCAAAATCGAAATGCATCTCATTTTTTGATCAAAACAAAGAAAAAACTGAAATTCAAAATTATTTTAAATTTGCGCTGTCATAGACACACTTGTATTTATAGATGTGACTGTGCTACTATTGATTTTTGTTGACTATGTTAAGTATCTTGGACTCCACATAGATCAATATTTGAAATGGAACCATCATATAAATATTTTAGGGAAAAAATTGAATAAAATAAATTACTCTCTATACCATATGAGAAATTATCTAAGTTTGGAGCAACTCAAAAACCTATATAGCTCGTGGTTAGAGAGTACCCTTAGATATGGTATAATACATTATGGTGGGGCCTTTCATACATTGCTAAAACCTGTTATCATATCTCATAGAAATGCTGTTAGAATATTATATGGGCTAAGACGAATGGATAGAGTAAGCCACTTGTTTTTTGAACAAAATATATTCACTTTTAATCAGATTTATGTGTACAGTATAATAATGTATGTATACAAATACTTACATCAATTTAAAATTAAAGAAAATGTTAGGACTACACGGTCCTGCACTAAATATAATATTGGAAGTACCTGATATAAGGAAAGAAAGGAACAGGCATCAATTCTACTACTTGGGACCAAAGATATTTAATGGTTTTGTGGAGTTTTGTGGCAATGCGATTTATTTTGAAACAAAAGCCGAAGGTAAAAATGAAAGCGCGTCAATATATCGTGGAATACTCATAATATTTTGCATGAATATTTCTTAATAAACACAAACTTACAGTTTTTACCTCTTTTGTATATATTTATATTTCTGTCTGCTTTTGTTACGTGGAGATGTATATATATTGTTGTTGTTTGTTCAAAGTATATTTTCGTTAAATAGATCTTAAGTTTGTTATATGTTATTGTTATTTTATTTAAAGTTTATTGTTGTTGATTGGAAATAATGTTTTATATTATTGGTTATGAATTCCTAGATGTTTATAAGATGTTTAATTATTGTTACAAAATAGTTTAAAAATTGGTTTTGTTTATTTTATAAATCTATCAATGATTTATACAGTCTAGGTGGATGGTCTTTGTTAAAAATATAAAACTAATATAAATGATGTGTGGTGAGTAAATTGAAGTAAAGTAATAGAAAGTGGAAGTTTATAGGAGAATTAAATTAGGGAACACTATTGTAGATCTTGGCATGTATTTGGGTTATTGATAATTTCAAGTGTTCATTATGTCAGATTAGTGCGGTTGATAATATTAAGATTAATGTTTGTTAATGCTGTAATGTAATGAATTCCAAAAGACTGGCTCATACAGAGTTTGCAATATTGAACAGTGATAATGATTTGTCATCCCGCACGCGCTTGAGCGCATGGGATAATGTAATGCCCATATGTAAAACTAAATTTTTGTGAATAAAGCATTTTTGAACTTTGAACTTTGAACTTTGAACACACACACACACACACACACACACACACACACACACACAACACACACACACACACACACACACACACACACAAACAAACAAACAAACAAACAACACAAACACACACACACACACACACACATACATAATGTTTTGGAAATAGGAGTTCAAAAAAGAAATTAAGATAAGATGAACTAAGAAAGTTCACTCATTATTCCATATTTCATCAGTCAATGAGTATAGAAAAATCTCTGTTGTATTGAGTATTCATCTGATCATTTACTCCACATTCATATATTAGGAGCTACGAAGACCATCACTGATGGCTATAGATGTTGACCTGAATATTCTGGTCAATAAGCCACAATGATGAGTTATAAAATAAAACGTCTAGTCTCTTTCCCATCACAATTAAATCTAATTGTTCCTATCTCGGCCAAGCAATAAGAAATGGTGAATCAACGGCCTGGAAGAGATAACCTTAACGTTTATTCATTCTTCTCCCTTCGCTTTAAATAAGCAAACTCGTTTCCATCCTACAATGGAATTTAATCAGCACTAAACTGTTCAGTTAGGATTACGAGACTTTACCCATCTCCTATTTTCTAAGCCTTTATTGAAGACAACAATCTAGTCACGATCTTACACAATCATTTGTGCATGTCATTAACCTAATGATGCCTGATGTCTTTTAGTGCTGCAGCAATTTTACTACATGATCTGTTTTGTTTTTTATGTTCGAAAACACAATGATTTACAAAATCATTATTTTTGTTGATCATTACGAGAATCTTAATTGTGTTTTATTTTCTTAGACGTCTTGAATATCTTGATGCTTAATTGAATTTTAAATGTTTATGAGGGTATATCAAGTTTGTACACTTACTAGTATTGACAAGGTGAATACATGTTCAACCGATACATCTGGCATCTACTTCTTTACAGAAACACTAAAGAGAACTTCTAACGTAACATAGACTTTTTATCCTTTCGTTAAAATGATCTTTTTGAATTATTTTACCATAGTTTGGTTTTGAAGGGAACACCTCATTCTTGATACGTTCTCTCACAGCATATCGCTTAAACTGTACAAATACAAAATTTGATGTTTTCAGACCTCTATTCCGTGTTTAAAACAAGTATCAACATCTTTTGAACGTTTAAAATGTTATACTTGTTCATGTAATTAGAGCACTAATTATTATTTCGTTGTTGGACACATGTACCGTGAATACGCTTAAACCTTTGCACAATAACTGAATCAAACATCATTACTGTGGGTACATAAAAAATTACAAAAACGTTGTGGTGAATTTCTCTAACTTATTAATGGAGTTAAGATAATTTCACAACTCGATCACCTATTTCCAAGAGTAGGTAAGTGAGTAGGAATAATAAGTTGGCAGTTCAGCCTTAAGTCTGGGACCAGCAAGCGCCCAGGGAAAGAAATCCATTGCTGTTGCAAACTTGGGGAGCTCAGAATTAATGTACATAACAATTATCCCGGTCTCTCTAACCTCACCTCAAACAATATCCTAGAAGTTAGTACCCAAGTCTTTAAGAGTTTTACTTTCTGATTTGGCTTTTAATTGTTTCTGGAAAAAAATCTGGAGGCAACCAATTTAGAAGCCTTTGCAGCTATTGTGGTTAGATAAAGTCACTTTCATTATTATAGAATTGATTTTTTCTTCATTTAATGTCAGTTATCAAGATTGAGAATGTTTTGTCGGTCAAGGGCGTTGGCCCGCGCGATGGAACGTATATACGCAACTTGTTTGTTTGGCTCCTAGAGTTTTGTTTTGTGATGTTTTTAGCTTTCTCAAGTATTAGTGACCAGACCTAATTACTGATCAAAAATATAAAAATCCATCACGAAATATGTTTTTCGTTCGTGGTCATCAGCACAGAGCAGTTGCCGCAGTCCGCTCAGATGATCAACTACTATCTGAACTAGTAGTTGCGTCAGTCCGTTCAACTACTAGTTCCAATTACGTAATTTACTTTATTCTAGGACTTTCTGAAACTTCATGTAACAGCTACTGCGTGTTTCGAATGAATGGGGTGCATTTAATCAGAGAGTACCTAGCTTTGTATTATTTATTCGAATAAAAATGTATAATAACCGTATTT
Organism: Homalodisca vitripennis; assembly: GCF_021130785.1. NCBI lineage: Eukaryota > Metazoa > Arthropoda > Insecta > Hemiptera > Cicadellidae > Homalodisca > Homalodisca vitripennis. The sequence continues at coordinate 157,351,637 of NC_060207.1, read as the reverse complement.
TTGGGATAATTTCTGACTTCTTTCATTTTCTCCATTATGTATTGTTAAAATTTAATTGCCTCTATTGATACATTTTATAAAACTAGGTGTTACTGTTAGTTCATTAAATTTTTAAAAATTGACATCTCACCTGGAAACCTATCTTACATAGACAATTAAATTGTTCGACTACCTTATCTTTCTACATAGTGGCAGTTATCGGTGGATACATCAAACAGTCCTCACTGACAGGGAAATGTTAATTTTTTTTAATAACATCATTTAATTTTGTAAAGTCTTTTGAATGAGTCTCTAAAATTAACTTCTAATAAATATATGTTTAAAATGAGATGTTATTTCATAAATATATGGTCTTTAAAAATGTGAGTATTTAAATTACAATAAAGACGAAATATAATGTACATTATTTTATAAACTATAAAATAAATTTAATAGGTCTTCAAAAGTTGGTTTCAATAACAATATTAAATTTACTTTAAAATTTAAAAAAACCAAAAATGATTTAAGTGAATTTGAATTGCAAAAAGAATGTAATGCAATTTAAATTTTATTAATATGAAATGGCTTAAAAAACTTTTTACGAGTTTCACTAGAAAATGGAAGATTGCATTTAGCTGCCTTCCAAGTAATCTTCACATGGTAGTAAACCCGAATATGGCAGATGATCACCGTCAAGGTTCCAAAAATAGACGTTTAAGGCATAAACAAGCACATCGTCCAAGTTTATGGTAAATGCCCTCAGTTCTGCAATAACCTTACATGTAAAATAAATAATAGCTAAAACAACACAATACAAAAGTTTATATGTAACATTATTTAAGGAATAATTGCATTTCAAACAATAGACAAAATATAGCATTAATTCGAAAAGTATTTCAAACTAATACGTTACTTCATATTTCAATAAATGTTTTCTAATATTCAGCTTCTATAAGCACCGGTAGTGAAAGTCCTACTTTTAAATCTCAAAGTAGTGTAACATACACCAGTGCAATTAAATATCGGAGGAGAACAGAACACGTGGGTATACGAGTAATTGAATCTGTCATGTCTCTTCCCCCCCGCCAACCGACTTTAACCTACAGGATATGACGTCACACCTACTTCACCTGCTACCTTCTGTTCTCTGTTGTACTGATCAGGCAAGGCGACAGAGGTAGGAGAATTTAATTGCTTCTAAGAGGATATATGTATTGATCTGGCATCCTTATCTAAGTGCCACGTGCCGCTAATTAACCAAGTTATCGGTAATACATGTGTATAGCGAGATTTTCGATTAGCTTTGATCGTTGTGCACTATCATTAACGATTTATGAACACTGTGAAATAAATAATACTGTCTTGTTAATGTTCCTTAATCTATACGTTCATCTTTTCTACGATACAAGAAACTCAAACTGAAAGAGATTTTGCTTTATTGCAAAAACACTAACTTTACATTTATAGAAATAAAATCATTTAAAACTATTGTTTTGTTCTACATCACTTGAAAATAATAAAAATGTTTGTTTCAATGAAACAAATGTACCGCAACTTCTAAAACAAGGTAGAAGTATGCCACACCACGTATCACGTAACAATTTTCGTTGAGGTTGCTTGCAATATTTAAAACCTATAGCTCATTTTATTCTAGAGATATCCTTCAGACAGACAGAAAATAGTGCAGAAAAGAACATTTTTCATTCGCAGCGGACAAAATATAAATTGAGTTATCCTACTTAGTGAAAGGTTTCAATGAAGTTCAGCCAAATTATATTATTTGAATGCTAAAAAAAAGGTAGACAATCATAAGGAAATGTTTTATATCCCCTCCGGTAGGCAAAATATAAACTGTGTTTATTGTGTCTCACATACTAACTGGTGAACAATAAGAGATGACATGGCAAAACCAGCTATTAGTATTCCCAGGACTTCCTAATGGGCTTCAGTCAGACAAAACCAAACCTAATAAATGGAATGTTCATCATGGTTTTTTGATGTTTGTTGATTATTGTAATAACTTGTTTTATGATTTTTTGTCCCCAAGTTCTCAAAATAACTAATAAGTGAATGTTTTATCTGCCTTAAAATAATTTTTAATTTAATTTAATTTAAAATGTGGGGCTTTATAAAAAATTCAAACTTCAAATGGCCACCACATTTGATAGAGTGACATTAGAGACCTCTAGTTTGCGCTATTCTTCTTCTTGTTATAATACCTTTAAAATGAAGTGTTACTTGATATTTAAAACTTTGACTTACCCCCAAAATAACCGTTTTGGGGGGGGAGTCAAAGACTTTATTACTTTTAAAACCTCCTCAGTTGGTCATACAAACATCCCCAAAAGTAAATCATTCTGTTCTTAAATTAATGGTTGATAAAGTTAAGATGTATGTTATTTTTGTTGCCTGAGCTTTCTGGAAGCATATCTGCAAGAATCTATACGTTACCCTAAGCCAAACTCTCAACCATGGAATTTGAGTGAGCGTCACTGAAGGCTATGACTGAGTAATCTGACAAAGTTTCTCTTTTGCCTGCCGGAGCGTATGGAAACATTTCTTTATGATTGTCCGTCTTTCTATATTTCTACAGAAACTCTCCAAAATGTAAGAAGCTATAGGGTAGAAAGTTTCAACCAACCTCAGAGAAGCCTAGGAGAGAGGTCTTTATAGTCCTCAACTGGCCTCTAAATTCACAAGTATTTAGTTTTTTATTTGTGTCAATAATTATACATTACTGACAAATTTAAAAAACTCGTATCCATATTACTCTAATTGTGAAAATCAATCCCCTAGCTTATTCGTTATTGCGGGCTTGATTACAGCATTAATATACAATATAATAGTAACTGGCTATTTCATTAATTAATAATTCAACGATCCGAAAACTGGAATTTGTATGGTCAGATACATCCGTCCATTATTGGATTTAATTAATATAATCTGGTGGAACATTTACTAGCCGTTTAATAGGTAATAGCATCAATAATGTGTGAATTGTAATATAAAAGTTGAATCTTACGTTTACAAATTAAACCAGTCCGCGACTTAACGTAATGTTTTTCTTCTATTTATACGCGTTCACATTACTTGCAACCTAATAGAACTTACTTAAACTTCGTAAGTCTACAGGGTCAGTATCGAATCGACCCTTTGCTAGTAAGTACATTATTCAATAAGTAATTGATCTCTTCGCTTTTCTAAGAATATATTGTAAAATTGTTAATAATTTACGCGTAAAACATTATTACCTCATATATGTAATCGTCTTCTCCATGAATGTTTTTTTTTTTTTTGTAGAAGTAACTTTTTGTAGAAACTACTTATAGTGTTACTCCCGCACAAAATTTATGAAAGTTTAGGAAAACAAAATAAGTTTCCTTGTTTGTAATCATTTTATGTCTTACGTGAAAAGCTAAGTAAATAACAAACAAAACAATACTTTGTTCATAGTTACCTTTTGTTATAGTTATACGCGTAGGAAAAATATTATTGATCTTTTAAGCTTAATATATAAAACTTAATTGTAACTTAGTCCAGTGGTACAATAAAAACCTTATTTGCGATAACTTATTTTAAGAATTAAACTTATGAGAATTTATAATTTTGAAATATAAAGTTGAAGCTGCATTACTAATTTTAATGTTAATTTGTATCAAGTGGTGGTTTGAGTATTCTAATGGGTGGTTCTAATGTTAAGTAACTCGTAACATTAAAAACTTCGTTATAAACATCGTTATAAAAATCATTATATATATATATATATATATATATATATATATATATATATATATATATATATATATTTATCACTTATCTGCCTTCGGTGCTTATACGTACTATACAAGTAGTCTGCTACATTGGTACTCATGGCATTGTACTAAATTGAGTGCGCCTACTTGTACTAAGATTGTATGCATTAAATTAGAAATTGAGTTTTTTTTATAATTATAATATATAAATATAATATAATTATAAAAATTATAATAATACAATGTTATCCAATACTTCTCAAACCTTTTTGCGGCCGTTACCTTGAAACTTTGTGGGACATAAAATACTATGCATGTTCAACACTGTTGTAGATAGCCTGAAAACTCTAAAATACTTTTCAGATTTGCTCTACTATGGCCAATAACTTACATATACCCATTCCTTTCCAAAGTTTGTCAAATTGGTCAAAATGCTTCCGAAACTGCTCACATAAGTCATTTGTAACTTAAACGTTTTTGAGATATCAATTATATGTAAACTCCATTGCGGTTTTCTATTACCAATAAATGGTGACAGAAAAGCTGACATAAGTACAAACTTGGCACAAAACTTGATCTTATACAAATTTGACTAAGTTCATTGGCCAGCTTGGAACCCCATATCGTTACAATGGAACGGCCGTTAAAACTTTAGAAATATCCACAACGCCAAATTAATAAAAAAAATGTTGGTCTGGAATGCTTGTAACGTTTCCTAACATTTTGTTATTTACAAGTTTTTTGTATATCGAACAGGTTTTTAGATATTGATTACAAGTAAATCCAAACTTGGTCTCATAAATATCTCGGCTATGTTTGCTGGCCATATAAATAAAAAGGAATAATTATAACATTTCCTAACCTTTTTGCTATAATTTTCATGTATCTCGGACAGTTTCTGAGATATTGAGCACATTTTAATAAATGTTCTATAAAATGTCACTTTTAAAACTGCTGTATTGGTTGAGATTTTTAACGAATATATAAAAGCTACATTTGTGTGATGATAATAAATTAATAACATTTCGATTTGTCACAAAGTCTACCTACTCTTTCTGACTGAGCTGGAAGAACTATTTTGTTATGTAGTAGTAGAAATAAGTATTTAGTATAAAATCGATCGGTCGCCTTCTTGTAAACTAGTATCGATTGATATTGACTAACGAAGTTATCAACGCCATTCTAACTACTATTTCTCTGCAAGGTTTATTTTGAATAATTTATTCCATCAAATATTACACTCATTCCAATTTCGGCACTGAAATAGCATTGTAAAATATTATGCTTCACTAAATTTGTAAATGGATATGAGAACAAACATTGTTGTAAATTACCCGAAAATCCTATACCACTTTGCCGTAAAATAAATAATATCTGAGATAGGACCATTGCTTTTAATAAATTTAACTGGTCATCGTCCTAAAACGTAAGATATTATTTTGTGACCTAATGAAAAAGATATTCAAATAAAGGTCGTTCAAAGATCAATTTCAATATAAGAAGACTCGACTTTTTTATATGTCCAATCAAATAATTTATTACGATGTGAAAAGAAAAACTGTCTAATTAAATACCAAATTGGAGGGCGTTGGTAATATTTTAAATGCAGTTTTAATATTTTTAACTTTTAGGCAATGATATTTTGAATAAATTAATGTGATAATGTAAGCGTATGTAATACATCTAATTCTTATAGTTAATAATTTTATTCATATTATTATTATATTATATTTATTATTAAATAATAATGTTGTATATTATTCAATATATAATAAATAAATTATATTATAATTTAATTATTTGTATGTATGTTTTTGTATGTGCAGATGATCTGTATGCAAAATATTTCTAGTTTTATACTCCACATGTAATGGGTATTAGATACCTATTTCTCATTCACTGAATTTAATATTTTATAATTTTCGGTTATTTGCAGAATAAAAAGCAATCTTATTAGCTTGCATTGCAAGATATGGAAGAAACACTACGCCTTTATGGCACATTATGTCTGTAATACTTTGACTAGATTGGTTTAAAGTACTTAAAATGAATATTTCCTTTTTTTTAATATTAGGCAGCATGTATAAACTTTAAAATAATGTGAAAATGGATTATTTTTTCAACCTATGGCATTACAAGTTTCAGCTATACAAATATTGTGGTATAAAAAATTAAATAACTTTTTAAATATACATTTACATGAAATACTGAATTTGAATAACGTTAGCTAATTATATATTTAATACTTCAATTTGTAGTATTTTCTTTTCGTAAAGTTCGTATCTCTCTCAGTAACATCAACTCCATTTATAAAGCCAGAATCTTCAGTTGAGTCGTCTGAAGCTTTCAATCATTCCCAATAATCCCTCTTCTTCTAATTTTGTTCCCTTTGCAGACATCTCTGGATTTTCGGATTTTCTTTGATCTTAACGCCTTAACCTTCAACAATCGATAATGCACTCTCTAATAGAGTAAAGGCTTATATTGGAGAAATTATTTATTTATTTCAATAGTGCGTCCAATGTAGAAATTCTTTAAAAGATGTATAGGTTTTAAGATCATTCTCAAAGCGAACACACATAGTATATCGTAGGAGTTTCTGTGCCTGTAAAGAAAGATTTATTTATGCAATAAAATATAGAGATCAGTAGCCAATAAATAATAAAATTTTAAATTCAAATCAAAGTTCCCTATTTGCGTAGACTTTCGAAATTTTATTCTAACCACTTAGGTTAAAACTCCTGGAGGTTTTTACACCTTCATGATGATGACCCCATAGACCTATCTACGCTGGTTTTTTGTAAACAGTACTCAAACAAAAATTGCTTAGAAATATAAAATTATTTGTATTACATAAAACTGTTTAGTAATAAACTAACAGGCAATTAAAATTCAGTAAAAATTTCCAGGATTGCAACACGTTATAAACATCTACTTGTAATCTTTGAAGTAAAGATTTACAACTTTCCAACTTTTTACAAATTATCTAATTTACTAGGAACACTTCTGATAGTTAGCAGATACATCACACTGGTAATAAACATTACTAATATATCATTACAATGTTCATGTATTTAGCTCGATTATTTTGAGCCAAATTGTAGCTCAAGTGAGAGAAATGCCAGCTGATGATTAGAGGCCAAGGATTTGCAGGCCAATAATAGTGAGAAATAACGGCCTACAGAGGTGATGATGTCTACAGACGGGCATTACGTGCGACGTCTATTATTTAAGCCTTGAGGCCTACTCTCGACATAGTTACAGAGCCCAAATGATTCCTCCATTATAGACTATAAGATAAGAGTCTTGCGTGGAAGGAACATGAATGCCTCGTACCAATGTAGCAGACTACTTGTATGGTACGTAAAAGCACCAAAGGCAGATAGGTGATAAATAAATTGATATGAAGGAAGATTTATAAAAACTAAAATAGGTTAATTGCATACGATAACAACCTATGTACCAATGTATGTAACAACAAAATTACGCTTGTTATAAATATGAAACTGAATTGCTAGTCATATATTGTATTTAAACTAGGTGAATGAGCTAAAGAAAACTGTATTTTTAAATCCTTGATTCGTTACTGACTCCTGACCTCAACAATTATTTTTAAGTCAACCTGTTTAATCAAATCTATACATACGTTATTTTCAACGTTTATTTCTACCGAAAATGACCACGTGCAGAACTTTCAGAACAACCTTAACCGTGAGACTTGGTTGCTATGAAATTGTAGATCTCCAAACTGATTATTGTCACAAAATATACGTGGCTGCAACATGAACTACACGAAGAGCTATAAATACAAATATATAACATTCAAACCTGTGCTGGTTTGTTAGTAGTAGCGCTTCCAGGTCTCTCCTGCAACTGCACCTACCTAAAACTCTCACCAATACAATAATGTGAGGCTCTAAAAAGTTGTAATTATGATTAACACCTACTACAATTATGCTTAGGTGTAGATTTCCATTAACAACTGTATGTGAATAAAATTTATGCAGTTAGATTGAAATTTGGTGTAGAAAAGTAATAAAACAATATTAGTCTTAAATTTCCTAACAGTGATCGATTTAATCATGGTATTGGAAATCAGAAGACTGCAGGGCTAGGATATGATGGTTACGTTTGTCTAAACAAAGAGGTCTATTGTTCTGCAGAACGTTCTAGATATGTAGAACAGACTGGCTGTAGACGGGGACATTCTCGTATACGATACGCTGCAGACAAATACGTGTGAATTTGAAATTTCATCAACAACGCTAACTTTTCGTCTCTCCCAAACTTTTGTTTTTACTTAGATATATTTCGAGGCTTTGAATATCAGATGATCTTAAAAGTTATTATCAAACTAAAAGTACACTGGATTTTCAGTATTACGATTGAAGACAAAATATACTTTACAACAGTATTTTCTATTACTTTCATAAACTGTCTATTTAAAAACTGTTAGTATTTACTGTTAGTAAATTAGTATTTGAACAAGGTGAACAAAGATTGTATTTATAAATTTGTAAAATATCAACATTTCTAAGAAGGTTTTGTATTTACTACGAAAAGTGCCTAGCAAAAGGTTATTCTTCATTCAATAAATCTACACTTTGTAAGCAATTTATTTTTGTGAACTTTGAAATTAACCGTGAAATTAACAAATGTCAAGACACTTAGTCTTTACAAAGTTAGTTTAGTACCTGTAAAATACTTGTAATTAACAGGCAGGCAAGCAAGTCAACTAGTAGAAACTGTTGAACTTCCATATATGAGGTCCATACTCCGTCCACCCCATTTTCATCAGTAACCCCAGACAATATAACACATGAAAAAAGCTCTTTACCGCCTTTTAGACTACTACGAATAAGACATTGCAGTTTAAGTTTAATTTTGTATCAAATATAAGAAAGTAACTTAATGACATGACATTAACACTTTATTTTGTTTACAAATTGGTTTATTTTGTGTTTCTTCTTGTCAAAATGTTATTTACAAGATCAAATTAACCATAGTAACTTTTTAATCGACAAATATGTATACCGTCAATGGACCAATGTGTACAATTTTCAAGTTCGATGAAGAGGCAGAGATTCCTCCAAAATTTCAACTATCTAGGTGACTTTGTTTGACAGTTACAGCGTGTAAATATAGAAAAATAGGATTACGGATTTCGTAAATATACGTAAACCGTTGGAAGAAGCTTCGCTATTGACTAATAAGTGCTTCATCGAAAGTGGACCGGGAAAAATTAGTTTGGAATAAAGATGAATAAATGGGTAGACAAGGCAATAACACCACAACTGTATGTACTTCTGTAGTGGATGCTTCTTAACATTCAATGTGTGTGTGTATATATATATATATATATATATATATATATATATATATATATATATATATATATATAGTTTTTGAACCTCAATAAAGCTTGAAAGTCTACGTATTGTAGGGAATTTACCTTAAAGGAATATTTTCACCGGCAACAGTCTTGACCAAGAACAACCTGCGTATGTCTGAGTATTACGAGGGTAAAAATGTTCATTACAAAATACACAATAGCTATATAGAAATTAATTTGTAATGAATATAACGTGGTGATAAAAATATTTTTTCTTTTAATAGTGAAATTTATAATGGCCATGAAATATTTTTGCTGGATACAATATTTAAAGAACGTGGATCCATTTAGAATCGAAGCCTTATATAATCAGTTGGTTTATGGAACTAAATTATTTAAATATGTGAACTGTATCATACAGCCTACGAAATTGCTAATTTTCTATTGCTATATTCACAATGATAGAGCACTAGGGAAATATATTAATTCAAATATAAAGAAGCACATTGTGGTCTGTAAAATTAAATGAGGAGTTTCCATTGTGAGAAACTTGGGGAGTGATAATCGTCAAACAAATAGTTCTCTTTGATCTTGAAAACGTTCGTTGATCATGATGGTTCTCCAAAATGAAAACTGGCGCTCTTGAATGAGCCTCTCTGGAGAATGAACCACTGCCGAGAGAACTCCCCTCCACCCCGCACAACCCACACCACACTCCTAGTCTCATCAGTCGTCCAATAACGCTTTCCGTTTTTCATTCACAATATTGCAAATTTACCTGGTAAAATATATATTGCCATTTAGTTCCATCTGTTTTGTTTCAGACCAATGTAAATACAACTGATTCTCAGCTTTTTCATAAACCTTTGAGTGAGAAAATAACTAGATGTGATTAAATTTCTTATTGAACAAATGTAAATTTTCGCTAAAAACGTGTATACAAAAGGCAAACATATGTAAAAGCATAAACTGAAGAAAATACAAAAGTTATTGAAAACGAATACTAAACAAATTATCTCATAACAGTATTACAAAACACTAGATTCTTTATTAATATCACTAATTTTCGATTGCATAAAAGTATCACGAAACATGAGAACCTCTAATAATAGGGATAGGATATAACAACCTAATTTTTTATTTGTAATGTTGTCACTATTATGGATATGAACAGCTATCAATCGCTGGATCTTAAGGTTTGCCAAACTGTTATTCTCTTAATAAACTAGCCTGGATAGAATAAATTAAAAGTTCCAGTGTATCAATCAAATTATTTTATAAAAATTTAGCGTATACATGATCAGCTCTCTCCAATTAATTAAATAGAAACAAATGATTACGACAGTAAGTTCTGTTAAGTTCTTACACAAATTTAAATACTTATGTTTATATATTTTATTTTATTATATGAACATTAAAATAAAATAAGGTTTCTCCTAGTGATTGTCGTCTAGTTTTAAATAATGATTTTTAATATGTTCATACAAGTAATAACAGTAAAAGAATTATAATGTACCAAGTAAATTTATACTTAGTTTATAATGTGTTATGTAACAAATTTATTGATTCAAATCGAGGCATGAGCAATATGAGATATAACGTATATTAAATTTAACATAGCCTACTTAAATGACATCTACATGTATGTTAATAACAGTGACGAAATCTCTATCTCAGCTTCCTTACGCAACTGAACTACTAAGTAAGATACAGACTTCAGTAACGAAGTTTACATATTGTTCACAAAATAGTAACTCAATTATGGAGATGGTTATAAATGATGAAGCTGACAGAATCAGACTGTTTCAATGGAGTATTGTCCTCTACATGATTGCCTCCTAATACGCTACTGAAAGGCTTTGTCACAGAATCAGTATTACATTAGTATATCCTGCCATTGTATCTTGAATCAGATTTCAGATATCACTGCCATCCTCTCTTTTCGACGATTTCCATAATACGCTTTGGCATTGTGTGTCTATATACCATCCAATACTTGTCTTGATATCCAAATATTTTTGAATCTGTATACGTTTAAAAACACAATTCAAATATGTATGATAAAATAATTTTAATGTCAATTCAAGATGCAAGCAGTACCATATAGGCACAACTCTTTATTCTTATTTATGTGGCTTTAGATAATATACTAACTCATCTTGCAACAAAAATATATAAATGGACTTATTCTAAACTACTATATTTAATCGTGATTATTGAGCAACGCCATGTTGCCTCGGTAATCTTTGCAGCCTTGTATCCTATCACAGTAGTTCGTTTTATAAACTAAACGTAATGCTTACTTTAAAAAGGACTGTTACATTTTTTTCGTATTTCTCGTACGTTTAAAGTAAAACTTCAGAGTGACTCATTTTGCTAACAATTCTTCTGCTTACACGAATGTACAGCGACTTAAATAACTAAGTAAAACATCTTTATGAATTGAAAATATGGAATATTTATCAATTAAACTAGATAGATTTATTAAATCAACAGTAATACTTTTTTTAAATATGTAATTATTACTAAAACAAGTTAAATTAATTACCAGTACCATGATATACAAGCAACATGCTTCAAGCCCATAAACAAGTCTGAAAATACGATATATTAAACAAAATTGTCTTTTTAAACTTAATATACGCTTAGGTGTTAAAGAACTCACTTATGACAAAAAAGTAAAAAGGCCTCAAAAATACAAAAAGTATTCCCTTTCTTTCCCAACAAGTTGTCCTTATATTATTTTTATTGTAAAAAGTGTTCAAAACCTAATGAATTAAAAATGTTTTATAACATTTTGTATCAAATTAGTAGGTGTTACTGTTAAAACCAGTAGTACGTACAATGAGAAACAACGAGTTTCTGTATTATTAGCCTGCAAAGGTTACTTAATCGAGCAAATTAATTTAAAAAAATGTATATTAATAAGATTAGGTGATTAACCCCCCATCAATGTAACTGTCCGAAATATGCACAGCCACGTGTAAAGTGTGATAAAAAGGCTCAAGTTGCCACATTCAATTCATATATGAAACAAAAAGAGAGGGTTTTTGACATAGTTATTCAATTTTTACAGACAATTTATTGTTCAATTGAGTCGCCGATTGCAGGAGGAGAGTGATGGGATGCCAACCAAATAGAGAACATTTTCCGGGGAAGCGGTTATGGTATTGTCTTATTTTAATACGCATAACGCAGCTATGGTGTGAAGGGCTGATTCAATACGAATACCGAGTTCACCTCCAGTCCACCTTTCTCTTGAGTGTAGCACCTGAAATGTGATGAAGTTTAGACTTGACTCCTGAAATCTGGAGTCATGTTCGTCTGAAGGGATCCAAAAATTGTTGGCGACGTAGAACGAAGAAGTTCAAAAACGAACCCCCCACATCGTTTCGACATTAGGGACACCCAGACTACAAAAAGTAGTGCAATATAGGTGAAGAGGTATTGTCATTGTCTCATCAAATACACAATGGCGTATTATAACTATTTAATGTAAAGTAATAAGCGGTATTTAAATAGGCTTTTACATACCTTTTACCTTTTGTCAACAATCCAAAAACAATATTTTGCTTACACGTTTCCATGTTAAAACATCATTGTCAAAACAGTAATACAACCAATCATTATAATGTTTTATTACATAATGTTTCTAATTTAAATAAACGTGTTATTAAAGATTTTTTAATTGCTGACAAAAGGTATGTAAAAGCATATTTAAATACTGTTTATTGCAATCCAGGGGTTAAAAGATGAATTTTGACTAATAAGCGATTAAAAGGAGTAGTACTGAGTGTGAAGTTTGTTTACAAAATTAATATAATGGTGAATTTCAAGATGGTTTATACTGAAAAAATTTCACGAACATAGAGTGGCACAGTATTCATAAATAGGTATACGTAAATAAATGTAAAATGTATCTTTTAGTTTTTTAATAAATTAAATTATTTGATTGGAAAACAAGGTTTACCGTGTAAAAATTGGTAAATTAAAAAATTCAAGCGGGTGTAAGAAACCAAATCCATTCTTTTGTTGGTAAAATTGGAATTGTCAGTATCCATAAATATATTGTTATTGGTAAAAATGTAAACTGTGGTTTGAATGTAGAGGAAATTAAGGAATAAACGGTCTCTTCTATATAAAAATAAATGGAAACTCGTGCAGGTTGTACGGATCAAAGTCAACAAATACACTAAGAAACCTTCACTTTGCGCGCGATTAAATAAGGCCTTTGCCAAGCAATCTTAACAATTTTGAGAACAACGAGGAAGGCAATTTATAATTATTTAGGAACACCATTTTCACTCCCTCCTTGTTTGTACTCAATCACAGGAAATTAACTTACAACTTTCATATTCAACCAAATTATTCTTCATAGAAATTGGTAATGCACTCACTTTTTAATTGAATTTTAACCATATTTTTACCATGACCTCTATATTCCAAAACTACCGAAAGTGTACACATACACACTCATAACTGCCTTAGTTTATAATCCATTATAACTAAAGTTGGTACGGAGAATTGTACTTACAAATGCCATTAAATAACTTTGTTTGCCAACAACAACTAACTCAAAGTTTCAAGATGTAGTCGTTCGTATTTGTACAAAGATTTCATATTTTGTATTTCAAAACATAGGTCATAAAAGAGTTATTTAAAATTTAACTGTGTCAATAAATATGATTTGAATTATTGCGACAGCAGCATGCACTCCTTGCAACGAATTCCGTACTAGTACTAGTACTTTAACGAGAACTGCAACTAAGAAAAACTAAACGTTTTTCTATATGGCGCTATACGAACTGTGCACTATACATTGCAACGAGCCGAAGAAGCTTTTTATTATTAATTAAGATTTTATTCGTTGTTATTTATTTTATTTGTACTAAAAACTTTGAATCTTTCACAATGTGTATAAAGCCATTATTTATGCGTAATTTTGACAAATAATTTAAAAATATGTTAATACTTTTCTGTATTAATGACATTTAATTTTGATCTTATTCAAAACATTACTCTAATATTTTTTATATTCGATATTTAATATTGTTTGTAATATTAAGCGTAAATAAATCTAAATAAATACAGTAAAAATATTTCAAATTTAACAAGTTTAAAATTAATTTTGGTTAAAAAGATAGAATTTTACCATCAAAATTGGTACATCCTAACGTTGCAACAAAGATAATCCTAAAAATACGCCACGCCACACCAACTGACGTAACGAAATTAAAAAGGCGCGCTGTCGTTGCAACGGATCTGTTAACGGATCTGTCACGCGGGTCCGTTCCACGGCTGTCGCGCTGTGTCGTTGCAACGGATCTGTTACGCGGGTCCGTTCCACGGCTGTGGCGCTGTGTCGTTGCAACGGATCTGTTACGCGGGTCCGTTCCACGGCTGTGGCGCTGTGCCGTTGCAACGGATCTGTTACGCGGGTCCGTTCCACGGCTGTGGCGCTGTGCCGTTGCAACGGATCTGTTACGCGGGTCCGTTCCACGGCTGTGGCGCTGTGCCGTTGCAACGGATCTGTTACGCGGGTCCGTTCCACGGCTGTGGCACTGTGTCGTTGCAACGGATCTGTTACGCGGGTCCGTTCCACGGCTGTGGCACTGTGTCGTTGCAACGTATCTGTTACGCGGGTCCGTTCCACGGTCGTGGCGCTGTGCCGTTGCAACGGATCTGTTACGCGGGTCCGTTCTACGGCTGTGGCGCTGTGCCGTTGCAACGGATCTGTTACGCGGGTCCGTTCCACGGCTGTGGCGCTGTGCCGTTGCAACGGATCTGTTACGCGGGTCCGTTCCACGGCTGTGGCACTGTGTCGTTGCAACGGATCTGTTACGCGGGTCCGTTCCACGGCTGTCGCACTATGTCGTTGCAACGGATCTGTTATGCGGGTCCGTTCCACGGTTGTCGCACTGTCTCGTTACAACGGTTCCGTGTCTTAAACGCATTGACGCTCCTCATATGTCGTAAAATATTAACCATATAAAATAGACACGTTAATTGTCTACCATACCTTATATATTTATTATTATTTGGTGATGTCATGTGACCGCTGCCCCTTACCCACACACTGAATACTATACAAAGTTATAAGTGTTATTTTGAGGTTGGTAAAATAGAATATTTGCTACATACATAAAAATAAAATGCATTAAAACAGGAGTACTAAGTTTTCAGTCATAACCCCTTACATAATCCAAAGACCAACATGAAAAATTTATTATTATTTATATCTTTTTAATCTTTCCTACATGAAAAGGCAATATTTTAGGGGCTTCTTCTGGTTTCTGAAAACCATGTAATTTAAACATATTGCCTCTTTTACTAGGGGTAAAGTTAAATTCTAATTTTCAGCTATGAGCGTTATTTAACAAAATAATAACGTTATGTTTGTTCTAGTAGTAGTGATCAATTATACAGGGTGTCCAGCAACCATTCGAACAAACTTTGCCACATTGTTCAGCAGGCCAAAACTAACAAATAATGCAATATAACAGGTGCCCTATTTCACTTCGTTTAGCGTCTGTCTGTCTGTATGTGTTTTTTTTGGAAAAAAATTACTACTCAAAAACCACTTAAGATTCAGAATTCAAACTTAACAGTTATGTTAACCTAGTGTTGGCCCTTTTCAGTGAAAGAAAAATAAAACAAATATCTCATTGCATTTCAAAATGGCGGCCGTTCAAAATTTTCAAATTGTATTAGCTTTGAAACGGCTACTTTGACAACAAATTCACCAGGATAACTTTTTTAGCATATTTTATTACCAATTCAACAATTTTTGTTTCAAAAATATTGAATAACAGATAACTGAGTTACAGCACCAAACGTAAAAACAAGATAATCCATGCATTGCAAGTACATACAACAATGTAGTGGATGTTTACGAATAAACTTTTTAAGATTCTTTATTAAAATACTGAACAATTATTATAACCTAAAAAAAATATTACTCTCATTTTTGTTCCATTTACAGTAATCAATGTGTTACACACACACACACACACACACACAAATAAAAAAGAAACAAACTATTCACAATGTTCTTAAAATACAATAGCATTATATTACATGAAAACAGCTGACCAACAATCAGCAACCAAATCAGATGTTTTAAATGAAGAAAAACTAATAAAAAAACTATCAAGACATTGTTGAGCAAGCCTATGTTTTGAACGTGATTGTTACTGTTTGAATGTTCTGTTCTTCTTTGTAATTCGTAATTGTAATTTGTAAAATACTGAACAATTATTATAACCTAAAAAAAATATTACTCTCATTTTTGTTCCATTTACAGTAGTCAATGTGTTACACACACACACAAATAAAAAAGAAACAAACTATTCACAATGCTCTTAAAAAAACAATAGCATAATATTACATGAAAACAGCTGACCAACAATCAGCAGCCAAATCAGATGTTTTAAATGAAGAAAAACTAATAAAAAAACTATCAAGACATTGTTGAGCAAGCCTATGATTTGAACGTGATTGTCACTGTTTGTATGTTCTGTTCTTCTTTGTAATTCCTGTTAGTTTTTTCTGTTAATTTAAATTTCTTTTATTACTTTGTTTCTTGTACGATATGAACCGTTTTACTTTTGAAGAGTATGCTGATATTCACTTTGTGTACGGACTTGCTGGAGGCAATGCCAGATTAGCTAGCAGATTGTACAGAGAGCGCTTTCCAGATAGGCTGCACCCAGTTCATAGCGTCTTCAGTGCCGTTCATATTCGTCTTAGGGAAACTGGACATTTGAAAAATAATGTTGTAGAACGGGTAAAATCCGTACGGACTGTTGATTTTGAAGAAGAGGTTTTATTATTCGTAGAAGAAAACCCCTCCACCAGCGTTCGCGCTATTGCTCATAATTTGGATGTATGCAAAAGTTCTCTGTGGAAAGTGTTAAATGAAGAACGTTTGTGCCCTTAAAGACATCAGAAAGTACAAGCCTTAGAACCTTCAGATTTTCCTCTCAGGGTAGACTGCTCTCGTTGGTTCCTTCACAAATTAGTTGATGAACCCGACTTTTTAAGGTATGTTCTTTTTACTGACGAAGCGTAATATACTCGAGATTGCATATTTAATAGCCGAAACAGCCATTTATGGGCTGAAGAGAACCTTCATGAAATTGTGCAACGTAAGTTTCAGCACAAATTTTCTGTCAATATCTGGGCTGGAATAGTAGACGGATATTTGATTGGGCCACACATTATACCAAACAGACTGAACGGACCTACTTATTAAGTTTTTTTTTTAGGGAAATCTTACCTGAGCTGTTGGAACATGTTCCTAGTGAAACTAGACAAAGAATGTGGTTCCAACACGATGGAGCACCGGCCCACTTTTCCCTGATTGCTAGACAACATTTGAATGAAGTGTATGGAGGTCGTTGGATTGGACGTGGAGGTCCCGTCCCTTGGCCTCCACGGTCACCTGACCTCACACCCATTGATTTTTACTTGTGGGGACACATAAAGCAATTAGTGTATACCACTCCCATACAGAATAAAATGGATCTAGTAGCTAGAGTTGTTGAGGCTGCTGCAGTTATTCAATACAGTAATCCTTTTCAAGGGGTGAGAGAATCGTGCTTACGACGCTTCAGAATCTGCAACGAGTTACAAGGACGCCACTTTGAGCAACGATTATGAACGTTTTACAGTAATGTAATCATTGATTTCTTAATAAAAAATATCATGTTCAATAAAAATTTTCAAACACATTGAATTAACTACGCTGTTTCACACAATTGCCATGTAAGAAAACCCTATACCCAACCATAACGTAGCCCTATTAACATTTTTTTTAAGATTTAAAAACCAGGATTCACAATTGGTTAAGAACTTTTTTTAAATTTACCTTAAAACAAATTTAAAAAATAAATATTAAATTTCAGGTTATAATATTGTTCACTATTTTAATAAAGAACCTTAAAAAGTTTATTCGTAAAAATCCACTACATTGTTGTATGTACTTGCAATGCATGGATTATCTTGTTTTTACGTTTGGTGCTGTAACTCAGTTATCTGTTATTCAATATTTTTGAAACAAAAATTGTTGAATTGATAATAAAATACGCTAAAAAAGTTATCCTGGTGAATTTGTTGTCAAAGTAGCCGTTTCAAAGCTAATACAATTTGAAAATTTTGAACGGCCGCCATTTTGAAATGCAATGAGATATTTGTTTTATTTTTCTTTCACTGAAAAGGACCAACACTAGTTCAACATAACTGTTAAGTTTGAATTCTGTATCTTAAGTGGTTTTTGAGTAGTAATTTTTTTCCAAAAAAACACATACAGACAGACAGACGCTAAACGAAGTGAAATAGGGCACCTGTTATATTGCATTATTTGTTAGTTTTGGCCTGCTGAACAATGTGGCAAAGTTTGTTCGAATGGTTGCTGCACACCCTGTATAAAGGTTCTGATTTTGTATTGTTAGAGATTTTAGTAAATATTGATCGGATATTGTAATAAATTAATGAACTATCAATCAATGATAAATTCGTCCTTAACTAAGGGTAACCAATTATATTTAAATACACATGTTTTATTTGAAAACACTCAAAGAGACTTCTTTTAAAAAAGAATTTAAAGAACACAGTTACGAAGAATTTTAACAAAGATTACGTGATTGAAAAATTGCAATTGTACTACACTGAGCATTATCAGTTACAACTGTTACATGGATACCACTTGTTATATTTAAATGTAGGGTTCAAATTATATGACAACTCAATATCGTTCTTTTGACAAAATTTGTCGTTAAACAAGTCGTTAAACAGTGTTGATACGACCATCTTAACAGGCTCACAAACCATTCATAAACAGCAGTTAACACGCCGTTTATTTCAGCACATGGATTATAAACAGCTGATCAAGTGTTTTCATCCCATCCTTGCTTAAGTTATCATAGTGACATCATCTGTCATACAAAAGAGTAGATATCAAATAGTACAGTATAGATGATAACAATGTTCACAAGTATCATGTTATACATTATAAAGCGCCTTGTTAAAGTTAAAAGCAGCCAGTCCCCAAGCAAGGCTAGTAGCGCCGTAATTCACTCAATTCCGTCTCCCGCGGCGTCATACACTGTTATTATATTAACGTTAAAGATGAGTAAACTGATTAAAGTTTAATTCTAGTTATACACATGTGTGGTTGTATTGTTGACTTCTAAACTAGCATAGCTTATCGATTGAGATTTACTCATAAACACGTTCGCATCTTTGTGGTAGTTACATTTGGATAAATAAAGTTCCGTACTACAGTACTTCTACTGCGAAGTGGGTCAGTGTAAATATTACCTACAAATGCTGCTTGCATTTCGAATTCTCGAGTAGGTCATAACGTCCCGATGAATCATAGTTTACGTGTTTCACTGCGAGAGATTTTTGTTATAATGTTATATTTTGCATTTATTTAAAAAAACATTCCAGACCACATTTATTGAATAATACTACAAAAAAATGTAATATAAATACTAAAAGTAATATTTTATTTATTTATTTTAAAAGATACATATCCCCAAACAGTCTTTGTTTAAACCTAAACACTGCAATACAATTGGCAGAAAATTTTAATAACTAAGTAAATAATATTAGAAAGGCTGTTTCACATTCTTAAAATATACAGTTTATACGCGCGGTACTCCGCTAAGTTAATTTCTAATATAGTTGAAAATAAATTTTGTTTTTCATTCGTACGTCTTAAACTAGAGTAAGATGGGTACGGAGACCGAGTTTAAACTCAAATTAATATAAATTTAATAGTGGTGAAAATATGCTAGCATCACTGTGTAAAATTCTAACCATTGAGCTAAAACACTTAAACAATTATCTAGTAAAACAGCGCAAGTGACTGACATTTGAAGAGAGAACAACAATCTTTGACAGCATGTATCTCATACAGAATTAGACAACAGCCAAATTCCAATTAAGGCTGATAAAGTATGTATGAAGTGGTTATTCATTTATACTGAAGCAGAAAGCAGCCAGGAAGTGAATTTTTATGTGCAGGATAGTAGGCGGCTTCCTCAAGGATAACAAAAAATTGCCTTGTAGAGACGACGCTACGAAGCAATCTTGGACAAGCTGGATTTTCTAAAGTCTGAGGCTTTGTATTACAGATTGATTCTCTTATAGAAGCATTACCACTTATTTCTGGAAAAAGCCCTACGCTTTGCTTGAAATGATGGATGCATATTATTTTTGAAAGTAAACAACAAAGTTACGAATTTTCCCCCAGTACAACTTACACAGACTGCCATTAACCTATATTAAAACTAGAATTTATAAGAACTATTACGAGTCTATAAACTTCCGGGTGGTAATTTTATCCTGCTTATTTCCTTAATTTACTTATAAACGTACGGCATTTTTGCAAGAAAAGTCTCATTGACCATGTGCATTAACTTAAATAGCTCTGTGTACTTTATAGGCCACACAAAAGCTCTTATTCCATACTATTCTTATGAAATTACGAATGTTTCATTTTTTGATACATGATGTTTCAAATCATATATAGTGTACAATGTTAAGATTTTGATTTATCTAAATAACCATTTAATTAAAGAAATATCTATAATCTCAGATATGTCAATTTCATAATATTATGATTATTTTACATTTTTAACATTCAGTTCAAGGTGTATATTGGTAATCACTGGGTCAAAATTCACGCATTGTTGACATATTTCAAATATAGGACAAATGACAGGTGAGAACAATAAAACGTTAGTATTAGTATACCGAGATAAATGATTAAACTAATAAATACTATTCATAAAGTGATGTAGGCTCTGAAGATCGTGGATGAAAGTTGAGGATACTTAAATCCGTGGAAAACAATAAATTTACAAGGTGTCAATAAATGTACGCACTACCAGGTGTCACGTAACAGGCTTCGCTACGGTTGCATGCAACATTTGAAGCGTATTTCATTCTCGGGATTTCCTGCAGACAGATGGACACATATACATCATACAGTTTTACATCCCTAGGCAGACAAAATAGAAATCGTATTAACCTACTGAGTGATAGACTTCAATGACGCTCAGACAAATTCCATTGTTGGACATGCACCATAATATAACTTATTGTTTCAGTTATATTTAAAGCCTACAAATGAAACTTTTCAAGGAATATCTTCCCACGTGAAACATTCATTTTTTCGTTTAGTTAGGTTTCATAGCAGTATTAAAATAATTAAAAAATCTCCGGTAAGATAGGGAGAGTACTATAACGCTAAATTGATCTTATTACACATTGGGGATTCCCAAGTGGTATAAAATGAATAAATAATTCACATTCATTAACCCTTCCTCTGTTAATTACATTATGTTATTAATATTTGAACCACACAGCCTGTAATGCTGTTCACTTTAGGATGTACCACTGAAATTAATTCAAGCTGCTTAAAAATATCTTACACTTGTGCTCAGTCATTGTTAGCTCAACAGACCTGGCATTTTTCAATATTTTGTAGGAGTTAAGTCATGGTCCCTTCCCTTTAGTGATTATATTTGTAGGATTACGTTACGAAACAAAAACCTTTTATCAAAGAAAACATGAAACAGAGGAAGTCACTAATACTAAGTAGTGTTGTACAAGCTATCGTACAAGACATTGTATAGCATAACTAAGGAACAGATACGGTCCAGATACAAGCGTTTTAAAACTAATTTCCGAACTCTTAACCTAGAGAGGAGAATTGTATATATTATTTCTGAATTGTTCCATCAAATTAAGGCATTTTTTCCGGGTCAAGAGGTAATCTAAATATCATATTGAAACCATCCAAAAGTCTCTTGTTACTCATACAGAAACTATTTTGTATTTTTCACGTATTTGGGTTGTTTAAAAACATGAAACGTGTAATAATAGTTTAAACTGCAAAGTGTTATTACGCCTTGCCGTAGATTTTTAGAATTAGGAACTGTATTCAAGACTTTGGTTCTACTCTGTATATATGGTTGAAGTAGAACACACGTTCCGAACAGATCCCGAGGGACAGGTTGGGACACTTTGATGGTCGACACTGGGACAGTCACGACACTCGTGTCATCCTCTCAGAGACAATAATTCTCGTGCTTACTTTGTGATTTCTAAGTACTGTACGTTAACTTTATATCACATCGTCACATCTCTTTACTACAAACAGAATAACCTAGCTCGCACTTGTAATATTAAAAAGGCAGTGTTTATAATTCGTTGCTGAATTAAATAAAAAACAATGAATAACGTTGAGTGAAATAAATTAAGTCCAAACACCCCTTTTATAGAGCTAATACACATTCATTTTTAAGGATAAGTCAATAATATATATATATATATATATATATATATATATATATATATATATACATTTCTACTACATTCATCAGTGTATAGTAAGTGAAAAACATAATGCTGCTGCTACATTGTCATGAATGCCAGATCGAAAACCCAACTTGATTGAAAATGGACTTAGTGGGGTTTGTAATCAAGCTTTGAAATTGAGAGCAACGTTTAAGATGCAAATTGCATTATACTCTGAAAGATTACCAACACCGTCTTTGTGAAATGGGAATTAAAATACCCGGTTAATTTAGTTCCGTAAGTAGAAAAAATTTAAATATATATTGAGTTTACTTAACTAAATATTATTAACTTTCAATGCTGTTAGCAATGATACTTTGACCATCCAGTTAATGTAAATGTGCGTTAATAGAAATGTGTTAATGTGAATGTTAAATGTAGATATAGGTAAAGGAAGTTGAGGGAAATGCGGTAGGAACTTTCGGGATTTTTTTCATCTTATTGGTGTGCCATTGGTCTTTACATTGTTGATTAAGTGTTATCTGTCTGTCAAAAGTAGTTTTCATGATTAATACAAAACCAGGTCAAAAATATTAAGCGATCGTGTTATGAACTATTATAATGAACAAATCCTTATGAACTTAACAGACACCTAACGCTATCGAGATTCATTACATTATACCTAATTGTTCTAGAGTTTGACCCAACATTCATGCAAGCGGCACCAAATGGGATAGTTTTATTTGGAATTAAAGGGTTATTTTTTGCCAGCCTTGAAAATGTTTTGTTTAAACGTCCTACAAATTACTATTGATGATACAGAGAGTCAAATGATGTCATACTTAAATGTCTCAGAAGTTAAAGATGTCTTACTTTATCAAGTGGAAACTTATCATGTGGAGACATCATTAAGTCTTCCAAATGGGAATCAAAGTAGTAAAAATCAAAATACCTAAACCAAACTGTATTGTACTGAATAACCACAGCAGTAACCAGCATTTATTTCCGGTTATTTTATTCATGTCTTACTGTAGTCTAACTGTAATAACAGTTAGAATTTCTTTATGAGCAAATATTTAAACCAATCGATTAAATAGGAGCATAATACAGCCGGAAAATGCTTTGGAAATTTAATGTGTACAGTGGAAAAATAATTTGTACACATGATTTAACTTTTACAAAATCCAATCTTCTGTGGCTTTCATCAACGCTTCGTGAATTTTTCATCACACTGCTTGAAAATGAGTTATTATTTTTTTATTTTGTTGTTTCTATCGAAATATAAATATACTTAAATTCTACCAAATGTGACGATAGTTTCTTATAAATCGTATTTATGAATTTTAGCGTATTGATCATCGGATAATATAAGTTAATAAACTGGCAGTTTTTCATCCTTTTTTTGTCTTACTTATTGTCAATCTACTGGTGTTATTACGCAACCCCTTTTAAAACTGACAATGGGTGTTTGGCCGAACGAATCTTTTAACAACAAACCAATTCTTGAGGAATCAGAAATATAAGTTTGGGTTTCTGTAATATAGTACCTTACCCTAGTTGTAATATATCCTTACTAATCCTGCAGGGTAATCAGGGTATTAATCAGTATCAATCATTATCATCGTACTCCATTCTTTCCGAAAATATAATGCCTGGAAGGTAGGGGCATTAGTGTATACCCTATCTAATACCGATTCTGTGTGGGTACCAGCATTAGTTGAGAAACACGTGTAACTCAAGATGTAAATTTCATCGTGTTTCAATGATCAAAACACTAATATACGTCGGGTAATAAGCCTGATACTTACTGGTGGAAAAATATTCGTATGCACAAATTTAATTAATACGAGTACATAATTATTTTGTCTCAATAAATTTTAAAAATAAACTTTATATTTGTTAACACTTTTATCCATATTTTTTAACTTCTTGAAATATTACCACGTCAATATATTTGTCCTATATCAAACTCTGCTTACATTACAGTGTTTGACTTACTCCTTATAAAGCGTCGCTCTTAAGTGAGAGATTGTTTTCAGTCAATGGAGGTAATCATAAGGAATACATACTGTGCCTCATAAATAAAGGTCTTGAGATCGTCCTACGAACAAACATACAGAGAACCATGTCCAAATAGACGCAATCTTTGTAAAATACTTTGAATTGGCGTACAAGCATCCTGGAGCAAATAAATCTGAACCATCTTTCAATATATTAACAAATTATTGTATCTGTTCTGTCGTTTCCTTGCAGTTAATCGGGTTAAAATGTTAAAATTGTTAACATAACGTCATTATGATGGTTACATAATATGATTTGAATGAAGATAAGTACCTGGCACGTTGCAGACTAGAAGGAATGGGCAGAGGACGATCTGTTTAGCTGTTAGGTCAGATAAATTGGAATGATATCCTCCCCCACGCCTTCCCAGCGGAGATGGATAACACTCATTTACCCCCGTCGAGGTCTGTGGGCAGTGCAGAGGGAGGAGTGATAATGAATTAAGGCGTAGAACTTAACGTTATCTTTACTTTTTAGCAAACTTTTATTATTTATTACTACATACAGAAAGTAATTGCGTCTTTGTGTTTTTATTCATATTTATGGTAAAATACATAGCACAATATTTAGATCTAATAGTAATATTTATTTCGTTTCTTACATTTTTGTACATTTCCTTTGTACCTGTTTTTCTTTAAATTAAATCCAGATGGACAAGAAAGAGCCCAATACTTTTTGCTACACAATTACACTAGACGTTTTCAGCAAAGAGTTATTTTAACTAAATTTGCAGTAATATTTCCAGATAGCGGGCGCATAAAGTTTTAAGCAGTATACAGCATTGCGGGAATAATATTGATAAATACCGCATTTCTTACTAAATTCAAATTGAACATGGTACAGAGATGCTATTTACACATTGCTTGATCGAATGTGTTAGCAAGTCTTAACTAATAAAACATTTCAAGATGGCGGTCTATAGAATTTAGGCAAAAGTTTCTGGTATTTTATAACATAAATAAAAATTGAAACTTTTCTTAGAAGCTGTTATAAGTCAAATTTATTCTCACTTATATTTCGATAACTCTTCAACTTTCATGATGGTATACGTTTAAACTGATAGAAGTATCCTATTGAACCGTGAATATATTTAAAAGGTAATTCTGGATTAATTGTAACTAAATCAAATCCACTTTACAAAAAAAGTATATGGTTATAAAAATTTGTGTTTGGTAAAGCAAAAGATTATGGAGTTTCTAAATATTTGAATGTATTACGATTGCATTAACATGGCAATATTGAGATTTATTATCTCATAAGTGTTTTGCAAATTAAACATCGAAACTAAAGATGCTTTTTTAATTTAACATTTAGAAATGACAGCCAAATTTGAAATCTACCTTTCTTCTGACTAATCCGGCAGGGATATTTAAGTTAAAGTTAATTCTTCTTTTTAATGTGACCTGTAAACAAATATACAATTTGGTACTTTGTGCCTTCCTCAAGCCTTTCATTTAGACCACCACCCGAATTAGCACGACTAATCCATTATTTTGTTAGGAAAAATCTTATACTGATTTATGTGAAAAATATTATTCTTTACTGTAAATCTAACTTTGTACATTTGGTTTTAGTATTATAACCTAAACATACGAGTAGATATAACTAATAGCCTTGAGTTAGAGCGGCTGTACAGCCACTGTATTGCTTGTTATTAGTGACATAACTTTCTGACTCATCCTAACAAGTATTTTTAGGATGATAAACTTCTCCTAGAACTCCATTATTACTTACAGAATTTTTTTTATTTTAGATTTTCTCTTTTTGAAAAAGAATGGATTTCATAAAATATTACAATGATGATTAATACTAGTATTAAAACGCATTATTTGAAAAGTTATGGCTGTTATCTAATTGTTGTAAAAAATCAATGTTTTTTTAAAGGATCACTACTTTATTTACTACATTTCGCTCACTGTTTCAGGAATGGCGAAGCCTGTAAAGGGAGGATACTTGCTGAGGCATAAAAGTAAGTTTTTCTAAGATATTTATTATTAAAATCTCTTAATAATATTCAAGAATCTATACAGAATATACCAAGACATACAAATAATACTACACTACTATAAATGTGCAATATAATTCATATGTAAATACAATCATTCATTAACTGTTATTGATTATTAATGAATATATTTTTAAATCATTTTAAAATGATTTTAATGTCGCAAGGAATGGAAATATGCTAAGATATTTAAAAAGTGTTTTCTATAGAAAATAAAACATTGAATGTATATTTATGGTTTAATCTTGTAATCAAAACTAAATAAAATTTATGTTTTAAGATTTTCCAGATGTAGCACGCGTGAAACAGTAAGATACGCTTGCCATTTTACTCTACTGTATATATTTAACCTCATTACAAATTTTCATATTTTACTCTTGGCCATTTTATTGCAATCCTGTCAACCAAAAAGCTATTTCCGACATATTTTATTGTTTAACTATTATAATTTAATTTTTTTAACTTTTCTGTTATTGTGGAAAATGCGTATACACTTTTATTCAGTAAAAAATAAACCCGTGTTCTGTAAGTTATGTCAGAGACCACAAATACTACACAGAATATGGCCAATAGTTCAGCAGTAGTATTAGATTATTGAAAGACCTCCTGTTAAACAATGCCGTGAATCTATAATTACCACCTCTAGCATGTGAATAACATCGGTCCATCGCTATTGACAAGCAAGACTCCTTTATCTGTACATGCAATTTACCCTGATGCAAACTGGTTATGAGGCAGATAAAAAAATAGACAATACCTAAGATTAGCCGGAATTATGGACTGACGGACGAAATGCTAATAGGGTCAAAAGACAGATTTTATGTCCCCCAGTCGAAAATATCCTTTCAACTTGAGTAAACAGCATGCAACAAAACAATTGAGCCGTTAAGCGCTAAGGTATGAAATGAAATATAGAACTACTCGTATTAGATAGTTTGCGTAAATTAAAATGTAGTAGTTTATAATTCTTTACATCGTTGTTTGTAGAGAGTCTTGAGTAAACAACATGCACTAAGACCGATAGAGACGTTAAACTAAGGTACAAGATTGAATACAAGAACTGACGTAATTCTAGATGTTGTAACTTGTAGAGAGACTGTTCGGGCGAGCGTGGCGGGAGGAGTGGGTGGTGCTGTACGAAGACTCCACACTCGCCTGGTTCAAGGAGAAGGGCCGAGGGGAGCCCGAGGGCAGTGTCGTGGTCAAGGATGCTCCGGAGATGTTGGCGGTGAGCCAGTGGACGCTTCGGATACCCGGCAGACCTGTGCTACCCTCAGGGTGTCACGTGGTACAACTGATGGCCTTCGGGACCCGCGGGGGAGACAAGGTCCATTGGCTGTTGGCTCAGAGCGAGGAGGAGGTCAAGTAAGTGTTAAAGACAGTTTTGTAAGTTTAAAACGTTACATTTCTTTATAAATGCCAAAACTTTCATCCTGCCACTTTTCAACAAATTTGCCATGTAAGGAAAACAAACAGAATCTATACGCAGGTGTAGTAACTAATGTTATACTCAACAGAGTTTTTCCATTTTACAAGACCTAAAACCTGTATTCGAAATAAATACAATTAAAAGTTATCACCTAGTAGCTTAAGCTTACCTTAACAGAGTATTTTTATCGAATATTTTTTATATAATATTCTTTAACATTAAAACTATTGAAGTAACCTTTTTTATTGCATAGTGTAAGCTGCTATTACAATATGTTACATTGTTTAACGTATTGGTAGGTAAACTAGAGATAATCTTAAAAATATATTTTTATTTGTTATCATGTGCAACTTTATTTCTTTTTTAATATCATTAACTGTTTGTTAGTAATAACGCATTTCTTGTAATTATAGGTTAAGTTTGTAAAAGACAATTACAAATGCAAACTTAGAATTCTTACACTGAGTTATACTCGTAGAATTGCTATTTTCAAATAATAATTAACTCTGTCACAGTAATAACGATAGTGTCATTAGTCACCACTCGAGAAATATTTATGATAACGATGAAGGTCAAGTAATACCGTTATTCGCTACTCGGAATGTGTTTATACCGCAAAGACATCCAGTACTTCAGCCACTTTGTGAGCAGCTTTCATTTCGCAACAAGATGCAAATAAAAGTAAATTGAGAATTTCATCAAAAGGACTGGTGTTATTTCTTTCTGAGGAGCTTTCGAAACACTCACAAAGACTCTTGTGTTTTGTATTCTATGTTTCCTCGGAAGAAAGTATATCCTAACTAGGTGTCATGGTTAGAGTGGGGATATGTCATTACGTTTCATTCCAGACTTTTTTAAGCAATTCAAATTCACTCTCACAATTAATCAAGAAAAAAATTGAAAATTATTTAAAGCAGCGTGTGTAATTAAAATTTATAAAGGTTTTATCACTATAAATATTTAACTAAATATATTTACTTACCATCTAAAATGTTATTTTTCATCCTATGTCATATATGGTTATTATGAGTGTCATTTTTTGTGTAGACAATGACTGAAGGTACAATATCTCAGTTATTTATTAAACTACAATATCAGTCGTGACAAACAAAAACATATTGTGTGTAAAAGTTTACTAATTATTCATCAATCCCTAATATAATCTGCAAACATACTTATTGTCACAGTTCAAAGTTTCTTAAAAGAATTCTAAAGGAACTAAAATATAATGAGTCTTAGATTTTTAAAAGTTAAAATCGAATTTCATTGTGTGTATCCAAGCTAAACTAGCCATTGTTATAGAAAGGTAAATACTTGCAATAAAGGTGTTAAGAATACTATATAATCAGTGATACAACTAGTGAAAAAAACTATAAGTTTCTGTGTTAAGAGGAAATTAGAACTATAAGATGATGTTGTGTTCTTAAGTTCTAAACCTTAATCTGGAATCTTAGAGTGATTTGATTAAATTTTGTTAAGGAACGAATTCAAAATAGTTATTGAAAATAGTTATTCAATAACTATTTTGTTCTTGCCACTGAAATAAGAATAATTCCTCTTTGGAAATTAACACGCAGAACAAAGATGTAACACTGTTCAGTTCCAGTTACACATGAATGTGGTATTCATTCCTTATCTCAGATTTCCTTCCAGCTTCCTGGAACCTACTCACCAGAACTCACAAATTATAATTTTAACTCATCTCTAAGTAATGACAGGATAAGGTTTGAAAATTCAAAAACATGTATGATTGTTTATTCTTAATACTACTGAGAAGACCATCACAGAGTAAAGAACAGCAAGTGTACAATAGAAAATTCATGTTAAAAGTCGGTGCAAATATTTGATGATGACGCACTCTCGCGCTGTGGTACTCTCCCTAGGTCATCGTTAATAGAAGGGCCTAATTCCCGTCACCTACAACACTGCGCCAACTAAAAATTCATCGATATTATTACTCCACTAGAAACTTCCTTTCCTCACTTTGGTTTAAATACATTTCATGAAAATTGTCAATTTTTCTTATTATTGAACCGTCACTAATTGGCATTAATAAGGGCCAGCAAGATAACAGAACCACGGCAAAAAACTGTGTATCAAAAGCACATGGTTGCCTAACGATCAGGTAAGAATAGTAATTTAATTGTTATTAGCTATTCTCTAAATTCCACAAATACTGGGATTTATTGTACTATCTTTAATTGTAAAAATACAAATAGGACACTCATTCAGAAGTTATTGGTCTTTGTTAATGTCGTTTATTTTCACAACACCGTGTTTTATTTTACTATCTTTGTTTTTTTATTACATACCAAAACGCATAATTGTTGTAGAACTTTGTTTGATCATTATTCATGAGGGCATTTTGGGCGTTGCACACTTAGTTGTTGTAACTGTGCAATAGGTGTAGAACTTTATTCAGACCGGCACTTTTCTTCGTACGTAAAAGTAAAAATTCTTCACTTATTAAAACGTGTTTTATTAACTCACTTGCTTATACATCTGATAAGTACATTTTGTCATTGATTTCTACCTTCGAGGATATCTAGAGACTCAAAAGTTTGAGCGTAGCTCAGAACTGAATAACAACGCAATAATAATATTTAATATTATAATACAGTGAGAATAGAATTACTCGAAATGATGTTGTTTAAAATCAACTTGTACATGTATACATTCAAGCAAATATTAAGTGACCTCTTATTGCTTATTATTAATGATTTTGTTATGTTTTCAGCCTTTGGATGACAGCTATTAGTAATACGGTAAGTCAACAGATACATTTTACCTCATAGTTAAATATATTTTGCTATCCATAATTAAAATAATACATTAAGATAGAGTGTATCACGACTCATTACATTTCTCATGTTGGTTGAAATATGCAGAGATTTTACGGTACATCTCGGAGCACTTGTATATGTAGTAGCTAATAGATGTGAGGTTTGATTATATCCTACAAACGGTGTTCCATTGAGTTCGCATTCATTTAATTGTAGTATGTATTTTTAGGTGACAGGAATTTGTCAGGTTTTTTGGATAGTTGTTTTTGTTCTTTTTCTTTATAATTAGTTACGTTGGATTTTACTCCACGGATTGAGACAGAGAAACGTAAATTTAGTTACACCATTTCCTTATCATTCGGTTAGAAATCAGACTATTAGCAATTTAATTAAAAAAAGAACAAAATCTTATTTTTTTGTTTCTGAGATGCCTCTGCCATAATTAGTCAAACAGTGTTGTCATTACTTTTTTTATATTATTTTGCTTTGTCTAATGTTTGTTCGAAAAATTACGTTTAGGAGAAATGTATCATTGAGTATAATTTGCTGATTTGTTCTTCTGGGGAAATTGACGCTATTGGTATCTGGAGGTTTTGAGATTTTCTATTGTTTCGAAATAAACTGGGGAAGAGTACAGCGTAATACCTAAAACAACGTGAGATATAATACATTAAACCTATTCAATTACCTCTTACCACTAAATAGTAGAAGTTTATAAGTGTATGTACATTATATTTTGTTGAAAGGCTACAAGGTTTATACTTGTAATATGCAAGACATTAAACCTAAGATAAGTAGTAAAGAAATTTATGAAGTAACATTTACACAAGATAACAATAATAGGATTACTCCCTATAAATCCACCTAATTATTAAACTAGGACAAATACAAAGCCAAGGTTTCGACTAGAATATATTAGCCCTACTAACAATATTTGACTATATGTAGTCACATGGTAATCTGTTGCGTGTTGACACCAGGTAAAAACCTTCATATTTTTTTAAGCCAGAAGTGCATAACATAACAGCATTGCTTATAAAAACTGTTTAATCAGGGAACAGTATATTTAGTATGTAGTACAGTGTAAAATTGCTTCTTAATGTGAAAATTATAAACTAAAATAATTAATAATGTTTGATTTGTTATGTCTATTTCAGTTTAAAACTTGCAATATTGCTACTTCAGTGAAGTAGTTCAGGTAGTACATTGTCCGAGATGGGCCGAGCAGCCCTGGTGGAACCCTCACACTTAGCCACCCCATCTATCCCTCTCCCTTATTTATGTCACCTGGAGATAACCCACACCTTACTGCACCTTCTTTGTCGCACATAAATTTAAACTGAGATATTAAAATGCTGTAAATTTTAAGTATTTTCCATTTAAATTTTGAACTTAAATTCTCTTTTGACAATATTAGTTGACTTTTAGTATCGATTACTAAATTAGTAGTTAGATCACAAAGTTTATAAGATTTGGATAGTACCGAAGGTCTCCCCAGTGGTTGGTTTGACAAGTTGTTAGTTATAAATAAGAGAAATAAATAATTATATATTTTGATTTAAACTTTTTTTATAACTGGATTTAAAAAATCTAGCTATATGTATATTTAAACTAACTAATATACTATATGTCAATTTGCAAAAAAATCTTCTATTAAATATAGGAACTACTTGTCTTAAACCTTTTTGATTGTGCTTAAATCCTATAAATCAAAGTTTTGTGGTGCTCGTATCTCCCCTATATCCACCTAATCTCAAGTATTAACGACTGCATGTCGGATATTGGTTTAAGAGATCTTCTCATATGTTGTATGACTCTCCAAACAGTTTGAATAGTTAACAAGACAATTTAAGCTCGTTGCCTTCAAGATTCAAGTAGATATCAGTTCTAGTATAAGACGGTTCTATTGAAACCTATGGACATTTGACCACCTGGCTCCTGAAAGCCTTTAGAGTGCAGTACAGGCACCCACACACCACCATTAACCGGCGGCATTAACCGCCGTTGGAACATTCTACTCTTAAAACTATATTTTGGGTTTTTAGGATTGGCCACGTAATGCTAAACCTACAGACAATAAATATTTAGTATTTTGGGCTGCTTATGTATCGATGTACCTGATCTTAGCATCTGGAAAATCTTGGCAAGAATATCTAAAGAATATCCGGTGTATGTGTAGTAGTTTAGTAGTTCGATCTGATTGGTGCCAACAAAGAAACTGATCTTACTATTAACTTGCAGAAAGGTTCTTCCAAGTTTTATTAAGATAGATGATTGCATGGACTTTTATATAACGTTGATGATCCAAACTTTTCAATATAACGTCAACGCACAATCAATTACTCATGAAAAATATATTTTCCGTTATATTAAGAGTTGTACAATTTCAAATGCCTATGAAAACACGTTCAATATTTTACCGTATCAGACAATTAGTGTAAAATACTGAGCCAGAACTCACCAATTAATTAATTTACGAATGGCTTATGACAAGAGAAGGCTATAGGTCCAGCTCGAAATTAAGAATTATGATTGTGTCATTACAAATATCACCACGGATAGTAGCTTAGACATCTTGCTTCCTTAGGATACATAAATTATCGTGCGAAGCTAGATAGAGAACGTTTGTTTTCAACACTCATGATGGGACAAAAATAAAATGATGTTAAAATACGCATTGGTCAGGGTAACATCCTACTCTGCTAAATGCAGAAGATGCTGCGACTCTTATCACCGTACTTTATGGACCTGCAAATTAACAAGTATTTATCTGAACAAATATTGATAATAGAAATTATTTCAGTACTGTGCAGATGAAAAATTAGTTTTTTAGGGTAAGGACATCATAAGGGCAAAACACAAGTAGAATCGATATGTGTTTTAACTGCGTGTTTTTACGAGCAGTAACATGTAAGTCTACTTCTCATGGTACACTCAAAATAAATTATTTCTAGCTTCATCGATGTTTCTCCATTTTAGTTTCGTGAAAAATAAACAGGGAATGCTAAAATAGGTTCACACCTTTGAATATCTCCGTAGAAAGAGTTTAACTACCAACACCTATAACTTAATTGCAATCATTCGCATGAATAAATATGCGGATTCCATATTTATATAAATTCCTTTCTTTGATATAAATCCTCATTTCCAAAAGTTTGTCGTCAATAGTACCCAGGTATTCATACCTAACGTATTTGTTTTTTTATTATTATTCAATATATCGCAACGTTTAAAGCAATCTCAAATCAATCCTGAATATTCCATCGAGTCTAGCTTATAAGTGGCGATTTTCTATCATAAGGTATGCCTTTCATTATCTTTCATCCCTTTGTTATATTGTATGGTTCTGGGCGTTCTATCTGATCTTTTACATTTTTTAGTGTTTGTAGTTTCTCAAATTACTGGGACAAGTTAACCACAGACTCTTTATTTGAGTTATGATTATAGTTCACGTAATTCCTAGGACTCTTTCAAATCAAACATGGTACGCTTTGCAATATTAGATATATTATCAAATTATGGTCATTTTTCTACGCCATCTCATCTGCGACATCTTTTGCCCCTTGCAAACTACAACTAAGAGCTGTTGGGCCTGTAACTCAGCAGTGATTGTGTGACTCTGTGAATTCATAGTGTTTAAAACATTTTTAAAGTATGAAACTACCCTGTATAGTATCTGTGAAAAGGTTTTGGGTTCTTTTCCGTCATTATATTGTCCTCTCGCGTACTTGGTCATTGGTAAAGTAAACAAGTAATTTAATTTGCTTACAAGCCACAAACATAACTCATTCAACCAGAAAGTCTTAGAGGATATTTCCATTCCTAAACGGAAAACAGTACGCAAAACAACTGGGATTTCAAATGTGGCGTTTTAGACCCGACCACCAAGGAAACACACAATACCAAAAGCTTCTTCCAACAGCGCTGCTCGCGGATAAAATAATAACTTCACGACATGAAACTGCGCCAGTAAAAGTTCACTCCAATCAATGTTCCTTTTGTCTCAGCTCTGGAGAGTTAATAATGCATTGCGAGCGCTTCTGCCGAGCTCTGCTCTCGTTACTCCCGCTTATTCGTTGTTACTTTTGTTTCCACATGTTCTTCAATAGGTGATATTTTTATTTTTCCTTTGGTGAGGAGAGTTGAAAAAATAAAAATTTCTAGAGTGATGTAGAAGTTTTGAAACGTTAAAAGTTAAACCTATACATCATTTACGTGTGCTATTTCCAAAGGCAATACAATGTTTCTCCATACAGATCCAATTTACCGGCTACCGTTTAAACTTAAGACATGTCAGGTAAATTAACTTCGTCTCGGTTTAGGATTTTGTTCAGATGTTCAGATAATGTAATAGGTTTCTGGTCTAATATAGTAATTTCATAATCACAGGTAACGAGGTACAAAATGTACGTACAATTAAAACAATAATAGTCTGTTCCTCACAAAATTTTGGTTTTTTTGGAATATTTTGTAATTTAATGTTACTAGCATCAAACGAAACATAACGTATATATTTTTTGGACTTTAAACATAGTATCCTATAGATTCATTTGGTTTTAGTTATTTACAAAATTAAATACAACATTATTTAAATATTCAAGGTTGTATCAGAAAACTATAATAATATCTTATTAAATGGATAAATATGGTGATAGGATAATAAATTTAATATTTTTAGTTCTTAGACAAAAGCGGCTATTGACGTGACTATTATCTAAGTTTTATCATACTGTCTGACCCAGTGGAAACAAAGTTAAATTATTTCAGCCTAGCTGTTAATAACCATTTTCAGTCAACATATGTAAAACCGAACTGCTAGTAATACATATCCATTTACTCAGGTGAGTTGAGTTGGCCAATCAATGAATAACAACGTTTAATATGTTTTGGCCTTTTTTTGTTGAATGAAGATGGCTCTCTATGGGAGACCGAAATTTTTTTTAGAATTTATTTTGTTATCTAGTTCCAACACGGTTAGACCAGGTATCGTACTGTTCATCATCGAAAGAAAAATAACCCATCTCTAAATATGGCACTAGTTGTAATCAAAAGATTTGAATATACAGATCACTTTCCCACTGTTACAGTTGCCGCCGCCTCCCCAGACGACCAAGCCGCCTGATGACAAGCCTGCCACTTCGCCCGCCGATCCTGAACACCCGCGACTGCCTCCCGTCCAGATATACAGTGAGTAGCAAAACATTCATTGTACTGTATAGGGCAATGGTTTATACACCATATACGGTACACTTACTAACAGTTATGGATACGGTTAGTTGTAATACATATTGAAACTAAGATATTGTTCAAATCAGTATATACTAAAAATTTAATTTGAGTGTTTTGCAAAAGCAGAGGGACGTAAATGAGGCCTTGTGACTCTAATTTCAGTGACATGGAGCACTGATACATTCTAAAACCTAGTGTCCCAGAAACAGGCATAGAAATACCGAGGGTTTTCAGACTATGTTGATTCTAGTGCCAGCTATTCCAATAAGCAGTAGTTCCAGGGGTTTCCCAGACACTGTAAAGACCCATTTTCGAGTAATCCCCAAAATTTGGAGTGACTGGGAGAATTTCTGATACCATATACAGTATAGATATATATGATGGTACACCAAAGTGTTAGATGAATCCAAACACTAGTATGAATTGAAATGACTCAGGTATTTAGAGTATGGTAACACTTTAATTGAATGCAAAACAATTAATCATACCTTGCGGCCAGTGATTCAAAATTATGATTTTTAATCGCCCGAAGTGTGTTGAAGTACATATATTGACTACTCATTGATTAAAATGTGTGTACTCAATGTTCCAAAACTTTACTTCCTGCCAAACGCTTTTAAAACACAATCTTTAAAAGTATTGGTTTGTATTTCTCATGTTTGGACTTAGCTAATATTGCTCGGATATTGTGGTTGCAGACTCGGTGAACGGCGAGCGACCCGCTATCATCAGTACCGGGGACGTAGGGGGAGCACTGCTGCTGGGCGCCGCCATCAACTGGGGACAAGGGCTGGGGTGGAGCTGGGCACCCTCACAGTGCCGTGCTCCCCACCACTGCTGCTGCTGTGACACGGCGCCCCACCAACACGACGTCAGCCACAACCAGTGCTGCGGTTGCGACACG
Source organism: Homalodisca vitripennis (assembly GCF_021130785.1). Taxonomy (NCBI): domain Eukaryota; kingdom Metazoa; phylum Arthropoda; class Insecta; order Hemiptera; family Cicadellidae; genus Homalodisca; species Homalodisca vitripennis. The sequence goes on along the minus strand of NC_060207.1, from coordinate 157,314,852 downwards.
GCGCCCCACCAGCACGACGTCACCCAAAACCAGTGCTGCTGCTGTGACACGGTCAACTGTGACACCCACACGGTCGCCCACCACCACGACATCCTCTACGACACCTGCAACGGCTTCGACGACGTTGATTACAGCATGGATTGCAGCGGGGACTTTGGCTTTTAATGTACCACTTCAGTAGGTGACAATTTTCCCACGGTCTGACGTTCAGGACTGATGTACTGACGCTACTGTGTTCATCAGAACTGAGAGCTGGACTCTCGGTTCTAGATTTTGATTCTCGCCGAGGACATTTATGGTTTCCTCGATGGTGTCCCCCTTTCGATGTGATCGCATTCGTGGCCATTTCAATGGTGGGAGGATGTAAACAAAGAGTAACGATTACGACGCAGACAATCCTTTCTCGTGTTATTCCTTACGTGTATGGTCCGTTAGCGTTTCTGTAAGGGGCTCTGACTTGTAATCTGCGTGTTATGGCTGGTTGTTTCGCCATGAAATTCCGGGTAAAATTCTTGATCGGGTTTCTCTTATTATCCCAGCTGTGTTGGAATAATAAAACACCAGTAGGAGCGGTGGGACGTAGACTCCCAGAACACTGTTGACCCATTTGTCAGTCACCAACCTAACCAATGTTGTACGGTAGAAATAGATTCGACAACCCAAAATGATAAGTGTTCACAGCCATTGATATGTCTGTCTTTTATTCGTAGTGCTCGTCGATTTGTACCTTTTTATACCTGAAAACCGAATTTTTTAAATTTGTACTGAGCGGTTTACCCGTGTTTTGCCAATATTTATTGATTGCCAATTTATGTAAATAGTACCGCATTGTTAGTCAAACTCAAGCTAATAGTGTTAAGTTGTATTGGATACGTGTGTTGTTAACTACAATGAAATCGTCTATCTTAATAATATATTGTTGTTGATAATAGCATATTATGTATATATAAAAATATTGTATATGATAGACTGGTTAGTGTTATATGTCTTATCGTAAGGTTTCGTTGTATGCGTAACTAACGAGCTGTCTGGAGATTACTTGGCAGACTAGCATCGATTCGTTTACTAAACTACCGATTGGCCACAAACTATAATCTTTTCTCTCAGTATTATATTTATGTCCTTGTAGAATCAAACAATAACTAGTTATTGCATTCCCTCCGTAAACTATCGAGTGGTGTCTGGACAGCCTTTACGTACACGTTTGATCTGTTTATTAGATATTCTCGTAGATGCTGGTACAAGGAGTAGAACATCAAAATGTGTACAAAGTAAGATTGATGTTCCCATTTTCTGTTTTAGCTATTGAATTTGACGTGTAGAAATAAATACCACAGCACAGGATATTTTTACTGTACGTATTTATTAAATTAAACGATGAGGTCTACGAATATACTCGTATCTGGTAGTGTGTCATTTTGCTAGGTTCAGAGTCAAGAATATTACATCAAATCCGTAATGAAATAGTTTTTAAAAATACCCTGGTAGCATATAGCTAGCTATAATTATTGAGGTTATGTTAAGTGACAAAATGTTCACTTTGAATTTGCCGTAACTTGATAAGAATTAATGTTATTATTCATTATTGTAAGACGCTGAATAGTTTTAATATACAACTTTGACTATGTCAGATAAGATACATAGCACCCAGTTATCAAATTAAACTTTTTTCATGTATATGCATTATTCATAAGATAGGTTTTCAATAATGTGATAAATCGTATATTTCCAACACAAAAGCATCAATTTCTAATACCTACATACGGTGTAAAACTGTACTCGTCGTTTTAAAACTAACGAGACACCTTCGCTCTAAAAATGGCGTTAAAATTAATTATTACGTAATAAATCAACAGGTTGGAGTGCAGTGAAATGCTCAGGGAGCAGTGTGTTAATTTGTTTTGTTCGTGAGTAAATAAACAAAGGAACACTGCATGAACAAGGCAACCCTTTTAGCACACTACACCACACCTTGTAAACAGAGTAATATATTATAGTGCTCCATAGAGGAGTGAATTATTCACAATGTTGGACGGTATTAGGTAGGATTTATCCACATTCACATCCAAATGAATTGAATGAAATATCGAGAGATGTCATATAACATTCAAAAGCTTAACGAAACAACATCCAACGTTTTCATCAGTGAAACTCTGATTTTATAATAATCCTTACCATAAAATACAAGAGCTTAGTGTAAAAAGTTTCTGGCGTCTGATTATTGGACGAAATGGTATATTTATTCACACTCCCTGAGGCACAAGAAGATAATAACCGATCAATTAATTATACATTCAAATTGAATTCCGGTACTATTGAGTAATTTGGTAAACATTAGTTTGAAATATGTACATTTTAATAAGTCTCCAAACACTTACAATCAGTTAGACGCCTGTACAGTTATAAATAAATAATAACGCAGAGATGCAATTTAAAGAAAATAAAATACAAATTTGAGTTTCATGAAGATGATAAACAAATGATACGTTTCCAAGACTCTGTGTATAGTGGTTGTAACGATGTTTATACATACGTTGTACGTGTTTTATTTGTATGTACATACACTTTATCGATACTGAACTATCGATGTTATATATATCGACTGTAGACGTGTAGTTCCCCAGGCGAGACCCCGCCATGCAACTCTCACTCACCCGATACTTTATATGATAACGTAAAACGTTTTGGTTTTATATTAGTTCGTAAAGAAGAACATATTGTAATTGAAACACCATGAAATGTAGATAAATATAATATAGGGGTGACTTACGCTGTATATGTCTAGGTTATGTTGTCCAGAGCCCAGCTTTAGGGTATCTGTTCGTATAAGTGTGAATGTGTTGGTAAATCGACTGTAATAATGCTCGCTGAATCCATTTGTAAGAAATAAATCTATAATACAGTTTTTATTAATGAAAAAATACAAAAAAGGACAGTTACAAAACTTTTGTATTAAATGCATCATTAGTTTTAAAGCTATTCATTTTTTGCTTATAATAACTTTTCTTTGCTATTTTCTACCATTAAAATTACCATTAAATAAAAATATTTCCTTTAAAACGCCATTATTAGAATAATAATAAAATGCTCAAAATTGTATACATTTATATTGTTAAGTTTAAATTGGTCCTCAATGATTAATAATAAAATGTTGTATGTACTATTATATAAAGCTACACATTTACAATTATTAGAAAAGAATATTTAATTTCCAAGAATATGATGTATAGGAAGAAAATTAGTTTGATGATCATACATAAATATATTTATTACAGTAACACCCGGGTATATTAAAGGGGGAGGGGAAGTAGTTTCGGATAACCAGTTTTTGCCAAAAATAATCTGTTATAATGGGTGTGTAGGGGAAACGAATTACATACCATTTATGTACGTAAGGTATAGCCTACCTTTGGAATGATAGCAGGAGTGGAGATGCCAATAGCGAGTCGGATGTGCAAGGCTTTAAATGAGAGTTCACTGGCTTTATCGTCCTGTATCTGTTATCCTCTTCAATCAACCATAGCCAGTAATATATTTCAAACAAAGACAATTAGTTTTGAAACAATGGTTTCAGTTTTTAGTGCCGTATCTTCAACCTGTATATCTAATCATGAATTTAAGTTTGTCTCAAAAACACTCCTGGTTTAAAAATGAATTAAAAAATATGTTTTAAAATAATTATATAATTATTTGGATCTATAAGTAAAATATTATACATTTTTAATGTCTAAAAATACTTGCAACCCATTAAATAAACCCTAAACAAAACATTTCCGTACGTTGGGGTTGTTAGATATTCCAACTATTTTGCAAAGAAATAACTAAACATTTTGTAGATTTTTTAATTAATTTCGTGTCTAATAATAGCTATTTTAAATTGTTGTATGTTCAAGTTTAACTGAATTTATGGATCTTAAAACAAGGCCAGGAATGACAATTTGTAGACTTTCAGTACAAGTTTGAAAGTGTTTGAATTCTACTGCTGCCAGGAAGTCCATTCATTAAATTGCACTTGTTAAAATCTTCAAGATATTTCAGTAACTTAAGTTCTCTCTGAAAAGTTAGTGGACATGTTGAGCAAAGTTCAGTCTCGTCTTTCACGGTAAACTGGTCTTTAATGAGATTGAATTAAATTACTTGGATACGACAATAGGCTCCAACTTGGCTGGACTCGGAGAGAACAATTTGTCCATTTCAGTTCACAACTGATCTCCAGTAAACTGTTGTAGCAATTTAACTGTTGGGGATTTATAGAACATTTTATTGTTGGGGGAAAAGGTGGTTAAACTGTGCTTACTACTTTTCTTTCTCGAACTTTTCGTTTTATAAACATAATTACTTCTAAAATGTCTGTAGTTTGTATAATTATGTATTATTATTACTATTATATAATTAATAATATTTCCTGCTTTTTTGAAAGCAAATATACATTAAAAAACTTGAGTATAAATCAATAGTTATACAATGATACATTTCACCGAAAATACTATATGATATTTAATCATAGTTATCTTTAAAATTTTTAAAATAATTATTTTAAAGCATTTTTAGTGCAATTTTTTTTATTTTGTCGCCAAAATCACCAATATTTTAACTTTAATTCAAGCACTACTTTAAATTCAAAATAGTACTTTCAAATTCAATTCTATTACAGCAAATCATGTGATACATGTCGCAAAACATTTTTTAAGATATATTATGAAATAAGTTAAAATTATATATCACTTATCCTCGAGTTTAAAAAACATGTATTTCTCACGTTTCATATAAGTTGGTATTAAAGAGATTAGATAGAGTCGAGTGTGAAGCGTTTACTCCAAACGCTGATTAAATATAATTTTTATTATTGTTAAAAAGTGCCGTACACAGTAATTTATAAAACATCAATTGATTCAGCGAGCAAAGGTCTTACCTGAATATACTAGTGTAATTCTTATTCAATGATGTAAAAATGTATTCATAACTCTCCCTTCTAAATAACTTTTCACATTTTTGTTATTTAAATATTATTTATGCGATTTATGAAGAAAATAATCAATATTAATTGTTGTTTTACAGTTTTTTTTGTGTAATTAAAAACCCGATGTGCATGGGCTGTAATATAATTTAACACAGGTTTCCGTTATCATGTTATTTTAATTCTTTAGTGAGATAACGTTTTAGTTGACGAAGGTATGGAAGTTTTAGTTCTTAGGAAGTTTTATGGACCTAGAAACTTTCCCTGCCCATTCTTGTTCTGTTTCGTACATATTTGTAGCTCTAGGAATGAGGGTCCATTTTCTACATTCCAAATGTTATCTATTTTTCTGAATTGTTGTGAATCTTACGAATTCACGCACAAAGTATGTAATGTAGATCTATTGTAAAATGTACATAGCGCCGTACATGTTTCTACAGTGTACATAGAGAATTTGTTGATGCCATGTTTACAATTAATTAGTCAATGTTCCATTGAGCCCGAAATAGTGTGTTTATAATGTGTTGTTTCCGAAAATAAACAGTGAAAACCAAGTTCCAATTTTTCATTATTTCCTGTTTATCCTGTGTAATAATACATTTTTGGTAGATAATACAGATTTATTAATAGTTGCTTTAATCGGGTTTTTCTGTATTCTTCTTTACACGCAAAGTGCTTTTAATAATTATTGACGTTTAGCTACTATAGCAATACTGTTTCGATTAAAAATTAAGGTAAATGCAATTTTACATTTCATTTTACTGTTATTCTCGTATGCTGTTTTACAAAGGTAAAAAGTCTTAGGTGTAATTTCAGGAAATGTACAGAGAAAAACTCACGATTTTGAGAAATAATAGAACGTTTGAGTTTATGTTGATCGTAACAATATCTTTACAAGAAAATTCAACTTAATTCAATGTTTTTAAGATTAAATTTAGATACTTTAATGCAATAATCTAGTTAAACGTTTGCAGAAAAGAGCATAGGAATTGTATTTTGTTGCAAAACGTATAATATTTGTACCCATAATATGAAAAAAAGAACAAAGAGTCTACCTTTTAAATAAAGTGGAAAAATTTAATTATTGAAATGCGTGTTTCCTTAATCCAATAATAAGTTCTGGCTTTGGCTCTACATTTTCGATGGATGAAACTGAATATAAGTTACGGAAACTATAACTGTAAGTTAGTCAAGACACATTTTTCCAGCAATGTGTTATACAAATCTGGACCAAAGCTTTGGGAAATGGTTTGATGAGTTAATCCATCAAAGCAACAAAAGGTTGGTTTCAGTCCATTGGGTCTACTGAACAAAAGATTTTTCTGATCGTGTGTTTGTTTATCATCTGTCTCTCTTTTGTTACCTTTTGTTATAAGATTGAGGTGAACAAAATTCTTTGGGGAATTTAATACTCGATCAGCGATCATCTCACCACATACAATAGAACTTTTGTCTTATTAAGTCCCAACTTATTTAAATATGACAATTACGCCAATTTGAATCCTGTTCGATGAATCCTAGTAAAACTATTTTTAACCCAATTTGTGCATTGTTTTATAATATCGTTTCTCGTTAATATGACGGTTATAAAAAAATAATATAATCTTAAAACATACTCCCCATGCAATGGTTACATTTGCAACATCCAAAACCATTTAACATTCAGTCAAAATGCTATAACCATTAATAATAAACTTATAATAAATTTATATAATACACAAACAAAACATACACTACAATTAATGAAGGAGTTAATGTAAAAGTGAACGAAGTAAATGTGTCCCATATTGCATTAAAAGCAGGAACAAAGCTGAAAACAACGTTTTCAGTGCAGAAATGGTTCAAATTCCTTATTTATACGCTGTAAAGCAGCAGCTCCTGGATTAAAAACTTGAGTTTTCTTCAGTGCAACATTGAATCAAGGCTACTTCTATAGTTCCTCATGTTGCAGCGAGTAGTTCAACAATTTTATAACTGATTGTTGAAAATTAAGTTTATTATCCCTATTACAGTTAAAGTTAGACCAAGAAGTTCACTTGAAGCGTGCCGAATAAGCTGAATAAGCTAACTTAAATGTGAAGCCTTCTTCATCGGACACGTACTATGTACTTTTGACTTACGAAATGATTTGCCATTTCCCAAATCATCTAAATCAATTGCCTATTACAAAAGAAATCTTTACATTTACAGTTTTGGAATTCATTGTTTCAGTGACAAAACTCGATAGGCCTATATACATGTCTGGGATGAGTCTGATAATGGTAGGGCTCTGAGGATCTGGATAAACCAACAAGAAAAACAAATAAAATAATCTTCAAACGTACCCCGTCTGCAAGTGCTGTTCCAAAAACATTTTCAATTCAGACACTTTGTTAACCCATATTAATGGGTTAACATACATAATTAATAAGGTTAATATTAATTAACCTTATTAATACATTTATAAAGTACACAAACATAACATACACTTTAATTATTGGAGGGGTTATAATTCAAATCCCGATAAGCAAATACAGCCTGGAAAACCTTAGATAACACCATCTTAAAAATAATTCATAACAATATTACAGTTTTGATGAGTGACTTTAATACTAAAGTAGGTAAAGAAAATAATTACGTGCCAAATAATGCAGTGTTCAATCTTATAGTTGTGTCATCTCACTTTGAACAGAATCGCTACTTCTCTAAACAAGTTGGCGATTTCCCAATGCTTACTTAATTTATCACTTAGATACCATAGCAACGAAACTTTAAATTTAATCAAGTAAGAAAAGGAGCCATCATCGAATCAGATCAGTAAATAACCAAGATAAAATTAAAACTTGGAACTAAAAAATTTTCAAATAGACATCTCAGATTTCAAAATCTACTAGTGGAAAATCACACTGGCCTTTACGTTTTAGCTTGACAGAAAAGTCACGGAAAAATTGCGGGAGTTGAAAGAAACATTAGTGCCAAAAGGCTAATCCCGTTACAAAAAAGAGAAAACTTTTTTTATGAAACTATTCTAAGTTGTGTTGTTGTGAATGTTGAGTGAAAAGTTTTGAGGTCAAATGAGACATACACATTTAAGAAATGGAACAGTAAAAAAAATTACCTTTTAGTTAAATATTTAAATTAATTATCCTAAAAAGAGACATGATTGATAAGGGCCATATCTGAGATATTAAGAAAGAACTATCGACAAAACAATAGCCTTTGAAAAAACTGTCGGGCATTTCAAATAGGAAGACATTCAGGCAACAGACATTTTTTAGATAAATAGCTTATCAAAGGGAAGTAAGGAAATGTTTGGAAGAATTTACCCTAACGAAAAAAAGGAGACCCATTCGTAAAGAATCAAGCAAGCGTGGGGACATAGAAAGGCAAAATCGTTAAGAAATCGTTGCCTGTAGTCGCATGGTACATACGAAAAACTTATAAATCAAAACAAGTAGTGATTTTATTTATTAATTTATTGTTGAATCAGAGACGACCTGGGCATTATATACTACATTGACCTCATTACACGCGTTACTGTAACATGTTAAAAATTACTCTACTTACGTTTGTTTTCAAATTGGTTTAATCTAAGATTTTCCCGTTGCCATAGTGGTTACCCATAACAAGACCACTGTATAAAGTTAGCTAATTCTCATCAACATTCCATAGAGTGATATGTGCCATCATGGAAAGTTTCATGCAAACGTTTTAGTATACATTTCAGTTTGTTCTCGAGATATTCGCTAACGCTCAGCCGATAATAAAAATTATCTTAACTCTTATCCAGTATTAAAACTTGATTAGTTGAAATTCTTATAAACCCAAGAAGTTTATAATGTATTTTAATTACCACGAAATAAGTACACCGATATGTTTAATACAACGTTAGTATATTACAAGGTTTTATAACGTTTTAAAAAGCAAAGTACAGATCAGATGAAATGAAAGTTCGCATCACATTTACCTTGACCATATTGCATAAAAAGGGCCATTTCCAATATCACATACACGTGGCTCGCGGCGAACAAACAGCAGGGCATTCAGAGTTGTTTTCCTGTTCTAGAACTTTCACAAAAACAAACATTTCACTCCTCGAGAGCTCAGTTCTTCTTTGCCAACAACTGCAATTATTAATCTTCCGGGAAAATTAGACATTCTGCACTCGTCTTGAGTCAACAGACATATAAATCAATTTCAGGACTTTTAAATCTTCTTCACAGTGACTTGAGTAGATTAACTAAACTTAATATTCAAGAACTAGTTTTAAAGAATAGTCAGTGTTAAACTTATCTTAAAGTTTTGGTACATATTTTGAATCTTAGATTTGGTTATAATAAATCTAGCTTAAATAACATAAAATAAAAGAGAAATAATGTCGTTATGATTAGTCGTAATCTTACTGTTCGGGCATTTTTTACACTCCATTGTAACGTTTTTTTTCTGTATAAATTACAATTTATGAATATGGCAAAAACCTCCTACTTTATTAAATATATATTCTAAATAAAAATATGCTGCGGAATCGTTACTCATTCATAACTATTATATCTTGTAGATCTGTTGAAGTGGCAACGTATCTGTAGATACGTTATTCTCCATTTACCTGTATCTTGTCCATAGGAATGATTAGACTCGACCCACGTAAGTTTAAGTTATATAAAAACGGCATCATGCATCATTACGTAGAAGGCGAGGGATAGCGTATAATCTCTTAGAGGTTTATGGGAGATTTTTTTCATCATAAATAATTTAATCTCAATGTATTAGTCACACAGGCTGTAAGTAGATCTGCGGCCAATCATGGGGCAATAGATGTTATACGAGTACAGTGGCAGTATGTCAGTAGTGTAACATTACCTGAGACATACTCATTGGGCAGGGGTTACTACATAAGATTGACAGACACAGTGATATTGATTACATGTGGAGAGTTTACTAACGATAAAATGTGTCTTTATTTTACAATACATGCCGATGTTTCGACTATTTAACACTATCTAGACTAGTTATTACTATATATTTTGGTCCATTTTATTTTGAAAAAGATTAAAAAGATATACAACATATTTAAGATATTACGATGTTTAGACAAAAGTAAAACCGAAAAAATATACGTGTATGCTATATAGGTCATAATTATTTTAAATATAAATATATATATATATATATTAACATATATACATCTAAAACTGAGAACATACATATATTATTCAACAAGAACATTTTAAATACTGTAATTATTTCGAGCATCAATATTTAAAAATACCTACGTAAAATAGGTTTGAAAATTTTAAATGTTAAGATTAAGTTTTTTATACGATAACAGATATTTAAAAGATATGCTATTTCAGTATATTATTGTTTTAATTTTTCGGAATAAGCGTGTTAAAACTAGTCAGTCATTGCCACTTTGACAGCATTAACATTTAAGGTTTATAACATAAAAGTTGCTTGTATACTGACCTCTTTATTTAAAAATAATGGTTACTAATTCTGAATTTTTAATTTTAGTAAATTTTGCAGGGTTGCTGATCCGGTTCATAAATATGTTGTATCTACAAGTTTTCAAGATTAAGTACAAAAGTTGTAACTTCTATTTATCGCCTTTATTCAAATCGTACGACTTAAAAATGGTAATAACCACCAACCGTAAACTAGTAGTTATTTTTAATTTTATTACAAATATAGTTTTATCGTGTTCACCTGTATATTTTCAGGCGTTGTATATTCTCTACGTATTGTATTGTTCTGTTTGGTGAGAGTGTTTTAAATCTACTTTAAAATATTCCAACGAAAGTATTAAGTTGTTTCGTAGCTCTTAAAAGTCGGTGTATGTTTTTGGTAGTTCAATACGAATTAGGTCTAGGACTTTTTGGTCTAAAAATATTGAAAATAGCTAGTTTTCAAAAGCTAAATCATAGAATAAAACTAATACAAATATTCTCGGGTCAAATAAGCCTTATTTGAAAAGAATGTGCCCAAACTGTAAGGTGATGATATACAATAAATCTGTTTTAAATGTGATGTAATATTCCTTGGATGATTCCTGTTGGCAATATTTATTCAGGTGATGATAACGGAAAATATATTAATATGAGTGGTAGGTGGAAATGATCCAATCATAAATTACAGATTGTATACTAATTATTTATTCGTGTACCCTTTCTAAAACTTGAATAAAAAGAAGCACTTTGATTACTTGGTTTATACAGAGTGTTTCAGACCACCTGTGCAGTATCCATAGCAACCAAACATACCGAGCTGCATAATTTGTTTCAAAACATTCCTTCATTTTTTACTCCAGTGGATTCAGTAAAATTATTTTTAACCCGGAAGAATTGCCTAAAAGGGCAATTGTTCGAGGGTAGGGACAGGGATTCAAATAGAAACATAGGTCTTATCTGATATTCATTTTAGATGTCTAAGGTACCCTGAGCATTTTGGTACCAAAAACCCCAATATTATGTTTATTCTTATGTAAAAGGTGTGACAAAATGTTTTTTTTCATTCAGGTTTTAACAGTCAATTCTGCTGGGACCCGCCCCCTTAGGCCTAGGTGCACCAATATTTTTGTATGGCATTTATTACATACCCTATCCGAAAATATGGACCGGTGTAACTTTTGTACTTCCCTTTCTAATTAAAAAATTCATGAAACATTATTAATTAAAAACACAAAAATTCACAAATTTTAAATAGCAACCTATGTTACAAAGCACACCATTTTAAAATCCTATTAAAGACAAACATTGTTTGTATTATAAGTTTTTCTATCTTGCGCCGTTTAATAATAGCGCTTAGAACACTTATTTTACCATGTATGTGATGATTAAAACTCTCATCGCTGTTTTTAAAACAAAGTGGAAACTTTATCACAATCTCTACTGATCTAAAGTTGATTGGGACCAGGATAAATCTTACAGGTAATTCTCTCTTGGCAACAACAATATCCTGCCAAGTGTATTAGGAGGACCACTGCATTTTCCAGCAAGATCACCGCAACTTGTTCAGACCATTACTTGTGGGGACGACTAAAAGATATTGTGAAGACACTTTCTCAAACAGATATGATAGGTGTATGGACAACAGTGGAGGTAACTTTGAACATGTTTAGCTACGGCATTCTCCATCGTGTTATTGCTTTTGTAAATGAAATTATTTATATTTTTGTGGTATGTTTCATAGTGTAACAAAATTCTCAGTAACTAACATAATTAAATAAATTTTTAAACGTTATTATTAAACAGCGCAAGATAGAAAAAAATCTCAAGTACAAATATGTTTTCTTCGATAGGATTTTAAAATTAGGTACTCTGAAGAAAACTTTAAGGTTTCGTGTTTTCGCGTTTTAGAATTAATTAATGTTTCATATTAAAGACATTTAGTCACACTCTGTACATAAGAATAAACATAATTCTGACTTTTTTGCACCAAAATGTTCAGGGTACCTTAGACCTTTTAAATGAGGTATGTGTTCCCATTTGAAAATTTCCTAAAAACGGCCTTACTCCCAGCCCCTCCCCCCCCCCAGATACCCTTTTGGGCAATTATTTTGAATAAAAAATTTTTTATGTGAATTCTTTGAGATAAAAAATGGGAGTATGTATTGAAAATAATTATGCAGCTCGATTCGTTTGGCTGCCATTGATACTGCACGGGTGGTCTGAAACCCTAGCTTAGCTAACTTGAAGGAAGATGATATACGTTTACAATACAGGTTAAAGTTATTAGTTAACATTAAGTTATATAGTCAATTAAAATTATTTAATAAACCAATATCGAGATTTATTGACAATACAAATATCTCACGAAACGTGTTACAGCCTGTTCTGCAAAACTTTTGGCAAACAAGTTGGGTAGCGACTTGTTCAGCTCAGTTCGACAAGTTCTGACGTGTCACCCCGCGCCAGACAGTCAGAGCGCTGCATACTTTGCAACTGGGACACGTACTAGCGAACTTTCAACTTTCTTTCCAAACGAACAGATTTCACACATTTTTGAATTGTGAATGAAAATACAGTACAACAATATTTTGTACTTGTTTTGCAAATTTTCCAAAAGTAGACAGAACTTGTTATAATACTTAAATTTATACATAATCTCTAAGAAGTGTGTATGTCTAGTTTTTGGCAGGAGATTTAAATATCCATATCTATTGTTTATACCAGGTGCTCAATAAGTCATACTCTATTTTTACTTTTAATCTTAAAATTTTCAGTAAGGATATATTTGAGCTACAGACGTTCAGTCTTCATTTGATTAGCGAAGTGAAGTAATAGAAAGACACAACATAAGAATTTTAAATTTAAAAGCTTTTATTGATGGAAGATGTTGTAGGAACTAATCTTACTCTATGTTCCAAGAAACTCGAAAGAAAGAAAGCCTCCAACAAACAGGAATTGTAGTGTAAAAAAAGTAGAATCTCATAGTAATATTCATTTTTTCATATTCTTAGGGTTCAAATCTAAATAGATACAGATATAAATAAAATGTTTTTATAATATAAAATTTGTATACTTGGTTTATGTTACTTCTTAAATATATTTTTATTCAAATCTGTGTAACTAATATGTAACACCTTTTTGATACACCACGTGAATTCTTAGGTTAAAACAATGCTATTCTTAGGTTACCAATAACGAGAAGTTGGTTTAAAACTCACCAAATCCTAAATTTGGTATCAAAACAAATCGGCCATATCCGAATTTTCCTCAGCCATTCTTCTTAATAACTCAAAATATTGTTGTCAAAATACTGTCATGTTTTTTCACTATTATAGACGAAGATTCCAAATGTTTTTTGTAAAAGAATAATATTAACCTTTAAATTCTTTTTGTGACAGTATTTTCTTATTTGCCAAAAAGATTAGTTCGATAATTTGGGAGGCTTTGATGCACCACATAGAACCATAAGTTATTTATTTTGGTAATAACAAACTGTTATATTCAATAATTCAAATACTAAAATAATAACAATTAAATAAGGTCACTTAATATAATTTACATATTGGTACAATGTGACAGGAATTATTGTACAATATAACATGTGTTGTAAATCACCAGATTATGTTTTTATGAACTTGAAAACTACTTCGCTCACATGTTTGACAGTCAACTTTTTTACCAACTTCTTCTTTTAAAATGAGGTGTCACTGTCTTGCCATTACTGTACGTTTCGATGGGATTACTAGTCTTTTACTTTCCCTTAAAAAACACCAATTTTCGATAGAACACTTATCTCATTGGGTTATAGCTCTCTTAAAGTAACTTGACATAAGCAGAATAGTAAATCAAATAAATTGGACCCCATTAAGTTCACATCATTTAACGTAGCGTACAATTTAATTTTTTAAAGGTGGCCATGTTTAATAACTCAATCAAAAATATTTTCTTCCTATTGTTGTTTTGCTTTATGAAGACCTTTATTTAATTTCTATAGATCGATTATTACTTGATTTTAAATGTGTTAAAAACGTTGAGGTGGTGAACTACAGGTATCTAACGGACTTGTTATGATCGGAATTGGAAGAAAACAAACATGCACATATTACAATAAATCAGATATTTAAAAAAGGTCTTTTTACAAGTATGCTTGTGTAACGTCCTTAGGTGTAGAAAATATGGATTAACAAATTATACCGGTGCAAGAACAATATGCTTCAGATGTATGATGTTCCCGGGGAACAAAAGTAGTGTACAACCATGATGATAATAAACTTATTAAAAAAGAAATATAAACTGATCATATTAAAATTTGGTTAATATTACACTTATACTTGTTCATTCCAGTTATAATTTTGCAAACAACAACATTTTTGTCCATTACTGAACACATTGATTTTATAATTAAGAAAAATAAAAGTTTAGAAAATAACTGTGAAATGCAACTAATTTGTCAAAGTTAAGCTTTTGTGCAGCTTTTTTGTACATACGAAAAGACATTTAAAAAGTATGTTAAGGGCTATATAAAAAGTAAATTTGATATAGAAGTTGTAACTATAATCTCCACGTTTAACATAGTGCTTACGGCCGTTCGTATTTATGAATGGTTTCAAAAGATACACTAAACATGAAGCTTATATATAAACCATCCGCTTTGCCTTTACCCTGCATAAAGAACCCCAAAACCGCTTCTTTGTGAATGGTGGGCGGTGAATAGCTCATGTTATATGTTATCTACTTGTTTGTCTATAATGTGAATAACTATTAGCCATTCGTAGCCGTCAAAGCGAAAGGAATTTATCATCAGCGTTGAATTTGAGATTGTGCCATTATAATTATTACTACAATCTTTATTACGAAGATATGAGATTTATTATATATTCATTAAACTCAAGAACCTTAATTAAAAAACTTATATTTGTTAAAATGTTTTGAGACTGATTCAATATAAAGTTACTATTATATTAACATGGTAAATTTTCCATTCGACAGAGATTTTTAATCTGGTCTTATTCCAAACAGTTTTATCTGTGGTTTTTCCTCCAGACTTAACCTTGGCTGCGAATTAATTTTAAAAGTTATAACAACGCTAAAATATTTCAAATAAAAATAATCAAGTTACATATGCAAATTTGCATATTACAGTCAGTTATACTGACTTTAAGCTGTAGAATAAAGTATAGCTGATTATTGGTAACTTATATTACTTATACTCAATAGTATTACTCAATAATAATATTACCGATTACTGATCTTATGTTATTGGCTAGTTTCATTGGCTAGCTTGGTATGCCATTTGAAAAGACTATAGTACGTCCTGTAGTCCGTTGTAGTAAGTATAATATAGCGCTTATAACTCAATGAAACGTTGGATACGTCCTTTTAGAATATAGTTCCATTCGTCTTTAGTGGTAATTTTTGTCTAATGCAGTACTGTGGTTGTGGTGTTTTACTGTGGTTTTTATTATCATATACGCTTTACCATGATTTTTCAGTAGAGTTAGGTCCCTTTGCTGGCTTGTCAAATATAACGACTCCATACATTCTCTTGAATATCCTATTGTAGTATGTCGGTAGCCTTTGTGGAGCATCTCAATAAATCGTCATCAATGGAGAGGCCAACGGTATTCTTCAAAGATGTTCGTTATTATGACTCCTATTTGAGATTTTCTATGAAATTCGGAAAAGAAATGAAATGCCAAAGGCGTCTGCTCTTTTCCCCTCCCCACCCATTGGCTTCCTGTCCTTTTTGTTTTAGATGGCGTGCCACGATACCACAGGAAGAGCCGATATTGATTTCTCGTCAGTCTCCCATCTTCCCTGCTGCGTACATGTTTTATGTAGTACGTTGATTCTGTGCAGTGACTTTGTGTGGGTGCATTCTCAGCAGTCTGAACTTACAGGCATATGTTTGATTTTTGACATAGAACTTGTCTGTTTTCAAGTTAGCCACTGAGAATTTTAAGCCATAATTTGATTAGTTTTAAATTTATTATTTATTGGTAACCTTACGTTCTATCAATTTTTGAACTGAAATAAAAGAATAAATTCCAATCCTTAAACCTTTTATTCTCTTTGTAACATATAGCGATAGTAAAAAATGTACGAAACCCTATTACCCTGTCATGATTATTATCTAAAAATACTCTCTAAAAAAATTGCATTTATTTGCTCTTCTAGTTCTTGAAACAAACTTATTGAGCACTGAACAGTGACGTCAACAATGCATATTAATATCGTGCAGCTTGGAAGACCTACATGCAACATTTCTCCGCCAACGGAGATTCTCAAAATAGCTTTGATTCTCAAAATATGTAATTCCGGTGTTCTGTTGTTTCTCTTGGACAGATATCCTCATCTACGATCAGATCCGGTTTCTCTGTCAAAACAGTAGTAAACCTCCCTATAGTTTACGATAAAAACTTAATCACCTGGAACAATACATGAACTAAAGCCCTTGCAATAACTCCTTCAGATTCAAAAACATTTAAAAAAAGTTAGGAGTGCGCCACTTCACGGGTCACGTAACACGTTTTGGCGAGGTTGCATATATGTCTAATCTATGTCAATTAATCCTCGAGATTTCTTGCGGGGAGATAGATACACAGACAGTAATCATTCAGAAAACAATTGACCCAAAAATTAAATTCAACCAAATTCCATGATTGGACATGGACCATTATAGGACACATGTAGAATATAAGTTGAGTGCAAAATACAAAAAGTCTTGGATAAAATATTTCTTGAGATATATTTACATACGATACATTGTAATTTGTTTCGTTAAGTTATATTTAACAACAATTTTCGAATAACAAAAGTGTCGGTGAGCAAGGGAGGATACTAGAACGCAAGAGTGGGCGTAAATAAAATACTAATGATAATGATCTTTCTCGCGTACCATACAATAAATGCATTGCATTTCAAACATCAAATATTTGTTGTCAGTAATAAATAAATAATTATGGAAAAATATTTCCATTGAGACTTATATAAAGTTAAAATCTTTGCTCCACTCTTTGTTTACACCACTTGACTTCGGAACTAATATTTTGTGCCAATTAGTTTTTCAGTAGTTAATTTGATTTTCCAAGCGGCTTGCCGAAAACCCGTTGACCGAGTAATATGCTTGGTACACCAACATGTATTTGAGACGAGTTCTGAATTGTAATGAATTGTTGAGACTTTTTATGGCCTCAGGGAGACCATTGATCAGTCTGGCACCAACTTGTGGAGGCAAGCGCTCGAAAGCGGTAGTTACGTGTACTTCGCCAGTCTATTTTATACTATCACAGAATTTCCACTCTACCCATTGGCACTTCTACATTGAATTTACACTCTATTATATTCTCGTTTTGTTTTACGAATAAAACATATTACATGCTCAAATCAAATTTATTTATTTTGCTATTTTCTCATTGCCAATGTGGTTACTTATAAGACCGCTGTAAAATTATTCGCTAGCGCACATCCAAATCCGATGGAAGGAAATGCATAATCATCGTACTCAGTGTTGCTCATGTATAAATGAGGTTTCATGTAAAATTGTCAAGTCTGTAGGTTATTTCGTGCAGATATCGTGCATACTAACAGACATACATACATAAACGAAATTTTTCTAGACTCTCGAGTGATGGTTCGCTAAGATATACAAAATGTCAAGTCTATAGTTCATTTCATTTTTGATAGATAGAACTACAAGCAATCGTACGGTAAAAGAATGTTTAACCACCGACAAATAAAATAGAAATTATGTCAGCCTACTAAGTGATAGATTTCATCGATGTTCCAAAAAGATCCGTAGAAGAAATTGTTATTGTTTGCCTACAGGTTTATTTTTTACACTTAATAGCAATTACATTTCTTCAACAGATTTATCTAAACATTTTTGGAATTACATGAAAGACATTCATAATGAGTTTCGGATGGCATTCTTGTTATTACTATAATGATAATAATTTATGTCCAATATAAACAGTTCATTATAGCAACAAATATTCTGACCACATTTACAAGTATTGTGGCCAACAATAGCAAATATAATAGCGATTTACGTTTCAGAGTCCATAAAACGGTTTCTTTGCTAGTCAAGCTGCTCTTTGTGAAGTCCATCAGTCACCATCAATGTACTCTATCAGTTATTACAGTATTACAAACAATGTATGTAATAAACTAAAAGTTATACGTCTGCTCAACAAGACATATCGTATAGTCTATTTGTTTCAACATATTACTTAAAAATAATAATTCAGAAGTTTTTGACATATATGCTATAAGAATGTTTAGTTGTATATGAACGAGTACAGTTCGTTTTAGTTCAATGCTCTTATTAAGTCATTTCGCGATAATGCTTAAAAAGCAAATATAAAAAACTACAGCCAATTCTTAATTTTATAGAGCTATTATTTGAGGTTTACCAATATTTACAAAGTCTTCCTAATTAATAGGAAATATAAAGCACTTACACCTAGACAAAGGCTGCGATTAAATTTTATCATGAAGGTTAAATGGGTTAGACTCGTTGTTCTTATGATTGATCCAATTGTAATCGTTATTTTAAAGGTCTTCTCGAGTTTTTTTAGCATGAGTAAGCATTGGCCCCATGCAATGTATAACGCAGAGCTACGTCATGAGTGCCAACTATTGTGTTTACATTACAACATCCTCAGTTTAACATTTCTTGAAAACATATGGATCGCCGGAGCGAGTCGTACAGTATCTGAAGACTACAATAATTGTATCGATCAGGAAATAATAAATTATTGTTTATCCTGTTGGACGTCAGCAAATATATTTGTGCTAACTTGAAATTTCTTATTGATTCCACACCATATGTTAGGGAAACAGGGAGTGTCCGGATTGTATCTCCTTAGGGATACTACAGGACTGGTCGTGCCGGCGGCGTCAAAAGAAGGGATATTTGATCTTAACTGTGTCAGAGATATCGGTGGTTACACGCAGACCCTTGATATCCATAAGTGAAAAAAATGAAGTGATTTTCAATTATTTATTTTGATATTGCCATTTTCTGAGAGTAAAATATTATATTAGTTTGAGTTTTTGGTATGTACTAAACAAAGGATAAACCTCTATTAGTTTTCATTGTCTTTCTGCTATTTGTGAAGTTACAATAAAAATATATAGGATTATAGTAATTAAAAAGAAAAAGTATACTTTTTTATTTGATGGATATATATATATATATATATATATATATATATATATATATATATATATATATTAATACCACTGTCCAACATCATGCTCTGACTTTATTGATGTTTCGACGGTACGTTAATGACAGATGCGGGGTGATTTGTAGTATTTAAGTTACTGTGTAGTTATCACAACCCTGATACTAGTAAATAGCCTTTGTAGATTATTCTACACAAGATTGAGCAATCAATTTTTAAACTTTAATTAAAAACATCAAAAATTAAGCAGAAACTCAGTCATGGGTCACATAAATCGTCCCGCTCTATAATAAAAATCATTAACCCCAGTCGACGATCACGTATTGATGGAAAGACGTGCAAATATGAGACAAAAATATAAGAATAGAGACCACGTCTCTTTGCAGATCCCCGATTATTAGCCTCTCATCCTATCCGATCCCCGCTCAATGCTTAAGCTGGATTATAGTATTAAACCCTGAATAGCTGCTCGTTTACTGTTGTGACAGGACATGTTGTAGAAGAGAACGCTTCTATTTTTTCATAGAGTTCCTGGAGTAATAACATTTATTAAGAAACATTTTCATCTACTGTTCTGAAGTAAGCTTAAAAACAAGTAACTAATTGTTCTACGAATATTTTATAAGAAATAATCTTTATATTGTTGCTATTCTACATAAGATTAATTCCGTACGATATTTTGTGTGTGTGCGTGTGTGTGTGTGTGTGTGTGTGTGTGTGTTTTAATATACAAGTAGTAAATCAGAAACTTCTCAACTCTGATTACATATGATAATGATGTTTTATATTGATAAAGAGTTATATTTGTTTTTTCTAAATATAAAAACATATAATTATGAAACCAACGTATTTTTGTGCATTCAAAGTCGTTTTAAACTAATGTTATAACTTGATTAATTTATTTTGGATTTAAAGATATTTTTCAAATTCTTCAGTATGTTTATTACTCAGTAAAGAAAATACTACAATATAGACATGATTAAAAATATGTACTAAAAAACATTTTTGTCTACTTATGATGCAAACTATAAATGTAGTTGACCGTTGTAGCAACATTTGACTCATTACAAATCTATTGTTAAAATCTGCTAAAAATATACCTAATACATTTCGGATTTTTTAATAAAACTTTGTTACACTTTGTTAATAAAACACTTAATTCTTGTTACATATCATATACTCTCTTGAATCAAACATAGACTTATTTAATATTTATTTCGATGTGATCTAATTTTATATGCAGTAGTAAAACTGCATTGTGCTAAAATATGTAATATTTCTATGATAAAGTAAATTGCAATCTATTCACGTCTCGATAAAGAATAGAGCTGAATGCAAATAGTAATAGCCGACTGGTATGAAGCTTTGTTAGCTGGGACACAATGTCACATGATCATCGCGATGGGTACAACTCATCAGCTCGCTACCTACCTGGACAATAGTTTATCTGCATTATAACAGTGTAGATTTCAGTCACAACTCAATGGAGTTATTCTTTTACAACCATTTTCAATGGTAATGAAAACGAAATTTATTATTAATTATGTATACATTTGTTATTTTATTTAAGTTGTTTATAAAATGTATAATTACAACATAGCATTATTAAACGCAGAAATTATAATACTATTCGCGTTAATATAATATTTTTTATTCTAATGAATTTAATTAAATATATATATATATATATATATATATATATATATATAATTACCCATTCAATGACACTTTATTTGAAAGATCGTAATAAAAGAAGAAAAACTGTGAAAACTAGCGCTTTCTATATAAATCCAGTACAAAACGGCAGGGAAATGGTGGAAAATGCATTAAATTGAGTAGTATAGTACTACCTGGTCTAAAGATTTACATGCATAATGATTGGACATGCTTGTATTACAACGAAGTTTAAGGGTTTACTGGTATGTTAACCAAGAAAAGTTTTGTAACGTTATCTTAAAATGATTCTTTTATAAAATAAAATAAGATTGTTCAAAGATTATTTTCTTACTTTTCTTTACAATATAAAATATTAACCGTGAAATATAAATTTGCCTTTAGAAAATTTCTAGATTTTTTAAAAACAAATAATTCCCTGAAATAACGCTCCATTTCAGTTTTTTATCGTATCTTAGTAATTAAATTAAACTACTTCAATGCCTTCTTAACAGACATTTTTATGGAAAATAATCTTTTGCATTTTTCATGAACTGCATGTAACTTTCGATTCATACAAGTTATTACAGGTTCAATTTCGGAAACTATCAGAGACAGCGATATATGAAACAAATAAACACGACCATTTATTATTTACTCCATCACCCAAATACAATTACATGTCATAATCTACTCTAATTTGTTTTCTTTTTCATATGATATATTAATTATTTTAGTTTAATTTTTATCATATTTCTTAGCTGTTTTCAGGCAGTGGTTTCCTCTTCAACAAATAGCATATTAATATGTACTGAATATGTATTGCTGTCGTGAGGCTATAAACAAGATTGCCGCCATTTCAGCCTTAATGTCAGTGTCTGGATCTTAATATATTCCACTGATTGGGCTTTGGATTAAAAAAACTACATTGGTTTTATCCTTTCGGTGCGTGCTATGTGTTTGTCTGTCTCACCATCCAAAGTTGTAACTACCAAAAAAACTACCCAAATTTTAAATGTAATAAGTTCTTTTAATAACCTAACAAAGATAAAATTACATTGATGAATTATGTTCGCGAGGCAATCACATGAGGGCAGTGAAGGTGACATTGATTGTGTGAGCGGAGAATAAGTCGACACCATCCCCTTTGCATCACATTGTCTACTACAATGTTCAAGTTTTATTCTTTTTCCCACCAAATCAACATATCTTTGTGAATGCATCATAGTTTCCAAACTATGTTTATACTTAGAAATTACTACTTTTCTTGAACCATGATACGAAATAGGTGAAGAGTAGGAGAGATAGAGAGAAGGAAATGGTTTTTAATAAACTTCAGTAACAGTTTCCTCGCGTGGTTATTATAATTATAATATTGGTAGGGGTGGACATACCAAATCACTGTTGAATCACCTGAGACAGACAGGTGGATACCATATCAGGAGTGATGGTAAGCGGAGAGAGCCGAGTACTGGATAGGGTAGTTTGTCTCACCTAATGGTTCAGTAACAGTGTCCTATACCCAGCAGGGATCACTTCTGGCTGGTTTATACCTACCAGTTGAATCCACCACTGGGCACAGCAAAAACCGATGTGCCACTTCAATCTGGGCAACCTTATGGATGTCCAGTAGCGGCTCATCACTAACCGCAAATATTGAGATTCTGGGGTTCAGGGCAATTCAATAGGTCTAGTCTACTGTGGAAGATGGCTGTTGGAGTTGGTGGGGTTTGATCCCTTACCTCAGAGGCTCTTGTTAACCTCAACAAGGGTGTGCCCCCCCCTGCCTACTTTGACTGGAGAGGCTGGTTCACAGCTGGCCTCCCTTCTTCCGGGATGACTTTGAGATGTAGTGCCCTAATTCTTCCTCATGGATCTCGATTGGAGGCGGCCCCTACTCCCTAACCTTACCCATCCTGAATATCCTATCACTCCGGAAGCAGCGCAAAGGTCCTTACAGGACTAAGTGCAATTTATAAGCTTCTTGTCCTAAGAGAACAACAACAAAAAAACAGTGTCCTAGCGTGGTTATTATAATTATAATATTGGTAGGGGTGGACATACCAAATCACTGTTGAATCACCTGAGACAGACAGGTGGATACCATATCAGGGGTGATGGTAAGCGGAGAGAGAGAGCCGAGTATTGGATCAAAATCAAAATCAAAATCAAAATTTTTTTATTGCAGCGACATTGTATATACATTGTATGGCAAACGTCAATACGGGGTTTCTAAAATTCCAAGCATTCATACACACAATACACATTCATACTTACAATTTTACAACCACGCCTCTTTCATTCTTCGCCAATGCAGCCCACTTGGCACAGCAGAGTCAGTCTTCTAATTGGGCGGTCTCCCAGTCAAATGCCAAAAACTCACCCGCATTATAGAATGCCTGAGACACCAAGAAGCGTTTGAGGCGAGTCTTTAACGCCTTAGACGTTGGGGCATGTTTAATTGAATTGGGCAGTCTGTTGAGGAACTGCACACCCGCTTGCGAGGGTAGGCGTTCATAAACTACCGTTCTGTGTCTCCCAGTCCGGTAGTTTGCTCTGCCACGCGTCTCATACATGTGTATGTCTTGGCCTCTGGTTAAGGCACATTTACTCACACAAAACAAAGTTGTTTCCAAAATGTAGAGGCACGGCAGAGTCAACAGCTGCAATTTCCTGAAAGCTTCCCTGCACGACTCTCTAAATTTGATTTTGGCGATTACTCTAATTGCTTTTTTTTGGAGTCTGAATGCTCTTTGAAACTGAGTGTTTGCGCAAGCTCCCCAAAGGACCACTCCGTAGGCAAGATGAGGATAAATTCAAGCCGTAATACGCCGTAATCAGTACCTGACTCGGACAGTATTTGGCTAAAGATCTCAAAACAAAAATGCCTGAGCATATTTTTGCGCAAACATGGTCAATGTGCTCATTCCAAGTCAGCCCTCGATCGAGGTGCAGCCCTCGATCGAGGTGCAATAGGGTGGATAGGGGATAGGTGGATAGGGTAGTTTGTCTCACCTAATGGTTCAGTAACAGTGTCCTAGCGTGGTTATTATAATTATAATATTGGTAGGGGTGGACATACCAAATCACTATTGAATCACCTGAGACAGACAGGTGGATACCATATCAGGAGTGATGGTAAGCGGAGAGAGCCGAGTACTGGATAGGGTAGTTTGTCTCACCTAATGGTTCAGTAACAGTGTCCTAGCGTGGTTATCTCGAAGTCAGTGATGTTGTGGAATCACTCATTTATCTGCCTTTATTGGTAACTGCCAGTAGCAGTGGTATAGTATCTTACCGCATGTCAGTACAAGTCGTAACCATTGTGACAACAGTGCCAGCGATGACGTTGCTTAACGGAGGGTAGATAACGCGTCTCCCCCTCAACTTTCCCTAAAACGATATCTCTCTCATTTTCATCTCGTTTAAAGGACAACGGGCACTGATAATTTTTCCTCTACATTGCTGAGCTACAACCAAATACATTCAGAAAGTTAACCTTCGATAAGAAAATATAATGTTGTCATCAACAGACTGTGCTAGTTATAATCAGACATGTTAATTTATTCTTCACAAGCACGTCATAAATAATTAAATGTACTCGTAAAATAAGGCAAGCTTAACGTTAGTAGTGCGATTCTGGTACATCTGCGTCTGTAATAAGTTAATTATTTTGATTCCTACGTTTTTGATGAGGAACAAGTAACTAAATATTACAGACTATATATGTGTATTATTCATTCATAGTATCGTCATTCAGCACGGACAGAAAAACGTGAATGAGTTTATTGTGAAATTATTTTAGTGTTATACGACTATTAATCACGAATATAGTGGATTAAAATAATATTGTAGTAAATTTGGAGATGTGAAGTTTTAATATGAAATGTTGACGAATACCTAACAAACGGTACATAATTTGGGGAGCATTGATAAATAAGTAAATCAATTTTAAACAGAAATACTTATACGAATTTGGATTAAACTGCCAATTATTATCATAATATCACTAAATGCAGCGTCGCTTAGAGTAAAAAGTTAAGAAAAAAAGTCAACTTTTTGTTTGTTTTTATGTTTATATCTAAAGCTTACTATGGAAATTTAAAATGGCGCTATTTAACTTTCGTTTGTTTAATATTTGAAGAAAATAGCATAATAATAATCCGTCTCTCCTTTATTCTGCGCCCTAGAATAGTACAGTCAAACTTCAGTGTCATAACTCTTACAAGAGCAAATCCAGTTCCGGAGCCTTTTACTGGAGTGAATTCGGTCTCTGTGGAGACATCAGAGTGCCACGGGCTGATCAGACAGACAGATACAAATTATAATAATATTTTGTTTTGTGTCAATGAACCTAAAACTACTAAACTAAAAAGATAAATTCGCATACAAAATAAAAAGACACAAAAGTCTTGCTTTATACTATATCTCGATAAAGATATACTGCTGTTATCTAGTTCAATAAAGGCAATAAAAGAGCATTAGTTCGGTTTATCAGACGTAATGACTCGCATCTATTTATCCAGGAATAATCTTTGTGAAACCATTTCAATCATATTACTAGAGACGGAACTGTCTTGATTAGGCGTTCAATTTAATGGTATCAAGCTTCATTAGTTCTTTGATATTCTTTTCTTTTGCGATGAATAAAAATAGACGTTAATGACAACGAGTAGTCCTACTATACAATGAAACTAGTTTCAAATTCGTTTAGAAATTGCAGTAATGAATTTTCTTTAGAAAATATAAAATCTGAAATATTGGCTGTAACTTATAACAGTTCTCGTGCAAAACATTGTAAATGTAACGTTATACTTGATTTAATTAATAGTTCATGATAAATATTACAGAGTAATTTTTTACACGTCTTTTAGGATCTATGTATGTATGGTCATCAGAACATCAAATCACACTTTTCAATTATTGGAAGTAGTAGAGATGGATAAGGTTGTGACTATTAACCACGTTTTATTTGAAATGTTATAAAAAATTTGATTTATCGTAACAAACGTTTAAATTCAAGTTGTGTAACTATAAGTAGTTTTCTTAGTCGTATAGTGTTTCCCTTCTTCTCGAAGTTTTACTTTAGAAATTAAATATAGTTAGAGTTAAAGAGTTAATGGACATAAAATTCCTACTCATAAATTCGATCAAAACAAATCCAGTTTTAATTTTATTTTTTGACGGTTTTAAGTTCAAGTATTGCTTCTTCTACCCACCTTTATCCCAAGAATTAGTTAGCAAGAAACTTATTATAGGAAAAAAACCATCGGTACATTTTAAACCCTACCGTTCATTTTAAGAATTTTCAAATTCTTTAACCAGAAAATCAATGGAAAAATTTCAATTGTATTTTGAACTGAAAATACAAACTAGTGTTATAAGAATTATGTAACTGTTTATAACTTTTACACAAGAAGAAATTCCGCAGTAGCAAATAAACGTGATCCTCGGAGCAAACAACTGAAAAATGATTGTGCCTTTAACTTTGTTGTTTACGTAACCTTGAGTCCCAACAGTTACGCAATTCTTCTGTCAGAGGTTGGGTCAACTCACATTTTGTAATTGGCCAAATGTACCAAATAAACTACTTTTCGTCGCACAAAAACTATCCACTAAGAATTTGTATGCAATTTGTCAGGATTAAATCAAACGTATTAAAGAGATAATGTCCAAAATAAAATAAAGATATGTAGATACTTAATTAAATTAAGGAACGCACATTCTTTGAGCAATTTGATTGTTAGCTAGGTACTAGGTAACGTAAACAGAATTATTTCAGGTATAGGAAGCAACATTGCCTACTTGATCAAAGTTGTAGTATACATCAGTAAAGTTAATACTGAAAGCTAATGATTTATAACGCTGAGAGCGCCATGGATAATGATGATGATTTTATAACATGAAGATGACCCCAAAAATGTGAATACAAATAAAATAAATATGAATCTAAACTACCATTTATAGATAGTTGTTGTATTTTTATGTTCAGAGTTTAAATTAATGAGTTTTATAGAAATTGTATACATTAAAGAATTAGTTTGTTCCGGTAAAAAATACACTTGAATTTCCTTAAAATGACAGTAGGCATTACCTTCTCTATTTTCCTATTATACATTTATAAAGATTGTAAGGGGAGTTAGGTGACCAAAATTGACAAAATTATGGATTTTTAGTTTTATTTTGTTTATAATTATGTGTTTTATTTTGTTTAACATGGTAAAAAAATTATTTCAATCCGAGCAATAGTTTTTGACTTATGAATTTTTGAAATAACCCTTGTACTTGTTATTTTCTCGTGTCGTGGTTGTTGAACGTGCCAGAGTATTTCACTTTTGTTATAGTGCATATTGCACTCCACTTATACCTTGTTTAATCTTTAAATTTAGATTATGACTAAAATTAAGCCTATATTTCAAGATTTGGCCAACCCTGAATTACTTCGGAAATGTTTGCATGGCGGGTACCCAAAATGCGAGTGAATCATTGAACAGTGTTATATGGTCTCGTCTGCCTAAGTCAACATTTGCCTTGAGAAATACATTGGAGTTAGGAGTGTTTGATGCTATAGGTACCTATAATGAGGGAAATATTGTTAGATGTCAAGTGCTTGATAGGTTGGGTATTCGTCCGGGGGAAAACTGTGCAAAACGAATGAAACGCATTGATGAGTTACGGGTTCAAAAAGCAGACAAAGCGATTCAAGAAATAGAAAAAAAAAGTGCCGCCAAAAGAGGTCAATGCTGAAAAAGAGACTAGAAGACCAGTATGAGATGGAAGAAGATCCAGACAACCCCTCATATGGAGCAGGAATGCATTAAAATAAGCATTTTGATTGTATACTTTACGTACCTATTTTTCATCTGTCGTTTTCCGAAAGTTGTATTTTTTTAGACAAAAAATACCTTTTCTCGGGATCCGCTTGAAATATCTTAATGATTTCTTTTTTATTATGTACAGCTTAAACAGCTCTATGATTTAAGCTAAGGAATTTTTAATATCAATTTTAGTTTTTGAGAAAATAAATAAAATATTCAGAAAAAAACTGAAAAAATATCTATTATTTTTAAAAACTCATTATAAATTTGTTTTTTATGATTTCAAAATTTCCTTAGCTTAAAATATAGCTAAAACCTTCATAAATAAGGCAAAACAAAAATCATTTTGATATCTCTTATAGTTATTTTGAAAAGGTATCTTAAAATTAATAAAATTAACATAGCGGAGATAGGGACACCCGGACCCCCTGTAAAGTCCTCGATACCAGTCCAATTAAATTACTATACATTACATTCTTAAATTATGCATTTCCACTCACTTTAATTTAATTTATTAAAACATATGCACATTAAATTAAATGCATAATAATATTAAATTCGTTGTAGATAGATAATGCATGCTTTACGGATAGCATATATTTAATAGCT
Source organism: Homalodisca vitripennis (assembly GCF_021130785.1). Lineage (NCBI taxonomy): Eukaryota > Metazoa > Arthropoda > Insecta > Hemiptera > Cicadellidae > Homalodisca > Homalodisca vitripennis. The sequence goes on along the minus strand of NC_060207.1, from coordinate 157,286,198 downwards.
TAAACCAAAGTTTATTGTAGTAAAACACTCAGTTAATGAAGGGTATTCAAAATCTGTTGTGAAATTCTAGTTTTAAAATATTTCATATTAGTTTATCCCTTTGGAATTCCATCATTCTTTATGAATTAAAGCATCAAAGACCTACTAAGGTGGTTCATACTGAAAAAGTTGCAACAGAGCGTCTTGACATTTTAAATTTTAATGTTTTATATTTATACAATTACAAATTAAAGGAAGTTATACGATTACTGCTGATTGTACTGTAACAACACAAATAAATCTTTAACTGTCAATAATGCTACTCAGACAGTGCGAGTATTGCAAGGACAGGCAAAGGTCAGAGGAGATCCTGATGTCAGTTTCATCCAACGAACTAAACTACTGGAACGCGCACTGCCCATAAGCCACATGTTGTGTTTTCCGGTCGCACACAGCTGTGCGTTACTGGTGTATCCATGGACTTGCAGGCGCTTAAAGTGGGCAAGAACTCGCCGAATTGAGCGGCGATCAACGGGACGATACGGCATCACGCCTTTTCATGGCGAAACACAAATCACTGTTGTTATTTGCATTGTTGGCAACTCTTCCTGTTTATTCTGTCAAGACGTCTGATCTGAGCAACTCAACTAGTTTGTTTTCCTTTTATTTGGCAATGTTAGTAATGTTTGTTATTTCGTGACATGGTGAAGAGTTGCTCTGCGTACAACTGTATGTCCAGATGGACTAAAGGCAGCCACATTTCTTGTCACAAGTAAGTTTTTACTATATCAACCATGTCAATATTTATTTGCAACTTCTTAAATAGTAATTTTCACCAATATTGTTCTGTAATGCCAAATTATTAACTGCGTTATTCAAATAATTAAAAGTGCGGTACGACTGTTAATGAGTACTTTAATAAGCTGTCGTTTTTAATCATGAACAATAATTATATATCAATAAAACATACTTATCACTCAATTATTGTATCCGCATTGATCCAAGATATCAATGTTGGTCGTTATAGCACTTATAAATGCATAAACTTATAAATCAGTGCTAAAAACAGTATCTACTGACCTACTCTACTCTATAATAAATTATGGAATCTTTGTAATTTTCAGCTACCTGTATTTTATTATTTGTTAATTTGTTTGTTTTGGCTTTCCATGATGACAATTTACTAAAAAAGTGGATTACTGCGACAAATAGAAAAAATGTTAAGCCAATAAAACATATTGTTTTATGCAGTAAACATTTTACAGAACATGATTACCATTTAATTTAGCCTAACACACTAAGAAAATGTCTCAAAAATGAAGCAGTTCCAACAATTTTTTATTTTCCATCTCAAATACAACAGCCACTGGAGAAACGAAGGAGGATTATTGTCAGAAAGAAGGCATCCATTGAGCTACCTAATGCTGATAAGTGTGATTTGGATTTGTCTTTGGATGATGAAAGTGAGAGTGCCATGTATATCATGGAAAATTATGATAGTTCTAGTTTTAAGGATGAAATTTTATACTATATTTGTGGCGTCATTGTAAGACGTAATGAAGAATTTATTAAATATAACGATTGTAGTTCTGTACTCCATGCCAATGATTCTGATCTTAGAACACATTAACTTTTTATTGATTTCAAATCTAAGGGTAAATTAATTACATCAAGTAATGATGTATTGAAAATTGTAAAAGATTGTTATTTGCTCAAGTTATCTCTAACAAATGCGACCACTTCTGAATTGACATTGAGAGTTTGTAAATAGTTTACTGGTAGTGTTTTCAAGGGGCACTTAACTTATGACGAATTCACTGGAAGCCACGGGTTATTTTTAATTAAAACTGTGATTAAACTAATTTTTTTAAATAATATTTCATCACATGGCAAAACAAAAAACTTTTGACATTACAAAAACATCCAACTTAGGAATAAGGCAAAATTTGTAAAAATAATTTTATTTTCTAACACGTAGATTAAGTATGTCATGTTTGTAAATTTTATGTAGTTTACTTTGAAATAAAATACTGTCAATAAAAATGTTGTTTTTTCACCTGGGAAATATTTTAATCTTACAGACATCTTCGTTTCCAACTTTATAAGTAAAATACCAAGTCAAAATCTCAGTTATTTTGATATTGTACAAAAATCTGTTTTTTTAACTAAAAATTCAAATCCACGGTAAAAAGCAAGGCGGAGTGAGTTCTTGCCCATTTCCAGCGCCTGCAGACTCGGAACGCAGCCCAGGATTTCGGCTCGGTTTCTCCGGCCCAGAGCGCGTTCCATTAGTATAGTTCGTTGGTTTCATCACACATATTTGTAGTGACAGTTGTTTTCAGTACCTGTGTCGCTCCTAAAGAGTGGCAAGAAGGGTAACATCCTATCTTCATAACAAGCCCAGACGTAAACATTTTTTTGCTTTTATTCATTCTAGTTGTACTTGAGAAATAAAAATAAAATATTTTCCTTTTATGAAACGTAGTATGAGTAATATATAAATATTGAAACACGGATTAAAAAAATACAATATAACTTTTTAAACCAGTTGAGGCAAAGGTTCACTGTCTGATTATTTTTCTCATTTATTATCAACTGACAATTACCCATGGCTTTGCACGCGATTTATTATTTATAACATACACGTAATAAGTACGAGTATATCCTTTATAACGACATAATACTCACTTCTGAAAATTACTGATTGTCACTGAAAGATATGACAATTCCCGACCAATTTCAGAATAACCAAAATTAAAGTTTAAAGAGCAATGTTTATAAGCCTTGAGGTCAGAGAGTGAAATCATTTTTATGCAGCATTTTGCATAAAATACACTGCAGAAATACACCGATTTATCTGCAAACCTCATACAGTCAATCAAATTTCTATCTATGGTAGTGTTCAGTTGAGACACAATTAAAACACAAATAAAACTAAATTACTAGATATTCAATTAAAAACCACGAAGTTTCGGGAACTCTAGTAACGTGGCCGTTATGTCCGTTATATTTGTTTAAAATTTGTATTTATATTCGCCTTTTATAATATATTGGCGTTATGTCAGATCGTATTGTATTCTCCTTCTACAGATATACAACATTGGCCTGTTGTAGTAAAGAAAAATAGTCGTAATATTTTATATATGTTTACTTTGTGCAACATACAGAGTATATATGGTGAAAGGATGATGATAATGGTGCGGAATCCAAAGTAAAGTAAAACCTTATTATTTATTTTGGATGATTCGGAAAACATATTTTTTAAATGTCTTCAAACTGTTCTGGTAGCTCGACACTAATTTGCTGGGTTTGCATAGAAACGAAATGAGGCTCCAACAAAGGAAAATAATGTTTTACTTTGATTTTGATCCTAAGTTGGGATAATAACAATCGTAATACTTTCTCCTATACTAAATTGTGACGTACCTCTTAGTGAGATAGAATAAATCTTTAATTAGTCACAAATGTACTTTAAGAGTAACCACAGAAAGCTTAGGAAGTGTTTCAGAGTGAAAGAAAATAGGCTCAGAAACCGAGTATCACTAACATCGCTGAAATGTCGGTTATCATCATCGCCAAGGAAAGGAAAACAGTTGGTAAACTTACCTGTAGAGGAAGCCCTCTCACCTACGTCTCCGCGCTCCATACAGCAAGACCAGTGTTCGATAAAACGACCTAATTATCGACTGTCTTAAGCCGTCTACGCGCTCCAGACAGCAAGACCAGTTTTCAATAAAACGACGTAATTATCGACTGTCTTAAGCCGCCTACGCGCTTCAGACAGCAATACCAGTGTTCGATAAAACGACCTAATTATCGACTGTCATAAGCCGCCTACGCGCTCCAGACAGCAAGACCAGTGTTCGACAAAACGATCTAATTATTGACTGTCTTAAGCCGCCTACGCGCTCCAGACTCTGCCGAAAGCAGTATGAAAGAAAACAGCTCAATTAACGGGTAAGCCTTACGCTGCCTGCCTACGCGCTCCAGACTCTGCCGAAGCAGTATCAAAGGATGTTACCTAATTCATTACTAAGACGTAAACCGCCTACGCGCTCCAGTCTCTGCCGAAGCAGTGTCAGAGGATGTTTACCTAATTAATTACTAAGACTTAAGCCGCCTACGCGCTCCAGACTCTGCCGAAACACTGTCAGGGGAAATAACTTAAAACTTTAAAATATTTCCTCCCGGAATAAAACCGAAGGAGAACAGAACTGAAAGGGTTACTTCATTAGTAATGAATTTTAAAACATACATGTAATTCAAAATAAACAAAACATAAATAAGCATAACATAAAAAGCTACTTATCTAAGAATATTAGATAAGAATTTTAAAATAAAGCTTTTTATCCATACACAGTGTCCTAACAATTTAACTTTTTCCTGAATAACAGGTTTATTCGCACTATAGTGAAAACTTCTTGGGTATCTAGGATTCAGCGCCAGCCTTTTTCGAATATTTTTCTCATAAACGAGCACTGACGTAAAAGGTTATGTATCGCTTACTTACTTTTTTCTCCTAAACAAGAAAGAAAAGCCTCTCCCGCGGATCCTGCGATGGCTTTACCAAATAGAAAACGGAGCGCCGCCGCCGTTCTGATGTGATTCGAGAAACTACAGGACTCTGCATGTACTGGAATCGTAAAGTCGAAAGCGTAAATTATTATTACATTTCATCCTAATATTTTGTGGTGTTACAATATACGAAAAAAAGTGTAAATACAAGATTATGCGTATATTACGTCCATTTCGACATATCGAGTGGTTTCTATTAGTCGCTTGTGTTTCTTGAATTATATATATATATATATATATATATATATATATATATATATATATATATATATATATATATATATATACAAAGTGTTCACAAAACCGTGTCACAAACTTCTATGGCTGGTAATAATATCATTTCAAATAAAAAAATTCATATAAGCGTAGGTAGAGTCTACATTATGTTTAAATTATAAATGTACTTTTACCAACAATATCCGTCAATGCATAAGCGAGCACGACCACTTTAAAGATACGCTTGCACAAGCCAGGAGTAACAAACAACTGACACCTCTCAACTGTGACATGTTTGGTGCTCCCGGTTTGTGCAAGCGTATCTTTTTTAGTGGTCGTGCTCTTTTATGTGTTTGTGAAGAAGCGTAATTTTATTTGTGGTTCATATCGGCTCTTCTGATGTGGATATAGTTTACTCCAAAGTGCATTAAGTCGAAGAAAGGGCTAAAACAGCCCTAAGTCCACCTCACAAAATGAACTAAATTTTCATTTCATTTGTTTAATTTAATATCATGGCTGTTTCTAGAGGGTTCATATAGGTTTCTTCTTGTAAGGTGGATATCGCTAGCAAAGAGTTACGTGACCCTTGACGTAAATACCTTCAGACAAGTTTATCCTCGTAGAATTGGTTGATGAATAGACTAGAATGGGGTCTAGCTAAACTTTGAAATAAATACAGTGTAGTACGGTTCAAGCACTAAAAGGGTGACAGTATTTGTGATTACCTTTATCTACATCTGATTACGTCTGACTAAAGACAGTCTTCCAAGATCGAAGGCCGAAGTCAGTTATAGCCATGGAAGGTACGTTTCTATATCACTAGCTAAATACGATGTTCTGAAGCCGAAAGCCGAGGTCAACCATAGGGATGTACACGATAGCCATATGGAAAAAACCGATATGAACCTCGAAAAATCGATACACACATTGGAGAAACCGATATGTACCTTCAGGTATTTCCAGTCCCAATCCCACTTTGACTGGCCGCATCTTGATAAAAATCTTTAATCTTTCAAGCAAATTTTCAAGCCCTCAATCTACAATGGAATACACAATGTAAGTGCCAATATCTAGTAAGTTTTCTTGTATTAATTATCTTTATTATATAATAAAGTCTGAAAGATGGGGTATCAACAAGAAAGTGATAAAAAAGACCGGTTTAATAAAAACGAAGAAGGCATTGTCCACACTCTATCGATAAAATACGTTAAGGCCCATAAAATACGATAAGTAATTGAACAAGGCCCATTACAATTACAATTACCATCGTTCAACTAATTATCTTCAAATTTAGCACTAAACCTTGGTTACTGACTTATTTTGGTTTGTTTACTGTTCTAATTATACGAAAAAGAAATTAGGTTAGTTTATTTTGCACAAAATATACCAGGATACCTTTGTAAACCTTTCTGGGTTGATTTTTGTAAAGGAAACTGTTTAACTTTCCGACATCAGAGCTCCACCGCACAAATTTTTGTAGTTTCAAAGAAAGAAAAAAATGACAGAAACTAAAAGAAATAATATTAAAGCAGTACCATTCGTAGGTTCGGGTATTGTTCATCAACCTTAGATTTTCCAATAACAACTACTGAAACCTTGAAATTTTCTTAATAACATTTCATGAAATTTTGTATAGAAATCCATAATATCTCAATGTTACTCACTCAGGACTCCAACGTTTTGGCCTCTAGATATTCAGTTTGTTGATGAAATATATTTTTAATCTTGTATCCTACTCCATGTTACTCTCCCCTCCACTATGTGGACCCCGATTTCAATGTGAACCACTTCACATGTTGAGGACGTAGATTTTATCTATCAATAAATCGACAATAATCAAAACTCAAACCGCGTTACGTTGTTTTGAATACTAATTTACATAAATATCTCATACTAAATAACTATGATGTTATGCGTATATTATAAATGTGAAAGTTTGAACAGTTTTTTTGGATTTTTGATGATACTCAATCAAGTAAAATATACAGGATAGATTTTAACGACATTTGGCATGTACATCACTTAGATAGGAGAATAAAACAAAGGCATGCCTTTATTCAGAAATACCACTCACAAATTATCTTTAAAGTTACTTAAAGAAAATATGTTTACTATAAAGATAGGTAATATTTTTCACAGCGTACTTATAATTATTACTTTATGTGACGCGCGTTGCCTCTCATAGCGTCACATAAGGCAACGTGGCACGTAGAGTTTCAGTAGTTTGTATTTTCTTAAATAAATATCAGCTGTCGTTATGCTATGCATATAATAATGACAAATAATATTATCTCATTCTTATTATAGATATCAGCAGTTAGCCGAATGTAATGTTCATGTCTTTGTGAATACATGCTCATTGCTCATGTCTTTGTCCACATACGTTTGCAACACATTATCTAGATAACAATGCGAAGTACACGCAAGAGATTTAGAACCAATGTAATTCAATGGTACAGGTATAGACGAATGTTGGGATTTTTCACTTCCACCAAAGCGGAACGCACGCCAAAAGTAGGCCATTTCTTTACTGTATCAGGCCTCTCAGTCCAACCTATATAAGTATTTATGCATGTACATTTTGACCCGACGATTATATTGGTACAATAATCATTCCTTAATAGTAAAAATAATCAAATTGAGTAATTATTGATTTTGAATTGGTGACCAAAATTCTGAGAGACCATTATCTGCAAATGCGGATCGACATGACCAAAATCTGATCAATTATTGCTTGAATCTAAAAGGAGTCATTTAGAACCAAATTATCTTAATCGAAAAAATAATAAATTTAAAAAATATTAAAATATTTATAAATATTTTATATTTATAAAATATTAATATCAATTTTTGCTTTTTCTTAAAAAAGTGTATTTCTTTTTCGAAATTTATACATATTCTACATAACAGCTGAAGGAAAAGTTTTTGATGGAATCTGAAAAGATGAAAATTTGCACTTATATTTCTGATACGTATTAAATCTAAACTCACTGAAAAATAATACATGGCCTATGTATTGTTTATCGAGACACAAATGTAAACACAAATTTGACATTGGAAATTAATGCATTCTAACCAGTAGTGCTCCAGCAAACGCAAAACCTGAAATAAGCACCACTCACAATTTCGCTTACCACACAAATACTTGGTCACCAACCAATAGTTAAAATGATTAGCATGTTTCGTGCGAAAATAAATAAACACTTCCGTGTATAAGGTTAAATTATTTCCATCCTTTTATAATATAGAGTCTTCTCTCTAACTATCTTTTCTGTGTATTCATTTTACTGTAAACTAGGATAATAGCTGCTGTCTTATTAGACTAACTTAAACATTTTCACTGGTAACAGAACGAAAGTATAAACAAGTTGTATTCACTTAGGAAAAAATAATTAATATGTTTCAGTAAAACAGAGTCCAGAATAGGAATGACTATATTTACACTCGCAGACACAAAAGAGCATTTCACAATAGCAAATAAACGTGACCCTCGTGAACAAACAACTGAGCATTCATTGTAACTCTAACTTTGTTGTTTACCTTACCTTGGGATTCTAACTGCATTCTTCCGTTAGTATTTGGGTTTTAAACTCACAGACATGACGTCTCATTTTTTATACGATTGGATTACAATATTCTAGCTGCGGGAGTTTTACTCATTAACTTTAGCAAGACTAATCAATCTGAATTTAACTCTTCAAAGACTTAAATATAACGTTTTTATATATTTTCAGAGCGAAGTGGTCGATTACATTTTGTATACATTGAAAATAACAAACAAATATAAAATAAATATGATTGATATTGTTGAGATCTCATATACCTAACAGTTATGACCGTCTCGTACATGAATAAAACTAATGATTTATATCTAAGTATCCTACACATCTTAGATATAAGATGTATCTACATTAACTATGAATACGTGAGGTTTAAGTGTAAAGGGGATGTTAGAGAACGGATGAAAGAGATATTTCTCTCCCATTCATTGAGAAAATGCTATAACCTTCAACCTTCGGTCTCAACCTGTAAGCCTCTAACTGCATAGTACTAAGTGATGGATAATAACTAATGTAATGTAAATAAGTATATTACATGTAGCAGTGTCACCAATATGTAAGTAAATAAGAAATTAATATAACATTTTATATTTTCACTATCATAACGACAAGCAAAAGATTTCATTTCCTGTAATAATTTCTAATGCAAATGCCCGGATGCCCAACGGCAGGTGCATAATAGCAGTCTAGTCCTGGACAACACTCCACGTGGATTTTGCCTGGCCGTCTGTATACCCCACACTGAAAACAACAGAGTTTTGTACAAGTGTATGTGTGTAAATACTCATCTTTTATACTCAGCTGCTCAGCTTTAATACATAACAACAGTCCAGTCCTGGACAACAGACCACGAGGACTTTTCCTGGCCGTCTGTATCCCCCACACTGAAAACAACAGAGTTTTGTACAAGTGTATGTGTGTAAATACTCATCTTTTATACTCAGCTGCTCAGCTTTAATACATAACAACAGTCCAGTCCTGGACAACAGACCACGAGGACTTTTCCTGGCCGTCTGTATCCCCCACACTGAAAACAACAGAGTTTTGTACAAGTGTATGTGTGTAAATACTCATCTTTTATACTCAGCTGCTCAGCTTTAATACATAACAACAGTCCAGTCCTGGACAACAGACCACGAGGACTTTTCCTGGCCGTCTGTATCCCCCACACTGAAAACAACAGAGTTTTGTACAAGTGTATGTGTGTAAATACTCATCTTTTATACTCAGCTGCTCAGCTTTAATACATAACAACAGTCCAGTCCTGGACAACAGACCACGAGGACTTTTCCTGGCCGTCTGTATCCCCCACACTGAAAACAACACAGTTTTGTACAAGTGTATGTGTGTAAATACTCATCTTTTATACTAAGCTGCTCAGCTTTAATACATAACAACAGTCCAGTCCTGGACAACAGACCACGAGGACTTTTCCTGGCCGTCTGTATCCCCCACACTGAAAACAACAGAGTTTTGTACAAGTGTATTTGTGTAAATACTCACATTGAATGGAACAAGAGAACCCAATGGTTCTATCAATATATCTTTTACAAAAGAGTTGTCCTATAAGTCTACAACTAAAAATAACAGCATAAGAGAGTTTTATGTTTGAAATTATTATTGTGTGGAAGAAATCTCAAAATTATTTACTGTTGTTTTGATTTCTTAAGTAACTATTTAAAAACATTATGGCCACTAGATAAAATCAAACCACAATTGTTTTAATATTCGAAAATAATTTAGTTCAAATGCGTATTAGAATATTAGTAAAAGTAAAAATACAAATTTCAAACCACGTAATAACAGTAATATATTAGTAATGTTAAAAACGACCCAAATTAGTACAAAAGTTACCAGGTTGCTTCTACATTATATTACAATAAAAATATATTTAATGAATTTTTCATTATTCTATTCAAGAATGTTGTACATTTCCTTTTTGTGTGAAAATTATAATATAACAATTTCATATGAAATACTTACATTTATACAAAAAACCAACATCAATAAGCAAACAATCCTTACCTCTCCTCCTAAAGGTAAACACCCCTGACCCCTTCCTTCATCAAAGATGAAAAAGAAAACTACAAACAGTGAAATTATGTTGCATGAAAATATAAACATTTTTAGGCTTATATTAATTTTTAATACTGTAATTGAGATGTGGGGCTATGTCTGTATGAATAAAATTCAACAGCTCATATGTATCAAATGCTATTTATTGAACGTTACATCATTGTTTAAGTGTAGAAAAGTGTTGAAAGAACCGGAAAGTTTCATTTTAAATGTGATTAATTAATTAGTGCTTTGTTAATACAAGTCACAATAATTTACTATCATCAAACTACATTAAACTGGTAAATTGATTTTCATGCTTCAAACAGAACATGATCGAAAAGCTTTTTACTTGTAAGGATAATTGTCTAATTAAATAAGAACTTATACAATATGCTTAGATTTTTAATTCGTAGTCTCATATTCTGTTTCATGTTTTTTTTAATGGAAAGCGAAACAGGATTGCAGAGTTTTATCACTTATGTTTGCCTTATTAAGCCAAAACTTAAGCTTAAGTTAACAGTATATTTAGTGCATCCTAAAAGTCGGTTTACTGAGGAATGCAGCTCGTATATATCAGGACGATAGTGAGGAATGACTAGTACGAAGTGGTTTAGCCTGCACTAAACAATAATACTTTGTACAGGAATATTTTGCACATCTTGTTAAGAAATAGAATTTGAGCTAGTATGCAAAAGAAATTTTATTTGGTAGCAAGATAGTGCTACATCAAACAAAAAAATTAATTGCCAGGGACACTCGACGAATGGATTGGAATATGTCGTACGATTCATAAGCCCCCATTATTATGTGATCGTTTTTGGGAAATGTACTGCTAAGGTAATTTTGAAAATTATAATGTTAAGTACAGTACTGTATTCTTACTCCGCGGTCTCACGCACAGATTAGGTACTCTTCATCTGTATTCTGACATAACTGTATTATTATCTACTAATAATTACTGCAAGTAAAACTTGGGTTCAGCAAATTTAGAAACAAGTAATTCTAACTGTTTGGTAAAATAACTATAACATAAAAATGTAATATGAACTAAATAAATTTAACTATCAAAACATAACGATACCTCGAGAAAATTTTCGCATTTGATTTATCAATAAAATTACATTTAATTACTAATCCATTCTATAGTTTTCACACGAGCTCGTATCATTGATCTTGATGGGCACTATCCAGCGAGCACAAGGCAAACTGTTTTAAGCCTATCAGCTTACAAACATTTACCAGCATCAGGCCTTCAAAAGCTTTGAGAGTATACTGAAATGACTCCCTTGGCTAAAATTAACAATAAATGACTTATGAAGACTTAAAATTCTCAGCAAGTAAAGGTAGGGACAGAGGATTCAATGAATGCGGGCATTTCCGGGACCTGTATCACCGCAGAATGGTATCAAGTCTAGTTTTTTAACCACGCGCTGTCTATACGAGTATGAATCCTTAAATAGAATTCTTTGGAGACTACAAAATGAATGTAATTTGAGGCAATTAGATTTCTTTCTGCTTCTCTGATGCAATATATGTAGGTTCTGTGAAGTTGCTGTCTAAAAATACAATTATTTAATATATAATGAAATTAAAATAAATAAGATATGGAAATAAATTGGTTTTTATAATTAACAATTAGCGTGGGACAGTCAAAGCGTGGTTCAGCAGTAAGAACTTTTTTTTAAATACAGGTGGCTATTACGTTCAGTCTAGTTCATTGTAGAGTTTCAAGCTATTCTAACTGTTATCATATCGATATTCCATCTATAGTTTTCACCATCATTGACACTATGAACTGTTTTTTTTCAAATGCATGGTTTTTCGGTGAGCTTAGATATAAAGGTTTTTGGTGTGAGTGAAACGTAGTATATGATGTTATAGTATCAATGGTATTTACATATAAATAAAAAAGTAAGGGTTCGAATGTAAAACCTTTCGGAATTCACCGTACTCCAAGAGTCTCGAATGAAACATAAAATATTTATAATGCTTACTATCCATAAGACGTGATTTCTTAAAGAGACTACCAAGTTATAAGTAAATTGTTGTTATTTGCTATTTTCAAAGCCGCGATGTACTCATTGTGTTAACGGACATAGAGTTACAATGACAAACGACAGGTTTAAATGGAAATAAGAAGTGAAAAATAAAATTAGCAAATTAAATCGAAAGGTACCGATTTTCATACATACACCGTATAAAACTGACTTACATTTAATCGGAATGAAAGAAAAAAGTTATATTGTCTGTGGTTTGAGCATTCGAACTGTGACAGAAGAGTGGCAGAAACAGTCATAACTGTTACAACCTATGGTTACGTAAACAACAAAGTTAGAATCACAACGAATACTCGGTTGTTTACTCCCGAGGATCACGTTTATTTGCTGTTAAAACTACTCTTTTGTGTCTGAAAGTGTAAATAAAGTACCTATTCTAAACGTATTTTTGTTTTTTATACTAAAATACCAAACGTGAATCTTTAATACATATCAGTCTATAACTCACAGAAGAGTTTTGAAGTTTAGTGTGTTACTCTGACCCGATTCAATAAATTTACCATCGCTATTGAAAATGGTCCTTTGGGAGTTCTGATTTCTGTTAGTTAAAGAGTTACCTTCGTTACATCGGTTTTATGGGTGACCATGTTGGCAACGGTCAAAATATAGAATAAGCTAATTGGTGAAAAATGTTTACTAAGAAGACAATTGATATGACATTTCAATAACTTATCAACACATGGGATGAAGTTACTTTGCGGTTTGGTTGCGTTCATACGAAGTTTTAGCGTTTTGATTTAATCTGTAACGCGATCTTCTAAATAGTAAAGGGTCTTATATACTTCGTTATTTCGACTGGAATGACTCATTAAAAATTAGATAAACTGTTGTTATTAACAATTTGTTATAAATGAATAGAATACTATCGTTTAACTCGAAAATGCCTAGTGGTACCATGGTGGCCGATAAAGGTCAATGTTGAGGATTACATAAGCTGTATACAAGTTGATAACTTGTAGTTGAAGATACCCCAGAGAAAAATAGTTTGTTTCAAGATTATTGTTTCGAGCAATTTCTTAATAATTAAATATTAGTCTACATTTTAACTTTAAAATATTATTAGGACCGTACTATTAACTTTGTGTGAAAATCTTCATATCAACAAACGATACCCGAGTTATCATTTTGAAGGTTCTCAAGTTTCCTATGTCACTTTTGATTCAGTGTTTCTTATACTTTGCACGCATAAAAGCCGATATGACTTTCGTAGAATAGTTCAAAACATTCAAATACTAGTTGATCAGGAACCATCAGGTCAGTTGACCGGAGTAACACAAACAAGCATGTAACTGACTGTAACTGAACATCTGTAGAGCCATCAACATCGTTATTAACGCAGAGTGTGAGCACTGCATGGAAGGTCAAAGGTCATATCTCTAGAATACACATGAAGAGATCCTCATGATAGTAAATCTTTACCGAATAATTATAAACCAGTAAGTTACCCATATTGATTTGTATTGTAACGTTCAACGTAGCTGCCTAATAGTATCGCATGACAACACTGGACCCAGTTAATTTTCTGAGTGTCAGGTGACGGCGGGGCGGTGTGTCACATAGGACACATGGTTTCATATTGTACGATACTTATGAGTGACACATTTTCGTGTGGAACTCATGAATATTGGAACTTACTCAATGTATTAAAATAAAATCATAATGTAATCCAAAATGGTCTATAATTTCGAAACCATCATGATCCTGTTATTCTTTTAAACTCATCTATCATCAATAAAGTACTTTTAAGATAAATATAGTGGTGTATATTTTTCGTGTTTGCATAATATTTATGGATCTATAACTACTATTAATTGAATCTTATTTATAATAAATTTTGACAAACTCATGAGTACTCTCTATTTTACTATGTAATGACATAGAACATTACTAACACATTACGTCTCTGATGATATTAATAATCGAGGTGAACTACCCCTATCAATATTACAAACAAACAAAAGCACTGTTAAGTAACTTTTAATGTAAACCGAAATTATACCAACAGTAAGTTTGATCTTTCGCCATTCACACTAAAACCAATCGAAATACCTCTGGTGTGGTATGTCACCAGTCGGACAGACCCACCCTTATGAACATTACAGTTAAGATAGCCACGTGGACTGTTAATAAACCATTAGGTAAGACAAACTACCCTAAGTAGTAACTCCCTTCTCACCCTCCAGCATCACCCCACCTCACTATGTCCCTGTTGATACTCAAACAGGATCACACCATCATCATTTCCTCTTAGAAATGCACACGAGGATACTTTTACTTATCCTTTAATTAAGACAACGTGTATTATAAAGGTAATGAATGATAAGATGGGTTTGGATAATTGTAACACTGAGATAGATTCAACTCGTCCACTTCCCTCTTTTGGAAGGGGAAAGTGCGGATTACCAGACCCTGGACAAACCCATTGATTTCAAACATTACTCTTACATTGTTGGAGATTTTGGTATCACTTTGCACGCACAAAGAGCTTATCGGGAGAGTTTAGTAAACGTTCTAGCGAGTTATGTCCCAATCAATCGTGAGGTGATGAGTTATCGCAACTCCCGACTACTACTGAATCACTAAAGTAGCAGGTGAACGTTTCGTAGGACTGAGACAAAAAAAGTATGAGATGATTTGTCTAAGCAAAATTCCATGTTATTCATTATTTCATTATTTTAACAGCGGCTGTTCAAAACACGATATAATTTGGGAAAAGTTATAGACATTCTCATAGCAAGTACTTAATTTAAATACTTTTGCAATGGACCTGTGAAGTAATAGGGGCCCTTAATGATATAATATGATAGGTTTTTAAAATATTTGAAAGTGTAACCGAGTGTATTAGCATTACGCCTATTAAAAAGTGAACATACCATCGTAAAACCACAATATTTTAAGTGCTTAACATACAGAAAGAATTAAAATATTTTTCGATTTCTCAGTGATATTGTTAAAAGTAACAGGAAACGTGTACATTTTTGCATACCAATTCAAAATATTTCAAAATATCATACGAATTGTGCACTATTACTGAGTTTTTTGTTGAAAGTAGGAAAATACCTTTTGTGAAGACTTGAACTGTTTTTACTATTGTAAGAGATTATAGCAACTTTCTATAGCAAAATCATTGTAAATACTGTAATGTTTGAAGTTAAAAACGTTAATGCAAATTCCTCAGCCGAATTCGACCACTCAGCAAACTAATCAAAATAATTCAAAAAGGAAAATTTGTACCAATGTTAAAAAGAGTTTGTTAGGAATTGTATGTTTATACTATTACTGTAGTTGAAAAGATAATTCTGTATACAAACTTACAAAGTGTTCTACTTTCGTGTTATTACCAAGCCAACCACAATTTCTGCTTTTGTGAATGCCTTTGCAATAAATGTAACTAAATCCTATAGTATATTATTATTTATTGAGATGTAAACAATTTTCTTAGAATTACTTTCTGTACCACCAGCTACATAGGTTTTAAGTAAACGTTTACATCTCTAGAGTTACATACTACATTACAGACAGTATTTTAAAAACTGAACAGAGGGAACATAATTATAATGACGAATAATATTTTGGAATCGGATAAGTAATAATAATAATTTATTTCCAAATAAATACATACATTACATAGTTCTTTGTACAAATACAGGATAATAAAAAACCATAATAATATACTTAGGTAACAAAATACATTTGCCATTACCACAATAATTGAAATCTAAAAGTATCTTAAACTAAGTGCCAAGCCTAACTTTACATCCTTAAAACTTAACGCATTCATTCCAACATGAATAAAAGTACATACACTCTTCACATTCATACATGCACAACAAATATAAAGTACGATATTACTGTGAAATTCATGGATTGACACATTTAAATATAACAAAATTAAATCAGAATGTTGGGTCATGTATTGTACAAAATATATTGGATATTCATTATTATTTATTTGGAACTAGAGTACTCCAAGGCAGTGCCTGTTTGGAGGTACTTTCACCACTAGAAATCCTGTAATATTATGGCAAAACAGAGTATAAATATATATATATATATATATATATATATATATATATATATATATATATATTATAATTTTCCTAACTTTAACATACTGATATTTCAAAAGAAAATTTATCATTCAAGTGCAATTTTGTATAAGCCCTTCAATACCAGGAAATGTCTTTGTTTTCAAAGTTAATTTATATTTTTTGACGTTATTTAAATTTGTAAATATTGTTAAAATTGAATTGTATAAGTAGGAGGGAGTTGAATTGTATTGTAATTGTTTTGATTAAGTAGGAGGGTTGTTTTATTTATTTATTTATTTATACGGCATACACCATTTTACAAGAAATGTTAAATCCGATTCAACAAGAGATAAATTATCTTATAATACAGTACAACAAGCAATAATATATTCAAAGGTAACAAGCAACAAATAAATAACACCAACTATATGAACAATTAAAAAATTATGGCAATAATCACAGCAACGATTTATATGTGTGTGGGGGCGTGAGGGTTGTGTGTGCGTATAATATATGTATGCGTGTATAATTAAATATAACCTGCAGTAGAATATGAAGTTTCGACAAGTAATAATGTATCTTATAATATATAATAACAAGCAATAAATACATTTATAATATTTAACAAGCAATAAAAAACAAGATAACAAGCAATAATTATAAAACTTCTTATTACAGTATAATCACGATGCCAGAATGTGTGGAGAAGAATCACTCATGCACTTTTTTGTCATCACACTGATATGTGACCCTCTAAAGGCGTCACCAATCACTCATCACTAACTCCATCATTTGCAGTAAGAAGGCGACGGCTTGGCTACGAAATCGAGCCACACCAGGAGAGAAAAAGTCCACAGATTCACCTATCTCATTGCCGAGCTGAAAAAGGCGTGGGAGCGTACTGCGTTGCTGGTATAACGTAGAGTACTGAAGCCTCTCAAACAAATCCTGGGATCTTGTACGACCAGGAATGTGAAAAGGAAGCTCCTGTAACAGCTCAGGGCAGCCCACAACACCATTGATCAACTTCATGACGAGAACTGAGTCTTGAACCCTTCTGCGAATGTCTAAGTCATGTAGACGGAAGTGAGACTTCAGTAGTGGTACAGGGACTTCAAGGTAGTTGTATCCCATTCGGCAGCCAACAACTCTGATGAATCGGACCTGGACTCTCTCAATATCCGATATGAGAGTAGATTGATACGGAGCCCACACAGAAGAGTTGTACTCCAGGGGCGGACGCACTAGTGTCTTATACAATGTTACTAGAGAGTCAACATGCAGCCCCCCAGAGAAACGAAAGACGAAGCCAAGCGTGGAGTTGGCTCTCCTGCAAATGAACCGCACATGCTCATCGGGATGGAGAGTTGAAGTAGTTATGACACCAAGGTCCTTTATCTTCCAGACTCTATGGAGAATTTCGCTGTCAAGGTAATAGTCATGAAAAAGTGGATTCCGAGATCTGGAAAAGGTCATAACTGAACATTTAGATACGTTCAGGTCCATAGAGTTATTAAAGCACCAGTGCTCCACTGAACTTAATGACGACCTGAGACGGTCCACATCATGGCCCGATGATGATTCCAGAAAAAGCTTCACATCATCAGCAAATAAAAGATGTTTGGCGGTCAGGGCATCACCAATGTCGTTGATGAAGAGGTTGAAAAGGAAAGGTCCCAGATGTGACCCTTGAGGAACTCCTGACTCAGCACTAATGGGGTGAGAAATAGCAGTACCACACCTCACACTCAGCGTTCGACCCCGAAGATAGGATTGGAAGAATTTCAGGAGAGAACTGGAGAATCCTAGAGAGTCCAATTTAGCCAATAGGTGTTTGTGACTAACCCGGTCGAAGGCTTTTGCGAAATCCAGATAAATGCAGTCCACCTGCCGACCTCTTGCGAATGCTGAGGTAATGTAGTGTTGAAAAATGATGAGGTTAGTGGTTGTGGATCTCCCGGAGCGAAAGCCATGCTGCTGCGGCACTACTAGGTGTTTAAGCTCAAATTCAAGTCCATCTAACACCAGACTCTCAAAAACTTTGGATAATGTGTTTAAAATAACAATCGGTCTGTAGTTCGATGCAAGGGTGCTATTGCCAGATTTGAATATGGGAACTATGTATCCTGTCTTTAAGCAGTCTGGAAAAATGCCTTTAGAGAAGGATATGTTGAAATAAATATATAAATGAGGAGAAATCACCACACTGCAACATTTAAGCACCGATGGAGGAATGGAATCAGGACCTGCCCCTTTGTTTGGATCTAGCTGGCTAAGCTTACGCTCAATGGCCTCAACTGAAAGGCACCAGGTTGTTAAGACTTTGAACTCACGAGGATGGTAGACAGGAGGATCATCGTGAGTTTTACTAAAAATAGTAGCGAAGTAGCTGGCAAAAACACGGCAAATTTCTTCAGGATCTTCCGCAACCGATTCCTCATGACGAATCATCTTGGGTATGTTCGATGTTTTCCTTTGTTGACTGACATAGCTCCAAAAACCTTTAGGGTTGTTCGACACTGAATCATTGATGCGATCCAGGAGCTTACGACGACACTGAGAAACAAGAACAGTACATTGGGCTCTAAGTCGCTGGAAGATCGCGTATTGAGTAGGATCAGAAGTTTCCTTGAAGCGTTTGTGAGATAGCTTCTTCTGAATAATCAGTTTTTTCAAATCAGTGGAAAACCAATGAGGAAATGAGGTTGTGCCTATTTTCTTGTATGGACAATTCATTAGAATAGCATTCCTGAGTTCATCACAGAAGTGACTGAAAAGGTTGTGAGTGCTGGCATTGTTTGTGTGTGCGTAGAACAAAGAGAAGTTGATACAATTATGTTCTAAAGCTTTCCCAGAATTACTCATAGTTAAATCGGTTAGTAAAATGTTTAAGGGCGGCGATCTCGTTTACAAATTTGTTTATTCTGCTGTTTTATTGTTGCTATCATGGCTTTCCATAAGACCAATCTTAAAATATTCGCTAATGTACAACCAAATCCCATGACTTGACACGTATTATCACAATAAAATTCAGTATTCCTCATACAGAATGAAAGCTTCATTCACAATTTCAATTCTTCTGCTCAGTTCGTTTCTGAGATATCGTGCGGACCGACAGACTGCCAGATAGAAAAGACATTTTTCAAGTCCCACGAGTTATAACCTTCGCAGTCAATAAAAGTAAACGAAAAATAATCTATAACTGTATAGATGTTAACGTTTCAGTGTAGAATAAAAACCTTGTTGTTGCAAAAAATATTGTATAGTTACGTGTGATCTCGTATTTTTGTTGTGGCCATTAAACTTCAGTCATTTTTTTGATTCTGAGCATAACGTGCCAATGCTTACAAACAAAAACAGTGAAAAAAGAACTTTCCTTGGCGTCTTTCATATTAAGATATTTTTCAAAATTTACTATAGCCTACCACTCCTTATTGCGATATATCTACTTTTTTATTACACCCGATGTTTAAGAAGAAAGAATATTACTTTTATTCGTTTTTCAACTTACTATAGGGTAGTGACTGTTATATAGTGACTGAAGGATATATATATATGTCCAGAATGAATATTTTAAGGTTGAGAGTAAAAACAAATCATGTGAGGACTTTTCTTATTATTAATCATCGAATTTGAATTCGGTACGAACAAGCGTCAATCAGATGGACAGATACATTTATTAAAATATTTTTATTGTTTGGTATATTTAAAATATTGCACATATAGAAAACCTTAAACCCAGAACTTCTAGTATATTTTACCAGTATAACAAAGTATAAGCTCAAGTAGACATTGCTTTTTTAATGCCTTATGTTTTAAACCACCAAGGATATATCGGTACTCTTTATCTCAATAGAGAAAATAAAAGTATGTCAGTTGAGATTATCTGTCGTAATACCTTCCAGCCGTGTTCCCGGGATTAATCTTTGAGAGCCTTTAACCCTTGTAATCGGATCACCAGAGATTCCTAAATTTCATTAAAAATTCTTTTTGATTAATAATTTATTTAACTTTTCGTCTAAGACAGAATATAAATTTATATTATATCAATATAATATAAATTTTTGAAAATTTTCATAAAAATGTACAAAACTCTAAAATATAGGAACTATAAGAAACTGTTCTACTTTATATTAGAAAACTTGTATGATAACGTTCATTTAACAATTACTTTTTTTATTTTATAACACAATATATAATTGAGTTTTAGGTATTTGTGAAAATTACTGCTTTTCAATGAATTTTGAACATTATTACTGCTACTTGTCATTCAGTAATATCCAATATATAATTATTATTTATTATTGTGTTAGATATTAGATATATAGTTATTAGATATATTACTGAGTAATATACATCAAGTCTAAATGATTAATCGTTTTTGAGTGTGTATTAATTGACAAAATATTAAAACGTTAAAATAAATATTTTTTAGGGCGAGAAAACCTCTTGCAAGTTATCTTCCATACACAACTACGTTAACCTACCATTTTGCATAGACGTCAGGCAATTTCCTTTTGATGCTATTAAAATACAACTAACAAACTTTAGAATTTGAAGCTTGTTTTTGACGATGGAAGGATTGTCAAAAATAAAGTTGTTGCAAGGATGCCTAAACTATCAAACAGACTAGAGACTTTTAATAAAACAATTCGAAGTCATAGTATATTTCTAAAGAAGTTCATGTAGATAGAACCAGTAATAAAAAAGGTCCACTCCCGTCCTTCTTTTTTACCACCATCTTGTTTCTGTCGTGACGATTGCCATTTGATATTGGCCTCTCAGTTATATTTGGTTGGCCGGTGATTGCATATATATTGTGGCCTGTATTGTGGAGTTCAGTTTTTTTTTTTTTTAAAGTATGTTTAGTTTTTGTGAAGTACATTTTTTAGAGCTAGTTTGCATGGAATAAACACACAACATGGCTGTTGTGGTTCCTAACTTAAATGTGTCACAACACTCTGATATGTATTGTTTACTTTATAACCTAGATTGTAGTCATACATTTGTTTAGTCACTTGCCTGAAGAAGAGATCAGGTTGCAGATACCAAACGTACGAGGTTTACTGATTGTATTATACTACTCAACGATGGCAAATGTCCCAAAACCATGTATTCGTCACAAACTTTTATGTTCAACTTCAGTTTCCCCTATCATTACTAGCACGAAATTGAATCTTATATCAGTCCAAGAAAATACAGTTGTGACTGGGTGCAAATTAAGATATTTGTGGAACTTTATTCGTTTTTCGGATATTTAAAATGATACTGAGCCTGGTGTAGACAGGTTTAAGCTTTGCCACCAGTTTCTTTAGGAAAGTTTCACTAATAAGGCAATGATAAACAATGACAATGTTTAATAAAATACTTAACGAAAGAACTGCGCGGTACAAATTTATAATACTAACCATTTAACAGGGACAATCAGGTCACCTAATCGGAACAAGACAAGCGAAACTGTAATTGACCACACTACCAACAACTTTAGACGCAGGGGGCGAGGTCTTCACGGAGGGTTAAAGGTCAGAGGTCCATCTTAAACCACAGCGTTCGCAATATCCGCAATTTCCTGTTCATTAGGAAAGGTTTAAACAAAGTAAAACATCGCTCATTCTTAGTTCATTTCTCTTTAATTCATCATTCCTCCTTTTTAAAACTCTTTTTAAACGTGTGTTATAAATTAATGTAACGGTTGTCAGTAGCGTAGCCAGAAATGTCGTTTCGGGGGGGGGTGGTCCGAAAACCGGGGATCCGGAGGACGTTTTGTGTGTTATTTGCCAATGAGTTCACTGTTAAAAGGTAAATACCAAAAATATGGACTTTAGTAAACTACGCCTTATAGAAAGTGGAAAGATATAATAGGCAAATTCAACTCTCACAGCAACTCTAGTACCACAAATTTTCTTGTATAGCTACAGAAACTTTACGAAGTTCGATTCTGGCCGAGTAGAAGGCACCAATGTGATGTTGCATTCACTGGATAAGAAAGAAGAAGAACAAAATTAACACAACTATAATCTGTGGAGAAAAATGAAATACCCCTTCGGGGACATTGGGCCACTGACGGCCGAAACCCCTTTAGAAAAGGAGGGCAATTTTCTAGCGTTGCTCGGGTACAGATCCAACTAACGGTCGGAAAATGCACCAGAAAAACTCTACTGATTAAAAAGTTCGGCTGCTTTGGATTTCACTTATTGAGGTATTTATGAATTAGTTATAATGACGATTTTTTTGTAACATTACACTGTAGACGAGTACATAATTATCGGAAAAAAATAAAAAAAATCACTTTCGGTCGAAAATAAAATACACATGAAAAAACTCTAATGATTAGAACTTCAACTACTTCGGACTTCAGTTATTGAGGTAAACGTGGTTTTTTTTATTGAGTTAGGGCAACGATTTTTTGTTATCATTGTTATCATTTTTGTTATAATTAATTATATAGTACTCGACTAACTATATAACTATGAGAAAAAAATCACTTCCGGTTGGTAAATACCGAAGAGAAAAACTCTACAGATTCAAGTTTTGACGATTTTGGATTTCACTGGTTGAGTGGTTGAGGTAAAAAGTAGTACTTATAAATATGTCTACAACATTGATTTTAGTGTATTAATTCAACGCTGACTAATAAATATATAATTATCGAGAAAAAGAAACAAAAATAATCACTTCCGATCGGACTATACTACGGAAAATGAAATAATACCTCAGTCAGTGAAATCCAAAGTAGTCGGAACTTCTTATCAGTAGAGTTTTTTCTGGTGTATTATCCGACAGGAAGTAAATTTTTCAATTTTTCTTCGATAATTATATAGTTAGTAGTCAGCGTTTCAATTGATACCCAAAATCAAACGTACTAACATAATTCTAAAGTACCACTTTTATCTCAACCACTCAACCAGTGAAATCAAAAATCGCCAAAACTAGAATCTGTACAGAGCTTTTCTTTGGTATTTTCCGTTCGGAAGTGATTTTATTGTTTTGTTTCTCGATAATTATATATGTATTAGTCGGCGTTGAATTAACACTAAAATCAACGTCCTAACGTAATTTCTAAGTACCACTTTTACCTCAACCACTCAACCAGTGAAATCCAAAATCTTCAAAAACTTGAATCTACAAAGAGCTTTTTTTCTTCGGTATTTACCGACCGCAAGTTGATTTTTTCTCGATAATTATATAGGTACAGCGTACAGTTTAATGATAACAAAAATCGTCGTCCTAACCACGTTTACCTCAATCACTGAAGTCTAAATTAGTTGAAGTTCCGACCAAAAGTGATATTTTTTAAATTTTTTCGATTAATTATATACACGTCTACAGTTTAATGACACCTAAAATCAACGTCGTAACTTAATTCTAAGCGGTCATTTTACGTCCCCAAGACGAATTTGAACGAAGTGGTCGCTAATTTAAACTGTTCGCCGTGTTACGGTTCAGGTTACTTTGCGAAGTCCCGTGACCGCGCCCTATAGAAATACCGTGATTACACTACACTATCCGAAAGGCCGAGCCCAAAAGTATCGTTTGATACTTTATAATTTAAACGAAAGGACAATTATATTTTTAACAAAGGTCACTTTAATCAATTAAATCAATCAATTTAATGTTTGTAGACAAGAGTAATGATAACTCTCCTTTTTTTCTCCTGCTCCATGCTTCATTTTTTAATGTCTTAAAATTTCGGGGGGGGTCCGGACCCCCTGGACCCCCCCCTTCGCTACGCCACTGACGGTTGTAGTTCAATTAATTAATAGCAATTCATCCAACGCACAAGCTAGAGTTGTGTGAGAAGTACATTTCGGTAAATGTATAGTTACAGAAACGAATAAATGATTAAATATAAATATATATATATATATATATACATTCATTAAATTTGTATAACTGGCAATAGCCTAATTTAATTTCAATAAATATTGAATCGCAAAAAGTACTTGCTCTTTTATTATAAGTACTTATTGAAATTATATATATATATATATATATATATAATAACTGCTATCATTGTTGAATATTTAGTATTATATGAAATAAATTATTTTTATTATCATTGTGGTTTGACATGTGAACTGTGAAGTGGTGGATTGGCTGAGAGACTCGATTCCCACATACAAATACGTATTTTTTACAGGAATTTCTCCAATTAATGTATCTATGGAAGTTTGAAAAGGATATATTGCTAGGGCAGCAGGTATCTAACTCACAGCTGACGTTCATCTAAAGAACTCGCTTGCTACACCCTCTTCCACGCATTTTCGATTAACCGCTGTTCCATTTTTGTCTAAAAATGACGAACATCTTGATGTTTCCTTTTCCTCAAATCTTGACTTCTCGAGAGCCTGGGTGCTGAATGATAAAGATTTACTGAAGGCGTGGAGCTGTGGTTAATTGGATGTGTAACGCTGTCTCGACCAGTTCAATTCAACATATCTGGACTGAAGAAAGAGATCTGGTTCTCTGCAAGAATGCCATAGTATATTTAATTTTACCTTACTCTTTTAACGCCTATCGTTTTGATTTTGTATGTGTTTCAAAACGATAAATGGTACATAAGAATGAAAAATAATAAGGTGTATTTTACTATTCAATTTATAGTATCTTTGAAATACTGTATAAGATATTTTGTGTTTATTTCATGATTATTATATGGCATTTTGACGTTAGCCTAACTGTTTTAAAATACATTTATATTCACAAGTTAAACCAGCATAAAAATAAAAATGAATAAAAGTGTTTAACACTAAATTTCAAAATCTTTATCAAATTGTAAAACTATTGTATAAACTTATATTTATCTTAAAGATTCCAGAGAGATTATGTGTCAAAGATAGTTTATAAAACAGTCTATTTTATGTCTAAAAAACTTCATATAATAACAAAGGATGCAGTAACAATTATAATGGCACAATTCAAATTTAACGCTGATGGTTAAATTCCTTTCGCTTTGAAGGCTATGAATGGCTAGTAGCTATTCAACATTATAGACATTTAAGTAGATAACATATAACCCGCCAAAGTCTATTCACTACCCACCATTCACACAGAAGCGGCTTTAGGTTTATTTATGCAAGGCAAAGGCGAAGCGAATGGTCCACATATAAGCTTGTTGTTTAGCGTATATTTTGAAACCCATTCATTAACGTGAACGACCGTAAATACAGCGTTAGAGGTAAGTTGAAATAGTTTCAACTTTTTTATAAACTAGACTTTTGGCAAATTCATATTAGTTTTGGTCTTAACATGTTTTTAAATGTCCTTTTTACATTTCCTAAACGTAGCTACATGAACTAAATTAATAATTAATTATTTTCTATTAATAGTTTCAATTCCTGCAATTATATCAGAGCCAGCTGCACTAGCAGCCATCTTGGTTTTAGACCCATGGGATCAAGTTGAAACTTATTACGCTTGTCCCCCATAGGGACAATATTAAACTTATTAAACTTTCATGCCATTATTCTTAGTCATAAAATTATGGGAAATACAACTGCTTTTTAGTAAAAAAATATTTGTTCAGGAAAGAAATTTCTAGAAAGAATCATTTAAATATTAAAACATCATGCACTTAAAAAATTAATGTGTATTGGGTATATTTTTTTAATGAGGGATCTCCAGTGATTCTACAACAACAAAAATAAGGCCGTAAAGTGTGCGAAGTTTCACATTGTTGTTACGAAGTGAATCTTGATCGTGTCCTAAATCGGATCTTAAATTTAATAGAGTACAATATTATTTTCTTTAAATTTATGCTGCGTGATCCCAAAATTAATGTATAGTTTCAGTAATGAATAAAAACAGTATTTCTTGCAAAAGCGTAACTGCAAAAAACGTTAAATATTAATCCAAACGTTAATAAAATAAAATTGGACTGTGATTATTAATAATATAGAGTTGTCCGTATATCTCACTATCTGAAATTTTGTATCAGGGTTGTACGTGCTAGGACTCAAAATGGTTCCATCTGTTCAACAAGTTACACTTTTCTGTATTTATTTCGAATAGTTTTCGTATAAACACATACAATAATAGATATATGATACAGTAGGCACTTCTGTCAATAATCCAGTGTTAGATTCTAAGATATTTTAGAAAAGAAGTTGTATTCTTTTGTTCTTTAAAACAACAATAGGAAACAATCGGAGTTGTCTTGTTATTGCGCCGATATAGTTAATCCACAGTTACTACTCTTGACACTGTCTACACCACTAGACTAAACCAGTTGCTTGAAACAGTTGATTTATTGTGGAACTGCGATGTTCATTACTTGCCATTCTGATTATGATTATACCATCCATGAAGTGTGTAATGTGTTAATTTAAAAGACTTCCTCTTCTAGTCATCTCCATATCATATTTTTATTAAAACGTAATATTTATATCTTACTAAATAAATGCTAATTTTATTACTAGTTTTTTAATTATTCGTAAGTGTCTCTGGTTATATTTTCATTAAACTAACTTTGCAGAGCCAATGAGAATTCCTGCAAACTGTCAGAAGAGATATCTAATGTCGAAGGTGGTATAGAAACTACAGTATTTCAAAAAGTTTTGTCTGCTTCTAAAATTTAGAAGAAAATGGAAATGACTGATTGTAATCTCATTGTTCAGGTAGAAAGAAAGTTGGCAGTTCGCTAGCATGTGTTCCAGTTGCAAAGTATGCGGCGCTGATTGTCTGGCATGCGGTGACACGTCAGAACTTGTCAAACTGAGCTGAACAAAACACTACCAAACTTGTCTGCCGAAGTTTGGTGGAGCATGCTGTAACACGTTTCGGGAAATGTTTGTGTCCCCCCTATGAAACTTTGATATAGTGTCATATATTTATTTTGAAAAATGAAGTTTCAATCCTAAATGCATATTAATGATAACCATATTGCGGTAATAATATTGCATTATATTCTCATTTCAAGTTACTTGATCCTTGATTAGTTACAAAGATATGAGTTTTAGAGTGCCGTTTATTATTGAATTTGTATAACTGGATCCAACATACTATTTATATTACAAATCTATTAATGATGTTTTGTCTAATAATTGGTGTTAAGGACTGGGAATGAATGTACTGCTAGTTATCCATACATGTTTGAAATTTACTTATTCTCGTTATGGTTAGCTACATTAACGAAATGAATACCTATTAATATATGAACAATGTCTAATTTCGGAGTGCTCCTTGGCGACTTAACAAAATGCTGTGAAATTGAGAAAATAGCTATAGTGAGAATAGATAAATTTCAAATATTTTATATATATATATATATATATATATATATATATATTCATAGATCCACTCTGTTCGCTTCTAAGGTTTCAACAACTGAAACATAGAAAACTACAGCACGGTATACTTGCCACCTAAAACTTTTGCATCGAGTCAAGTGAATTTAGAGTTGTTTTTTAAGAAAAGGCTTCGATATTTACCTTGAGGTTTCGTTCACGTAGCCTATAATGATCTCTGGTATTTTAAGTATGATTAGTAAGAATTTATCTATACAATACATGGTAAACGTTTGTTGAAAACCTGCAGCTCTTTTTCTCATGATTGTGAGTACTGTAAAACGAAATTATTCGTAAGCTGTATAAATAGCTTTATCGTATAGTTAGTAACATTCACTGAATATGAAATCGGAAACCTGAACAGCTCCATGAGGTTTTACATAACTGTAAGTGCCTTATTTGGAATACACAATATGAATGGACAGTAATCTCTTGGGTAAGAATCACAAACGTCTATATTCAAAGTAAAGTTTAGTCACTTTTCACTATTCAGTAATCATGTTAACCTCAAAAGTCCCCCAAGTGCCTTAAAAACAACATGCTTTAAAAAACAAACATCACTGAACATACAATCTTATTATGCATGTAAACATTTGTGTGATGACGCACCTGTTATAAGATAATAGTATCAGTCAGTTTACTGAAATAAAAGAAATACTTTCATTGCCGAGCAATCTCATATTTATTCTCTCTACCACGAGCACTGAAACATAAACTAGTGGTATAGAGTTTGTGTCAATATTTATTTGTTTTACATAGAAGACTACAACACATAATAGTTATGTTTATTTTCAGGCTCTTAAACATTAAGTGAATTTACCGATAGCAAATATACGTGACTCTCGGGAGTAAACAACAGAATGTTTCATCGTGACTAACTTTGTTGTTTACGTTACCTTGGATTCAAACTTAACATTCTTCTGGCGGAGTGTGATTACTTAACTCGCGGAAAAATGGTCAAATTGTTTACTTAATCGAATTAAATATCCGGGTCGGTTTTGCAAGTTATATTTAGTTAAGTGCTCTGTTTTATTACGATTGAATTCAGATTCTAATTTTTAATCAACTCAAGGGCTTTTATATCCGACCTCAATGTCCTTCTGTGTTCTAAACATCTCATTAGTGTACACAGAAAATAGAACAAGTTATTGGATAATGAAATACAAAAGCCAGACACAGGTTTCAATGAACTGTACACTGAGGTTCTTGGTACAGCAAAAATATGAAGTTCTGAGTGGATAGTTTTTATGCTGATATCGTTACCACATTTTTCGACTCTGTAACAAATATTTGGTTTTGCTTTGCTTGAACGCTGTTTTTTGCCACATAAAATCTAATAAAATAATTAAAATAAGAGAACTTGACTTAGTTATTAAAAGAAAAGCTATAATTAATTCATAAACGTTACAAACTTTTAAAAGATGGTCTTGTTACGTAACTATATAAAATTTATTTGTGGATATGTTAAGTGAATTTTAAGTTCAAGGGAGTGTTTGAGAACATTACAAAACGGAAAATTCCGTGACCTTTTAAATGTCACTTACAGAATAATACTCTGCCTCGATATGTAAATATATATATATATATATATATATATATATATATATATATATATATATATATATATATATATATATATATATTTGGTTTTAATAAAAGTTATGACAATGAATTTATGCATTTTTTTAGGATTTATAGTCGCGAGTTACGCACACGCAAAGTTGCATTACTTTGTACTTGCATGAATAAATCACTGTTGTTGTTTGATGAGCACATAGTATTGAAAAATAGTATAATTGACTTTTTTTATAGACTTCAGCAGTAAAGAATTCAAATAAATTTGTTTATTTTGGATTTTACTTATTTAACAAAATTGTGGATATGTACTTGAATTAGATATTCTTAAGCGTGAGGGACGCATATTTACAGTAGTCTAAATAACAAAAGGAGAACTGAACATTAAAATGATAAAACAAACCATTCACTCCGTAACTACGATATAATTTTAAATTTAAATTTAAACAGACGCCTACAATTACTCTGTGACTATAGCAAATGGAATCACAAAGCAATATACCAGGCACTAAATGCAATTTTTTGTGACAGAAATCGTCGAGTAGCAATTTTAATCCTTTTTCACTGACGAAAGTACGATACCGAGTAGGTATATAAATATTGATATAATTCCTAGACTTGACCAAGGAAATAGAATGATATAGCGACGGATAACATATAATATATATATATATATATATATATATATATATATATATATATATATATATATACAGGGTGTCAATTAAGTCTGGAACCTCTTTTTTAATTTTTGAACCATAATAGAAAGAAATACCAAAGTTCACACGTGCTTACTGGTGATAGTAATGCACACATCTGCCCAATTACCGACCGGATAATCCCTTTGGGGGACGATCCACAAGGAGTCAGACAAAATTCTTAAATAGCACCATAGGTCAAGTTTGTACTCTGCTAAGTAAGACCTTTAATTTGATACCAAACTTGACCTATGCTGCTATTTAAGAATTTTGTCTGACTCCTTGTGGACCGTCCCCCAAAGGGATTATCTGGTCGGTAATTGGGCAGATATGTGCGTTACTGTCACCAGTAAGCACGTGTGAACTTTGGTATTTTTATATTATATTGTGGTTTAAAAATTAAAAAAGAGGTTCCAGACTTAATTGACACCCTGTATATATATCAGGTTTACAGATATTCATTCTTTCAAAAAGGAATATTTTGGGATATACATAAAGGCAGTGGATCAGGGTCCGCTAACTAGGCATAAATTTAAATTTCCTTTCAGAGAATTAAACTTAACATAAATATTATTAGTAAATCGGGAAAGTTGGCCCACACTTTATCTCGATAGTCGTATGACTTGCATTGAAGAAAGGTTGCTCTAATTGAAGAGTACAGAACAGCCGGAAGATTTTTCACTTTACTTCTTGGCTTCTCAAACCAAAGAATGTACTATGTATACAGGGTGTTTGAAAAGTATGGGTACGGCTTAATATTTTAAAACCCATAGGAGATAACATATATAAACTTTGCACAGTGTTGTATGGCTATGTAAACTATTCTCCCTTGCTATTACCATGAAATGCCAACCATGGGGGGACGGCCCACAGAGGAAAACATGGAAATCTTAAATTGAAGCATGGGTCGAGTGATACCTCATTTGAAAGAGCTCACTTAGTAGAGTTGAATTCCGCAAACCGCATCTCAAAAGGTTTATCCAATCAGAAATGGCGGGTTGTTTTAGGTACACATTGTGAAGTACATTAAGCGCTGCCATTTCTGACTGGATCGTCGTATTCTGATGCGGTAGGCGGCGTTTCACTCTACTAACCAATGTGTTTTCACTGACTTTTTTTAATTAGCAAATTATGTCATAAATTTATAACACAATAAATACCGGTACCGATGTTTTTTAGTTTTATTTATTGTGTTATAATTTTACTAAATTATTATTGTGTGTCGTCGTCGTCGTATTTAGAGGAGTGACGTCTTTGCCGACAGATAATGCGTTCAGTGTGTAACTTTAAAATTGTCTAGTGACCTTTTATACAAATATCGCAATATTTACTGTACATTGAAATACCTGACTTGCTCGCTAAAAAATTAGTATCATCTATTTTTACTTCACATCGAATTAAATAAATTAGATAAATTCATTTTCGTATTATAAATAGAGTAAAAATAAATAAATATTGTCACATGGGTGGTGAAATTAAACAAACTGGTGAAACAGGAATAACTCTGTGAAAGTAATATTTTTGGCAGTCATTATCAAGGTTTACGGTTAGTAATCTGTAATGGTTTTTAATCTCTTTCGTCGATTACATACTTCAGTAGGGCAAAGTGTAAGATTGGTTGTGATGGTATTACATTGCTCGACTTCGAAGAAGGTGCATGTCACTCCATGTGATTTAGCTGAGCGTTACTGAACCCTATTGCATGGTTGTATCGGTAACCATAATGAAAACGAGAAAATCGCAGAATAAATAATTTTATAAACAAACTTGATACAATCATATGACATTTTAAATTGTGATATATTAACACATTTAGAAAAACTATCCGTAAGATATCGTGAGAAAGATTTCACATGTATACTAAATTTTTCATGATTCTTCAATTTATAATAAACAGGTCTAATGGTAGAGCATTTCAATCCATGTTATTTGCCCGAGCTTGATTGATGCCAATCGCTCAGTAGACTATGTTTTTATGTCTGGCGGGAGATACAAAATTTTTTGATGATTGTCCATCTGATTATCTGTCCGCAGGACGTCTCAAGAATGGTATGAGCAATAGACTTAAAATTTTGCACGCATTTCAGGGAAGTCTAATACGTGACACGTGTTGTAGCGTATTCCTATCACATTCATAATTAAAATTGCCAAAAATATAAAATGTAATTAATTTTAACCATGTCTGGATGTTTGTCTGCAAGTATTAAATGAAAAGAATTAATAACAATTTACAAATACAATATTATTCATTTGATTCCTAATACAATAAAATACTAATACTAAATAGTACTGAAATGCTATTGAAATCTACACTGTTAAAACACAGATGAGTTTTATCCATCCTGGTGTTCATGTGACATTGTGTCCCAGCTAACAAAGCTTCATACCAGTCGGCCATTACTGTTTGCATGGAGCTCTATTCTTTATCGATACGTGAATATATTGCAATTTACTTTGTCATAGAAATATGATATATTTTAATACAAGTCTGTTTCAGTATTGCATATCGAAATATAACCTTAAAAGTACGAGTCAAGTATTACGTTTTGTTCAAGAGTGTATAGGATATGTGACAAGGATAGAGTGGAAAACAACGTGTTATTCCGAAATACGATATACATTAGACACATTTTTCAGCGGAGTTTAACAATAGATTTGAAATGGGTCAAGCTTTACTATCACAGTCCACAACTTTTTTAGTTTCCATCAAAAGTAAACAAAAATGTTTATTACATACCTTTAATCATGTCTATATTGTTGTTTGAATGACCTTCATTTCCCAATACACATACTGAAGAAGTAGAAAAATTATCCTTATACTTTAAATAAATTAATCGTCATACAATTAGTTTGTAATTTTTAATTTTTGTAACTTTTAATGGACAAAGTTACTATGATATGATAATTCTCACTTTTAATATATAAAAAACACAAAAATATAATGCAACGTCAATATCGAATATCATTATCATACGTAAACAAAATTGAGAAATTTCTAATTAAATACACACACACACACACACACACACACACACACACACACACACACACACACACACACATATATATATATATATATATATATATATATATATATACGAGATATCGTACGAAATTCATGTGATGGAGACTAGAGATTATATGATGATTATTTCTGATGATATTGATAGATCAATGAGTTACTTGTTTTACTTGCTTACTTTAGTAAAATATATTTAAATGTATCTTAACAAATATTATTACTCTAGGCACTAGGAAAAAATAGAAGCGTTCTCTTCAAGAAACAGTCCTGCCACAACAGTAAACGAGCAGCTATTCAGGGTTTAATACTATAATCCAGCTTAAGCATTGAGCAAGGATCGGATAGGATGAGAGGCTAATAATCGGGGATCTGCGAAGAGACGTGGTCTCTGTTTTTATTTTTTAGTCTCATATTTGCACGTCTTTCCATCAATACGTGATCGTCGACTGGGGTTAATGATTTTTATTATAAAGCGGGGCGATTTATGTGAGGAATAACTGAGTTTCTGATTATTTTTAATGTTTGTAAAAACGTTGATTTTTAAAAATCTAAATTAACGGCTAAATATTGTGCAGACTAAAGTACAAAGGCTAATTACTGGTACCTAGGATTTACTAACTACACAGTAAATTAAATACTATAAATCACACTGCGTCTTTAATATCGAAACATCAAAAAGTCAAAGCGTCATGATGTACTATTTTTTTCATTTCATATAAGTACAGCAAGACACGATAAAATATTAAGTAGTTGCTGTGATATCAATACAATGTTATAAACATTTTGCATCAAATGGAGACTGTATTTTACAGTCTTTGTAGTTTGTTAGCTGTTGGAATAATTATAATGAAATTTTGACAACTATTTTTTAGATAATAGATTTATATAGATAATGTATATCGATCGGGAATAATATCTAAGTGCAATCTTGATTTGAATACATCACAGTATACCAATTTATTGAATGAATGTTTGTGCAAGGATACATATCTATTATTATTCAATCTGCATTTTTGTGTACGATAAACTGTGTATATTGCTGAGTAATACTATAAAAAGGAGAATTATAAATAATACTACAATTTTTATTGCTGCACAATCATTTTATATTTTTCTGTATGATATTAATTTAAGATTTCTTGCTAATAAAAAGCGAATAATACCAATCTTTCAAGTTTTGTAAGTAAAATTTAAATCTTATCACTCTAGTACTTTTGTTAGTACTCTCATCTTATGTTAGTAGTTTCTTTTTTCTTTTTCTTTTTATAAAGACATCTTACGTAATTATGACATTTATGTAATTATAAGTGAAATAAGAGGTTAATAAATGGATTCATCAACTTAGATATTTAAAGAACTGTATCTCTTCATTTCAAGAGCCCAATCTGTAAAACGTTGGTATTCACTCAGTTGCTGTAAACCATAACGTGAACAGTTACCGGTTTTTTATGTAGTCATAATATCTTATATTGGTGGAAAACATCTACACATCAAAGTAAGTAAAGCAATTAGTTGTTGGCAGGATCAATATCGTGTTATAGAATTTGTAATTGGCGCCACAGATAGAAAACGGAAACCAGAACATTCCGTTTCCGGTGATCTGAGGATGGTACTACTGTACAAGTAAGAGTGTACTGAATAAAAAACATTTCACCGACTTTTAAAATTAAGTTTCCACTCTCATTTGTTCTTTTATAATCTTTGCTCAATTTTATGAAATATATTATATAAAAAAGCTCTTTTTGGTATGTATTATACAAACTATACCTACCTTTAATATGAATTTTTAAAATTTAGAAAGAAAATGTTTACGATAATTTAAACAATTTTACTTCAAAATGATTGTAGGTAACACTTATTTATATTAAAATAGTATTTACAGGTAGAATTATTCTTTTGAAGAAAAAACATTTTGTGGCCCCACGGGATGGAACCTGAAAATCTGCTTGGCAGTCAGGCCTTGGGCGCTGAGTATCATATATGATACTCCTGGCAGTCAACCTGTTAATGATTATTTTACTTGTATAAAGTCCATTGACAACACCTATTGCCACAGTACCTAAGACAAAAGTACCTACAGAGTACAAATACTAACTAAATTTGCACTGAAAGAGAACTATTACAAATACAATATGCCGTCTTACTAAAACGTTCTAACAAAATTCCACCAACATGAAATTTTCACTCTTTTACAATTTATGGTCACTCTAATTAAATAGATTATAAGCAAGCTCTTTTTGGAACATATTGTGAAAAATGTGTCTACCTTGAATGTGGATCGCAAAAGTGTAAAAAATAGTTTACTGAACAAATTTACTTTTAAATATTAATATACTTGCATTAAATGTTTTATTTAAACATTTTTCGTTGTAATTCTTTTAAAGTCTAATTAGTTATAAAGTTTACAAATATGATTATATCCTAAAGAAAATTAAAACATTTAATCTTAACCAGTTAACCCACCCTGTAATGGAGTAAGCCGGTGTGAAACATCCTCTATCAGGCTTTCGTCAGATAATCCTATTACACCATAATCGCCTCGCCGTAATATGAACGGGTTAAGTGATAAGTGGCCTCCTTCTGCCCGTCTGGCTTACCTCATACCCGACCACACGTCTAGGCTTAAGA
Organism: Homalodisca vitripennis; assembly: GCF_021130785.1. NCBI lineage: Eukaryota > Metazoa > Arthropoda > Insecta > Hemiptera > Cicadellidae > Homalodisca > Homalodisca vitripennis. The sequence continues at coordinate 157,250,514 of NC_060207.1, read as the reverse complement.
GGTGCGATTATCTACTTGAGGAGTACTACTCTTGTCAAGTTCATTGTAGATTGTAGAATGTATTATTTGGTTACAGGTTTAAATATCAGAATTATTTAGAGATAATCCTGCTGAATTCTGGAGTAAACCATTTAACATTAGGTGTATGTATGGGTTGTCATATTTGTTTCTTTTTATACTGACGACTAGCGTTATCCCATATACATTCTGCGGTTCGATACAAAAACAAACTGTATGTAATGTTTTCTCTTCCCAGCACCACCAGCAATCAGCAGATTGCATACATTGGGTGAATATATATAGGAGCTATTAATAGAGTAAAAATCTGGTTGGGGGTTGAGCGAGTACACAACAAAGAAGTACAGTGGATATCTCCTCACCGAAACAACTTCACTCGCTCGTCACGCGACTCGCTCTTTATAAAATACTATGTACACTGTAGTTGAGAGTAGTTTATTAACTTAACTTTCCCCTCCTAATAGACTAATGTGAACCAGTTTTAAAAAGAGACTGCGCCCTTTTGAAAGTTTCTCCTCACATTTTCCATAGACTATGGTCGCAGCCAACACTGACATGGACTACATATCTAATCAGTGAACTTAACAAGCCTTAACTTATTGAACTGAAATGTGATTCGGCTATAGTCATATTTTAGAATTCCTTTCTTATAATGTGTGCTTATTATTTCGCCTGAATTAGATGATGAAATGTTCCAACAGTCAACCGATACAATAGAGTATCGAATGACCCGACTCATGTTAAAATATTCAATATTTATTCACAGTATAATTATTCATTTTTTACACATTTAGTTTTATTCTGTGTATTACTCATAAAAATCATGGACACCATTACGATAAATATTTCCAAATATTTTTTAATTTATTTTTACGTATAATTTTTATTTTATGTACCATTCAACCCCAACATTAATTTCTCCTTGGAACCTAGAGGAGCATATGTACCAAGCTTATAGGACCTTTCTGTTAAGAATGATTGCACACATGGATAAACCAACAGACCGTGTCGAATTTTAGAACTTATTGTCGGAACATTTGAGTATAGATACAGCATTTGGGGTACACTCACTGCTGCAATATAACAAAATCTACAATTAAAAGGTTGTATAATTTAGTTCAATAAGTATTAGAAACATAGTTTCGTAATGTGCACGATAAAAGCATAGCACCCCAATTATGTAAATGGAGAAATTATTTTTTGTACAATAAATACAGAAATGCGCAACGGAAGATCGATGCCGAGCCTGGCTGAGCATCAATCAAGGGGGATGTTGGGCTTAACACGGGCTTAGTGTGTCGTCAGTGGTGCCTTACAATAGCGGGGTCTGCATTGTTGGTAAACCACTGACTACCTCTTCTTCAAAGTTTTAATTCTTAAATATGTGTCACTAGTAGTAAGTTCGATCAACTAATATTTAAATAATATAAAGTTGTGTATTCAGAAATCACCATACATTTACTCAAACATGTAGACAACAGGATAAATTAATTCAATAAGCTTATTATTTTTCTGAGACGACTTGGATTACTTTTACAAACACGGGTACCATTAAATAACGACATTCATCCGAGGAGTAGAAGAAACATATTCCTTTCAATAAGGTACGACTAAAAGTAGACTATAAGATGACATTTCTACAACAGTACCGATTTTTCGTGATTTTTTGTTTTATGTTGTTGACAACTGTTAGTATCCAGACACCAAAACATCATTCTGTGGAGTCTCATTCTTGTAGAACACAACAATTACTGAGTTAATTCAGAGTAATTAAGCATAACGCATTTGTTTCTTTAATCTGACAAAGAAACTATTCATTTTGTGTTTTAAGAGGATTATGGAGATTAGGTTAAATAAAATTGTATTAAGCGTGTTAAGAGATTTATACTATTTGTATGATTCAGTAGACAAAATAATCACTTCAATGCCCAAAATAAATTTTGAGGGAATTGAAGAGTTGAAATGTAGTTCCAACCCCGAGAAGAACTATATTATTGTTTCTCCAACTTCCTAATGCTCTACAGGGGTGAAACTTGATATAAACATGTCTCATGACTTACATAGGATATCAAAATAAATTTCATAAAAAATCTAACATACACAGGTTTTGAAATAGGGTTGCAACCCCTAGAACCCCTAGAAGAATAATATTACATTCCAACTGCCCGCAGTTCTAGGAAGTTTAACATTAACACTCGTTCATTTTCATATAGCCTAAGTACAAAAACAAAAGCATTTTCATGAAACATAAACCACCCATAAAGGTTGAAATGGTATTACAACCCTAACAAAAACTAAATATATATTGTTATCTCCCCGCTGTCCTAACACATGAAAATGGAAACCCACCTGTATTAAACCTAAACAGTAGATTACAATGATCGGAAGTATTCGCTTTCTGACTGAAGTATGTAAATGTTTCAGATCAACCTTTCTTGATCGGGAAAACATGGCTTAAGTTTCTGCGGCGCCGGAATTACCATAGATCGAAAGTAGATTCCAATGTCCGGACACTAGTTGATCAAAGAAGACTATTCAGATCTATATTGTTAATAAAGTGTACTTTTAAGACCAATTTATTATAAATTTATTTAATTAGAAATAACAGGAAATAGTAACTTTTTGACAAAAGTGTACTTTTAAGACCAATTTATTATAAATCTCTTTAATTGGAAATAACAGGAAATAGTAACTTTTTGACAAAAGTGTACTTTTAAGACCAATTTATTATAAATCTCTTTAATTGGAAAGTACTATACCAAAAATTAAATTACTGAATGATCATAAAAAATCTATTTTTAATCAAAGATGAATTTTCAGACGACCTTTTTACATATTTTCTTAATTGAGACAACAATGCACACGTTACTATGGCACCGGAAGTAGTTATAATGGCGGAAGTAAACATTTTATACCGAAGAAGTTTTTTTCATACCTATGTGGGTCTATGTATATATATATATTCTTTATCAGGGCACAATGCAAACATTATTAGACACTAAAAATACTTTAGACCGGAAGTAGAGTGCAAATGCAGTAAGTAGACTCTTTTTGTCTGACGTATACTTTTCTGACTAATGATTATATATATAATTTTTTAATTCTGATAACAATGAAAACGATACTATGGCACCAGAAGTAGATTGCAATGACCGGAAGTAGTCTTTTTGACTGAAGTAGACTTTACAGACATTCGTTATATGAGCCAGTGAGAGGAAAAGTGGTACAAGTCAATTTTTTTTAGTTTTGAGATTTTGAAGGGTTTACTAAAAGGAGTACTATAAATCTATTCATCATAATAGCTTTTTACTCTATGACAAAATTGGTTACTCATATCCTGATTTATCATTTCATATATCAAAATATGTACTTAATGAATGCAATCGATTAGTAACAATTTGCAGTTTTTTTTCAAAATTGACTTGTACCACTTTTCCAAAAACATATTTCGGGTAAATAATTGTTTGACAATGTAAGAAACTGAAAGAACTCATTTATTTTGCCATTAGTTAGCTACAAAAACATTGAACAATGATAAGTTAGCCTATCCCTTTAGTCCTTTTCATCATCGGATTCTGATTCACTGCAACGATCGATGATGGGGGTGTCGTCAATTCCTTCAGGCTGATTTCAAACTGTCAGGTCTGTGTAGAAACTATGGTGGATGGGAGAATGAAGGCATCATGTCCTTCTTCTTCGCTGCTGTAACCGGACGAGTACGAGGTGACGAGTACAGAGCTTCAGTACTGATACTTGCGAGGATACCATTCGCCTTCCTTTTTTTGCTGGGGTGAATGTCAAGACAATCAAAGGGAATGTCATCATTCAGTGTCTCCTTGTAAAAGATCTTGAAGGGTTGGTCCCTAACATACCTCAACCATTGGATACTAAACCAAGATACTTTGTGTTTATTCTACATTGGTTTTTTCTTCTAGTAATTGATCTTTCGAGCGCCTGAGTGAAATTAAAGTCTTCTCGGTTCATGATTTTAACCACACAAAGGGCTTCTTCTTCTTTGACTTTGTTATGGTATCGTACCAATCACGAGGAGAGTACATTGTTTTTCCTTTAGAATACTTTTCTATAATGCCAAAATCTGCGTCATTAGGCAGAAATGAGTGTCCGCTGACCATAAATTTATGATCTACTGTCTGAATTTTACAATTCTCTTGTTGAATAAACTGCATCATGGTGAGAGCAAGCTTGATGTTGCGGTTTTGCCCCGCCACAGCTATCGCTGAACATTATTACACTGACTAACATCATTGGAAACATTGTGACTTAAGTGCTCTGTAATACAAGAAGCAACCTCTTGAGATCCTCGGGAACCTTCAACTTCATTCCAAACATACATGAAAAGCTGAACTATCTGCTAGCTGATGACAGCCCAGATTGTACACATACATGTTTCTTTTGTAGTAATGCAATTGAACATGTCAAATTTGGAAAAGCTAACGCCTTCTGAAGATCAAACGTAAATGAATAAACGTTGGAATTGTTCTTGGATTCTTCTTTCGCTTGCGTCTAGTTTCTCCCTTGCAAGGTCTGCTTTTCTCAAATGTACTTTCCTTCATACGTTCAATATTTCTCTTTTCTTCTTCATCTTCAGCTATGGCTAGTTTCATTTTGAACGTGTCACATTTCACACACGTATCCTTGTGAGGCTGATGAAAGTGCAAATTGAATTCAAAATTGAACACTTTTCTGTACATTGACTCTGATAGAGGTTGTGTGTTTCAAAGTATAGCAATGATTCTTGTACAGATTGTACATCTCTCTAATGTTAAGAGAGCTACTAGTAAATACTTGCGGTTCGGATTGTGACTTCTTGTATAATGTGATTCATACGAGGGAAATGAAGAAATATGATCTCTGAGTATTTTTCAGTCTACCTTCATCGGTTTTGTTAACAGAAACCTGCTTTCCCCCTTAAATCGCTACCCGGCTCTCTTTTCCATCTGTAACTTTTTTTGAGGGCTCTAGAAGCTCTTCCGTTTGAGATTTGAAATGTACCTAAAAAATACTGCTTTGCACACTTTAACGTTTTTGGTAGGTAAATTGTAAGTGGTACCTTACTGTTCGATTTTTTATTCCTCTAGAGCCATCTCTTATTTGATGAGTAATCGGTGTTGACTGCTGGCAAAGTCCACAAATATAAGCATTTTGTGCTTGAAAAATACTGGCATATCGTAAAACTTCTGGAATAAAATCTTCCTTTCTTCTTCGGCTACCAATTCATTGCATTTATTTCTGCAAGAAGGCTGACATGGTTTTCATTTACGAATATTTTTTGCGGCCACCTTTTTGCCTTTTGCTGTGAAAATACTCCTTCCCATAAGCACGTTTTCATTTTCCGCTCTGTTTTTTTTGTTAATATTCCTTTTACGTTTTCTTGTTTTGGCATCAGCAACAACTGCGATATTGTGTTCTGTAACAAAACAAATTCTTTGTAGGCCAATTAGTATTTCAACTAAAAGAAACAAAATATGTTAGTTTTCGAGCTATTATAGGTGGTTTGTCACGTACTTTATCTCATAGCTTTGGAATAGCTACACACTTTTGGGATAACAGTTTTTCTAAAGATAAGATTTTAAATAGGCTACTCAAATAATCAATACAATGTTTAAAATTGTGTGAGGCCTTTCGCCAGGTAGGCTGACATCTACGGACAACTCAAAATGTAAAACATTGTATTGGCTATTTTGAGTATTTTAAACCTTATCTTTTTATTATTACCAATACTACAGCACAATCTGCAATATAACAGTTTTTATGTTGATTAATGTATAAGAAGAGATAATAAAAAATAATTATGAAATAACCGCACCTGAATTTTCACTGACAGAAGAGTTGTTCTGTGGTATATCGCTGCGCCTGCGTTTTCATGATCTAAAAAAAAATAAACTCAAATTAGGATTTGGCAGTATAATTGGATGGTAATTATATCCTAATATTGTATGGCCTATAGGCAATCTGCCCAAAATCATGGCCTATCTCATATGCAGAGATAGGCATAGGCATGGCCTATCTCTGCTTGTGTAAACAACAGCCCACTAACTTAGTGATAGGCCCAAGCTAAGGTTAATTTTTATACTTTGCTAGACAATTGGAATTCTCAATCCACTATAAATAATCTCTTTAAAGTACAATAATATTACAGGCCAAGTAATAATTCAAAATACAATAAGTAGGCCTATTGCCTATTGAGGTTATAAAAAGTGAGGTTAGAGATAGATTAGAAAGCATAGTTACCTGTACTTTCAGCATCAGATGGAATGTATTCTGATCCTGAATCCAATAGAATCTTCAGATTCACTTTCCATAACTGGTTTCGTTAATAAACTATTTGAGCAAAAATTCAAAACTATCACTGTGTTAGTCTGCAGAGGAAGCAAAAGCACATAACAAGACACACCACATGGAAAAGTGAAGTAAGTCAAGCACTTCATGGAAAAGTGGTATAAGTCAGACTTGTACCACTTTTGCTTTCAGTATTTCACCTATTCCGTTGGCCAATGATTATTCACTGCCATCTAAATCAGAAAAAAAAACAGGATTTGACCTTGGATCACTTTTGCATGTGATAGAATGACTTACAAACAATATGTTACACAAATAATCTCAAATATTAAAAAAAAACTTGACTTAGACCACTTTTCCTCTCACCGGCTCATATATTCTGTTGATCGGGAGACAACAGTTCAAACGCTAACTAGGGCACCAGGAATAACTAATACCGGAAGAAGATCCATGAAGTATGCTTCTCAGAGCGAGTATTTAAATTTTTATTAATCGTAGCAACAAATGAAACTCTGCTATGGCGAGTGAGATATTATTGTTTCGAACAAGAAATGCTTCTTCACACGCTAAACCTCAAATAACAACCAGTGGCAATTTTGTTTATTTTTATAACCTCTAACAATAGACACTGAAATAACACGTACTGTGAATATGTCTACTTCCAATCAAAAGTATTGGGCTTCATCATATTACATCATCGTGCTTTCACTAATATTCAAGTGCTTTCATTAATATTATTACGACCAATTTAGTATTCCTGTACTCTGCCTTGAAATATTTGTAAATTGATACTGATATCGCTGGAGCTATTCAAATAGAATATTCAGAGAATTTGTGTATTTCATTGAATATTACACATATTGTTTTACTCTCGGTCTTCAGGATCCAAAGAATTACACTTTAAACTTACACTCCAATTATTCTCAAGTGGATCCAATTTCTTCCAGTGACACCATCAATTATTTTCAGTAGTTTTTATTAAGTAATTAAAAAAGGACATGGCTTAATAAACAAGACGTTGCTGTTATTCAAAAGGAAATCGCGCGCAAAGCCGTGGGTAACTGGTAGTTTGTGTACAAACCTATCGAATTTTATTCATTATAGTTTGTACAACTTGTAGAGGGATAAGCTTTAGTTCACACATTAAAAAATTAATGGTGAATATACCACCAATTAATGGGGGTTTTCTTATGGTGGTGGTTTTTAATGAATTATAGAACTAAAATTATAATGTCGAATGATAAATAAATAAATAACCATAACATTGGTAACGTTCTAATAAAACATATGATTAAATACAATTTTAAATCTTTAATTTCAGTGTACATCAAAGTAAAGTAGCAACACAAAAACAAAGCGAACTGTTATAACGACAGACATTAACGTCTGAATAAAGCTTTAACCGAAATTAAATTGTGATTCTCGATATCATTATACTCATGTATCACAGTTTACAAGTAATCTTTTTTTATTATAAAATACAAGAATCCGTTGTATCTGGATAGTTTGGAAATAATGTTAGTTTTAAGAGCGTCCTAGTTACACAGAACAACCAACTCAAAAATATCTGTTCTCTTAGTAATCGTAAGAATTGCTTTTAAAGCTAATCATTCACGTTCCTAGAAAAATTTAAATTATTTGCAATTTTCGAAAGTGTTTTTCAGAAGTATTTATTCAAGATTTAACAAAACCTTTTAGATTTTTATTTAAGGTTTATCAAGCATTTTAGTTACATTTACTTGAGTGCGTTTAGTGTATTCGTACTTGATACTGAAACAATTTTAGTATCTGTAAGAAAAATATCAAGTGCTCTTAATATTTTATTCAATCATGAACAAAAAATTCGCCCCACAAATGTTTCTTGCGTTTTTTCACAAACATGTACCTCGATGATACTTTTGCTGGTAGATACAAATTAACTAGAAGTAAACGATCCTTGGAGGCAGTAGTAAATTAAGCGACTAGTTTTGGGCTCTTATAGTTGGACAGAACACAAAATTTGACTTGGATATTTTATGACTTATGTGTTTACCGTATATATTTACTTATATATACTTAAATATGTATCATGGGCTTTATTTGTTAATTAATAATCAACACGTATAGAGGAAAGATATACAATACGTACAATACAATATTTGCACACAGCCCAGAGTACAAACAGTGTCAACAGATTTGTTCTGGGAGTATTGTTAGTTCTTTACACAACTTGACTTGGTCCATGTTTGCTCAACAATCTGTGGTTTACTTCTTAACCCAGAGTTACTAATAAACTTGTAACACACAGTTCTCTCTAGGACACGTATTGGTGAATGTGCTCAGCCACACGATTCGTAGAGCGTATATCTCATTGAATAAAAAATGTGACTTTTACATCAATGTAATACGCGTTGTATCATGATCCGCTGCTTTCAGAGTACGTGTTATGGGTACAAAGGAGTTAATTTGTTTTAGAAACGTAAAAAATGTCAGACAAGGTGTCTCTTCCACATTCTATTATCTCTGGTCTGACGTTTCACACGCTAAAAACCTTACTGAAGGTTTGTTTTCGAGCTGACAATTTTTGACATGTGGCGGGGGCGATGTGATGGTGAAGGGGGCAGTACCCGCTTGTTACTCAAAAGTGTTATCATATCAATCATTAACCTCGTTATTATGAATTAAAATAATAAATTTTATATAGCTACTTCTCTTTATTCCAAACTTTTGATAATGAATCAATAAGATTAATACTATTCAATGACATATATGTTGGTATTTTTTCTATTTCTTTCCTACAACACACATGATTTGAAACATTCTGTTGACTTGCGTGAGTGGGTACGCAGGCTTGAACAATTTTCTGAAGCAAGGAGATATTATGCAAAAGAAAGTGGGAGCAATGCCGTTTAAAAAAATAATAAGGTAAAAAACAGTTATTTTAGCGTTTTGAAAAAACTTCAAGAGTGAACTTTGATGCTCTATTCCAATTTTATGGAATACATAAAAGTAAATAAGGAAAATAAAGCGTAGTATGCATAAATAATAACGGCTGCAAGCCGTTGTATGGCATTTTAATACAATATTAGCATATATTATTAAAGTTACGTTCAGATATAATTTATTGTATCATCGTATAACTAAATTTTTCACGCACAACGCGAAATGTTATAGTATTTCATGGCAAGAAGAAGATAAAAACCTTATAATATTTCAATTTCTGTATTTTTTTTCTCTTTTTGAGCAATTGAGGTAGGTAACTAAATTAAATAAATATAATACATTCCACTTAAGTTTACAGAAACTGTGAAAAATATTATTGAATTGTAAAAATATTAAATAATTTTTGTTAAATGGTATAGTGCATACCGTTGTATACAATGAATTGAATCTGAAGGGTACACTGCCTAACCTTTTCATGGGATTTAAAAAATCTGTAAAATGTGTAATTTCACATAAAATCTTACACGATTTATATATATATATATATATATATATATATATATATATATATATATATATATATAGTATTTTATTAGAACGAATGTCAAATCCATTCAATATTTAGGCTATATATTTAATCAATATTTTATATTTATTTTTTTCAGTTATGCAAGGCAAACATTTCTGTAAAAGTCATAAAACTAACAGTGATGAGTAATTGAATGGTGTGTTTGATTGAAAATCTAATTTCCATCATTCATGTGTAACTTCAGTTACTAAATATTATTATTGAATTAATTAAAGAACCATTGTGAGCTATAGATGCCAGGTTCTTGGATGAAACTAATTAAAATTAAAAAGTCAAAAATATTTAAACGCAATACATCAAATTAGTTTGGATGTTCAAAGGTACCTTGTTCAGCAATAAAAATGCTTTTATAATCACTGAATTCAAACCCTATGTTGCTGTATGTGAATGTCATATGTTGGATACAAAAGTCAGATAATAATAAATTTTGAAAATTCATTGAGCGGGATAGCGACAATAGCCATCTTTTCTAGTAGGAAGAAGAAAGAAGAGAGCGCCGACTTACTCTAGCGTTCAGAATGAACAGACGTGAAAACGGCGAAAGCATAAGAGTAAGGCTACGGCCACACTCACCGTTTTTTGTCGCTGCGTCAGAATCGCAACGATAGGAGAATCTCTGTTTAGAATGGAGTTAAATGGGAGCCGGCCACACTGGCCGTCCTGCGACGACGGCAGCGATTCGAACGCAACATGTAGCGTTTTTTCGGTCGCTGCGACGAAAACGCAGCTTATGTTATCAAATGAAGGTGGCCCACACTCGCCGTTCCTGTCGCAACTTGTCCCTCCCCACTCTTCTTAATTCCTATAACCATTTCAGTCACCTCACTCTATTTGTGACCTCTTTGACAAGTGTCTTCTTTGTTGTAATAATTCCTAATTAGTTAAAATGTTTGACACCGAACTATTTATTAACGAGGTGAGCATCCGTCCTCCACTTTGGGATCTTAAATTAAAGGACTACAGTAACCGTGATTTAAAAATCTAAAGCTATGGATTGAGGTGGCCAGGATAGTGCTTTCGAACTGGGAGCAGATGACTAATGAGGAAAAAAATAAAGAAGGTGAGTAAAATTTTAGTACTTGAAAATAATAAAGAATTTATTTTCATAAAAACAAGACCATTTACAAAAAATAAGCAATGACTGAAAAAACTAACCTAACCACATTTTCCAGTAATTGTGCAAGTAGAGAGAATATTTAACTGCTTAAAAAAATTTACTCCAGTCTTCCGTGAAAAATCGTAATCGCTCCCTGTAGCGTACAAAATAAAATGTAGGACTGTAAGGTTTTACAGAAATTACTATAATTTTAGCACAACAATTACTAAAACTATCAATGTTATGCACACATTACATGAAACTGAACAGCATTGAATATTATAAATAAAAAATAATATAAATATATGATGTGTTCATATCTAAGGGAGTTTCTCAGTTTATAAAGCAGTAATGTACACTTTTTATCAAGCTCATTTACAAAACTTTCCTATATTATTAATGGCATACTTAAGAGTAAGTTATTTAAATCATGTCAAATTGCCAAGGAACGCTTCCAGCGGGGGATGTGAAATAATTGGCGAATCTATCGCGGATTGCTTTTGCAGTCAAAGGGGCGCCGCCAGTGCCCAACACGGGTATGTCTTCTAAAGGACAAGACAGGGTGTCTTCAAACTGAAAACCGTCTCTTACACGTACAAAGTTGTGTAAAACACATGCGGCTTGAACAACCTCTACAACAAATTCTGAGTCCAAACAAATAGCACCATGAAAAACTCGCCATTTGTTAGCAAGTAAACCGAAAGTGCATTCAACAAATCGACGAGCTCGTGAAAGCCGATAGTTAAACAATATTTTTTGTGTGGTTAGATTTCTTTTAGCATATGGCCTAAGAACATGTTGAGTCATTAAGAAAGGTTCATCTGCTACAATGACGAAAGGCATTGGGGTGTCATCTTCAGAATCAGGCAATCTTTGATCATTTGGTATACTAAGTTTTCCCTTAACTAGCAGATTGTGCAAGGCAGACTGTCTAAAAATATTAGAATCACTATTTTTTTTCCGTAACTACCAATATCAATTGCAGTAAAACAATAGTTTGAATCAACCAAAGCAAGCAACACAACAGAAAAAAAATTGTTTGTAGTTGAACATACTCCGAGCCACTTCCTTGAGGATTCACTATTCGGATATGTTTTCCGTCCAAGGCTCCCATGCAGTTTGGAAAATTTGCACGAGTATTGAAGCCATTGGCAATTTCTTCCCATTCTTCGGTATTTGGCAGTTTCATAAACTAGTCGATCTACCAATTCGGTATTCAAATGCGAGAGATCTGAACGTGTTTCCTGTAGCAATAAACCTGAAACAAATAACAAAATCTGTAGATATATATTTTATCCTCACAGTAATAAGACACTGTGTTAGTTTTGTTCAAGTTTATTATTGGGGACTTGAACATAAAACCCAACCCCCCCCCCCCCACCTGAAACGAAACAAATCTAACTTTTTGGACTTTTCTGGTTGGTTAATGTAATTTACATTACTAACATGTATCCTTGATAAAGTATATAATTGCATAAACTGTCTTTATTACAGTAAAGGAATTGCAAAAAAAATGGAGATCACTACGAGATTGTTTTTGCGAGGGAGATGAAAAACTTGAAATTACCTAGTGGCAGTAGCCAAAAGAAGAAGAAAAAGTATGTGTACTTCGATCAACTGCTGTTCCTCACTGCGAACAACACTGACAGGAGGTAAAGAATTAATAAGAAAATATTAGCAAATCTGTTAACCTAACCTAACCTAACCTAACCTTTTTCAACTTGTTTTTTTTTAAACAGGTTTAACTTGTTGTAGGTAAAAAATTTGAGAGTTTAACTTTTATCCTGAACTCAATGGTGAAGAGCTATTTTCTTGCAGGACAACCACCAATGTTCCTGATGAGCAACCCGACATTGGAAACGAAAATGCGGCTACTGAAGAAAACAACGAAGATTTGACTGAGGTAGTTGCTTCAGAACCCAGCAACACCTAACCAAGTAGCGCCCAACCAAGCAGCGCCTAACCGTATCAACAAAAAAATATCGACAGACTCCCTTTGAAATGGCCGTACTTAAACATTTGACAAATGCAAGCAAGCCAAACGGATGAAGAAGAAGAAGCTGATAAGCACTTTCTACTATCCTTTTTGCCTATGTTAAAAAACCTTCCTGTTGACAAAAAATTGTGGGTTCGGATGAAATTTACGGAACTTATGCAGCAAGCCTTGGCAGTAGAACGCTATAACCCTCCCCCTGCATTTTTTGCCCACTCAAGTCACCAGTGGCAGCAGCTAACCAAACGTCCCTAATCATCCCCAATATAACTACCCTAATTGGACGGATGCTTCTCCAAGAGAGCGCCAGGCTAACATTCAGTCCCCTACACCCTCTGAATCGCTTAGTAACAATAATTCGGATGTGTTTAGTGTTTTTGAAGAATTGTAATTGGACTGGACACCTTCATTGCAAAAGTGTTAATTATTTTTACTGCATTATTTAAATGTAAGATTACATAACCTCTTGCATTACAAATATTACTTGTTTGATTTGATATTTTGCTATCTCTCATTTACCTACAACAACAAATACAATTATAATCTATTACAAAATAACTATTAAAGTAATGGATTTAAAATTATAATAAACATGAAATTTGTTCTGAGGTTAAGTGGTAGAGACGACTGAACTTCGCCTCCTTAAATTTTCCTTTTCCATTTCAATATAAAGTAGGAACGTGGAAATAATTGATAACGTTGAAGCATTTAATATATTTTGTCAAATGTTATTATAATCAAATCAGAGTAAATTGTCACATTTTGTTACGTACCTCAAAGTTTACAGCTAAGCGTTCCTCTGCTGGTATACTCAGACGTAGTCTGGTGTCTTGTTTTGACATATCAACTCTCACTAGAGCTAATAGTTCATCAAACGATGTGGCAACTCATCGAAAATAAGAGAAGAACTTTTCATTATCATTACGCAAAAAACTCATTAATGTATAAAAACTGGCCTTGGCTCAAACGCACTGTGTTCATTGGATGAATACCAAATCTCTCTTTCTTTTCTTTTTCAAATAAGATCTAAGCAGCTAACACTAGTAATAAGTCTGCTTCACTTAGAGAAGACATCTTTGCCACTGAGATCTGCGTTTTTGACGGCGAGTGTGGCCCATGTCTGCGATTCTGACGCAACGTCATCGTCGCATGCGATTCTGACGCAGCGACAAAAACGGTGAGTGTGGCCGTAGCCTAATGCAGGAGATGTGACACCCCGCCAGGTGAAAATTTTAATCTCACGTGTAATCGATATCTTAAATAAGTTTTAAACCGTTTGTATTCATAGAGTTTTCAACAGAGTTACAGTTATGCCTTTTATGATATGGGTAAAATTTTTATCTATAGGATAAACAATTAAATACAGTTTTAGAAATAATGAGGTTAGTTTACTAATTAGTACCATGTATTAACCATTCAAATTCAAAAATTCTAACAATTGTAGATCCCTTGAATAAGAACAAAAACTAATAAGTACTGACTATATTATGTTATGTTATTCGTGCTTATATGAAGTTCTGATGATGTTCAGAGAGTACCCAGAGTAGCGAAGCTAAACTACAGGATATTGACCTAAAATTGATTTATAACTGTTGTACCATAGGGCTAGATTATAACGTCAATGTTGTTTGGGATCCAATAACTTATAGTTGGGTGTGCTTCATGTTAATATGTGATATTACGAAATTCTCTCATGGTGAGTCCGGCCGATATGATGTGTGCGCAATATTATATTTTTAGGGGATTTGTAATTTAAGGGATGCATAAAACATATTTACGTTTAACAGTATTATTTCCTCAATCACAGAAGTTGGAAAAACAAAATATAGTTCTTATTGGGATTGCAACACCATTTCAACCTACATGGATGTTTAATCTTTATGAAAACGACTAAGTTTGTCTAATGATTAAGTCATTAGGCATACCTTTTGTCTTTATTTAAAGAGCTACGACGGTTAGTACGATTTTTTTACGTAATTGCCAGTTTTTTATAATTCAGTGGTCCTGTATTTTTCTAATTCGTATATTTTATATCACTGCTGTAATGTTTGAAACGTGTGATGTAGCTGAGCGCTTGTTTGTGAATTCGGGTAGCATTTCTCGTGACTTTGATGTCGGTGCCAGGTACATTCTTGGTATTTCTATGTACAATTCAGTTACCAATTATGACCAAATTGTGTTCATTGCTATGTTTTGTTGAATTATAAAATATTCATGCATATAACCTTGTATTTGAGTTTATATCAGAAGAAGAGGAAAGATATTACTTCACTATCACATTGTAGTTTTGTAGTATACAATGATGCCAAACGTCCGAAATTCTGTTATAATTTTAAAATATCCACTGTTACTTATGAGACTAAAACAATGAATACGTAATGTATGATTGAAAGTTGTTACAATATGCTCAAAGCTCTATTATATGTTTATAAGTATTCAATTTCAGTTTAGCCAGTAAACATGTGCTTATTAATTATTGACCATTCCACAGAACCAATATAATGAGTAATAATTATAGTAATGTGTATATCATTGCAGCTGTATTTATTTTTTAATCAAATTTGCAAATACTATTGTATAGTATGAGTAATTATTTAAAATTAGTACAATTGAACAGTATGAATAGTTATTTAAATTGATACTTACCAATTCTGTCAGTATTATTCCCGCATGGAACTGGAACATCAGTTAGTTAACAAATAGTTAGACAACGGATTAATTTGTTACCAGTATTGACATTCAAACAATGGCTTATTTATTTTACTTTGTATGCATCCAACGTGTATTTTTTAGTTCATTCTATACATCATATGCGTTCAAATATACCATAAACAAGACACATAATTATAAAAATATGAATTTAAATTCTTTATTTATATATAAATTATTTAAGAGATAATAGCTTTCCAAATAAAAGAATATAAATCCATGCTCGAACAGACATTCAATTCTATTGAACTAATTTATATTCCATAATAACAGCGTTTAATTACTGATTACGCGTCAAATACCAGAATGGGACTAGTAATTATTGAAATTAATTGTATTCCTAGACTAGTACGTTTTGACATAAAACAGTTAAATTATAAAGTATTTTACTCACACTCCTTCCATATACTCGTTACATAATTATTTACAATAAATGCTCAATTATATTAAACAAGGTATAGAATCTTATACAACTCAACAATGAGGAATGAAGTATTTCTAACTACATGTTGTTTCAGGTTTGTTACACTGGCTTTAAAATGATCAATAAAAAAGTCCAAGAGCACTGCCAATCTGCGTACTATAGATATTTCTACTATAGATTATTACAGATTTATATTGTAACCCAGAGATTTGTATACTTTGATCCGATCCATAGATTGGAGACTTGTTGAAAAGGGCATACATCATTCAGCTCTCGGCTGTATACCTCACTTCCTAGACACCTGAAAACTTATCCAGACCAATTTGATTTCGCTAAAGATATTTACATATTCTGTACAAGATTTCTATGAGATTGTACCAATATTTGAACTATATTGAAACGCTTTTCGTAACTTTATTTGATTGTTCATTTTTTGTATGTGACTTATTCTATACATATTTTTGTTGTTACCGAAATAAAAGACTAAGTATAAAATAGGTGGGGAAAATTCCTTTCTATGACCGCTAAACTTTATACTTTCTGAACCTCAGAAAATGTTTGGTTAGTCTGTATCACTAAAATATTAACTTAAGTTGCATTATTCTATTAATTAGTTTTATTTTAATATGTAGGATGTTTCGATACCTCTAGAAGTATTTGATTGATCGGTGTGGGAGAAACTAGCTTAGTCCTTTGATTCGTAAGCTACAACCCTGGCTTACATTGAAAACTTTCACAATGCTGAATATCATCCTTAAAGATCACATAGTATTTGTAAACACGTTGACCGAATTGAATATGTTTTTCGAAGAAATATTCTTCTCACGTTTTCATTAACGATTTATTAATATTATTCATACCAATCTTAAATCATGAATACATGTTACAATATTTGTATTTTAAACTTGAATATATTTTACAATTAAAATACTACACAATATCAATCAATAACTTTGCTATGCACTCCGTTATAATCTGGGAATGAGAAAGCAATTACTGGCAGAATAATCGTTGAGGTTGCTTCAGTTCTGGAACCGGAAGCAGGGACGGAACTTGTAATGAGAGCCTGAAGGTCTGTCTGCTGTTCATTGTTTGGTGTACGTCTTCATCTCATTCGTTACACTTCAATGGCGCTGACGTGGAGCGGATTTCAACAGTAATTTATGTGTGATACTCGTATTAGTAACTGATTAAATCTACGCTAGATCTACGAATAGAATATCGAGACATCCAACAAGAGTGTTACAAGAAACTTATTTATCAAAGATTATCGATCACTCCTGAGTCTAAGGATAACTCACATAAGGATATCTCAGTGCTTTCCGCCACACAAATGTTTTGTACCGCTGCATTAAGTTCAGAATTCTAGTAGCCACCAAAATACATGATACTGTGACAAAATATTTACTGCATATAAGGATCCCTGTTGGGATCCTATTATGCAGTATTCATAGCGTCAATGAGGTTGATGATATTGAGCGTAAGAAGTTGTTTCTCTAAAGCATGTACGGGTTGTGTCTTTATTTGGTTCTGGAATTGTAGATATTACTGTAACATTTTGTTACTTACGTCTTTTAGTAATCCGAGGATGCATTTAATAGCTGTCTGTGGTGATGAAATCTCCATTATTGTGGCATTTTCAGTGACTGGAAATGTGAAACATAATAATAACTTAAAACATAATTGAGTGATTATGATCTTTAAAAAATCTGTTTTAATATCTTCTTCTGAATCCTCCGCTTATCGTGTTATTATTATAAGACTTTACCGTGAGGCGATATGTCCATACATACCCGGCTCGGTTAGAGAATTTCTGCTTTCTGCACGGTGTGCTATATCACCCCTGGATGGTGGTTTAGAAGGAGCACTATTCAGAATTCTCTCTTTACTATAAGCTTTATCCAATCACTCTTGAGGAAAAATACCATTTCGCGGACCTTGATGGTTATTTCAAAAGCAAGTCAATTTTCATAAATATCAAATTTTGTTCTATGGTCTACTATTAACTAATAATTACTTAATGGTTAACTTATCATTATATTCGACTCATTTCCAGATAAATTGTTAAATTGTATATCTGATTAAGTATAATTGTCAAAACTGTACCAAAGTATGAATGTCAGACAGAACTCAAGGTTCTCATTACAAGTTCCAACTCTGCCCCCGTTCCCGGTTCTGAACAACCATCTGGCCCATTCTTCTACTTACTGCTTTTTCCTTATCCAGATAACAATGCAAAATTATTGCATGCAGTTCTATCTTTTCTATCTCTATTTTAACATAGAAATTACATAAAACTAATAAATACCACACATAGTTTATAAGATCACATTTTGTACATGGAAATTTTAAAATAACTTGGTAGAAGCCTTAAATTTGAATCTAAAACTACCTAAATGAAACTCACGTCGACATCCTATTCCTGTACATCTACCACCTCAATCATGACTAAACCAATACAATAGATTATCTTTCATTCAAAGACTAAAATAAACTAATATTAAAAGGTATATACGCAACTAGATTAAAGCAATATGTCAAGCTCTTATTCAGTCTTTTCCTTCCAACGGATGAATCTAGAATCCTTGTACATAGTCATAAATAGAGTATGGTATTCTGGTGAATTCAGATCAATCTCCCTAACCTGTAATGCCCTTAACCATCCCGATACGTGCTGTAGTGCCAGTGAAGCCGCTAGCTCTTCACTATTTCGCCAACCGGTTCAATCATGTTATTTCCGAGTATAACTTTCTCTCTCGTAAAAACAAATAAATTTACAAAGACGCACGTTTTTAATGAGAAGAAATAGGATAATTTTCTTATATAGATTTTTTTAAAGTATTATAAACCTTTCCGGCTCATGTATTTCTTTTCTACAGACATGGATTCCTAATCATTAGATATAAAGTATTACTGTATTATACCGAATCCAAACAAAACATATTTTGAAGCTATGAGAGATTACATATTTGAATATAAAGACCATGGGAACCACAATTTAATCTAACTTAAAACTATATTCAGACGATTCCATCTATTGTTATAACACTTCGCTTTGTTTTCAACTGTTTTCAAGCTTCGTCTGTTGTGCATTGGAATACAATAATAAATGTGTATTTAAACTTGCAGTTTATCCAAACATATACACTTTGATAATAACTAAATTATAATATCTCTACTTTTAATTTTAATTACCTAAAACAATGTTATTGGAGAATCTGCTTTTTAATGTAAACAAAAATATGCATTCATCACTCAATATGGTGCCTAAACTATAATTATACAATAGGTATATCCATAAGTTACCAAGGCAATCTAGGCTTAAAGTAATAAATTGATTATATGGTTCATTGAGCCATACACATAATACATCTCACAACAGGATTGGGTTAATTTTCACTTAATCCCTCTCATCCTCTTTAAATGCAAAATGAATATTTTAGTTTTCGTAACAAAAAATAATTGCCTTTTACTTAATTAATAAGAAATAAATCAACGGTAGGAATTGTTGGAGTTATAAAAGAATGATTTGCCAAGTACAGAATCAACAATGTATATAGTGGCGAAAACCAAAAAGGTAATGTAGGCAACGTAAATAAGACTAGTCCTTCCGTCTCAGTCGGAAGAAGTGGGGATATTTTATGACAACGAAATATTATTAATTTATTCTCATGGGATCGAAGTGTACTTAATATTTCGAGATACAAAACAGAAAATTCATAACAAAAGGTTTATAAAATGTTATAATCATTCCAGAACACTTTTCTTTTTTCATATGAGAGATACATGATATAAGATAATCGTTGTACAACGTTTCAACTTGGTTCAGCATTCTTATCGTCAGTTTTTGGCGATAGAAAAATAACCTAACAGTGATATCTCTAAAACCTGGTTTTGGTTACTGGGAATTATATTTGGTGAAGTTATCTTGACGTTTATCTGAAATGCAACCATGAGGATAACTGCAATAGGCTGATTTAGTATACCGATCTAAAGGCTAGTCTTTGCTCAGGAAAATTCCTCCCACAAAGCCCAATTTGACTATAGAGGAGAAAAAGGCCATGTCGATCCTTGAAAAGACGACACGGTCAAAATCTTACCAGCTGATAACGACAATGCTAATGTTTTACTTGATTCAGTAGCGTATGAAGAAAAGATTACGGAAACTTTCAAATTACTTAACTTACGGAAACTGGAAAATATACAGTTTTAAATAAAAGAACCTACTGATTCATTTGAACCCAAAGTAGTAAACACCTTAAGAAAACACAAAGCATATTTATCAGATAAATTAGATTTAAATTAACTTCTCACCATTCTAAAATCCCTGGTATGCCTTCCCAAAATCCACAAACCTACCATTCCTTTCCGGCCTATAATCAGTTCTCGTGATTCACCTTGCAGGGAATTGCTTAAAGTCCTTGTGGACATTTTAATGCCATTGGTAGAGAAAACTGACTCTCTTATAAAAAGAAACCAGGGATTTTATAGAGAAGTCAAAATTTCTTATGTTGACTGAAGCTGACAAACTAGTAAGTTTTGACGTTGAAAGCCTATTCACAAATTTAAAAGTTCAAGAAACTCTCTAAATCATTGAATCACGTCTTAAAGAAGATCAAACATCAAAGGAAAGAAAGGTAATTCCTGGATATACAATTTTATTTTATTTTACATTTTGGTGGGGCGATCCCGACTACTAGTGACACAGGTTTAAGACTGAACATTTTAAAGAAGAAGTAGTTAGTGATTTACCAACAATGCAGACCCCGCTATTGTAAGGCACCACTGATGACACACTAAGCCCGTGTTAAGCCCAACATACCCCTTGATTGATGTTCAGTCAGGCTCGGCATCGATCTTCCGTTACGCATTCTGCATTTATGATACAACAATATCGTTATTCCATTTACATGATTGGGGTGATATACCTCTTACCATGAATATAATGAAAGTGATTAACTCTCATTCACAATAACTTATAGATTATACAGAGAAATAAGTGTAGCACAGCATGTGGTTATCGTAAATTTCCGACAGTAGGGCCTACCTACTGTATGAAACAGACATCCTGTAAATATACTCACTCTCAGACATTTCCTGTGGGTGCATTTACCGTAACCATTAACTAATCAAGTCACTTATTCTATCACTGTAATCGATATTTAAATCTTAAATCGTAATAAAAACTAATATTTAAATTGAAACACACATACGTGGCTCTTCTCAAATAGTTCATCGCACTTTAGGAGACATAACATATGTTCGGGTACGAAGAAAGCCAGGCAGGCATAAGGAGGTCATTTATAACTTTACCGACGTTTAGTATGGTGAGTCGATTATGGAATAATAGGATTATTCTACGAAAACTTGTTTAGAGGATGTGCCCTAATGTATTCCTAAGACACAGTTTTCTGCCATTTTATTTAAAATTTTTGGGATTACATTTCGAAATTAATCCAGTCGATTTTATTTGTTGTAGCAAGCCAATATTGGTGAAAACCTATCACATTTCATATGACTGCACAATGAATTACAATCTATACTATATTTTAATTAAGAATACAACTGAATGGGATTAGTGATACGGTAGCCGACGTGAAGCTTTGTTAGTTAGGACACAATGTCATACATACATTACGGTTGATACTTCATCAGCTCACTATTCACAAGATCGAGTTATTTATATAATTACCTGCATTATGCATACGAAGCAACATTGGGAATATTTTAGTGTGACATTTTCTTTTCGTCTGTTTTGAGTTTATTGGATAGTGGATTTGAAATGAGTGTAATGTAATTACCGTTATAGAAATACACTACTCTACCCTGTCAACCGTGGCCTATGATTATAGATTCTTGCCGATCCAAGAACTCTTACATGGGGCCTACTAGTCTACTTTCAATTTCAAACTTAACTTGTGATTTTGGTGAGCAATAACTAGTGTTTTTAATTATTCAATATACTGTGTAATTTAGTTTCACTACTCCACCTATACCTCTCTAACCAAAATCATTACGTTTTGTAAGCACCAATAACACAACAAAATACATTCTATAGTGAAAGTTTTACTTATTCAACAGATCGATCATTGTTTGGCATCGTGGAGTTTTATTTTGATGGTTTATACATAATGCTAATGCCTAAACTAACCTCGTATTTTCTACAATTGTATTTAATATTGGTTATTCCATATATAACAAATGTACGAGTATTAATACAACAAAGCCATTACTGTAACTCTTTTGTAGAGACTGTGTATACATTGTTTATAATTAATTATTGTTATTATGATATCCTCAGAGATTTATAAAATATACAAATAAGAGAGATAAAGGACCACTGAATTATTTAAAACTGGAAATGGTTGCTATAAAAAATGTAAAAAAGCGCATTAAATATCATAGCTCTTGAAATAAAGACAAAGATGTTTCATACTCGTAATTGTAATTAATTATTTTAATCCAAGAGCCAGTTATCCATAGCTCACAATGGTTCTTTAAATAAATATACATATTTAGTAATAAAGTTATATATGAGTGATAACAATTAGATTTTTAATCAAACATACCAATTAAATTACTCATCACTTTTAGTTTTATGTCTTTTACAGAGATTTCAACCTCAAATAACTGAAAAACTAATATATCAGTTTGGATTAAATGTATGTATTTGCTGGATTTGTCATTCATTCTATTCGCTCTAGTACAATACTAATTTATACAAATCGTGTTAGGTCTTATGTGAAATAAAATTTGTCTCCCATTCATATTACATTACTCCATCTGACATCGTTTGGAATTGTAATTCACGGGGCCTGTAAAACAGTAATGTTG
This sequence comes from Homalodisca vitripennis, assembly GCF_021130785.1. NCBI lineage: Eukaryota > Metazoa > Arthropoda > Insecta > Hemiptera > Cicadellidae > Homalodisca > Homalodisca vitripennis. Next base: position 157,227,629 of record NC_060207.1, on the reverse strand, counting down.
CTACAATAACAGCTTGTTTGGTTAAAGAGTCTACAGAACCACACTTACATATATTTAAAAGTCCCATGAAAAGGTTAAACAACGTACCCTTTGGATTAAATTCAAAGAGTGGACACAGTTTAACGGTAGAATTAAATTTTTATGCGTTAGACGTATTAAAAACGTTCTTTTCAACAATCGAGTAATATTTTCTACCGCTGTTTTATTTTAATTTAAATGCAATGTATTGTATTTATGTAATTCAAATAAAAGCAAATGTATATTCACAATTTTTTATAATGTGTGAACTAAAGCTTATTCCTCTTCATGTTGTCCAAACTATAATGAATAAAATACAATAGGATTATATATACAAACTAGCAGTTACCCACGACTTGGCATACGTGTGCCTAATTTCAATTTTCTAGCATTTCGAGAATTGGGAAAATTTGTGATTAGTGGGTGAGTAAGGTCTTTGCCTTTTATATATAGAGATTACTCAATATTTATTTGGAGTAACGAATTGGTTATTTTGTTCACTGAATCAACAAATAGTTTAAATCTCACAAGCTTAATACAAATTGATTTTAATCTTTGCCGTTATCCCCTTAAAAACAAAATGAATTATACACAAACACAAAAAAAACATCACAAATAATTAATATGGTAATTCGTATCCTTATTAAATGTAACACATTTCTTCAAGTTCTCGGATTATTGTCGTTATGTAAAGGTACCCGTGTGTGTCTAAGCAATCCAAGTCGTCTTTGAAAAATAAGAAGCTTATTGAATTAATTTATCCTCTTTTCTACATGTTTGAGTAAGTATATGGCAATTTCTGTATATACAGTTTTATTTTATTTTATTTTTTGGTGGGGCAAGCCCGACTACTAGTGACATTTAAGACAGAAACTTTTGAAGAAGAGGTAGTTAGTGGTTTGCCAACAATGCAGACCCCGCTATTGTAAGGCACCACTGACGACACACTAAGCCCGTGTTAAGCCCAACATCCCCCTTGATTGATGCTCAGCCAGGCTCGGCATCGATCTTCTGTTACGCATTCTGCATTTATAGTACAAAAAATATCATTACTCCATTTACATGATTGGGGTGCTATTCTGTTCATACTGAACTAAATTATATAACGTGTAATTGTAAATTTTGTTAGATTGTAACACTGAGTCTACCCCAAATTAATGCCGTATCTAAACTGAAATGTATTATTAAGATCCGACCACACGTTCTCAAAATCGGTCTTTCCGTGTGTGTGATAATTTTTGATATAAAAAAATCAGTAACACTACTGATTTTTTGTATCTCTGAACAAATATCCAGTAAACTCCTGTTTCCTTCACATTCTTCCATCGTCAAAAACAAACGTCAAACAAAGAATTATATTATTTTGTAGTAAGTTGCCAAAATACGAACCTACATGGTTGAATATAGATAAAACATTTTAACTACTCGTATCCTTCAATACTCTATTTTATTGATTATTTGTTTGAATATTTTACTATTTCATTCAGGCCAAAGAATAAGCGCGCAATATAAAATGAAACAATTGACAAATTTGATGATAGCTGAGTCAAATTTCAGTTCAGTCTAATATAATTATGCAGTTAGAGTATCGATGGGCGAGCGGGTTACAGGGATGATTTGAGATAGCAAAAGTATTAATCGTGCACGGATTGTAAAATATTTAATAAGTCCTGTAAGTCCTGCATGATAAGTTAAGGCTTTTTGAGTTCACCAACTAGGTACGTAGCCCATGTAATTAACAGTGTTAGTTGCGACAACAGTTTATGGAAAATGGGAGGATAAAAGTTAAAAAGGGCTCGGTCTCTCCTTAAAACTAGTTTACATTAGGCTACTAGGATGGATATAGTAGAAAGACTAGAAAGTAATCTCTCAACTCGTCTAATGTGAACAAGGCAAGTCGCGTGGCGTGACATTCAAGTCGTTTCCGCAAGAAGACAGCTGTCACTGGACTACTGTGTCGTGAACTCGCTCAACTCCCACCATGAGATTTTACTCTATCAAAAAGCCAACCCAATATATATATATATTATATATTATTATTATATATATATATTTATATATTCACCCAATGTAGGCAATCTGCTGAGTGTTGTGTGGTGTTGCATTATGATTACTTCTTTTAAACTTTTTCAATAATATAACTAAACCTGAAATAAAGTGAAGAGAAAACACTACATTTTGCTGATTTCAGTTCGCCTCAAAATCCTACTTTTAAAACTCTCTTTCTCTCTGCGAATTGAAGGATCTAGGTGTGGGCCTACCATAATATTGGCAAACTCCATTCTTTTAGAAATTTAAGTTTCTTTTTTAGTGGATTGTGTTAAGAATCACAATCCACTAAAATCTTTGGAATACGCCTACATAAAGGGTTAACATGGAATGTTCACATCGACTCCATTTGCACTAAATTAGTCTCAGGCACTTATGTTTTGAGGTCTTTAGCCAAATACTGCCGAGCCACGGACTGATGACGGAATAGTATGGTCTGATTTACCAACACCTTGCCTATGCATTGGTGTTGTGGGGCTCTTGTGTAAACAATCAATTATTGAGAGCATTCGGCTTCAAAAGAAAGCGATTCGTAAGCGATTGCCAACAGGAATTTCAGTCTTCAAAAACTTGCAGCTGTTAACTCCGCCCATGCCTAAATGTACTCTGATAACGGGCTATGACTTCCACGAATATGAGACTAGAGGCAGAGACAACTACCGATCTGGAAGACACAGAACGGTAGTTTACGAACATTTACCTTTGCAATCTGGTGTCCATGTATCAACAGATTGCCAGATTCCATTAAAAATGCACAAACGCCTAAGGCTTTAAAACCGTGTCTTAACGTTTTTCCGCGTTAATGGCATTTTTTAATGTCGGCAAGTTTTAGCATGTAAGTGGGAGACCAACCTTTTTGAAAACTGACCCTGGCGTGAGAGGAATAAATTATTCCCAAATTTGTATTTGTAAATGATACACTAGTATAAATAAAAATTACATTAAATGCCTGACCTTTGCCATATAATGTATATTGTATAAAATATACAATAAAAAATTTTAATTGAATTGAGTTAAATATTTATCTTCATTTACCTACTTAACTGAGCAGGATTATCTGCCAGTGGTTAGATGTGATATTAAAATCTTTAATAAATTAATAAATCCTACAGTCTACAATGAACTTGACAAGAGTGGCACTGCTCAAGTAGATAATCGCACCTCTCAAGCCTAGACGTGTGGTCGGGTATGAGGTAAGCCAGACGGGCAGAAGGAGGCCACTTATCACTTAACCCGTCCATATTACGGCGAGGCGATTATGGTGTAATAGGATTATCTGGCGAAAGCCTGATAGAGGATGTTTCACACCGGCTTACTCCATTACCGGGTGGGTTAACTAGTTAAGATTAAATGTTTTCATTTTCTTTAGGATATAATCATATTTGTAATCTTTATAATTAATTAAACTTTAAAATCATTTCAATTTTGCATAGCAGAAAAACTAAGTGTAAAAAATGTTGAACAAATTTAATGCGAGTACATTAATCATTTATGTAAGCTTGACTGATATACCTCTTCTTTCCATATTTTTAAATTCACATTCAAGGGAGATACATTTTGTACAATGTATTTCAAAAAGAGCTCGCTTGCAATCTACTACATTAAAGTGAGAATAGTTAAGTTAAGAAAGTTAAGATTAAATGTTTTCATTTTCTTTAGGATATAATCATATTTGTCAACTTCATAACTAATTCTAAAGTGTAGTTTAAGCATTATAATTTTGGCATAGAAGCAAAACAGAGTGTAAAATAAAATTTGATAAATAAGTAAATAAATTTGATGCGAATTCATGTTCGATAAACCTTTTCTTTCCATAGTTTTGAGATTCACATTCAAGGTGGATACATTTTGCATAGTATGTTCCACAAAGTGCTTGATTATATAATCTATTTCTTTAAAGTGAGCATAGATTATAACAGTGAATTTTTTTCATTTCAGTGCACTCTTGCTATATAGCTATATAGTACTCTCCCTAACTCGCCGGAAATGGTGTATTTTGGTTTCTCGTCTCTATCAGTGGCACCAATTTCAAATTCTATAAAAGATATTGATCCTACCACCAACTGATTGCTTAACTTACTTTGAAGTGAAAATGTTTTGTACCAGTATTAGAAGATATTATTACTTTGCTGTAAACCTGTAATTTTTCATGGTTTACAGTAACTAAGTGAATCCCACCGTTTTACATATTTGGCATTTAAACTGAAGAGATGCATTTATGTAAATACCTAAGGTGTTGATTTTATTTATTATGATCCCATTTTATTAATTGTATAACGTAGAGTGATTTCTTTGTAATAAGAAAAAGGAACTACTAAAGTATCAGTACTTGAATAATATGATTTAAATTTTATTCACAAAAATTAAAAATTACATATTATTCAATATTTATTTCAAACAATAATTAAGTTATATTACACTGAAAAATATGAAATAATCGTATAGCAATACAAAGGGCTTGCATCATTCATAATCCTCATTTTCATAGAATTACTCAGCAATATAGATTTAAGAACAAAATTTCAGATAGTATAACAATAATTTTACATTTTTGCAAGAACATTTATTAACTAAATTGGTATATTTTGATGTATTTCAAATCAAGATTTTATTCAGATATAATTATCAAATGTTATAAATTATCTATATGAATCTACGATACATTTACAACGCTGTGTCTGACGAAACTCACTAACAGTAGACCTCCCCCGCATCGAGCCCCAACATGGGCTCTTATGGGAGGGAGAAATTCCCTCATTTGCTGAAGAAATCCCCTCATGTGCGGGAGAACTTCCCTCCTCACACTCTTAACCTATCAAAATGTTCCAAATTCTGGGTGTTTTGGGGTGATTTGGGTGTCAAAAATCGGTGTTTTTTTTCGGTAAAATCGGTGATTTGTTTGGGTCCTCACACTCCCCGTGAGGGAGAAACGAGGGACGGAGGGAATTCCAATATGGCGGCGGGGGCGGGAAAAATTGGCGGGAACAGGGAACATAACCTCACTTTCTTAGATGGCTGCGCCCATGAATTGGCGGGAACTGGGGAACATAACCTCAATTGTGAAAAGGGCGGGAAAGTAACCTCACTTTCTTAGATGGAGTAAACAAGAGAAATAAAGACGAATCGTACCTTATTGTGTGATGTGGTGATTCGATGTGGGCCTGGATGTGGTTTTCGGAGCATCCGCACTACGTATAGTACCCAGGTTAAAACATTATCCAGTATAAAGAATCGGTCCAGAGAGCTGGTAGACATCCTACGACTGGATAATGTCCCGTCCCTTGGAAATTAAATTTGGAATATAAATTTTGAATGTGAAGCCAATTGAAGAAGCTTAATAATTAAGAATAGAGGTAGATCTGACGGGAGAGAGAGGAAGGAGTGCTGGCCTCTCAGGTTCCACCAATCAGAGCGCTTAGATACTATTTACATCCAATCAAGGACGCGCTTATTCCAGCCAGTGGGGAAGCGCGGAATTTTCTTGTTCAGAACTGGCTAACTCAGGTCTATTTATGTTACAGACTTCCTCTGATGACGTCACATATTGCTACGTGTGTGGCGGGGGTGAAGAGTGCCAATGTGAATAGTTGTTTAGAAATAGTATAGTAAATTAGTTTTTACCCAAAAATGTTTTATTTTAAACTCCTGGAACCCCTATACTCAGCTTCTATACATCGACTCAATCATCACACAATAAGGTCCTCACACTTCCCCGTGAGGGAGAAACGAGGGACGGAGGGAATTCCAATATGGCGGTGGGGGCGGGAAAAATTGGCGGGAACAGGGGAACATAACCTCACTTTCTTGGTTTCCCGCTTATTCAATATGGCTACGCCCATGAATTGGCAGGAACTGGGGAACATTAACCTCAATTGTGAAAAGGGCGGGAAAGTAACCTCACTTTCTTAGATAGAGTAAACAAGAGAAATAAAGACGAATCGTACCTTATTGTGTGATGATTGAGTCGATGTATAGAGCTGAGTATAGGGGTTCCAGGAGTTTAAAATAAAAACATTTTTGGGTAAAAACTAATTTACTATACTATTTCTAAACAACTATTCACATTGGCACTCTTCACCCCCGCCACACACGTAGCAATATGTGACGTCATCAGAGAAGTCTGTAACATAAATAGACCTGAGTTAGCCAGTTCTGAACAAGAAAATTCCGCGCTTCCCCACTGGCTGGAAATAAGCGCGTCCTTGATTGGATGTAAAATAGTATCTAAGCGCTCTTGATTGGTGGGACCTGAGAGGCCAGCACTCCTTCCTCTCTCTCCCGTCAGATCTACCTCTATCTTAATTATTAAGCTTCTTCAATTGGCTTCACATTCAAAATTTTAATATTCCAAATTTAATTTCCAAGGGACGGGACATTATCCCAGTCGTAGGATGTCTACCAGCTCTCTGAACCGATTCTTATACTGGATAATGTTTAACCTGGGTACTATACGTAGTGCGGATGTTCCGAAACCACATCCAGGCCCACATCGAATCACCACATCACACAATAAGGTACGATTCGTCTTTATTTCTCTTGTTTACTCCATCTAAGAAAGTGAGGTTACTTTCCCGCCCTTTTCACAATTATTGAGGTTATGTTCCCCAGTTCCTGCCAATTCATGGGCGTAGCCATATTGATTAAGCGGAAACCAAGAAAGTGAGGTTATGTTCCCCTGTTCCCGCCAATTTTTCCCGCCCCCGCCGCCATATTGGAATTCCCTCCGTCCCTCGTTTCTCCCTCACGGGGAGTGGGAGGACCCAACAAATCACCGATTTTACCCGAAAAACACCGATTTTGACACTCCAAATCACCCCAAAACACCCAGAATTTGGAACATTTTTGATAGGATAAGAGTGTGAGGAGGGAAGTTCTCCCGCACATGAGGGGATTTCTCCAGCAAATGAGGGAATTTCTCCCTCCCATAAGAGCCCATGTTGGGGCTCGATGCGGGGGAGGTCTACTACCAACCATTAAAACTATTGAAAACTTTATGTTAATACATTCAGTGATGTCCGAAAAATTTATGTTTCTATTCTCCATCACATTAATTTCGTACGATATAATGTGTATACATATATGAATAGTAAATCAAGAATTTCTAAATTCTGATTACGCATTATAATTTAATGTTGACTTAAAATTGTTGTAAGGTGTTGATTTTATTTATTATGATCCCATTTTATTAATTGTATAACGTAGAGTGCTTTCTTTGTAATAAGAAAAAGGAACTACTAGAGTATCAGTACTTGAATAATATGATTTAAATTTTATTCACAAAAATTAAAAATTACATATTATTCAATATTTACATTTTGACCTAATAAAAATGGAGAATTATGGTACTATAGTATCATTGTGCATCAAAATTCAAAACAAACTAATGGTGTGACTTGATAATTTATTTGTGTATAGGGATCATTCTTCAACTTCTTCAATATATTAATTGTGTAGCAAAGAAGGTTATTCATACAATAATACATACTTGATTTAAAGTATGTAATATATAGGTGTTTCCTTTTGATGCAAACTATAAATGTTATTGACTATTGTAGCAAAGTTTGACTCAGTTTAAAACTACTGTTAAACTTGGCTCAAAGTATGTCTGTTATATTTCTTATCTCTGAATAACACGTCGTTATTTAATACCTTATACAAGTTATTTTTAAGGATTTATTTTGATGTTATCTACTTTAAAATGCAGTGGTAACGCCAAATTTGGTTAAAACCTATCATGTTTCTATGTAGAGTAAATTGCAATCTATTCACGTCTCGATAAAGAATAGAGTTGAATGCAAATAATAGCCGGCTTGCATGAAGCTTTGTTACCTGCGACACAATGTCACATGATCTTCAGGATGGATGCAACTCATCTTCATTATACCAGTGTAGATTTCAATACAGTTATTCTTTTGAAGCAATGAAAACAAGAATTGATATACATTATTTTAAATAAATGTACCAAACCTTAGTACAATATTAATATAATAATTAATATAATTGTTATATTAATTCTTTTCATTTAATACTTGTAGACTTACATTTTTTAAAGTTTAGAAGAGTTTACAATTTTGTGCAATTATAACTATCTACGTAGAGCAGTGTGCTACACCAAGTTTCACGTAATAAGCTGAAGGTACATTCAAGGTTTTAAAGCTAGCTTCCACTTCTTGAGATGTCCAGTGGACAGATAAATAGTTATTTAATCGACAGAAATGTTTAATTCCTTCGCTAGACATGAGAAAAATAGTGCCAGACTAATAAGCATTTGGCTTCAATCACGCTAGCTCCAAAGCCCATAGATGAACATTCACCATCATTAGACTCATTCTTGTTTATGTATAAATGAAGAATCATCCAAAATTTAAACTCTAAAGATAAAATGTTACAGACAGATTGGCTACATGTGTTACTCTATTACACGCTAAAATGGCATATGATTACCGATAAGACCATTCCAAAAGTGTCCGCTAACGCTCAGCCAAATCCCACCGAGTGACAGACACCATCAACGAAATTGCGCAATATGATAACATCACAACCAATCTTATACTTTTCCCTACTGAGGTATCATAGCTGACGAAAGCAATCAAAACTATTAAAGCAGATTAATGACCGTAAACCTGAGAATGATTACTAAATGATTACTTTGGACAAATATTTCCTGTTACAGCACTTTTATTCACTTCACTATCCATTTATTTGTTTTACTCTATTCGTTCACAAAGATATGAAGTAAAATGTACTATAGTACATCATCCTACACGTCTTCATCCAGCCATATCGTTAACAAAGTTATTATGCTTTTCTTATAGGGTAATCTCTAATAATTTAACACTTGTAGCGAGCAAGTCAGGTATTTAAATGTACACTATATATTACGATTTTGTATAAAGCTTCCTAAACAATTTTACAGACACACTGATCGCATTCGTTGTCGGCACGCAAATTCTTCAAACTCGCCAAATAAATATATATTCAGCAAAAGCTCACTTGTATTAGATGAAAATTGAAAATCACAGGAGGAGCTATTAAAACGAATGTTTTGAGGTTACGAATTCTCTGCGGAGATATAAATGTCACAACACAAAATCAGGTGCTATCAATATAATGCCTATAACAAAACTACCTGATATATCGAGAAAAACTCCTCAGTGATTTGTCGACGAAAGCCTCAGTGTTACATCTGTTATATTTTCTTGTAACCTTTTCACACTAAGGGTTGAGTTGCCCTTTTGGCCTCCTCTATAGAGCCACAGAGATAGGGAAATTCACCCTCGACACCACTATTGTGAACGTTGTGGCAACAAACGCACCTCTGACCTTTGCTTTCCCGCGCAGTGTCGTCCTCCACTTTATTATTGTTTGTGTTTGTGTTGCTCACAAAGGTCAATTGATTGTTACAGATCGGTTCAGGTTTTGTGGAGTTTCTTTTAAAATTTGCATAAAACTTGTTTTATCTTATGTCTCCTCAAAGGAACTTCTCTTGAGAAATAAGTGAAAAGTAGCATACGTACCATTCATCAAGTGATATTTAATGTTAAAGATTAGAAAATTCTACAAGAAATGTTATTTGGACAACTTACAGAGTTTGGACAACTATTTGTTCAAGAAAATTAATATTAAACTATTCTTAACAATTAATGCACATAATTTATAAAAAAAATATTGACCTCAATAGTTTTAGCAATCTAAAAATAAATTGGTTTATTTATTACAAGCACTGACTCAAGGCTTCGTCTACAAGTTATCTGCAACATTTTATTTCATGTAAAGAACCACGAATTGAAATTACGTAGATTACGTAGCTTTCTTAGTGAAAGGACTTAGAATGTAATACGAGAAATCCTATGATGTTTTTTAACCGGAAGTAACATGTATCTTGTATCAGATACACATTTCTCAGTTTTTGTGGTTAAGAGGATCAGAAGATGAGAAAATTGCCAGTAATTTTTATTTAATTTGTTTGTGCTTCTAGGACAACTTCTGGTACGGATTAATTATATTTCCGACGCCAAATATGAGTTTGCTCTTTTGCCTTCCAAACGTATATATTTATATATGTATTTAAACTATATTATTTATATTTATAGGCCTGTGTATACTTTAGTAGTAAGATTGAATTCAAAACAGTACATCTTTCTAAATTTAAAGGGTATAAATGTTTTTACTGAAAATAAAACGTTTAACATTAACGCAACATTGATAATAAAAAAACATTTCAATACTTACGTTATGACATTTGTAATCCATCCCATAAAACGACGGAGTTCTGTACAATTAAAATATTTCTTTAGTTAGGGTTTAGAGGAAACAAGAATAATAATAAAAGAATGTATATTATAAACAGCACATTTGATGTCAGCTGTGGCATCCTTAAAGTATATATGTCCTTAAAGTAAGGACATATATAGAAGTCCTTGAGTTGAGAAAAAGTTAAAATCTGAATTCAAACATAATAAAACAGACCGCTTAACTCAGTCTAACGTGCAAAACTGAGCCGGAAGGTTTTAAACCCGATTAAGTAAACAATTTGACCATTTGCATGTGAGTTGAGTAATCACACTCCGCCAGAAGAATGTTGAGTTTGAATCCATGGTAACGTAAACAACAAAGTTAGTCACGATGAAACATTCTGTTGTTTGCTCCCAAGGGTCACGTATATTTGCCATCGGGAAATTCTCTTTGTGTTTAAGAGCTTGAAAATAAACATAACTATCATGTGTTCTAGTCTTCTATGTAAAGCAAATAAATATTGACTCAAACAATATACCACTAGTTTATGTTTCAGTGCTCATGGCAGAGAGAATAATTATGAGATTGCTTGGCAATGAAAGTATTTATTTTATATAAGTGAACTGACTGATACTATTACCTTATAGCAGGTACGTCATCACATATATGCATAATAATAATTTATGTTCAGTGATATATTTTTGTTTTTTCAAAGCATGTTATTTGACACTTGGGGAACTTTAGAGGATAACATGAGCAATGAATGGTGAAATTGACTTAACTTTACTTTGGATATATATGTTTGTGATTCTTACCCAAAAGCTTACTGCTCATTCATATTTTGTATTCTAAATAATTGACTGTAGGATATATATATATATATATATATATATATATATATATATATATATATATATATATATATATATAAAACCTCTTGGAGCTGTTCAAGTTTCCAAATTATTCAATGAATTTACGTAACTATAAGATCAATAAATTTTTTTCCGCTTACGAAGTATTTTTTATAGTATTCACATCCATTTGAAAGTAAACTGTGATGTAAGTTTTTAACTAAAATGATCCATACATTTTATAGATAAAAAGATACTTATCATAATAAAATTAATACCAGATTTCATGTCTTATGTTAATAAAAAATATGGAATTTGGCTTTCCTTTTAGTGATAATAGTGATTACATTTTAGAATATGATACTGAACATTATAGGCAACTTGAGCAAAATCTTAAGGTGGATAGCAAAGTCTTTTCTTAGATAGCATCTGTTGTCACTTTACTAGATGCAATATTTTCAGATAGCAGGTAAACCGTACTGTAGTTCTTAATATTTCAATTGCTGAAACTTTAAAAGCGAATGAGGCGGATATGTGAATGCATATACAACATAAACTTGAAATTCAAAAATTCATAACGTTTTGTTATTTTGCTAGTGAATTATCAAAATTAGACATAGTTAATGTAGTAAAAGGTATTTATTCGTCAATGTAGCTAATAATAGTGAGAATAAGCAAATTTCGAAAATGTTATGGATAACTAGCACTACATTCATTGCCAGCGAGTATCACTAAATAAAGTTAATAAAAACCATCGTTAACTATTATTATAGCTTGTATATTAGATCCCGTGCAAAACTTTAATAACAAATGGCGCTCATAGGAGCTTATTTTTTTAATCAACCAAGTCACCTAATTTGAAATGAGATAATATAAAATAATATTCATTTAGCATTGAAAGTTTATTTTTCAAAATAATTATATGAACACGTTTAATTGTTTTACAGACGACATAAATATTTCCAGAAACGTGTTACAGCATGCTCCGCCAAACTTCGGCAGACAAGTTTGGTAGTGTTTTGTTCATCTCAGTTCGACAAGTTCTGACGTGTCACCGCACGCCAGACAATCAGCGCCGCATACTTTGCAACTGGAACACGTGCTAGCAAACTGTCAACTTTCTTCCCACCTGAACAATAAGATTATTATCATTCATTTCCATTTTCTTCTAATTTTTAGAAGAAGAACAAAATTTTTAAATGCTTTAGTAGTAAAAGATTTCTTTACAACCTTCGATATAAATTAGCTGCTCTGGCAGTTTGTCGGAACTCATAGGACTTGGCATTGGCTCTGCAAAGTAAATTTACTTACAAGTTAAGTAGGAATAACAATGAATAATTTGTGAATAACTAGTAATAAACATTACAATTTATTTAGTAAGTTACAAATATTATATTGTAATCAAATATAATATAAAGGTGACTATAAGAAGACATGTTACAAATTAACTCATTAGACATTTCACTGAATAATAAATATAATCGGAACGAAAAGTAAATTAACATAGTAATTTTACAATGAATCACATGTTTCAAAGAACAGGTTTAATCTAATGGCATAGCCAGTTTCAAGCGTAGAATCTGTGGCTTAACTAACTATTTCGGTGCAAGAACAAGATAATTCCAGGTGTTTTATGTCAAAGAAATATAACTTCTTCTCTTTAATATCTTATGGAAATATTGATTTGTAGAACATAAGTCAACATTTTGAGTGCATAACCCTGATGCACAGTTACAAATAAAGACATATACGGACAACTTTATATTATTAATAATCAAATTCCAAATTACTATTCCAAATTTATTACAGTTTTGCTTTTGCAAGTACTAATAGTTTTATTCTTTATTAAACCACACTGTATAAAATTTAAGATCCGGCTTATTGAAACTACTAAGTTTCACCGCATACGAACAATGCTCAAATTATGTAAGTTAAACTTCTCATAATGTCACAGCCTTATGTGTATTGTTGTATAATTACTGAAGATGCTTCATTTTAAATATGTAACCAATACACATCCAAACCGTCATTATGTTTTTCTTTTGAAATGGATATTTTTTTAAATATTTAAATGGTGGAGTACAATAACGTTGCAATTTGTTTTCTTTCCCAAATAAATTATAACAATATAAAATTTCAAAAGTATTTGGATTTTCTATAATTTTATGACTAAAAATAAGGGCGTAAAAGTGCAATAAGTTTAATATTGTTCCTGTGGGTCTAAAACCAAGATGGCTTATACAATTGCAGGAATTGAAGCTATTAATAGAAAATAATTAATTATTAATTTAGTGCTTGTACGTTTAGGAAATGTAAAAAGGACATTTAAAAATATGTTAAGACCAAAACTAATATGAATTTTCCAAAAGTCAAGTTTATATAAAAGTTTAACCTATTACAGCTTACCTCTTACGCTGTGTTTACGGACGCTCGCGTTTATGAATGGGTTTCAAAAGATACGCTAAACAACAAGCTTATATATGGACCATTCGCTTCGCCTTTACCTTGCATAAACGAACCTAAAGCCGCTTCTGTGTGAATGCCGGAGGTGAATAGCTGAGGCTATTATGTTATCTACTTGTTTGTCTATAACGTGAATAGATATTAGCCATTCGTAGCCGTCAAAGCGACAGGGGTTTAACCATCAGCGTTAAATTTGAGATTGTGCCATTATATATTTTCAAAGACATGAAGTTTGTTAGGCGTAAAATAAACAACAGATCTTTACACATAAATAATTCTCTGGAACTTTTGATGAATATAATGTTATACAATAGTTTATGCCCTCCTTTTATTAGCTCAGATTTACTATAAAATAACGATTTTAGGACCTAATGTTTCAACATTTCCCGAGGGAAGGCTCCCGCACCCCCTCAACTTACTGTTCTGGAGGGTTTTCCATACCCCCAACTCCCCGGTGTTCCGGAGACCCCCCAGAGGAGATTTCTGGGTGCGCCACTGGATAATTTGCCAAGGTCCACTTGTAAAACAATATTTAGCTTTGAGATTGACTTGTATTTATTATGATTCTAATGGGCTATAAGTGGAGAGTATTCGATTAAAATTATTATAAAGTCGCTTTGTTGAAAACAAATATGCTTTTATAACACGTTATTTTAAAATCTTAGTTTCTTAATTTAAAGATCTGTATATCTCCATTAACTATTATGGTTACGATATTGGATTTCAATTAAGAATTCAATATTTCGTCAATCGTAACTATAAAATTTTTTGTACTAATCCTACACATTTATTTAGACTAAATTAACCCAATTTAATAAGATATGGAATTTTCTCAAGAGAAAATTGTTTTGGAGAAAATTTGGAATTTTACCAAAGCTTTTAGCAAAAAAATAAGTCCCATAGATTATACGTATGATTATATTTATAAAAGAAATCTTTCTTATTATAAAGATCAGAAAATTACCGCCTTCAGACGTTATGAAAATTATTAGTTATATATTTCTATAACAAATTTATAAAAAGGATATCAAAAATCCGTCACAGTAATTTGGTTATGTAAGCCCCAGTGCTTATGTGGGCGATGACATACTTTGTTTTAACATTTCCTAATGAACAGGTATATTGCCCACCAATATCCGACTACGGATATTACGAACGCTGTGGTTTAAGGTGCACCTCTGACCTTTAACCCTCTGTGAAGTCTTCGCCTGCGGTAATAACGTTGTTGATAGTGTGGTCAATTACAGTTTCGTTTGCCTTGTTCTGGTTAGGTGAGCTGATTGGCCCTGTTAAATGATCAGTGTTATATATTCTTTACACTTGTATTTTGTTCAGTATTTTATAAAACAATTGTCTTGTCATTGCTTCATAAGTGAAACAGCCCTAAAGAAACTGATGGCAAAGCCTAAACCTAGAATCATTAAGCTTGGTGTAATTTTATATTTCCAGAAAGCGACTAAAACTACACCAAAATCTTACTGTGGATAACTATCAGTTTTTAAACCGTTATAAGATTCGATTTCATGCATATAATTATAAAGAAACGCTTTAGGCTAGCTTATTCCGTAGAAAATGTATTATACATTAGAGGGGATCTACTAACTAAATGCGTGTACAATTCCCGCATAAATTTGTCAAAAGTTTGATGTCAAGTTATACTTATTCAACTTAACCAATCTTGAATTGTAAGTCGTAATCATAGAACAATTTCATTGTTTTTCTATGATAAAATGCTCGTAATACCTTATAAAAATATCATAATTGCAATATTACATTACAAGTTTTCTTTGTTTGTTATTTTTGCCAACGGTACCTGTGCGATCTGGCATAGCTACTGAAAAAAAGGTAAATTAACATCACGCATACAATAATCTTTGAGGAGTTAACATATAAAACCGTTCAATCAATTAACTTATAGCTGACATACAAAATTTAGTCGCAAACTTTGGACCATCGCCTGAGAACTGTAGAACCAAACTCTGGTGTAAGAATGAAACAATTTGTATTGTTATGGGTTAAATAAAATAAATGCTTAGTTGTATGCTCAGGAAGGTCACGATTATTTGTTGTCTAGACCAACACTATTTCACTTTTGTGTCTGCAAATGTAAATATAGAAATTCTTATGTTGAACGCCGTTTTGCTGTATAAAACAGAATAAGTACTCTGTCTCACTAGTTCCATTCAACTATTAGTAAAAAAGTAGGAGTTATCCTTTTCGAATCCGTTACTTCAATGCCTTTTACCAAACCACATTCGAGAACCATCGTTGTAAACAAAACTATGAAAGTAAGCTCTCTTCGGTATGCGTTCAATTCGGCTTCAATTCTCACCTCTTCAGCTAAAGAGTTTTTAAGCAGCAGTAGGTTCAGTCGACAATAATTCTATGATATAAACACAAAATTAAAAGTACATACAAAAATGAGATAACACAACTTGTTATACCAATTCTATAGTATTTTTTTTATAGTCTGTAATATTCCATTTGTTGCTTTCGAATTGTGTGAGGACAATTTGGACAGAACCATGAGGCGGTGTTCATTGTTGCTCTCTGTTGTTCAACAATGGTTATTTCTTACTATCACTTTTTCTTATTAATTGTTTTCTAATACTCATTAATGCAGATTTTTTTTCTCGATGTAAATGTCATTTCAAATAACTGTATAGCTGCGCTATATACTACTGTACTTTTTAAAATAGTTCATTGATATTTTACTTTTCTATTTTCGTCTGCATAGGTATTAAAAAACTATGTGTATTTTCAATGCAAAACTTTTATTTTCTTATATTAAAAGTATTTCCATCTCTCTAAAAGTTTAATTTATTATGTTATTATTATTATTATGTTATCATGTTCGTGAATGAAACAGATATAAAATAATCATAACAATATTTAAGTAATCAAGAACACTATAAGAAACAATTGAAAATGTTGCATATGAAACGTAACCGATAATACTGGAGACATTACTTAAAATTTTGAATGTCTAACGTTTAAGTGTATAAAAACGATAAAAATACATAATTTTATGAATGTATAAAATAAGAATAAATAAAAATCTACGGTAAATTTACTTGGAATGCGTTAAATATATCGTAAATTTTAAAAATAATAAATTCATAAAGGTAATATTCAATACTAACAAGACTGCTAAAAAATTGTCATAATTATGCATTGGAAATCAGTATTAATGGAAGAAATATAATACTATTAAACAACACAAAACAGCGTACGTTGCCAATAAGAAATCTCTGTCTGAAAAAATGTAACTGCAAATCCAAAGTTTGTTAGTTGTATTTCAATAGTACCAAAAGGAGCCAACTTCTTATGGCGTCTATGGAAAATGCCAAGTAGTTGCGTATAGAAAATAACTTACCAAAGCTTTCTTCGTCCTGATCAAAAAGAAAATGTTAGTTTTTATATTTTGGCACTTACTATATAGTCAAGATCTACTGATCATTTAGACATGATGTATTTTAGTACAAATAGAGCGAGGATCTGATAATTATATATTGGATATTACTGACTGATAAGTAACAGTGTCACTGTTCAAAATACACAGCACTATTCTTTTAGAATATTTCCAAATTAATTGTGTATTTATCGAATGAAAGAGTTAATTGTATTATACACGTATTGTAATATAAAGTATAACATTTATAGTTTTTATACAATCTCACATATCTTTACGAACATTTTCTCAAAATTTATATTGCGTTAATAAAACTGCCTTAGACGAAAGACCTTCGTCTAATTATAAAATCAAATACGAATTCTAGGGATTCTAGGAATCTCTGGTGATCCGATTATAAGGGTTTCTCAAAGATTAAACCCGGGAACATGGCTCCAACGTATTACGTCAGATAATCTGAACTGACATTCTTTTATTGTGTCTATTGAGATAGATAGCACCAATATATCCTTGTTGGTGTAAAGCATAAGTCACTAAAAAAGGCAACGTAACACTTGAGTTTCGTACATTGGTACACTGGTCAAACATATAAAGAGCCCTATGCTTAAAGTGCAATATTATGTGCAATATTTTTAATAACCCGAACAATAAAGATATTTTAATAAATTTATAAGTCCAAACTTTATCATTCTAAAGTCAAATCTGATAAATATAATAGTAATCCTGACACGTATTGCCTGATAATGTTTTCTTAAACGTTCAATGGTTGCCAAAGTTTAATGTAAAACATATTTTAAACATTAATAATAAACATGTAATATTTTTAAACATTTAATACAGTATAAAAATATAAAAAATTAAAGGCAATAGCTTAATATCAATTTTCTGTAATTCATAAAGGACTATACATTTTATTAAATAACAAGGGGAGTATGAGTATGTTATAGATACGGGCAAAAATATTCATTTTATTTGTTTACCACACGGACACAAATGTATTCAAAAATATTCATTGATCATACATCACTGTATTCATTGCATGAACGTTTCTCATTTGTTTTTTCTTTCATTTAGTGTATCATTAAATAAAAATAGCTTATTATTTAGTTATAACAGTGTTTTTCGCATTTACTTTTGTCTGGTATACTTAGCTATTTAAATTTAATATAAAACCAAAGACGATTGACTAACGAAACAAAGATTAATTTACTAATATTAGCCATATAAGTGTTTTACCAACAACAACGAAAACTAACAAACCTATAATACCAATCAGTATATTTCGTATACCACACTAAAGCGATTTGTTACTCTCTAATATCCTCTAGTTTTAGTTTGAAACTATTAATTTATACTTAAGGAGTTATAGTAACAGAGGAGGTTATTATAAAACTTTGTTCCAAACAAAAAAAAACTCTTCCTAGTTGGCCATCCTGCAAGTAACACCATGGTGTAACCTCAGTTTCCTTACAACTTCTTTACGTGTTGTAAAGATGTTCCTAATATCTAAAGAAGGAAGGTTATTTGTGCTATTCACAGGCACAAATTCAGTGTCATTTTTCCTTTTTCCTCCATCATTCCATTTTATCTATTGTAAGCTGGAATAATGAACCTCTGGAAGTTAACATCCTAGCAGACCCTTCTCCAAGCGTGGATTAATCCACAGATATTGAATTTAATTAAATTATTCAATGTTATATAGTAGAGATTGATCGATCTGTTTGTTTAACTCTGTTAGTCTGTTTATTTGACCTATAAGCGAATTTAAGTCTTCATAGTTCGCCGGGGAAAAGTTTTATTCCTGGAATTGAGATATCATATCCTTATTATTGTTTCCCGGGTAAAACAGGATCAACCGCCAAGTTCTTATACAAAATATAGTGTGAAAAGTGTATGAAAGGCAGGTGTTGATGTTAACAGGAACATTAAAAAACATTTCATTAACAGTTTTTTTCCAATGTTCACATAGCCGTCTTCTAGAATTATATCATAGATACCGATAATACATTAACTACGAGAGTACCTCTATTTGTAATAAACTATTTGTAAAACTGAGGAGTTATTAAGTGGAAAAATGATAATATCGAAGAATAATATTTTTGAGTGAGTGAAGTAGGGGAAGGCAGTGAGAGTGGCATTGATTGTGTGTGCGGAGAACAAGGAGGAGTTGACACCATTCTGTTCGAAAGTTCAAGTGTCATTCCTTCTCCATCCACACCCGACACTCCTCTGTAGGGGTACTACAATATATTTAAAACATTTTCCTTGTAAAATTCTTTTAAAAATACATAGTTTTCTTTTTCAGGATTTCTCACAATTAAATTGGCAAGGAAAAGGTTCAAGACTGATCACAGTGCTTTGATCTAATACATATAATATAATATAAATTTTTAAAATGGTGCACATGGTTTCTATTCGTCCACGAAGAATTGTTAGCATTGAAAGTAGTACTTGGAAGTATTTTTAATTAAAATCATGGGAATATTTGAAAAAAGGATATACTTGTGCCATTTAAACAGAATATATGAATTATGATTTAAAACATTAATGAACAGATTAATTATTAATAGACAAATTATATGAAAAACGTAACGTTCTTTACGTTATATTTTATTACAAACGTTATTTTCTTACGTTATAAAGATCATTTCTATTTCATACAAACTCAGCACTTGTGTATCAAGGTACTAAGACTATATTCAAAACTTTCTATACGAATACGTACCCTAATCAAAGGCATTTTCAGAACTACTCATTGTTAAACTAGTAAAGAAACGATTTAACGTTGATTATCGTATAATTTACATACAAATGTTTAATGGTATTTCAAAATCTTAAAAGTAGATTTGATTCTTAACATTACGTATTTTACTCACAAAGCCTAAAATAGTAATATAAAACCATTAACATGTATTAATGTTGTTTTTATTTTGCAATATGTAAAGCCAAATTATTTCTTTTTCGGCTGATTTGTGTAATATAAGAATGTATTAAATAGTCCATTGCTGGTTGTAATATAAAAAAGAAAATAATATTAGTAAGCTATAAGCGAGAAATCATTGTAATATTAATATTCGATTAGCCATTATTATTCTACTGTTAAGTGAAATTCAATGCCCATAGTCCCTATTATTATAATTATCTAAATAAAGTCAAATGCAACTTGACCAACTTTGTTTCTTTTTATTAACGCAAATCAAAGACGAAATTCAGTATATATGTGTAATATACCAACATATGCACACTATTCGAATATTATCAGTCACATTATTATTTTGTTTAATTTCTCCGCTTTAACTTCTTAAATAGTATTAATTTAAAATATCACCCGTACATAAATAGGAGATAACACTATAATTTTACTTCAAGCTAAATCCACATCATTCATAGTTTAAAAGTTACGGATAATAATTGAGACAAAATCTGAAGTAAGTGAGATTCCATGTGTGTCTGCCATCTGTAATTATCGAACGCGAGATGCGTTGTTGTTCTGGTAGTTAATTTATACAACACTGATGGTATGACAACTGTAATGGATGAGATTCTAATCTACTCGTATCACTTTCGATAAAATATCTATCATCTTTATATAGTACAAATCAGTGTTGTATAAAATAACCTCATTAACTCATCAATTCAATGAAAAGATTGCTACACATTAAAATACATATACACCAGAAGAGGTACATATAGACGCTTATAACTATTTATATCTTCAGGCTTTATATATTAGGTTTCGAGATGATGGACTTTCTAAACTTTTGAAAGTGTTATGAAACATGTCAACTATTAGAGAGTCAATGTACCACCAGCGTTTTAGAACTTTTCGTATCTAATGACGCATCTTCCATTGTGAGACACAAATAAAATACACCTTTCTTTTGATTGCTTTGTAATGAATATTTACATTACTATATTAATATTATATACAGAAATAAAAAAAATCACTAAATTTATCACTATTATTAGGGAAACTAATAAACACATTAGTATATTACTGAATATTTGCCTACCCATAAGTATAATGATGAAATTTAACTATTGTACTGTTCGGCCAATAACTGTTACTAGGCTTATACAAGTTAATCGATATCATATTCGTTATTGTCTCTGAAGATGAAGTCTAAATGAATTACTGATTTGAGAATTGTAGAGAAAACATTATCATTGCTTCATGTCCTGTGTTCCATGTCCAGCGCGAGAGTATTGCCAGTATCAGTGGTATTCTAACTATGATACGTGAACTTTGACCTCCGTTCAGTCTTAGTGCTTAGTCTAATCGCGTTAGTGTCTGGTATCTAAGGGAGGATATTATACAACGAAAATAGTTGACAGTTATTAAGATACGCGTAGGTGAGTAAACTACTGCCTTTTCCACAACAATTGTCGTTAACTTAACAACTCGATAAGACTGCTACTAAACCGTACTCAACTATTCTCTTTTCTCCACGCACCACCATTCAGATTTTAGAATATTACTAGCAGTTGCCCGCGGCTTCGCACGCATGTTCCTATTGAAAAACAGTACACTATATTCACGTATTCTTTTTCTATCACATTCTAAACATTCCTGAGATAATTGATAGTCGTTCATTCGTGAGCCTCTTGGGCGCATTATGAAAGTGTTTTACCATATTCCGTGCCTCTATATTTCTTGGTTTTGATAGGTGTTGATAAGTTATCAGTACAATTAATTTAACTTATATGGATAAATCTCGATAAACTAATTAGGTTATATAGAATCAAATTCGGTCTGTTAAAATTAATTTTCTGTCTAAGATATTTCCAGTATTATTGTGGTGTTTGCCTTGTGCTCTGATCAAGAAAATGTATCAACGAAAACCAATTTAGATCATAAGCATCTTCTTTCGGCTCTTTTAATTTACCTTCGGTCTAAACAAATTCGATTACCTTATGTGCAGACATGTACGGCTTTTTGGGGTGGTTTTTATAACAACGTTTAATAGTATTTTCATTGCATTAGATAGTTTATTGATCATTGGTGTAATCTAAATTTTAAATTAGGCAATAACTTCTTCTATGCAATCTGCTTTAAATTACTGATCAAGCACGTTACAATAATAATTTTCTAAATTTTAAATGTAAACAAATAATGTTTCTGCCCCTTTGATGAACTTTAGCTGAAAGTATTAACAGCAGCTGTTAAGTATCAGTTCACTTTGTATTACGTGTGGTAGCGCAGTCTGCCGGATCGAAGGTAAAACATTCCAAAATCAATAACAGTTTATAAATTAAATATTGATTAAATAGACAAATTAAATTGGACCGAATTGTTAAATCTAAACCATTTTCGAATCTACCTTTAGACACACACAAAATTTCATCAAAATCGGTCCAGTCGTTTAGGAGGAGTTCAGTCACATACATACGAACACAAGAAATATATATAGAAAGATAACATTTTTATTCATTTAACTAAGTGTTTCTTCCTTAATGTAAACATTCAGGCGATTCTATCTCTATCAACATTGTATTTGATATATCTATATGTCTGTAACTCATCAGGTAAGATAAACTAAACATCCAGCAGGCCTAACTCCTTACCTTACAGTTCACTATTCCCACTTGTCTAAGAATTATCTCTGCATCCACTGGTGGTCCACATGTTTCATTATTAATATTACGTAAGCAAACGCCACGTAAGAAGACTGTTTCTGAACATTTTAGGAACACTAAATTCCAGTCAGCAACTTCCTTATCTATCGCTCCAGTATCTCCACTGATATGGAAATCATTCATTTAAGTCGTTTCGGCATTTATGGTGTGAATGGTGTCAGGTCACCCCTATAGCTTTATGGTTGAGATAACCGTATGACTACTATTAAACTACGAGTGTTAGGTGATACAAACCACAGTACTCCACGCAGTCACTCATATCTCTCTGCCTCTATACATGGCTGTCAGAGTTGGCAAGTAGTTCAAGACTATCAGTTGTATTTCAGTCATTACAATTAACATTTACAGTAAAATACTCAATACAAAGAATCCAACTTACGACAGATGGTACAAATGGGTTTTGTTCGATTAATGTTTAAAAGTCGAAGATTAATATGACTTGCCTTTATACAGAATCTATAAAATATTTCTTCTTCTAATTATTATGAATAGGTTCTACGAGCATTTATATACAGGAATGTTAAACATAAATATGAACTATATATAGGTGTTTAAAGTGGGAAATTTGGACAAATTAGTAACTGGGTGCAACATAATGACTAACTTTGTATGACTTCAGGAAATTACCTATTTAATGGTGCATAAATTTAAAAATTATATACGTTATGAAATATAGTTTACAAAACTTGATGTTTTTTGTTCTTAAACTACGAGTGTTAGGTGATACAAACCACAGTACTCCACGCAGTCACTCATATCTCTCTGCCTCTATACATGGCTGTCAGATACTACAGGCATGTCATTTCCTTTAGTAATTTTGCATGCACATCCTGTACATGTTATATCCCATTTAGGGGTTGATTACGAAATAACTCCAAATACAATATAAACTGTTCCAATTACTCAAGGATGGATGGAACAATCAGCACACCTCCCTTAGATTGGAAACCCCTTTTGCTAAACAATTTACTTTTGAGTAATTTTGGGAAAGCCTTCAATAATATATTCAAAGAGAATTTTTCCAATATTTAAAATGGTTTAACTAAAATTTGTATACCACGTCAGAAGAAGCCGGGAACAGATGACATAGGAGTGACGCTTGAACTTTAGGACAGAATGGTTTCAACTTCTCCTTGTTCTCCGCACATACAATTAATGTCATCCCTCACCACCTTCCCCTACTTCATTGGTTCTAAAATATTATTCATCAAAATTATTACGTTCTCTCTTTTCGGGTGTCACCATACTTATCATACTTAGACGTTTTCTTGTATTTAGTTACTATCTCCAGTTTAGAATAAAACTCTAGACGACAGAGATGTAAACGGTGAAAGGTTTATTTAAAACCAATGTAGCTGATAATAAATAAAGTAGCTCTAAGGATTAAAAACTTACTTCAAAATAAATATAATACACTTAAGTGATTTAATGCCATTTATTGTAAGGAAATTCACATAGGGATATATTATCGTTGGCTTCGTAGCAACACGTAGTAAAAGCAAGTAGAACTCGTAAGTTTGTAGACAAAATTATGATTTCAAGTAATATTGATACAATATGTTGATACAATACCCAAAAATTCCAATTCAAGTTTGGTGCGAAATTTCCTTTAGAATTATATAGGAATATTTTGTTAAATGACAAACTTAGGCTGAGGAAATGGTCTTTAAGAATTTTCATTCACAAAAATTACAATGGAAATTTGGAATATTCTCTTAAAATATCAAAATATGTTGTAGCGTTTTTATTATGTTTTTGCATAGTTTTAGATATTCTTTAAGAAATTTTAAAAATATCTGACTGAAAATTCAACAAAACAAATACAATAGTAGTACCCAACATACATGTAATATTTTGAAATAATGGGCAGAAAACTTACACTTTCCTATTACTTTTAATAATATTACTGAAAATCCAAAAACTTATTATTTCTTTCTCTATGTTAAGCACCATAAATATTGTAGATTGTTATATTTGTATGATGAATTTTTAGTGGGCGGAATGTAATAAACACGTTACACTTTCAAACCTTTAGAAACCCTATCATATTAATTCATAGACGCTCGCTAATGGGACCGCTAACTTCACAGGTAGAGTTGTATATGTTCGAGTTGTAAATAAATTAGGTACTTTGATTCTATTTTAGAAATACAAAATCAAATTCTATGAAAATTTATAACAACTTTCCCAAATCCCACAGTGTTTTGAAATGCCACTGCTAAAATCCTTAGGAAATAACGAAATAACATAGAATTGTGCATATACAAACACATTATCTCATGCTCTTTCGGTCTCCGTCCTACTAACTTTGACCTGATAAATTAGTGATTTTGTAGTAGTTGGGAGATGTGACAACTTGCAATAACCATCACTTACCTCACGATTGATTGGAATATAATTTGCAGATGGCGTTGCAGCTTAAATTAAAATGCTAAAGCTTCGTATGAACGCAACCAACCCGCAAAGTAACTTCATCGCATGCGTTGGTAAGTTATTAGAATGTCATATCAATTGTCTTGTGCACTAAACACATTCTTTACTAATTAGCTTATTCTATGTTTTTACCGTTGCCAACCCCATCACCCATAAGACCAATGTAACGAAAGTTTCATTTCTCTTTAACTAACAGAAATCAGAACTCCCAAAGGACCATTTTCAATAACGATGATAAATTTATTGAATAGGGTCATAGCAACACTCTAAACTTCAAAACCCTTCATTGAATTATAGACTATGTGTATTAAAGATTCACTGTTTGGTATTTTGGTATAAAAAACCAAAGACCTTTTAGAATAGGTACTTTATTTACACTTGAACGCACAAAAGAGTAGCTTTAACAGCAAATAAACGCGATCCTCGGGAGTAAACAACCGAGTATTCGTTGTGATTCTAACTTTGTTGTTTACGTAACGACAAGCTGTAAAAGTGATGCCGGTTTCAGTCACTCTTCTGTCAGATTTGGATCTCAACTCGCGAATAATATAAAAATTTTCTTTCATTCCGATTAAAATGTATGAGGTCAGTTTTATACGGTATATTTAGAAAAATGGGTATCTTTCCATTTAATCTGAAAATGTTATGTTTTACCTCCCTACATCCACTTAAACCTGCCCTTTGTCATTCTAACGCTATGTCCGTTAAACAGAGTGAGTACATCAGAATTTCTAATATAGTAAGTAACAACAATTTAGACATAACTTGGTAATCTCTTTCGGAAACCACATCTTATGGATAGTTAACATTATGAACAGAGCATGGTGAATTCCACTAGGTTGTACACTCGAACCCTTACTTTTTGATTTTTATATAAATGCCATAGATACTATACCATCATATACTACGTTTCACGCGCACCAAATACTTTTATATCTACGCTCACAGAAAAATCATTCATTTGAAGAAAACAGTTCATAGTCTCAATGATGGTGAAAACTACAATGAACTAGACTGAACGTAAAAGCCACCTGTATTAAAAGTACTTACTGCTGAACCACTCTTTGACTGTCCCACGGTAACTGGTAATTATAATAACACTTGTTTTCCATATTTTTATTTCATTATATATGAAATAACTTTATTTTTAGGCAACAAACTATACAGAACCTATAAATATTGCATTAACCTTTATCGGTCACCATGGCACCCCTAGGCTTTTTCGGGTTAAACGGAAGCATTCTATTCATATATAACACATTGTTAATGATAACAGATTATTCTTTTTTTATTACTGCAAATTTCTGAAAATGTTTAACTACCATAAATGAGATCCATGATCCATTCACTCGTTTTTATCAGTAATCCCAGTCTGCAAAACAAAGTATATAAGACCCTTTACCATTTAGCAGATAGCGTTGCATCTTCAAATGCTAAAGCTTCGTATGAAAACAACAAATCCGCAAAACAACTTTATCCCATGTGTTGATAAGTCATTGAAATGTCATATCAATTATCTTCATAGTACAAGTTCTTCACTAATTTGTTTATTCTATATTTTTCTCGTTGCCAACATGGTCACCATTTTAAATAACAATGATAAATTTATTGAGTACGGTCAGAGTTTCACACTAAACTTCAAAGCCTTCTAGTACAAATTCTCAGTAAATTATAAATTAATGTTTAATACAGATTCAAGATTTTTTGGTGTAAAAAGCAAAAATACATTTAGAATTGGTATGTCTATTTACACTTTCAGACACAAAAGAGTAGTTTTAACAGCAAATAAACGTGATCTTGGGAGTAAACAACCGAGTATTCGTTGTGATTCTAACTTGGTTGTTTACGTAACCATAGGCTGCAACAGTTATTAAGGTTTCTGTCGCCCTTCAATCAGAGTTCGATTGCTCAACCCACAGACAATGTAACGTTTTTTCTTGAATTGTGATTAAAATTTAAAGGCAGTTTTATACATTATATTTATAAAAAGTCAGTTTCCTGACTCCATCAGAGGTGAAGAAAGATAATATAGTTTATTCACATTATAACCACAACTTCCCCTCCAAAGTATTCGATTTAGGAATTCAAATTTGTATAAATTTTGCATTATTAAGAAAACTAGATTTGATAACATTCTGCGGCGATACAGGTGCAGGAAATCCCCGCACTGTATCCTCTGTCCCTACCATTTACTTGCTGAGAACCTGTACATTTGTACACCTGATAAAATTACTTTTGGATACACGGTATATAATAGGCATTTTCAATCAGAGGGTAATAAAATTAAAACCTATTCCAAAGAGAAATAAATATAATAGTAGGTTAGAAATTATCGTTATTGCTCATTATATAATAAATAGATTTTATTTGGCTTTCTGTTTTCAATAGTTCCTCTGAGCTGCTAAAAATCTTAATGGTTATTACCATAGCGGTATCTTTCCTAACACACATGATAATGGGGGCTTATCAATCGTACATTTTCCGATCTTTTCGTCGAATATTCCATTGATGTTTGTGATATGATGGAATACAATCTTGATGCAAAATAAAGTTTCTATTTTCATAATAACTCAAACTCTATTTGGTAACAAGATGGTTCGTTCATATATTCCTGTAGTCCTACATGACCACATGACCTTATATACCGTATTCCTTAGTAAGCTGACATTTAGGATACACTGAATTGGTATTTTTACTATATTTTACTTACTATATTTTATCTAAGCAAAATAGGTATATTGTAAACCTTTAAGAAGCAAAAACTAGTGATAAAACTCAGCAATCTCGCTTAGCTTACCATCCTATTAACACTTGTCGAATAATCACATTCAGATATGAAAAAGAATATGAGACCATGATAACATATTTCATAACTTCTTATTTAATAAAACAGAATAAACAGATTCCTAACAGTAAGATTCTTTTCAATCGTATTGTCTTCGAAGCATGAAAATCAATTTAACAGTTTAATTTAGTCAGTTGATAGTATATTGTTTACATCTGTATTATGATAATTAATAACTCAGGTTTTAAATGTAACTTGCCGATTCTTTCAGCATTGTTCTATAATATAATAAATCATTTTGTTTTAACGTTTAACACATATAGCATGTGATCCATATGAGCTGCTGCATTTTACTCACACAGACCTAGCCACACATCTAAATTACAGTATTAAAAATTAATATAAGCTTAAAAATGTTTAGATTTTCTTGCTACAAAATTTCACTGTTTGTAGTTTTCTTCTTCATCTATAATGAAGGAATCGGAAGTCAGAAGTGTTCGCCTTTAGGAGGGGAGGTAGGTTTCTTTGCTTATTGGTTTTTTTTCTATGTATGTATTTGATATGAAATTAAGATAATATGTATTAGCACAAAAGGAATAGTACGGGAATATTTCAATTCAAGTATGTTGTATTATTTTAATATAGTATAGATGCAACTAGGTAACGTTTGTACTAATTTGGGTTCTTTTTTAATTTTACTAATATTTTAATACGTTTTAGAACTAAATTATGTACTAGTGTCTACAAAAGTTTAGTTTAATTGTATCCACTGGCCTGATACTTTTTACGCCGTTTTCCTGCATTAAGAAGCCCAACTATAGGAAATGAGTTTAAATTCTCTGCCACGTAATAATAAGTTCAATCTTCAAAATCTATTACGCTCTTATTTTTCGTTTTACAGTTACGGGATAGTTTTCTCTTGTCAAAGATATTAATGGTTAATGGTTCTCTTATTATATTAAGTTGATAACGTACAAAAAGGTTTGACATTTTAATCCTGAATACTCAATAAAAACATTATTTAAACTAGAAATCGTTTCGATGTGTATTAAATGTACGTTTAACTTCCATAATTACAGGTTTAAAATGCAGGCATAAAACTATTACTGTATGTATTACGTACCTAAAACGTGTAGCACTGTATTTATGAGGTTGAACACAAGATGGCCGCCAATATAGATTTTATAACAAGCTGGCTGTTAATAAATAGATTTTAAATGACAATTTTTTTTAAAGACAATTCTATATTTGATTATAAAATCGTAGAACTTTCTGTAGAAAATATCTAACATCTTTTATATGATTGTGTTTTTTATAAGATCTGTTAACAATTACATCTGTATTGGACTGAATTCAAAATTAATTCCTTATGTATAATACTTAGGCATGAAATACTCTTGAATATTTTAAAAATCCTCCCTTTTTATCTACAGCATTCTGAACACCAAATTAGAATATAAAGTATAAAAAGCACTACCGGTACTACACTCTATAACGGTGGCAAAGATTCTCCCGTATCCCTCGATTATCACTTCAATCTATTTGCAAGACTGGACTGCTATTATGTATTAAAGTTGTATAGCTTAGTTTAGTATTTACACAATGTACTCTTTATACAAACTTTGTTGTTTTCTGTGTGGGAAATTTATACGACCAGACAAACCAGACGTGGAGTGTAGTCCGAGACTGGACTGCTATTATGTATTAAAGTTGTATAGCTTAGATTTAAGATTAGTATTTACACTACGTACTCTTGATACAAACTTTGTTGTTTTCAGTGTGGGAGATTTATACGACCGGACAAACCAGACGTGGAGTGTTGTCCGAGACTGGACTGCTATTATCTATTAAAGTTGTATAGCTTAGTTTTAAGATTAGTATTTACACTACGTACTCTTGATACAATCTTTGTTGTTTTCAGTGAGGGAGATTTATACGACCGGACAAAGTCCACGTGGAGTGTTGTCCGAGACTAGACTGCTATTATGTATTAAAGTTGTATAGCTTAGTTTAGTATTTACACAATGTACTCTTGATACAAACTTTTGTTGTTTTCTGTGTGGGAGATTTATATGACCAGACAAACCACACGTGGAGTGTAGTCCGAGACTGGACTGCTATTATGTATTAAAGTTGTATAGCTTAGTTTTAAGATTAGTATTTTACTACGTACTCTTGATACAAACTTTGTTGTTTTCTGTGTGGGAGATTTATACGACCAGACAAACCAGACGTGGAATGTTGTCCGAGACTGGACTGCTATTATGTATTAAAGTTGTATAGCTTTGTTTTAAGATGAGTATTTACACTACGTACTCTTGATACAAACTTTGTTGTTTTCAGTGTGGGAGATTTATACGACCGGACAAACCAGACGTGCAGTGTTGTCCGAGACTGGACTGCTATTATGCACCTGCTTTTGGAAAGTCTGGTGTTTGCATTGAAAATTATGACACGATGATAAATCTTTGACAGATATATGACTAAGATATTAAAAGATTGAAACATTATGTTAATATGTTATTTACTTCAAAATTGGCCACAACAATATACAACATTTATATTTATATTAGTCGTATGTGTGGCAACCATTTATATTTATCCATCACTTAGTATTAGGCAAATAGAAGTTTTATATTTTCCGTAGGCTTTGAAAATCAGCCACGAAGTTCATCAAAACCTGCCGCAACTTTCGGGACAGTGATAGAGTTATGTGTTTGTTAGTTAGCACTTTTCCCAATTCGTATTTCCTAAAAGTTTAATTTGAAATTTGTTATAAATTTCCTACTGACACATTCCAATGAATGTTGAAAAGATTAACTTCTTAAGATTTACTGCTTAAATTTACATCAATTAGGTATTGATAGTTAAGAAAGCGTTCTAAAATGGTGAATGCAATCTATAAAAAGATTATTTTCCTGCCAACCAAACATTTCCTCAAAACCGATTCAAACGAGAAAGTACCACCATATACAATGTGCACTAATCGGCACTTTGAGTGTTAATCTATAACCAAAAGTATCTCTCATCCGTTCCCTAACATCTCCTTTACATTTAAACCTCACGTATTCACATTTAATTTAGACACTGATGTGTAGGATGAATACTTAAGTAAATCGTTAGTTTTTTATTGAACGGGGACGGTCATAATTGTTAGGTGTATTAGATCACAACACTGTCAATCATGTGGATTTTATATTTGTTTGTTATTTTCAATGTATACTAAATGTAATCGGTCATATCGCTCAGAACATAGACCAAAACGTTATATCTGAGTCTTTGACGAGTTAAATTCAGATTGATTAGTCTTGCCAAGGTTCATGAGTAAAACTCCCGCAGCTAGAATATTGTAATCCAATCGTATCAAAAATGAGACGTCATGTCTGTGAGTTTAGAACCCAAATACTAACGGAAGAATGCAGTTAGAATCCCAAGGTAAGGTAAACAACAAAGTTAGAGTTACAATGAATGCTCAGTTGTTTGTTCACGAGGGTCACGTTTATTTGCTATTGTGAAATGCTCTTTTGTGTCTGCGAGTGTAAATATAGTCATTCCTATTCTGGGCTCTGTTTTA
Source organism: Homalodisca vitripennis (assembly GCF_021130785.1). Classification (NCBI taxonomy): domain Eukaryota; kingdom Metazoa; phylum Arthropoda; class Insecta; order Hemiptera; family Cicadellidae; genus Homalodisca; species Homalodisca vitripennis. Next base: position 157,196,172 of record NC_060207.1, on the reverse strand, counting down.
CTGAAACATATTAATTATTTTTCCTAAGTGAATACAACTTGTTTATACTTCCGTTACCAGTGAAAATGTTTGAGTTAGTCTAATAAGACAGCAGCTATTTCGTAGTTTAAAATGAATACACAGAAGAGATGGTTAGAGGGAAGACTCTATATTATAAAAGGATGGAAATCATTTAACGTTATACACGGATGTGGATACTTATTTTCGCACGAAACATGGTAATCATTGTAACTAGTGGTTGGTGACAAAATATTAGTGTGGTAAGCAAAATTGTGAGTGGTTCTTATTTAAGGTTTTGCGTTTGCTGGAGCACTACTGGTTAGAATGCATTATATTTCCAATGTAAAATTTGTGTTTGCATTTGTGTCTCGATAAACAATACATAGGCCATGTATTATTTTTCATTGAGTTTAGATTCAATACGTATCAGAAATATAAGTGAAAATTTTCATCTTTTCAGATTCCATCGAAAACTTTTCCATCAGCTGTTTAGTAGAATATTTGTAAGTTTCGAAAAAAATACACTTTTTAAAGAAAAAACGAAAATTGATATGTAATTTCAATATTTTTTAAATTTATTTTTTTTTATTACGATAATTTGGTTCTAAATGATTCCTTTTAGATTCAAGCAATTTTTGATCAGATTTTGGTCATGTCGATTCGCATTTGTAGATAACGGTCTCTCAGAATTTTGGTCACCACTTCAAAATCAATAATTACTCAATTTGATTATTTTTACTATTAAGGAATGATTTTTCCTTACCAATATAATCATCGGGTCAAAATGTACATGCATAAATACATATATAAGTTGGACTGAGAGGCCTGCTACAGTAAAGAAATTACCTACTTTTGGCTTCCGTTCCGCTTTGGTGGAAGTGAAAAATCCCAACATTCGGCTGTACCTTTACCATTGAATTACATTGGTTCTAAATGACTTGTGTGTACTTCGCATTGTTTTCTAGATAATGTGTGGCAAACTTATGCGGACAAAGACATGAGCATGTACTCACAAAGACGTGAACTACTATATACATTAGGCTAACTTAAATGATTTCGTTACTCCTAATATCTATAATAAGAATGAGATAATATTATTTGTCATTACTATATGCATAGCATGACGAAAGCTGATATTTATTTAAGAAAATACAAAGTACTGAAACTCTACGTGGCACGTTGCCTTATGTAACGCTATGAGGCAACGTGCGTCACATAAGGTAATAATTATAAAGACGCTGTCAAAAATATTACCTATCGTTATGGTAAAAATATTTTCTTTAAGTAACTTTAAAGAGAATTTGTGCGTGGTATTTCTGAATAAAGGCATGCTTTTGTTTTATTCTCCTATCTAAGTAATGTACATGCCAAATGTCGTTAAAATCTATCCTGTATATTTTACGTGATTGAGTATCATTAAATATCCAAAAAACTGTTCAAAATTTCACATTTATAATATACGCATAACATCATAGTATGAGATATTTATGGAGATGAGTACGCAAAACAACGTAACGCGGTTTGAGTTTTGATTATTGTCGATTTATTGATAAATAAAATTTACGTCCTCAACCTGTGAAGTGGTCCACAACGTAGAGGAGGGGAGAGTAACATGGAGTAGGATACAACATTGAAAATATGATATTTCATCAACAAACTGAATATCTAGAGGCCAAAACGTTGGAGTCCTGATTGAGTAACATTGAGATATTATAGATTTCTATAACAAATTTCATTAAGCAAATTTTAAGGTTTCAGTAGTTGTTATTGGAAAATCTCAGGTTGATGAACAATACCCACACCTACGAATTATGGTTCTGCTTTAATATTATTTTTTTTAGTTTCTGTCATTTTCGTCTTTTTTGAAACTACAAAGATTGGTGTGGTGGAGCTCTGATGTCGGAAAGTGAAACAGTTTCCTTTACAAAAATCAACCCAGAAAAGTTTTGAAAGGTAACCTGGTATATTGTGTGCAAAATAAACTAACCTAACTTCTTTTTCGTATAATTATAACAGTAGACAAACCAAAATAAGTCAGTAACAAAGGTTTAGTGCTAAATTTGAAGATAATTAGTTGAACGATGGTAATTGTAATTGTAATGGGTCTTGTTGAATTATTTTAATGCATTTTATCGACAGAGTGTGGACAATGCCTTCTTCATTTTTATTAAACCTGCAAACCGGTCTTGTTTTATCATTTTCTTGTTGATACCCCATATTTCAGACTTTATTATATAATAAAGATAATTAATACAAGAAAATTTTATTTTACTAGATATTGGCACTAACATTGTGTAATTCCATTGTTGATTGAGTGTTTAAAAATTTGTCTAAAAGGTTTAAAGATTTTTATCAAGATGCGGCCAGGAAATACCTGAAGGTACATATTGGTTTCTCCAATGTGCGTATCGATTATTCGAAGTTGATATCGGATTTTTCCATATGGCTATCGTGGTACATCCCTATGGTTGACCTCGGTTTTCGGGCTTCAGAACATCTATTTAGCTAGTGATAAAGTAACGTACCTTCAATGGCTATAGCTGACATTGGCCTTCGATCTTGGAAGACTGTCTTTAGTCAGACGTAATTAGATGAAGATAAAGGTAATCACAAATATTGTCATCCTTTTAGTGCTTGGACCGTACTACACTGTATTTATTTCAAAGTTTAGCTACACCCCATTCTAGTCTATTCATCAACCAATTCTACGAGGATAAAACTCGTCCTGAAGGTATTTACGTCAAGAGTCACGGTTAGCGATATCCACCTTACAAGAAGAAACCTATATGAACCCTCTAGAAACAGGCATGAAATTAAATTAAATGAATGAAATGAAAATTTAGTTAATTTTGTGAGGCGGACTTAGGGCTGTTTTAGCCCTTTCTTCGACTTATATGCACGTTGGAGTAAACTATATCCACATCATAAGAGCCGATATGAACCACAAATATATACAGGGTGTCAATTAAGTCTGGAACCTCTTTTTTAATTTTTGAACCATAATAGAAAGAAATACCACAGTTCACACGTGCTTACTGGTAATAGTAACGCACACATCTGCCCAATTACCGGCCGGATAATCCCTTTGGGGGACGGTCCACAAGGAGTCAGACATAATTCTTAAATAGCAGCATAGGTCAAGTTTGGTATCAAATTAAAGGTCTTACTTAGCAGAGTACAATGCTGCAAACCGGACTTCAAAAGGTGGATTCATTCAGTAGTTATAGCTATTTGAATTTTAAAACAATTGAACAATGTAAATTATTAAAGTATTACAAGTAAACACCAATTTTTAAGTACCTGTGATCAAAGTAAGTGTTAAAAATGTTCCCCTACCATCGTCTGGCAATGTCCTAGGCGGTTGTAAAAGCCATCCACTGCATTTTGAAGGTAGTCACAAGGAATATCTTGAGCTTCCTGGACTATGAGATTTCTTAGGTGCGCCAAATCTCGAGGCTTAGTACGATAAACTTCATCTTTGAGGAATCCCCAAAGAAAAAAAATCCAGCGGAGATAAATCAAGGGAACGAGCAGGCCACTCTACTGCACCACGTCTTCCAATCCATCTGTGAAGGAATATTGTAGCCAAGTATTCTCTAACAAGGAGAGCAAAGTGTGGTGGCGCGCCATCTTGTTGGAAATAAATTCTCTGAAATTGTCGACCAAGAGCAGCTTATAGTGCAGGAATTATCTCATTTTGGAGCATTGCTAGATACGAGTCACCATTTTAAATTACCATTGATAAATAATGGCCCCATAATTTGATTTCCTATAATACCTGCCCAAACGTTAAGTTTCTGTGGATGCTGTGTATGACTCAATCTGCCACTTCCACATTCTAACAGTAGTTGTGTTATTGGTAATAATTATTGATTCCTGGCTTCGATTACTACATTGTCAGATGATGGGAGGGGAACATTTTGAAACACTTGCTTTGATTACAGATACTTAAAAATTGGTGTTTACTTGTAATACTTAATAATTTACATTGTTCAATTGTTTTAAAATTCAAATAGCTATAACTACTGAATGAATCCACCTTTTGAAGTCCGGTTTGCAGCATTGTACTCTGCTAAGTAAGACCTTTAATTTGATACCAAACTTGACCTATGCTGCTATTTAAGAATTATGTCTGACTCCTTGTGGGACCGTCCCCCAAAGGGATTATCCGGTCGGTAATTGGGCAGATGTGTGCGTTACTATCACCAGTAAGCACGTGTGTGAACTTTGGTATTTCTTTCTATTATGGTTTCAAAAATTAAAAAAAGAGGTTCCAGACTTAATTGACACCCTGTATATACATAATTCAAGAAACACATGCGACTAAGAGAAACCATTCGATATGTCGAAATGGACGTAATATACACATAATCTTGTATTTAAACTTTTTTTCGTATATTGTAACATCACAAAATATTAGGATGAAATGTAATAATAATTGACGCTTTCGACTTTACGATACAAATACACGCAGAGACCTGTAGTTTATCTAATCACATCAGAACGGCGGCGGCGCTCCGTTTTCTATTTGGTAAAGCCATCGCAGGATCGCGGGAGAGGCTTTTTCTTTCTTGTTTAGGAGAAAAAAGTAAGTAAGCGATACATAACCTTTTACGTCAGTGCTCGTTTATTAGAAAAATATTCGAAAAAGGCTGGCGCTGAATCCTAGACACCCAAGAATTTTTCACTATAGTGCGAATAAACCTGTTATTCAGGGAAAAAGTTAAATTGTTAGGACACTGTGTATGGATAAAAAAGCTTTATTTTAATATTCTTATCTAATATTCTTCGATAAGTAGCTTTTTATGATATGCTTATTTATGTTTTGTTTATTTTGAATTACATGTATGTTTTTAAAATTCATTACTAATGAAGTAACCCTTTCAGTTCTGTTCTCTTTCGGTTTTATTCCGGGAGGAAATATTTTAAAGTTTTAAGTCTGGAGCGCGTAGGCGGCTTAAGTCTTAGTAATTAACTAGGTAAAATCCTCTGACACTGCTTCGGCAAAGACTGGAGCGCGTAGGGCGGTTTACGTCTTAGTAATGAATTAGGTAACATCCTTTGATACTGCTTCGGCAGAGTCTGGAGCGCGTAGGCAGGCAGCGTAAGGCTTACCCGTTAATTTGAGCTGTTTTCTTTCATACTGCTTTCGGCAGAGTCTGGAGCGCGTAGGCGGCTTAAGACAGTCGATAATTAGATCGTTTTGTCGAACACTGGTATTGCTGTCTGAAGCGCGTAGGTGGCTTAAGAGAGTCGATAATTAGGTCGTTTTATTGAAAAACTGGTCTTGCTGTCTGGAGCGCGTAGACGTAGGTGAGAGGGCTTCCTCTACAGGTAAATTTACCAACTGTTTTCCTTTCCTTGGCGATGATGATAACCGACATTTCAGCGATGTTAGTGATACTCGGTTTCTGAGCCTATTTTCTTTCACTCTGAAAATACTTCCTAAGCTTTCTGTGGTTACTCTTAAAGTATATTTGTGACTAATTAAAGATTTATTCTATCTCACTAAGAGGTACGTCACAATTTAGTATAGGAGAAAGTATTACGATTGTTGTTATCCCCAACTTAGGATCAAAAATCAAAGTAAAACATTTTCCTTTGTTGGAGCCTCATTTCGTTTCTATGCAAAGCAAACCCAGAAATAATTAGTGTCCGAGCTACCAGAACAGTTTTGAAGACATTTAAAAAATATGTTTTCCGAATCATCCAAAAATAAATAATAAGGTTTTACTTTACTTTGGATTCCGCACCATCATCATCCTTTCACCATATACTCTATTATGTTGCACAAAGTAAACATATATAAAATATTATGACTATTTTTCTTTACTACAACAGGCCAATGTTGTATATCTGTAGAAGGAGAATACAATACGATTTGAAATAACGCCAATATATTATAAAAGGCGAATATAAATACAAATTTTTAAACAAATACCTGACATAACGGCCACGTTACTAGAGTTCCCGAAACTTCGTGGTTTTAATTGAATATCTAGTAATTTAGTTTTATTTGTGTTTTAATTGTGTCTCAACTGAACACTGCCATAGATAGAAATTTGATTGTCTGTATGAGGTTTGCAGATAAATCGGTGTATTTCTGCAGTGTATTTTATGCAAAATTCTGCATAAAAATGATTTCACTCTCTGACCTCAAGGCTTATAAACATTGCTCTTTAAACTTTAATTTTGGTTATTCTGAAATTGGTCGGGAATTGTCATATCTTTCAGTGACAATCAGTAATTTTCAGAAGTGAGTATTATGTCGTTATAAAGGATATACTCGTACTTATTACGAGTATGTTATAAATAATAAATCGCGTGCAAAGCCATGGGTAATTGTCAGTTGATAATAAATGAGAAAAATAATCAGACAGTGAACCTTTGCCTCAACTGGTTTAAAAAGTTATATTGTATTTTTTTAATCCGTGTTTCAATATTTATATATTACTCATACTACGTTTCATAAAACGAAAATATTTTATTTTTATTTCTCAAATACAACTAGAATGAATAAAAGCAAAAAAGAATGTTTACGTCTGGGCTTGTTATGAAGATAGGATGTTACCCTTCTTGCCACTCTTTAGGAGCGACACAGGTACTGAAAACCATTGTGACTACAAATATGTGTGATGAAACTGACATCAGGATCTCCTCTGACCTTTGCCTGTCCATGCAATAGGGGACTCGCACTGCCTGAGTAGCATTTTCGATAGTTCTGCATTATTGACAGTTAAAGATTTATTTGTGTTGCTCCGGTCAGCTGACCTGATTGTTCCGGATCTACAGTACAATCAGCAGGCATTAATCATAACTTCCTTTAATTTGTAATTGTATAAAATAAAACGTGAAAATTTAAAATGTCAAGACGCTCTGTTGCAACGAACCACCTTAGTAGGTCTTTGATGCTTTAATTCATAAATAATGATGGAACTCCAACTAATATGAAATATTTTAAAACAGGAATTTCACAACAGGTTTTGTATACCCTTCATTGTTTTACTACAATAAACTTTGGTTTAAGCTATTAAATATGTGCTATCCGTAAAGCATGCATTATCTATCTACAACGAATTTAAAAAATCCCATATTGCATATGTTTTAATAAATTAAAGTGAGTGGAAATGCATAATTTAAGAATGTAATGTATAGTAATTTAATTGTACTGGTATCGAGGACTTTACAATCTTTATAAATGTATAATAGGAAAATAGAGAAGGTAATGCCTACTGTCATTTTAAGGAAAATCAAGTGTATTTTTACCGGAACAAACTAATTCTTTAATGTATACAATTTCTATAAAACTCATTAATTTAAACTCTAAACATAAAAATATATAACAACTATCTATAAATGGTAGTTAAGATTCATATTTATTAAAACATTTATTTTATTTGTATTCATATTTTTGGGTCATCTTCATGTTATAAAATCATCATCGTGATCCATGGCGCTCTCAGCGTTATAAATCATTAGCTTTTAGTATTAACTTTACTGATGTATACTACAACTTTGATCAAGTAGGCAATGTTGCTTCCTATACCTGAAATAATTCTGTTTACGTTACCTAGTACTAGCTAACAATCAAATTGCTCAAAGAATGTGCGTTCCTTAATTTAATTAATTAAGTATCTACATATCTTTATTTTATTTTGGACATTATCTCTTTAATACGTTTGATTTAATCCTGATAAATTGCACTATACAATTCTTAGTGGATAGTTTTTGTGCGACGAAAAGTAGTTTATTTGGTACATTTGACCCAATTACAAAATGTGAGTTGACCCAACCTCTGACAGAAGAATTGCGTAACTGTTGGGACTCAAGGTTACGTAAACAACAAAGTTAAAGGCACAATCATTTTTCAGTTGTTTGCTCCGAGGATCACGTTTATTTGCTACTGCGAAATTTCTGTTGTGTAAATGTTATAAACAGTTACATAATTCTTATAACACTAGTTTGTATTTTCAGTTCCATTTTTTTCCATTGATTTTCTGGTTAAGGGATTTTAAAATTTATTAAAATGAACGGTTTAGGGTTTAAAAATGTACCGATGGTTTTTTTCCTATAATAAGTTTCTTGCTAACTAATTCTTGGGATAAAGGTGGGTAGAAGTAGCAATACTTGAAACTTTAAAACCGTCAAAAAATAAAATTAAAACTGGATTTGTTTTGATCGAATTTATGAGTAGGAATTTTATGTCCATTAACTCTTTAACTCTAACTATATTTAATTTCTAAAGTAAAACTTCGAGAAGAAGGGAAAACACTATACGACTAAGAAAAACTACTTATAGTTACACAACTTGAATTTAAAACGTTTGTTACGATAAATCAAATTTTTTATAACATTTCAAATAAAACGTGGTTAATAGTCACAACCTTATCCATCTCTACTACTTCCAATAATTGAAAAAGTGTGATTTGATATTCTGATGACCATACATACATAGATCCTAAAAGACGTGTAAAAAATTACTCTGTAATATTTATCATGAACTATTAATTAAATCAAGTATAACGTTACATTTACTATGTTTTGCACGAGAAACTGTTATAAGCTACAGCCAATATTTCAGATTTTATATTTTCTACAGAAAATTCATTACTGCAATTTCTAAACGAATTTGAAACTAGTTTCATTGTATAGTCGGACTACTCGTTGTCATTAACGTCTATTTTTATTCATCGCAAAAGAAAAGAATATCAAAGAACTAATGAAGCTTGATACCATTAAATTGAACGCCTAATCAAGACAGTTCCGTCTTAGTAATATGATTGAAATGGTTTCACAAAGATTATTCCTGGATAAATAGATGCGAGTCATTACGTCTGATAAACCGAAACTAATGCTCTTTTATTGCCTTTATTGAACTAGACAACAGCAGTATATCTTTATCGAGATATAATATAAAGCATGACTTTTGTGTCTTTTTATTTTGTATGCGAATTTATCTTTTTAGTTTAGTAGTTTTAGGTTCATTGACACAAAAACAAAATATTATTATAATTTGTGTATCTGTCTGTCTGATCAGCCCGTGGCACTCTGATGTCTCCACAGAGACCGAATTCACGCAAGTAAAAAGGCTCCGGAACTGGATTTGCTCTTGTAAGAGTTATCACAATGAAGTTTGACTGTGCTATTCTAGGGCGCAGAATAAAGGAGAGACGGATTATTATTATGCTATTTTCTTTCAAATGTTAAACAAACGAAAGTTAAATAGCGCCATTTTAAATTCCCATAGTAAGCTTTAGATATTAAACATAAAAACAAACAAAAAGTTGACTTTTTTTTCTTAACTTTTTACTCTAAGCGACGCTTGCATTTAGTGATATTATGATAATAATTGGTAGTTTAATCCAAATATATAAGTATTTCTGTTTAAAATTGATTTACTTATTTATCAATGCTCCCCAAATTATGTTACCGTTTGTTAGGTATTCGTCAACATTTCATATTAAAACTTCACATCTCCAAATTTACTACAATATTATTTTAATCCACTATATTCGTGATTAATAGTCGTATAACACTAAAATAATTTAACAATAAACTCATTCACGTTTTTCTGTCCGTGCTGAATGACGATACTATGATTGAATAATACACATATATAGTCTGTAATATTTAGTTACTTATTCCTCATTTAAAACGTAAAGAATCAAAATAATTAACTTATTACAGACGCAGATGTACCAGAATCGCACTACTAACGTTAAGCTTGCCTTATTTTACTAGTACATTTCATTACTTATGACGTGCTTATGAAGAATAAATTAACATGTCTGATTATAACTAGCACAGTCTGTTGATGACAACATTATATTTTCTTATTGAAGATTAACTTTCTGAATGCATTTGGTTGTAGCTCAGCAATGTAGAGGAAAAATTATCAGTGCCCGTTGTCCTTTAAACGAGATGAAAATGAGAGAGATATCAGTTTTAGGGAAAGTTGAGGGGGAGACGCGTTATCTACCCTCCGTTAAGCAACGTCATCGCTGGCACTGTTGTCACAATGGTTACGACTTGTACTGACATGCGGTAAGATACTATACCACTGCTACTGGCAGTTACCAATAAAGGCAGATAAATGAGTGATTCCACAACATCACTGACTTCGAGATAACCACGCTAGGACACTGTTACTGAACCATTAGGTGAGACAAACTACCCTATCCAGTACTCGGCTCTCTCCGCTTACCATCACTCCTGATATGGTATCCACCTGTCTGTCTCAGGTGATTCAACAGTGATTTGGTATGTCCACCCTTACCAATATTATAATTATAATAACCACGCGAGGAAACTGTTACTGAAGTTTATTAAAAACCATTCCATGGTTTCCTTCTCTCTATCTCTCCTACTCTTCACCTATTTCGTATCATGGTTCAAGAAAAGTAGTAATTTCTAAGTACAAACATAGTTTGGAAAACCGCTATGATGCATTCAAAAAGATATGTTGATTTGGTGGGAAAAAGAATAAAACTTGAACATTGTAGTAGACAATGTGATGCAAAGGGATGGTGTCGACTTATTCTCCGCTGACACAATCAATGTCACCTTCACTGCCCTCATATGATTGCCTCGCGAACATAATTCATCAATGTAATTTTATCTTTGTTAGGTTATTAAAAGAACTTATTACATTTAAAATTTGGGTAGTTTTTTTGGTAGTTAAAACTTTGGATGGCGAGACAGACAAACACAAAGGATAAAACCAATGTAGCTTTTAAATCCAAAGCCCAATCAGTGGAATATATTAAGATCCAGACACTGACATTAAGGCTGAAATGGCGGCAATCTTGTTTATAGCCTCACGACAGCAATACATATTCAGTACATATTAATATGCTATTTGTTGAAGAGGAAACCACTGCCTGAAAACAGCTAAGAAATATGATAAAAATTAAACTAAAATAATTAATATATCATATGAAAAAGAAAACTTAGAAGAAAAAATTAGAGTAGATTATGACATGTAATTGTATTTGGGTGATGGAGTAAATAATAAATGGTCGTGTTTATTTGTTTCATATATCGCTGTCTCTGATAGTTTCCGAAATTGAACCTGTAATAACTTGTATGAATCGAAAGTTACATGCAGTTCATGAAAAATGCAAAAGATTATTTTCCATAAAAATGTCTGTTAAGAAGGCATTGAAGTAGTTTAATTTACTAAGATACGATAAAAAACTGAAATGGAGCGTTATTTCAGGGAATTATTTGTTTTTAAAAAATCTAGAAATTTTCTAAAGGCAAATTTATATTTCACGGTTAATATTTTATATTGTAAAGAAAAGTAAGAAAATAATCTTTGAACAATCTTATTTTATTTTATAAAAGAATCATTTTAAGATAACGTTACAAAATTTTTCTTGGTTAACATACCAGTAAACCCTTACACTTCGTTGTAATACAAGCATGTCCAATCATTATGCATGTAAATCTTTAGACCAGGTAGTACTATACTACTCAATTTAATGCATTTTCCACCATTTCCCTGCCGTTTTGTACTGGATTTATATAGAAAGCGCTAGTTTTCACAGTTTTTCTTCTTTTATTACGATCTTTCAAATAAAGTGTCATTGAATGGGTATTTATATATATTTAATTAAATTCATTAGAATAAAAAAATATTATATTAACGCGAATAGTATTATAATTTCTGCGTTTAATAATGCTATGTTGTAATTATACATTTTATAAACAACTTAAATAAAATAACAAATGTATACATAATTAATAATAAATTTCGTTTTCATTACCATTGAAAATGGTTGTAAAAGAATAACTCCATTGAGTTGTGACTGAAATCTACACTGTTATAATGCAGATAAACTATTGTCCAGGTAGGTAGCGAGCTGATGAGTTGTACCCATCGCGATGATCATGTGACATTGTGTCCCAGCTAACAAAGCTTCATACCAGTCGGCTATTACTATTTGCATTCAGCTCTATTCTTTATCGAGACGTGAATAGATTGCAATTTACTTTATCATAGAAATATTACATATTTTAGCACAATGCAGTTTTACTACTGCATATAAAATTAGATCACATCGAAATAAATATTAAATAAGTCTATGTTTGATTCAAGAGAGTATATTATGATATGTAACAAGAATTAAGTGTTTTATTAACAAAGTGTAACAAAGTTTTATTAAAAAATCCGAAATGTATTAGGTATATTTTTAGCAGATTTTAACAATAGATTTGTAGTGAGTCAAATGTTGCTACAACGGTCAACTATATTTATAGTTTGCATCATAAGTAGACAAAAATGTTTAGTACATATTTTTAATCATGTCTATATTGTAGTATTTTCTTTACTGAGTAATAAACATACTGAAGAATTTGAAAATATCTTTAAATCCAAAATAAATTAATCAAGTTATAACATTAGTTTAAAACTACTTTGAATGCACAAAAATACGTTGGTTTCATAATTATATGTTTTTATATTTAGAAAAAACAAATATAACTCTTTATCAATATAAAACATCATTATCATATGTAATCAGAGTTGAGAAGTTTCTGATTTACTACTTGTATATTAAAACACACACACACACACACGCACACACAAAATATCCTACGGAATTAATCTTATGTAGAATAGCAACAATATAAAGATTATTTCTTATAAAATATTCGTAGAACAATTAGTTACTTGTTTTTAAACTTACTTCAGAACAGTAGATGAAAATGTTTCTTAATAAATGATATTACTCCAGGAACTCTATGAAAAAATAGAAGCGTTCTCTTCTACAACATGTCCTGTCACAACAGTAAACGAGCAGCTATTCAGGCAACTATAATCCAGCTTAAGCATTGAGCGGGGATCGGATAGGATGAGAGGCTAATAATCGGGCATCTGCAAAGATACGTGGTCTCTATTCTTATATTTTTGTCTTTTATGTGCACGTCTTTCCATCAATACGTGATCGTCGACTGGGGTTAATGATTTTTACTATAGAGCGGGGCGATTTATGTGACCCATGACTGAGTTTCTGCTTAATTTTTGATGTTTTTAATTAAAGTTTAAAAATTGATTGCTCAATCTTGTGTAGAATAATCTACAAAGGCTATTTACTAGTATCAGGGTTGTGATAACTACACAGTAACTTAAATACTACACCCCGCATCTGTCATTAACGTACCGTCGAAACATCAATAAAGTCAGAGCATGATGTTGGACAGTGGTATTAATAATATATATATATATATATATATATATATATATATATATATATATATATATATATATATATATATCCATCAAATAAAAAAAGTATACTTTTTCTTTTTAATTACTATAATCCTATATATTGTTGTTGTAACTTCGCAAATAGCAGAAAGACAATGAAAACTAATAGAGGTTTATCTTTTTGTTTAGTACATACCAAAAACTCAAACTAATATAATATTTTACTCTCAGAAAATGGCAATATCAAAATAAATACACTCCATTGTTTCAATTTTGGTTATCAGGGGCCTATGTTACCACCGATATCTCTGACACAGTTAAGATCAATATCCCTTCTTTTGACGCCGCCGGCACGACCAGTCCTGTAGTATCCCTAAGGAGATACAATCCGGACACTCCCTGTTTCCCTAACATATGGTGTGGAATCAATAAAAAATTTCAAGTTAGCACAAATATATTTGCTGACGTCCAACAGGATAAACAATAATTTATTATTTCCTGATCGATACAATTATTGTAGTCTTCAGATACTGCACGACTCGCTCCGGCGATCCATATGTTTTCAAGAAATGTTAAACTGAGGATGTAAATGTAAACACAATAGTTGGCACTCATGACGTAGCTCTGCGTTATACATTGCATGGGGCCAATGCTTACTCATGCTAAAAAAACTCGAGAAGACCTTTAAAATAACGATTACAATTGGATCAATCATAAGAACAACGAGTCTAACCCGTTTAACCTTCATGATAAAATTTAATCGCAGCCTTTGTCTAGGTGTAAGTGCTTTATATTTCCTATTAATTAGGAAGACTTTGTAAATATTGGTAAACCTCAAATAATAGCTCTATAAAATTAAGAATTGGCTGTAGTTTTTTATATTTGCTTTTTAAGCATTATCGCGAAATGACTTAATAAGAGCATTGAACTAAAACGAACTGTACTCGTTCATATACAACTAAACATTCTTATAGCATATGTCAAAAACTTCTGAATTATTATTTTTAAGTAATATGTTGAAACAAATAGACTATACGATATGTCTTGTTGAGCAGACGTATAACTTTTAGTTTATTACATACATTGTTTGTAATACTGTAATAACTGATAGAGTACATTGATGGAAAGTACAAAGAAACCGTTTTATGGACTCTGAAACGTAAATCGCTATTATATTTGCTATTGTTGGCCACAATACTTGTAAATGTGGTCAGAATATTTGTTGCTATAATGAACTGTTTATATTGGACATAAATTATTATCATTATAGTAATAACAAGAATGCCATCCGAAACTCATTATGAATGTCTTTCATGTAATTCCAAAAATGTTGAGATAAATCTGTTGAAGAAATGTAATTGCTATTACGTGTAAAAAATAAACCTGTAGGCAAACAATAACAATTTCTTCTACGGATCTTTTTGGAACATCGATGAAATCTATCACTTAGTAGGCTGACATAATTTCTATTTTATTTGTCGGTGGTTAAACATTCTTTTACCGTACGATTGCTTGTAGTTCTATCTATCAAAAATGAAATGAACTATAGACTTGACATTTTGTATATCTTAGCGAACCATCATCGAGAGTCTAGAACAATTTCGTTTATGTATGTACAGTATGTCTGTTAATATGCACGATATCTGCACGAAATAACCTACAGACTTGACAATTTTACATGAAACCTCATTTATACATGATCAACACTGAGTACGATGATTATGCATTTCCTTCCATCGGATTTGGATGTGCGCTAGCGAATAATTTTACAGCGGTCTTATAAGTAACCACATTGGCAATAAGAAAATAGCAAAATAAATAAATTTGATTTGAGCATGTAATATGTTTTATTCGTAAAACAAAACGAGAATATAATAGAGTGTAAATGCATTGTAGAAGTTACTTACATATTGGTGACACTGCTACATGTAATATACTTATTTACATTACATTAGTTATTATCCATCACTTATTACTATGCAGTTAGAGGCTTACAGGTTGAGACTGAAGGTTGAAGGTTATAGCATTTTCTCAATGAATGGGAGAGAAATATCTCTTTCATCCGTTCTCTAACATCCCCTTTACACTTAAACCTCACGTATTCATAGTTAATGTAGATAGATCTTATATCTAAGATGTGTAGGATACTTAGATATAAATCATTAGTTTTATTCATGTATGAGACGGTCATAACTGTTAGGTGTACGAGATCTCAACACTATCAATCATATTTATTTTATATTTGTTTGTTATTTTCAATGTATACAAAATGTAATCGACCACTTCGCTCTGAAAATATATCAAAACGTTATATTTAAGTCTTTGAAGAGTTAAATTCAGACTGATTAGTCTTGCCAAGGTTCATGAGTAAAACTGCCGCAGCTAGAATATTGTAATCCAATCGTATCAAAAGTGTGACGTCATATCCGTGAGTTTAAAACCCAAATACTAACGGAAGAATACAGTTAGAATCCCAAGGTAAGGTAAACAACAAAGTTAGAGTTACAATGAATGCTCAGTTGTTTGTTCACGAGGGTCACGTTTATTTGCTATTGTGAAATGCTCTTTTGTGAAATAACTAGATTTGGTGAATAGGGAAACTATTGATAAGCTGATGAACACCATATCAATCGTGATGTCTGTATGACATCGTGTCCAAACTAACAAAGCTTCATGTCGACTACCGTATCTCTAATTGCATTCAATTGTATTCTTTAATAAAGTGTGGAACAGATCGTAACTGATTTTGTATTCATATGGAAATGTAATAGATTTACACCAATATTGAGTAGATTCGACTGGATTATTTTATCAAATTAAAACCTCAAAATGTTATCCCAAAAAAACTCAGACATTTTGTTTTGAAACCACACAAGGATGCCACTGTCTGCTCGTTGTGTACATTCTCGTTTCAAGCACTCTGTATTAAAAAGTTCCTAACACTTAAGATTAATAGATAATAATTATTTTTAGGTGTACATATCTCATAAAAGGGTATTAATTTACAAACATTTCATTCCTATATTTTAGATTAAACTGCTCTTTTTTTATTAATAAATTTATATAACACTTTATTATTGTGGTTGTAGTAGTCGAACACCAACATTTTTAACTGGTAATGTACAATATTTGTTTATCCTCAATTTTGTTCATGTTCAACACTTCTAATGCCTCAAATAATCATAAACATTGCTAAATATTTCTTACAGAACAGTAGGTCATATATACATATTTCATACTCAACTAAGCTTTCGTCGGATAATCGTATTATACCATAATATAGAGTCGGTAAAGTGATGGGTCACCTATGTAAAATACATATAATCTCCTTACTTATACCCGACCATATGGTTTGACTTCTCAAGTGCGATGAACTATTTGAGGAGAGCCACATATGTGTGTTTCAATTTAGACATTAGGGCTTATTACGATTGAAGATTCAAATATCAATTACACTATTATAATATGTGATTGAATAGATAATGGTTACTGTAAATGACCCCATATGAAATTCTGTGAAAGGATATATTTTATATATGTTTATATCAAACAGTACGATAACCACATGATTTGCTTCACTTCTTACTCTGTCTACTCTACAGGTTATTTATTGTGAATAAGTGTTAATCACATTCATTATATTCATACTAACGCATGGCACCCCAATCATGCAAATGGAGTAACGATTTTGTTGTACCATAAATGCAGAATGCGTAACGGAAGACCGATACTGAGCCTGGCTGAGCATCAATCAAGGGGGATGTTGGGCTTAACACGGGCTTAGTGTGTCGTCAGTGGTGCCTTACAATAGCGGGGTCTGCATTGTTGGCAAACCACTAACTACTTCTTCTTCAAAATTGTCAGTCTTAAATGTGTCACCCATGAACTTTTAAGTTCCACTTCAAACGTTGCTCGTTCTTACAAATATTAAATGTATAAAGTCTTCTGTCCCATTATATAGAATTCCTATCCAACAAGCTAAGCTATGCCTTTATATTGTTTTTTATATAAGAACAAAGAGAGGGCTAATTAAGAGAGAGGAGTGAGAGGGGGTGGGAAATAACACACGGCAAATGCACGTCAAACTGAAACCACGAACAAGTTTTATATTTTTAGGTGCTGCCTACAATACTAGGTTAAGTGTTAGAGGGGGCTTCTTAGCCCTAACTTCGACTGGTAAAATAAGACAATCTTTACTTTACTTTTACTTTTTACAATACCAGGATATAACCAATGCAAAATTGAGATAATGAGATAGTTCATATATCATCATCTGTTTGTAAGGTTTATGTGAATGAATTAAATCTTGAGTATGACGAAACAGTTCTTGTTGAAGAGTTGACATCACTCGAGGTTAGTGGACAAAGAACTAAGACATGATTTTTGGGCTTGCCTTGCCAAAAATAAATACGCTACATACATACATGTTCATGGAATTGCCATAAATGTACGTAAACTTATTTTAGTAGATACTGCATACATTCAATAAGTATATAATTTGTTTATGAATTAGAACGCTTTGACACCATTCATAATTATCCATTACAATTTTATTAAATGCTAATAAATAAGCTCAGGCCATTTTTGTATAAATTATTGTCTGATATTAAATGAAAATTCTTCTACAACCTTTTATGTTTTTATTTTTGATTGGTATACCAAATCTGTCTATTGTAATTATGTTCCTTGCAGCAGTTCAGAAAAATACATAACTTCACCTAAAATGACCCCAAGAGCTAAAACCACCTCCGTTCAATAGTGTATATAATATACCTATGCTATATATAATATATATATATATATATATAAAATATATATATAAAATATAAATATATATATATATATATATATATATATATAACGTAGATTTTGGAACGATAGCTGTCTCAAAATAGTAAATACAAGTTAAAACTTTATAACATCTTGTAATTAAGAATTGCTTTGTCCCTTGATCAGCTTTATAGATATCACCGTTAGGTGTTTTTCTATCACTAAGAACTGGTGATAAGAATTCCAAAACAAGTTGAATCTTGGTCCAATTGATCTTATAAATAACTCGACTAAGTTCATTGACCAGCTTGGTGGGACATTTCGTTTCAATGTGGTGGTCAATTAAACTTTTAAAACGTCACAACTCCACTATTTAAAACCTAAAAATAAAATAAAAGTGTATTGAAATGCTTATAATATTTCCTAAACATTTTGTTATAAACTTTTTTCTATCTTGAAGTGTTTTCGAGATACTGAGTATATGTAGATCTAATGAGAATAAATTAATAATATTTTCTAATAATAACTATTTTCTGTACTCATAATAATTTTCTACTTCTTTCGACTGAGCCGGAAAGACTATTTTTTATATCTTCCTTACAGTAGACAGTATTTTATGAGATATTTTTTTGGCTTACACATTATAAATATATAATATATAAGTTATACACATTGATGATTCGGTGCATGGCAACTCATTATTTTAGAGCACCGATATTTCCTACTCGCTAAATTATAACTGTATATATGTATAATTAATTACAAAGCAATTATTTGTTTATTACAAAAAAGTTAATGATTCGTTTTACGTTCAAAGAGGATGAGAGAGATTCTGTGAAAACAAATTATTCTAAGCCCACTGTGAGATTTAAATTATGTGTATGGTTCAGTGAACCAAATAATCAATTGATTATTTTAAGCTTAACTCATTTATATACCTGTTGTGTAATTATAATTCAGACATGGTATTGAGTGATACATTTATATGTTAACAATTATACATTAAAAAGTGAATTCGCCTGTAAAAATGTTTTAGGTAATCCTCAAACTTACAAGTAGAGATATTATAATTTACTTATTACCAAAGTGTATTTATGCTTGGATAACTGCAAGTTTAAATACACATTTACTCTTGTGTTTCAATGCACAACAGACGAAGCTTAAAAGCTGAATACAAATCGAGTGTTTTAACAATAGATGAGTTCGTCTGAACATAGTTTTAAGTTAGATTAAATTGTGGTTCGAGTGATCTTAATATTCAAATATTAAATCTCTCAAAGGGTCATATTGTGTTATTTTATATATGTTATACATCATTTGGCTGAGCTTCAGCGAAGTATTACAACCCGCGAGAAAGTATACAGTAGGGAAGACGAAACTTGAAAACCTCAAGTCCGAATTTAACCAATAACCAAATCCCTCTTATCCCCGAATTTAAGACACTTAACTTCGGGGGTTCTGAGATTGGAGAGTCAAGATGAGCTCATGGAGTTGTCAGCCGTATTTCAGTACCTAGAGGCATGAAGGCATATATAAGTACTACTTACAACTTGGGGAGCGTATTAATATTATTGATAACTTGGCTACGCCTTTTATTTCTTTCTGAATAAAATGATATTTTAAATGTGCAGCATTCACTGCATCTCTGTCGTTTACAGACATTCAACTTACTTCAATTCTTACTAGTATTCTTCATAATATGTATATATTTGTGACACAATCGTCACTTTATTACGTGAATAGTCCCAGAAATTACATATATTATTAATTCTTATGTTCTCAAATGAGCTCGAAAAACTATGATGGTCATCTACCTGGATTAAAATAAGAATAATTCTGTTTATCAGTGAAATTTATATCATCTTCATGTTATCAATAAACCTGTTCTAGAATCAAAGGCCGTAGACTATCACAACCAATGTTTTCTAATATGTATACATAGATGTACCTAGCACGTCTTGAGATAAATTTGGAAAAAAGAATAAGAATGGAAATCATATTTACTACGATAGGAAATAATATGGACAACAATTTGCGTTTACATTTCATGTACAAGGAGGATTTTAAAGAACACAGAAATCATTTAGAGATATCCAACTAGTAAAATAATTCGGCAGATTCTGAAACGTACAGCCTAATCAATATTAAAGATGATTTATAACTAAAATCTAATAATAACATAATAAATTAATATCTGAATGAGCTAATTATGAAAAAACACATGGAATTCATAAACAAATTTTACATTACGTAGGAAGATTCTGTGTGATGTGACACACAGCACAAACAATATTTCAATTTCATTGTTAACTAGCTGTTTCCCGCGGCTTCGCACGCGTCTCTTAAGCTTTGCCCGTATATTTCTTTGCCTTCAAATAGTGTTTGGATATTTTAATATACGTAACTACTGTGTTGTAATTGCAGTTTATAATGTGCAGGCGCTTTGATAACTTTTATATCTTGCAGTACAGCCTGGTGGTTAGTTACATCAATGGGCATTGCGTATAAACCTTCTACATAGAAAAATACAAATTTTCATAGTGATCGGTCCAATAGTTTCTGAGTCTATAAAGGACAAACACACAAACATTCATTTTTATATATTATGATTGCAGAAACAGTTTAAACAAAATTTGTCGTTTCTCTTAAGCTTACTCTATGCTTTAAAACTATAAGTGTAAAGAAATTTATATATAAATATATTTTTTGTCGCATTATATATGTTTACAAAGAACAGCTGATTAAAAATTTGAAAAGACTCTTTCACTTAATAACATATGTTTGCTGCAATGCATTTCTTACGGGTATTTCTGTAACCAGTGGGGCGGAATCCTGAATCGGGAAAGGGATAAAAAGTATCCTATAACCTTCTACAGATCAAGACGAACAAATTTAAAAAAAATTAGGCGAATCCGTCCAGCCGTTTGTGAGTGATGCTGTTACACACGAACAGTTTCATTTTTATATATATATATAGATTTCTTTTCCATCTGTCTGTAATTTCCTATAGATTGAAATTAGGCATGAAGACTAAATTATTTGGAGACTAAATGATGCTTCTTGAGAATTTTAAAGTCTGTAGGTCAGTTAATATTCCAGATATCGTGCGGGCAGAGACAAATAGACAAAAATTATATTTTATAGGTTTTGTGTACGCTCAGTGTATAACACTAATAGTTTGATTTTTTGTAAAAATCAAGGGGATTTTAACATTTGCTATATTTAAGTTATTTTTACAATGTAAAATGCTCTACTAAACCTGTTGTTTAAGATCATTACTTTTTTTAACATAGTGTGCAAGAACTTAATCGGGAAATAATCTTTCCAATCTGACATTAACGATGTATAAAGAAACAAAAATTAATAATAGATCCATTCCAGAAATAATCTATCCAATCTGACATTAACGATGTATAAAGAAACAAAAATTAATAATAGATCCATTCCAGAAAATTATTAAAAAAACAATTTACCGTACAATAAACTCCCACCTTATAAAATTGATGCAAAAGTAGACTAATTATTTACCTTCAAGTGAATACAGTGCAGATAAATGTAATAACAGAGAACAACAATGTTAAACCGTTTCTAAGCAATTTCCTACGTTTCAACTTCATTTTAGTACAATTTGTAGTTGACTGAACACCGTTTAAAAATGTTCGAATTCCTACAAACCTTGACTCCAGCACAAATTGCAGGGGGTGTGCTGGCGGGCGGCCTCATCCTTGGAGGTATGGTCTACGTCCACCGCAGGTACGAACGAACCTTTTGAGAAGAAGAAGTTAGAACGTTTAGGGTCTTTCCTGCTCTCATTATTATTATTTCTGTACTTCAATTGGATAAAATTGTTAGACTAGATATAATTAATAAACTTTCAACAATAACGGCAATGAATAATATTTTGCTATATGATTTTCATACAGATACAACAGACATGGACCATCAGTCGAGGAGTGTGGGATCGAGCCAGCCACCTCCGCTGTCTATTTTAATGAACAGTACCAATCAGAAACATCCTCTTCATCCGACTCAGAAATGGAAGCGCTGCCTGCCGTAGAACATATTGGATACGCCGTAGGAGGATTAGAAGGAGAAGATAATCCAGAGGCCTCAATGACGGCAATGGCAGGCAGCATCGAACGATTGTGAAGAGACGATGCAGGTAAGAATGAATAATTCTCGCAGTTAGAAGTTAGCAAATGAATCCTTTCCCGTATTTTATCACTTTCTCATCCTGAACACTTAAATAAACTTCCTTTCTATTAAAAATATCTGTTGTACGTTTTGATGTGGTTGTTGCTCATATTATTACCGTTGTAAAGTATTTCAAAAAGTATTTCAAAACTTTGAAATCCAACCAATCATTGTAAAATATAGCACATTAATATTATCTCATTTTTTCAGCAAAAGAAACTAAAAGCAGAAGATTGACTCGAAATTGATTTCCCCCTACCCTGATTGACTCCCCCCTACCCTGATTGACAAACCATTACCCGGACTCGACCCTTACACATTCCCAACGATGACAAGCTGACAACGACGACGACCTAAAACCTGATGTACGGGGTATGGTGCGCAAGGAACCATGCAAATAACATTTAAAAAGTACCCGGACCGTGCAATGGGCCGCCCTTACAATTGATAAAGAACATGGTGATGTTCTTAAAAAAAACTAAATGTATAATACTAGCTGTAACAAATTAAACACATGTAACAGCACGTGTGTAATAATATGCATTAATATGTCATAAAATTAGTCAATTTCTAAATATAATTTATTCTAATGAATAAAGCTAACCACGAATATGTTCTCAAAAACATTAAACTCCATGCAAAGCTAACAACTTCACTACGATATGACCCAAAATAGTGTCAACATATAGTTGGTAAAATAATGAGTGGAAAATCTGACGTATTTTAAAATTTACGCTATTTAAAAGCCAAAACGTAAACAGTACAATAAAAAGAATACTTTATACCATATGTGATTTTAAATAGAAAACAAACATACGGTTTACAATGTGACTGTTGGTTTGGCCGCAGTATCAGAAAAATCCAGGCTTACCAGTTTTATTAGCTTTCTGAAGTAAAAGCCATTTTTAAACGTCATATGACAATTTTGTAAATTATAGAATTTTGAGTAGTGATTTTACGATCACACTACTTGCAAAATCACTATGGTGAATATCGTTACGATTGAGGCAGTATCATATATATCCCTTGGCAGTTCATATACTATCCTTTATACACTTAATATACCAGTTATATTGATCTATCCCTTACGTGCAATAGGGTTAAATAAAGAACTTAAGTTATGAATGAACAAGGGGATAAGTAGTACTGGATTTGAAGAAATTGCAATCATAACTGTTTATAGTATAGTATTTAGACAGATAAAAATTGAAAATACACTGCTAGTAGACATTTGGCTTCACTATCTATATTAAGCGAATTAATTCTGGGTCAACCCAACCTATTATTTCTAGCACTCAGTTTCTTTATCTCATTAGTTGATGGTGATATACAATTACTAATTGTACAATCATAGGACTATTAAGTGGTTTTACAAAAAAAAAAAAACATGATCTTACAAATTATTTGATATCTTTCGAAATTTCCCATTTTAAATTCAATCCTAACTAGCAGATTTCAGTCCTAGGAACCATTCCTTTATACAGCATTAATGTAAGCAAACAAAATATTAATTCATTTGCTAATATCATGCGGTTTGCAACTGGGTTCCAATGCTATGTTATACTTTTTTATATTTGTTCAAATTTAAAAACAAAAACCTGTATACAAATAATAGTCCACACTTTAATAATTTAAGAACTCCTCCAGTCTAACAGAACAACAGCACTTGGTAGTCAATTATCGCTTATTTGGCTATGTTTATGAGTTCCGTTGAACAGTCAGTCCTACGAGCTCTTAGGCTAAATGTTGTTTAGTTACATCCCGTGTTCGAGCGAGTACAATAACTGGCCGTCAGGTATCGTTAATGCCATGTACTCATTCATATTAAACTGATATCAAAGTCAACAGTACATATAAATATTACGAATTTATGGGAATAATACAAAACTCAGTTTTAAATTTAACGTTACTAGTAATCGCTATTGATATTTACGTAAACAAACTCAATGCCGAGCAACAAAGTGTTCTAGAGAAGAATTTTAATAATGTGTTCTAAACATATTGAAATTCCAAGTGATCTCTTTTTTATATTACTACCATGTTGGAGGTGTGATCCCTGGAGTGTTAATCAGTCAAGGGATATTGGAGTGTTATGACCAGTACTCTATGTTCAGCTGACCAAATTGCTAGTAGGCTACCACCTCCAAAGCATATTGTACGTTAGGCTTTATTGGTAGGTCAACAAGAGGCTTCAAATGATTCCAATCCTTGCTTGTCTTGTATAAATAATTGGTGCACTCCTTTTTCGAATATGGTAGTGTGATTTGGTCTGCGTACCAACTGAGCCAAATAGTGAGTTGAACAGTGTACAGGCTCGCTTTGCGAGCGTTCGTCTGGGTCTTACCTATTTAACACTAATATAAAACTGGAACAGCTTTTTTCTCTACAACATCTACATAATCGACGTGTCATCTTTGATATGATATTTCAATCCAAGCTGATTAATGGACTGGTGGATTGACCTGATCTCCTGGTGTTGATAGATTTTGGTGTACCGAGGAGTTTTCAGTCGGAGATTCCTCCCTACATTCTATTCATACAACTGTGAAGTGGCAAGGCTTCAGGGGCTTGGTGGCAAGACGTCTGGAAGTATTGACTTTTTCCATGGGTATGCTTCATCTTTCAAGATGAGTGTTATGCAGTTGGCCAATCGGTTATGATCTGTGAGTTCAATTATATCATGCATTGCTCTTATGTTGTTAGTTGTATACTGTGCTAGGTAAATTTATTTTTGTTTTAGTTTAGTTGTTGTTAATTTTTTAATATTATTTTTCAGTTGTTAAATTATTATTAATATTATTTCTTATTATTGTTACAATTTACAATTGTATACGATTTTAGTACTACTGTTTGTTACTTTTATTACAGTTTAATATCGTACTTTGTTGTGGCTTCTTACTTACGTATTTATTTACCTTTTTATGTGCTTACGGTCTAGTATTGATTTATATGTATTACCTAAACTTTGCCACCTAACGTGCACGTTTATTGTAAAAAATGTCTGTACCGATGGAATAAATAAATAAATATATCACAAGACAAACGTCAACAGTAAATAGCTTTTGTGTCTTTCTTTATTGAGAGATTTCAAAGAAACTAGTTCTATTGTGAAACCTTGGCCTGCTTTGTCTTTGGCGACAAACGCTAGTGTTGCTCTGAAATGTAAACATACAGCTATTTTGTCAAGTAAACCTTGAATAGTCCTCAAATTCATGAATACATATTTCAGCATTACCTGAATATTCTTCATATTGTGTAAAACTTTCATTATTATTTTTCTTACTTGAAGATTCTTGTTTTGGTAGATAGTTTTATGATCACCTTGGCGTAGGAGAAGAGCTGAGTTCCTCTGAATTGGACCTTTCATCTTGATTTTCTTCATTAACAATGGCAACCTTGAGTACACCTTAAGATTTAACCTTACGCTTTGTAAAACTCTTGTGAATCTAGGCATTTTATCATTTAAAAGTAATAAAACAAATTTATACACTAACACCAACAACCAGCAGTTTCACTTTGTAAACAAACGAAGACTTTGAATTTTTGAGTTTAATGAAAGAGGACTATCATACGTCTAGCAAGTTTTTCCCCATAACATATAAAAAAATTAGAGGTAATGTTGTAAGACCTAACTCTTACGCTACTGGCCACCAAAGCCCCACACATATGAAACTAACTTCCCTGATCTTCCATTGATTAAGTTTAAATCAAATAGCCTATTAGAAACTGCCAACATGTTCTCGCCCTTAACTGAAGAAGGTTATTCCCGAGCTTAACAGCAAAAACAGTGAGAGTAATTATTAATGTTACATATACTCCCTCAGATATAGGCCAACAAAAATACAAAAATCATAGGATAGGCTATAAAAATAATAACTATAAGCCCAAGGTCTTACATCCTAATCGTGTTAGTGGCAGCAGAGCTAATACAGTACCTAATTCAAAAACTCACACGGATTTTCCAACCCAGGAAAAAAGTAAGTCCTGACATTAGTAGTCAGCGTACGGAACAGGAAAAGGAATACTTACGCTCCCTGGTGAATAAAAAAATAGAGGAGATACAATTGAAACTTGGAACCACACCTATTTCATTCACGTCAAAAAAACAAGTTGATGATTTTCTGGCCCCTTTCAAAATGGGGGAGAATAACATTAATACAAAAACTAATATCTCCATGGACAGAAATTTTAAACAAAACACAAATAAAAGTTCCATTATAGGACATATTTCATCTTCTGCAACTGTTAAACATGTTAAATAAGTTAAACGTGTTTCAGTGGAAACGCAAGATCACTTAAACACAAATGGTCAGAACTTATGCACACAATTACAAAGAACAACATCCATGTGTGTATGATTCAGGAAACTTGACTAACAGATCAAGATTACATTACTGATAACATGTACAATATTGAAAGGGTAAATAGATTTGATGGATACGGTGGTGTTGCAGTTATTTTACATAAGTCCGTTACATATACAAAAATATCTAGCTACAACAACAATATAATACAGTTAATCTGTATTAAAATAACTAATTTTAAGAAACCTATTTACATTTACAATATATATTGTAAACCTTCAAATAAAATTGAAAGAAGTTTTTGGCAACAATACTTATTCAATCAAGATCAAGGTTTTTATATTATTATGTGGGGATATGAATGCTCATCATCGATACTGGGGAGCAATAATCCTAACATAAGAGGAAATGATATTTTTTATGAATATAACAATTCATTATTTATTTTGCTTAATGATCACAGTCACACTACAATTCCCTCCTTAGATCATCATGCTTCTACCCTTGATTTATCTTTTGCGTCACCAAATATGCATGCTTTACTGGAAAAATGGGAAATATGTAAGGACTCTATGGGTAGTGATCACTTTCCTATAAGTATACAATTTAATGTGTCAAGTCTTACATTTCAGTATAATCCAAATTTTAGTAATATTAATAACAATAAATTTAATTTTAAAAAAGCAAAACTGGCCACTTTTCACTAAGACTATTGAAACAAAAATTAGGGAGCTACAACCAATCTCTCCTGAATATAAAATGAGTGAACTCTATAATATTATTTATACAGTCTAGATGAAGTATCTATTCCCAAAGTTAAAACTCCCACAAATAATTCAAGGCAAGCTTTTTCAACCAAAACTATGGTGGACAGACAATTGTTCCCGGGCTGTTGCCCAAAGACGGCTAGCATTCACCACATTCAAGAAGCAAATGAATGCAGTTAACTACCGTGCATATCAAACAGCTCAATTGAAGGCTAGAGAAGTAATTCGGTTGGCCAAGAAATTAAATTGGGAAAAATTATGCCAAGATATTGGGGAAAAAAGATCAAGTACATTTGCTTGGAAAATAGTGAAGAAGTTAAAAGGTAACAATAGTATTAATCATAATGATGCTGTTATAAATAACAACGAGGAATTGTGTGAGGGTTTCATGAAACACATAATTCCAGACTATGTACCCCATGTTAATGAAATGCAATGCATGGAAATGAAATTGTATAGATCAACAAATGACCCTTTAGAAACAAACTTTACGTTAAAAAAGAGTTACAACTAACTATTAACAGTAAAAAAAAAAAGAAACACATCACCTGGTCTAGATGGGATTTCCTATAAAATGATTAAATGTTTGCCAATAAATGCCCTTAACATGCTCCTAGAAATCTTTAATGATGTCTGGAATGGATATACTGACATTCCTACAACTTGGAAACACATCAGGGTCGTTGCCCTATTTCTAAAGATAAAAATCTGGAGGAATCGTATAGACCAATTTCATTGATTTCTTGCTTTGCTAAAATTTTTTAACTCAATGATCAAAAAACAGATTAGAATGGCTTATTGAAAAATTTGATCTAATTCCTAGCACTCAATATGGATTCAGAAAAATGAAAGGTTGCAGTGATAATCTTATTACTTTCATAACATACACTTTAATAGCCCTGTCGTATAAAGAAACTACTGTTGCTACATCATTGGACATATCCTGTGCCTAGGATTAACGTTTTTATACCAGCACTGATAAATAAAAATGTCTAATTTAGGTATTCCACCTAAATTCTTGGTGTATTGCCACAACTTGGCTTATCAAACAGGCACTTAAGCTTCATTGATTCTAGGTTTACCTGCACTAGAGTTAGTAACAGTGGTTTACCTCAAGGTTGTGTTCTAAGTCCTTTGTTATTCTCCTTATACATATCAGACATAAATTCGTTTTTGCCGACACATATTAAATCTCTACAGTATGCTGACGATATTCTGCTATATTCTTCAAATAAGCATTATGATGTAGTACACACGCAAATGCATCAAGCCATACGCAATCTAGTTACATATTTTGAAATGTTACACATGGAATTCAATGCCCAGAAAAGTAGTATAATTATCTTTTTCCAGAAAAAGAGTTGTTGATCCTGACCTACAATACTTTATAAAGGAACACCGATTACCTCTAGTTGATACAATGAAAATTCTGGTATTTTTATAGATAATAAGCTTACTTTCAAGACTCATATTAATAAAATATTTGCAACAATGTCTAAAGGATTTTAAATATATTGAAATCTATTAGTTGCAGAACAAGTGGAGCGCATCCAGAATTTGTACTGCAGATTTACAAAAGTCTTATCAGAAGTAAGTTAGATTATGGTTGCTTTCTTTATGGACACATTGCCAAAGTTGAATTGAATAAACTAGACAATGTTCAAAATCAAGCATTAAGAATTGCACTTGGAGCATTCAGATCTACCCCCATTATAGCTTTGCATGCAGAAGCAGCAATAATACCTTTAAGTCTAAGAAGACATATGTTGACTGAAAGATTAATCTACAAGATTATTACTCAGTGTAAGCATCCTGCTTATTTCGGTTTGATGTACTTAAAACTCGACATATATGGATATGTAGTATTGGGAAAAGAATAAGATAACTTTATTTTTACAATCATTAAAAACATTTCTCAGTTGAACCCTAATTTTCTCTATTAATGAAGAACATAAAAATCAATGCGATTTTAAAGAAACCTCTTTTTATGATTGACAGTAATGAAAAACCTAGCACCAGTATAAATATAACAGATTTACAATGAGTTGTACAATTAATAAGAATCTTCAAAATGAAAAAGTTATTTTGCAGGCAATAAGACAGAAACTTAACACAACATACAAAGACTATCTGTGTGTTTTCACAGATGGTTCAAAAACAAAAGATGGCACGGGGTCTGCCTTATATATTCCGCTGCTCAATATATCAGGTCAATACTCTTTAAACCCGTATTCGTCAAGCTGTACAGCCGAACTAATAGCAAATTTTAAAATGTATTGAATATATAAAATTAATTTAGACTTTAATGATTTTGTTATATTAACAGACTCGCAGGCAGCAGTAGGCGCTATAGAAAACAGCTTCGAAGATTTATCGAAACAAAATCTAATCTTCTCAATAATATTCAAAATATTAGAATCGAAGAAAAATATTGTACTGCAGTGGATTCCAAGTCACATAGGTATTTCAGGTAATGAAAAAAGCTGACAAATTAGCAAAAGAGGCAATCAAAGATGGCACTAAAATAGAACAATTACATATATCCATAGACGATTTCAAAGCGTACCAAAAACAATTATACTTCTCAAAAAGTAACGATCTGTTTATGGGAGTAGATAAAGCTCGATGGTGTAAAGAGGTTGTTGTAACGATACCAAAATATACATGGTTCAAAAATGTTGAAATGAAAAGATGGGAAATAATCAAACATTCTAAGACTAAGGATTTGGTCACGCCAATATAAATAAAAACTTATATACTATTGGTCAGTATTTCACTCCACTATTTCTGAGATGTACTTTAGGTCATAGTGAAACTTTGGAACATATATTTTTTACGTGCCCTGCATATGACCGTGCTAGAAGCCCAAGGTTTAAAATGAATAAAGAATAAGTATGGGATGAATGTTCAAAACTTAACTAAAATTCTCCAGTCAAACAATTTAGAGATTTTTAAAGAATTACTTCAATTTCTGAACTCAATTAAGAAATTTATTTAAAACAAAGTAACTATCTGCATATTGGTAACTTAAATGTAACCTGGATAAGGTGCTTCAACCTAGGAAGCCTGATGGACCCTTAGCGAGAAGATAACCTAGATCCTTACAAGAATCCTACGTCAAGAAACAAATAGTACATTGAGGCGGCATGGGATTTTCCGAAGCCTACATAGCCTAGAGCTAACAATTAGAGAAGATAAAAAAAAAAAAAAAAAAAAAAGACAGACTGAATTTTATCAGAATCTAAAATAGATGGTGACAGCTGACAGCTGGTAACAAAGCCAATTCCAATCTCAGAAAACTAAATCGCTATAATACAGTAGTACATTAAATTCTATATCAAGGTTAGTTCTAAATTTAGTATAAGAATGGAGAGGAAAGGCTGGCGTATCTTTCCTTAAGACTGATTGGAAAACGTTTGTAATAAATGGATAATTCTAAATTCTGTTTCCTCTAAGCAATGAACATCCAGAGATAATACATCACATAGCATAGTGTGGAAGGGCAGAGTATCTATAACCGAGCCGGGTATGTATGTACATGTGGCCACACAGTAAAGTATTCTAATACCACGATAAGTGGACGAAACAACAAAAGGAAAGAAGTTCTTAATTTATTCAATTATGATTAACACTCAATAATGTTTGAAGTTATTTTGTGTTTCATATATCCAGTCCCTGACAATACCCCACAATAATGCAAGATGCGTCACCATACACATCCAGTAAGAAACCCTTGGATTACTGCAAGACGTGAACACAAAAATGTAATATTGTTATTAACAACTCAAAAAATACATAACTGCTAAATGCTTTAAAGAGATTTATAGTAATGGATACTTCTAACACCTACTAGCATCAATCTCATTGACGCTAGGAATAGTTATTGGGAACATTATATGCAGTAAATATTTTGTCACAGTATCATGTATTTTGGTCGCTACTAGATATTCTGAACTTTATGCAACGGTATGTGGAGGAAAACACTGAGATATCCTTATGTGAGTTATCCTTAGACTCAGGAGTGATCTATCATCTTTCATAAATAGCCTAAGTTTCTTGTAACACTCTCGTAGATCTATCGTAAATTTAACCCGTTACTAATACGAGTATCACACATAAATTACTGTTGAAATCCGCTCCACGTCAGCGCCATTGAAGTGTAACGAATGATATGAAGACGTCCACCAAACAATGAACAGCAGACAGACCTTCAGGCTCTCATTACAAGTTCCGTCCCTGCTTCCGGTTCCAGAACTGAAGCAACCTCAACGATTATTCTGCCAGTAATTGCTTTCTCATTCCCAGATTATAACGGAGTACATAGCAAAGTTATCGATTAAAATTGTGAATTATTTTAATTGTAAAATATATTCAAGTTTAGAATACAAATATTTTAGAATGTATTCACGATACTTTAAGATTAGTATGAACAATATTATTAAATCAGAAATGAAATGGAGAGGAGAAATTATCCTCCTGAAAAGAGACTATATTCTATATATGTGTTTACAAATATGTAAGTCTTCGAAGGTATTATCCAGCATTTTGAAAGTTTCCAAGGTAAGCCAAGTTTCTGGCTTACGTATCAAAGGACTAAGCCAGTTTCACCCACATCGATTAATCAAATACTTCTAGAGGTTTTGAAACATCCTACATATTGAAGTAAAACTACATACTAGTATTAGGTAACGTCTAGTGGGTATTTTAGTGATACAACCTAACTATAACATTCTCTTGAGTTCGGGAATGAGCTGGATCGCAATAGAATAATTCATATAAATATGCCTAAAAGAAATATACGGTAAATAGTCATGATGTACGCTCATATCTTGAGCAAATTATATAAATATAAGGAGAAGCTGATCCTCTTTTAAGATTTATTCTGCTCACCCTCACGGGCACTGTCCTATGCGAGGATCTTATCAAACAAAATAAGTAGGAGAATCGGTACAGTATAAGATCGACAGTAGTTATACAAACTGCAGCTTTTGCATACAGGATTTGAACCTGCGCATCTTACGCATAGAGTGTGCCATTTGTTATGTTACTATAAAAATCTGGACGTTGACATAAATACGTAAAGTACGCAGTTTGAAAGTGCACTTCTACTTTTTTATTTAACCTTTCCAACTCAGTATAACGGAACTTAAATAACATGTAGTTTGAGATACTTCATTCCTCAGCGTTGTTGAGTGTTATAACAATCTGTGCCAATTTTGTTATGATTGAATATTTAATTTAAATAATTACGTAATTAGTATTTGAAGGAACTAGATATATAATATTACATAATTTAATTTGTTCTTTGTCCAAATGTACTAATCTACGAATATAACTAATTTCAATAACTACTATCCAGATTATAGTAATTAAACGCTGGTATTATTGTATATAAATTAGTTTAACACAATTAAAAGGCTGTGGGAGCTGCCTTATATGCATTAATTAGAAAATGTATTATCTCTCAAATTAAACGATCTTATTATTGTATATAAATTAGTTCAACAGAATTGAAAGGCTGTTTTAGCTGGCTTTATATTCTTTTATTTGAACAATTATAATCTATCAAATAATTTATATACGATATAATAAATTATATATTTACGTAACTCTAATACTATAAGCTAATTTTTACTTTAAACAATTATGTTAAAAACCATTATTATTTATGTATACTACACTCTATTTTGTCATTATTGATTATTTAGTGTTCTTAAATTGAAATGGGGCATCAAAATTAACTCTTGAAGTTTCTTCAAAAATATTTTTTAGATTATTATTTTTTTTTAAAGCATTACCTCCACTCCGTGTTTAACGAAATGTTTAAAACCTTCGTACCACCCACGGAAATATATAGAATGTTTCCAAATCACTTGTGTTGTAGGCCAATAAACACAAAAATCATGTAATTATTGTCATTGAATATTATTATACGTTGAATGACACCAACAATTAGTTTTATTTGTTTATTTACAACCCCTTTCACTGAGTGCCTTCAGCAAGCTTTTCAGCCTACGAACGTCAATCCAGATTGTGGCTGAGCGCATTCACCAAGACGTGTCTCAGAGTGAACTGTGTTGTGTAAACTTTAATGGATCAAGTCAAGTTCTGTAGAGAACGGCTACCTAACAACAACGGATGTTGTTGACAATACGTGCACTCTGGGGCTGTGTCCTTTTTTCCTCCTTACACTTTGAGTATTAATAAACAAAAATAAGCCCATGACACATATTTAAATACATATTAACATACGTTCAACATATGTTATAAAATATCCGTGCCAAATTTTATATGTTCCGTCCATCAACAGAGTACCAATCACTACATAACTGACTACTACTCTAAGGAGGATTAACTTCTGGGTAGTTTGAATCTACCAACAGAAGTGTCTTCGAGGTAGATGATTGGGAAAGAACATTTACACAAGAAAAGTTTGTACGGCGAATTTATTTGTTTATGCTTTTATAACGTGTTAAGAGGGCTTATAACTTTTTCTTAAATGTACTAAAAGTTGCTCATTACCAAGTACGAATACAAAATGAACGCACTCAAGTAAATGTAGATAAAATCCTTAACAAATCTTAAATAAAAATCTAGCAGGTTTTTTTTAACGTTAAATAAATGCTTAAAAGAGGCACATTCTTATAATTTAAAATAGTTGAAGTATTTCTGGTAACGCTGTACTACTTGGTAGCATAAAGCGTTTAATGATTTACTTTTAATGAACAATGTTTTAGTTATCATTAATAAAGAAAGAAATATTTTTGAGATAGTTTAAAATTGTGTTTAGCTAGGATCATCTTATCTCTAAAATTATTTTAAATGTATCCGTACATTAAAGAAATATAACATATCCCTGGATTTTATAATAAAAACAAAAGATTATTTTAAAACTGATATATTGAATATATGCGTAAATAATCTCGGGAACCACAATTTAATCTAGGTTAAAGCTTTATTCAGACGTTCATATTTATTGTTATAACACTTCGCTTTGTTTTTGGGTTTCAATTGGCTCTGATGTACACTGAAACTGTACTATGTAATGGTACTCGTGAGTATCAAAGCAATCTAAATAGTCTTTGAAAAGGAAGAAGCTTAATGAATTAATGTATCCTGTTGTCGACATGTTTTATTAAATATATGGCAATTTCTGGATATATTTTCTTTAAAATTATAAAAATGAGTAAAATTTTGGTTGGTAAACCCAAACTACAGCTATTGACAACTATTTAAGACAGAATACTTTGGAGAAGAAGTAGTTAGTGGTGTAACAACAATGCAGACCCCGCTATTGTAAGGCACCACTGATGACACACTAAGCCCGTGTTAAGCCCAACATCCCCCTTGATTGATGCTCAGCCAGGCTCGGCATCGATCTTCTGTTACGCATTTTGCATTTATGGTACAACAAAATCGTTACTTCATTTACATTATTGGTGTGATGTGCTGTTACCATGGATATTACGAAACTATGTTCTAATATTCACTGAACTAAATTATACAACCTTTAATTGTAGGTTTTGTTAGATTGTAGCAGTACGTCTACCCCAAATGCC
The DNA here is from genome assembly GCF_021130785.1 of Homalodisca vitripennis. Lineage (NCBI taxonomy): Eukaryota > Metazoa > Arthropoda > Insecta > Hemiptera > Cicadellidae > Homalodisca > Homalodisca vitripennis. The sequence continues at coordinate 157,161,368 of NC_060207.1, read as the reverse complement.
GTCTCTAAAATGAAATGTTAAGACCCCAGAGAACCTTCTTAAAATCGACACAGTTTGTTGGTCTATCCATGTGTGCAATCGTTATTGATAGAAAGGTCCTAGAAGCTTGGTACATATATTCCTCTAGGTTCAACAATGAACGATATTAATTTTGGGGTTGAGTAGTCTAAATTAAACGTAAAATTAATTGAATATTTTTCAATTGTCCTAACGTTGACCATGACTGTAACGAGTAAAACATAGAATAAACATAAATTTGTAAAAAATAAATAATTATATTATGAAAATTAATTATATCATGTTTTCAATAAGTTACCGATATACGAACATACATTGTTAGACTGGTTGGTTTCATAAAAAGATGGATATTTTAACTTGTCGGGTCCTTCGATACTCTAATGCATCTGTTAGTTGTCTGTTGTATAAATATAATGTTAGCCGAATCACATTTCAGTTCAATTTAATATAATTGTGCGTTAGAGTGTCCATGGACGAGCGGGTTACAGGCTGGATTAGAAAAGTATTACTCGTGCACAGATCGCAATATGTTTAATCAATACTGTAAATCCAGTATTGCACAGACTCCCATCCATGATAATTTAAGGCTTGTTAAGTTCACCAAGTAAATATGTAGACCATGTAGTTAACTAAGTTAGCTGAGGCCGTAGACTATGGAAAATTGGAGGAGAAAACTACAAAAGGGCGCGGTCTCTCCTTAAAACTGGTTCACATTAGTCTATTATCAGGGGAAAGTTAAGTTAATAAACTACTCTCAACTACAGTGTACAGAGTGTTTTATAAAGAGCGAATCTCGTGACGAGCGAGTCAAGTTGTTTCGGTGAGGAGATATCCACTGTACTTCTCTGTTGTGAACTCGCTCAAACCCCACCCCGATTTTTATTCTATCAATAGCTCTCCGGTATATTCACCGAATGTATGCAATCTTTTGATTGCTGGCGTAGTGTCGCATTTTAATTACTTACAATAATTTAACTAAACATGAAGTAAAGGGAAGAGAAAACATTACATACAGTTTGTTTTTGAATCGTACCGCTGAATGTATATGGAATACCGCTAGTCGGCAATATAAAAAGAAACAAATACGACAACCCGTACATACACCTCATATTAAATGGTTAACTCCATTTGCCTCCTGAATTGAGCAGGACTATCTCTAAATAATTCTGATATTAAATCTTTAATAAATTTTAAAAATCCTATAGTCTACTATGAACTTGACAAGGGCACTGTTCAAGTAGATAGTCGCACCTCTCAAGCCTAGACGTGTGGTCGGGTATGAGGTAAGCCAGACGGGCAGAAGGAGGCCACTTATCACTTAACCCGTCCATATTACGGCGAGGCGATTATGGTGTAATAGGATTATCTGGCGAAAGCCTGATAGAGGATGTTTCACACCGGCTTATTCCATTACCGGGTGGGTTAACTAGTTAAGATTAATTGTTTTCATTTTCTTTAGAATATAATAATATTTGTAAACTTTATAACTAATTAGACTTTAAAAGAATTACAACGAAAAGTGTTTAAATGAAACATTTCATGCAAGTATATTAATATTTAAAAGTAAGTTTGTTCAGTAAACTATTTTTTACACTTTTGCGATCCACATTCAAGGTAGATACATTTTTCACGATATGTTCCAAAAAGAGCTTGCTTATAATCTATTTCATTAGAGTGACCATAAATTGTAAAAGAGTGAAAATTTCATGTTAAAAGTTGGTGGAATTTTGTTAGAACGTTTTAGTAAGACGGCATATTGCAGTGGCGTAGCGAAGGGGGGGGGGTCCAGGGGGTCCGGACCCCCCCGAAAATTTTAAGACATTAAAAAATGAAGCATGGAGTAGGAGAAAAAAAAAGAAGAGTTATCATTACTCTTCTCTACAAACATTAAATTGATTGGTTTAATTGATGAAAGTGACCGTTGTTAAAAATATAATTGTCCTTTCGTTTTAAATCATAAAGTATCAAACGATACTTTTGGGCTCGGCTTTTCGGATAGTGTAGTGTAATCACGGTATTTCTATAGGGCGCGGTCACGTGACGTGACAAAGTAAACTGAACCGTAACACGGCGAACAGTTTAAATTTAGCGACCACTTCGTTTTAAATTCGTCTTGGGGACGTAAAATGACCGCTTAGAATTAAGTTACGACGTTGATTTTAGGTGTCATTAAACTCTAGACGTGTATATAATTATCGAACAAAATAAAAAAAATCACTTTTGGTCGGAAAATACACTTGAAAAACTCTACTGATTAGAACTTTCAAACTAATTTGGACTTCAGTGATTGAGGTAAACGTGGTGTTTTCGGTTGAGTTATGACGACGATTTTTTGTTATCATTAAACTGTACACTGTACCTATATAATTATCGAGAAAAAAATCACTTCCGGTCGGTAAATACCGAAGAAAAGCTTTCTACAGATTCAAGTTTTGATGATTTTGGATATCACTGGTTGAGTGGTTTGAGGTAAAAGTGGTACTTAGAATTATGTTAAGACGTTGATTTTTACAACGCCGACTAATACATATATAATTATCGAGAAACAAAACAATAAAAATCACATCCGGACGGAAAATACCGAGGAAAAGCTCTCTACAGATTCAAGTGTTGACGATTTTGGATTTCACTGGTTGAGGTAAAAGTGGTACTTAGAATTATGTTAGGACGTTGATTTTAGGTATAATTTCAACGCCGACTAATATATATATAATATCGATAAACAAAACAATAAAATCATTTCCGGACGGAAAATACCGTGATAGCTCTCTACAGATTTAAGTTTTGGACGATTTTGGATTTCACTGGTTGAGTGGTTGAGGTAAAAGTGGGTACTTAGAATTATGTTAGGACGTTGATTTTTTTCAACGCCGACTAATACATATATAATTATCGAGAAACAAAACAATAAAATCACTTCCGGACGGAAAATACCGAGGAAAAGCTCTCTACAGATTCAAGTGTTGACGATTTTGGATTTCACTGGTTGAGTGGTTCAGGTAAAAGTGGTACTTAGAATTATGTTACGACGTTGATTTTAGGTATTAATTCAACGCCAACTAATGCATATATAATTATCGAGAAACAAAAACAATAAAATCATTTCCGGTCGGAAAATACCGAGGAAAAGCTCTCTACAGATTCAAGTTTTGATGATTTTGGATTTCACTGGTTGAGTGGTTGAGATAAAAGTGGTACTTAGAATTATGTTAGAACATTGATTTTGGGTGTCAATTGAACGCCGACTAATAACTACTTAATTATCGAAGAAAAATTGAAAAAATCACTTCCGCTTGGATAATACTTTGGAAAAACTCTACTGATAAGAAGTTCCGACTACTTTAGATTTCACTGACTGAGGTATTATTTCATTTTCCTTAGTATATTCCGATCGGAAGTGATTATTTTAGTTTTTCTTTTTCTTGATAATTATATATTTTTATTAGTCGGCGTTGAATTAATACCAAAAATCAGTGTCGTAACATAATTATAAGTACTACTTATACCTCAACCACTCAACCAGTGAAATCCAAAATCGTCAAAACTTGAATCTGTAAAGAAGCTTTTTCTTCGGTATTTACTGACCCGCAAGTGATTTTTTTTTCTCGATATATATATTAGTTAGTCGAGTTTCATTTTTCATGATAACAAAAAATCGTCGCCCTAACTCAATAAAAAATACCACGTTTACCTCAATAACTGAAGTCCGAAGTAGTTTGAAGTTCCAATCATTAGAGTTTGTCATGTGTATTTTTATTTCCGACCGAAAGTGATTTTTTTCCGATAATTATGTACTCGTCTACAGTGTAATGATACAAAGAATCGTCATTATAACTCATTCATAAATACCTCTATCAGTGAAATCCAACGCAGCCGAACTTCTAATCAGTAGAGTTTTTCCGGTGCATTTTCCGACCGTTAGTTTGATCTGTACCCGAGCAACGCTAGAAAATTGCCCACCTTTTAGCATTTCTAAAGGGTTTTTCGGGCCCTCAGTGGCCCAATGTCCCCGAAGGGGTATTTCATTTTCTCCACAGAATATAGTTATGTCAATTATACACTTGAGTGAAGCTCTGTTTTGTTCTTCTTCTTTCTTATCCAGTGAATGCAACATCACATTGGTGCTTTCTACTTGGCCAGAATCGAACTTCGTACAGTTTTTGTAGCTATATAAGAAAAATTTGTGGTACTAGAGTTGCTGTGAGAGTTGAATTTGCCTATTACATATTTCCACTTTCTATAAGGCATAGCTACTAAAGCTCCATATTTTTTACCTTTTTACCAGTGAAATCATTGGCAAATAACACACAAAAACGTCCCCCGGATCCCCGGTGTTTCGGACCCCCCCCCCCCGAACGAAATTTCTGGCTACGCTACTGGCATATTGTATTTGTAATAGTTCTTTCAGTGCAAATTTAGTTAGTATTTGTACTCTGTAGGTACTTTTGTGTTAGGTACTGTGGCAATAGGTGTTGTCAATGGACTTTATACAAGTAAAATAATCATTAAAAGATGAAAATGTAAACATAAACAACTTTAAAATCGTAAATACGACTATTCTTGGTATTTTATAACAGCTGATGCTAGCCAATCAGAGACCAAGTGCAATAAGTAGCATCTCGCTGTGGTAACGAACCCATAACCGAGGAAGAAGATATGATCATATCACCGATCATCATATGATGTGAATTAACCAGGCCTCGTGTAGCGCTCTGTTCCACTTGTTTCCAAAGTTCTGATGTTAATATTGTGACAGGATTTTTGGTTAATTTAAAACATCTAATTACTAACGCATTGTAAAATCAACTAAGTGATTACAACAATCGAATACCACGTGAAAACATTATGTGATGTTTTGTTTACTAAATAATTTATAAAAATATTTAGTCGTAACGTTTATACTGCACTCGTAACATAGCAAATTGGGTGCATCCAAATTGACATAATTCCCCTGAAGCAAATAAATAGGGAAAATAGATTAGAAAATTAAGGCCACTGTATCGTATCGTTGTCCTGACAACTGCGGACAGAGACATAAGCGGACGTACTCGATCTTCTAAGAACTGCCACAGGTAAAAGGCCCGTGAAGAGCCAGGGCCAGAGTGACATTTATGGACACTTGAGAGACGTAGACGGAATGGGGATGCCCTTCACTGATCAATCTGTTAAGCTAATACAATTTTGAATAAAGAGTGCTTTGTAAAACTCACTCCTAAGGAAGTTAGGTACTTATTATGGTACAATGCTAGTGTTGTTTCAATAGAAAAATATCAATAATATTTTATGTAGCTATAATCAATGAAATCTTAAAATAAATTTGAGCTAAATGTTATAGATTACCAGTATGAGGAGTATTTATCTACATAATAGGCCAGCGTGCGATCAGAATGTTTGAGACATACCTGAATCAATTCAGTGTACATAAGGTAGGGGGCCCAAATATCGCCCATGTTCCTAATATCGCCCACTGCAGTAACTTGCTGGTTAGTGCTGCGATCTACCCAATAAACGTTTGAACTACTAAACTAGCCGTCAGCTGGAGTAATCTGTGAAAGTTTGGCAAGGTTAGCGTGTCTCAGTTTTATGTTGTGATTTTTTCAAAGATATTCGCCTAAGGTGAGTTAAAAACCCATGTGACTTATTATTAGTATAAAATTAAGAGTTAAGGTAATTACAAAATGTTAGTGATCCTATTCAAAAACTTCGGAAACAGCTTTGGTTTAAGTAATATTTTGATCCATTTTATTTTGCGTGTTTGGCTGCAGTGGCCGCCATGTTTGTTTGAGGAGTTGTTCCTAATATCGCCCACCGCAGTGTTCCTATTATCGCCCACTAGGCGATATTGGGAACACATTTTTTAAACATTTCGTTCTTTGTTTTTCAGATGGCGCATAGGAAAACATGGGATAAATTAAAGATGAAGGAGGCAGTAATTTCAGTGAAAAATAAAGAAATGGGTTTGCTAAAAGCCTCTAAAATATTTATGGTGCCTAGATCGGACACTAAAAGATTACGTAAAAAAAAAGTGAAGACGAACTAGAAAAGCTTCTTTTAGTTCCATTGGGGCGAAAACCTGTCTTGCCGACTGAAATGGAGGATGAGCTTGTAGAGTATTGTGTCTAAAAATGGAAAGGTCTTTTTATGGGCTCACAGCAAAAGATATCAAAAGAATGGCCTTCCAACTAGCTATACGAAACAATATTGCCCACCCTTTTTCGCAGGAAACAAAAAGTGCAGGAAGGAAATGGCTACGGCTGTTTTTTAAACGCCATCCTGAGTTGTCATTACGGAAACCACAACCCTTGTCCTTGGCCAGAATAAAAGGTTTTTCACCTGAAAATGTGAAAAAAGTTTTATGATATTCTCAAGCCAGAACTAGAGCGCGTTAAATTTCTCACCAACTCGGGTATTTAACGTCGGACGAGACTGGTGTAACAAGTGTACAGCACAAGAGCATGCGAGTTGTATCTTTTAAAGGGGAAAAGAGAAGTTCATAAACTGTCATCTGCCGAAAGAGGTCGCCTCATAACCATTGTTGCTTGTATGTCAGCATCAGGAAACTTTGTTCCTCCAATGCTGGTGTTCCCACGGAAGAGAATGAAGCCTGAACTGATGGATGGAGCTCCTCCTGGCAGTATTGCTGCTTGTCAATATTTCAGGTTGGATACAGACAGATGTGTTTACTAAATGGTTTACACATTTCATTTCTTACGTGAAACCAACTAAAGATGATCCAGTGGTGTTGATTCTTGATGGCCACACAACTCACACTCGCAATTTAGACTTGATCGATCTAGCTCGTGAAAATGGCGTCTCATTGGTGTGCTTCCCTCCTCATTCTTCAGACCACATGCAACCTCTGGATAAAACGTTTATGAAGAGCTTCAAGACTTACTACGCTCAGGAAAATTGAGAAACTGGCTGGTAAAACCATCCATTTAGAGCCATTACGGTATTTCAAATAGGTGAGCTTGTTGGAAAAGCCTATGAAAAGTCGGCTACATTATCAATCGCCACAAAAGGGTTTGTAGCTAAAGGGATTTTGCCATTTAATCCTAACATTTTCACCGATGAAGATTTCCTCCATCACCAACAAAACGCTAGAATGGAAGAAGAAGTCCAAGAAATACAGACCACTTCAACAAAAATCGCCAAGCTCAATCACAGTTTCCCTACAGACATCAATCCTGTACCGTCTCTTTCTCTTCCAACAACATCGAATTCCAGGGCTGGATCAGCAGCTGTTGTCAGTTGCTTCCCCCTTTAAAAAATGCACTACTTGGGTCTATAGACAGGACAACGAAAGGTAAACGGCAGTTGACTTATGACTCAAGCAAGTCTCAGGCAAAGAAGAAGAAGAGAAACAGAAAAAAAGGGATGCCGTCTCCTGACTCAACTGATGACGACGAAGACCCACCCTATGTGTCAACGGATGACAGTGACAGTGTTATGGTGATGGTGATGATGCTCAATGTGGACTTTGTGATGGTTTTTACTCAAGTGATAAAAATGGTGAGACTTGGTTAGAATGTAAGAAATGTTTCCTATGGTTTCATGAAGCTTTTGACAAAAGAAAGTCTAAAAAACAAAAGTTTTATGTTTGTCAAGATTGTAGCCAGTAACTTTTGCACAACAAATCAAATAATTTTGTTACTACTATGATTAAAATTCTTTTTCAAACAATTTTTAAATGATTCTACTAATTTTCCAATACTATTCCCATATGCGATATTAGGAACACATGGTGGGCGATATTAGGAAAACACTTTTTTTAAGTTAAAACATTCAAACTTGTCTTATTTTTTTTATGTGAAACTGTGTTGTTTTAGAAAAAATATGAGTTACGTTTATAAGGTAATTGAATAGCTACTTTACGTATTTCAACAATTATTTGAACAAAATGACCCATAATTAACCGTTAACTTAAATTTTCCCTTAAGTGGGCGATATTTGGGCCCCCTATCTTATGTTGCACCTGATTCCAACACATTAGTTGGAAATCCTATATTAATAGGTTTTGTATTAATCTGGGTACTTGCGTAATTTTTTCAAGAGTGTGTCTGGAAAATCGATTTCTGCTCTAAAATTATAAAATACTATTTGTTATATTTTGTGACTATAAATTACAGAAAAGGTCCTCAGTTTTATTCAACATTCTATACAACATGGTACTAACTTTGCAGATCGCTTGTGTGCCATCAGTGAGGGGCATCCTCCTTTCGTCAGCTTTTCTCTGTACCTGAGATGTACACTGTCACTCTAGTCCATAATCTTCTCGGGTGGCAGGTACGCGACCCTTCTTATAAGGCCACTTATATCCGATAATGTCACTTGACCCCTTTTGTTACAAATTCATTGTATCAGGTTTGCAGATATTTATAATTTATAAGAACGAATACTAAAGGTACAAACGAAGACAGCGTGTTTGGTGGTCCGATATATGTGTCCTTTTGGAAATTAAAGCTAATCGTAAATATTATGTTACGTTATTGTTTTTATTTTTGCGCTTCTTTCACTGAAAAGCTACTATATACAATTGAGTTAAAATTTCGCAAGAACGCTGAAATAATATGAACTTTTAATATGCATACTTCCGATCCAAAATTATCATATGACTTCATAATATTACATCTTAAATGCTAACATTGGTACAAAGCAAACTCAGCCGTGCAACCAGAAATATCTTAGACTGGTAGTAAATTATAATGACCGAAAGTGTAAGTAGGCTTTACAGACCTGTGTATTATATATATATATATATATATATATATATATATATATATATATATATTACTTTTAGTAAATGACTGTACAAATAAAATTGTTTTTTTTATTGGTACTATACTTCGGAATTTTTTTATCGAGGAAACAAGGCAAAATTAACTATGACACATAAGGTACGTACTAACACCGGAGTAAATTACGTATAATGGCCATTAATATGCCCTAGGTGTCCCTATTCTTTAATACGTACTTCGGGTAACTGCTAGTTTTGCCTAAAAATAGAGTTATACCATGCGTGTTTATCAAAACTATTTTATTCACCATATTTACAGCCGCATTGCACTGTTCTTAAAACACTATTCTAAAGTGGATCAAGATATTTTAATATTTTTCATTTGCAGTGACCATCTCGTAAAAGGTTTGGTATGCCATTTAAAAATAATGGTAACTGGTGGTAATGAACAGGTTACCTCTAGTATTAATATGAATGGAACTCATTTAAACAGAATTATTTATATGAAATTCAAATTCAGTAGGTACAATCCAGTATATAAATATTAAACTTAAACCAACATAATAACGGTATTTAATTTTTTTTTTTACTGGAAAAAGTTCGACAGAAGAAGACACCGGATTTTTATGGTGTTACATGCATTCTGGTGCTGAGCTAGTGCCAACAGGTCCCTTGCATCTGGAAAACGAAAACAAATTCGCTCAACTAATTCCAAGCAATTAGTGTAGACAGTGTAGAAAAAGATCACATCTCTTCTGACCTCCAGCGGAAATAAGCCTAAGAACTTATTTCTCTGAAAGAAAACTTTACATTGGTAAAGGCCATGACAAATATAAAAAAATCCTGAGAACTCTTTTCTACAGCCGTTCAAGTTCATCCCTGAGAGCTGCCTGATGAGGTGACTGTATCCTCAAACAATACACTATTGATGATTCAGACCTCTTCAGAACTTTGGTGGAAAGATGTCCTGATATTGTGAGGCTTGTGATCCAAATGTTCTTGTTTTACACCTGTGCTAATGAGACCACACATGATTTTGTGTATTTTCTAATAATGAACTTATTAATCACTTACAAGACATGCTAAATACATGCGTATATTTACTTATACAAATTCTTGCTTATTTGGAATATAATAGAAACGAAACAATACATTCAACAAACAAATTTTGAGGTATCGAATTATATGTTATGGTAAGTCAACATTTGCGTTAAATCCGATTGTATTCTCTATGAAGACAAAACCAACTGCAATCTATTCATGTTTAATAAAGAATACAATTGAATGCAATTAGTGATACGGTGGCCAACATGAAGCTTTGTTAGTTTAGACACAATGTCATACAGACAACATGATTGATATATTGTTCATCAGCTCACAATTCACTATATCTAATTATATGCATTATACTGCTTATATTTGGGTAAACTTCATTTGATGTTTTCATTCGAAACTTTTGCAGTGAGTATTTTTTAAGACTGGGAAATTTTATTTAAGTACATTTGTGGAGAATATTTACTAATGTAGTTTTTTACTAAGTTCTGTATTCAAAGGTAAAAGGGAAGAAAGAGGCGGGCATCCTAATATAACAGTATGACCTTAATTATTACTGTAGTGTTCCAGTGTTTCAAGCACACAAACGGTGCTGACGAAAAACCCGTTGTACTGTAAAGAAATAATAAGAAAATACCAAAAACACTTCTGAGATTTCAAGGAACAATGAAAAGCCGAGATTATTTTCATTTTAAGAAAAACGTCGGTGGGTATTCAGGGTGAAGTGTTGTTAATTATTTGTAAAATGGTGTTCAGGAGATGGATTGGTAGGGGTGGTGCAAAATTATAAGGAGGGAGTTGGATGGGGGTAGGATTTTGTAATTCAGTCGAGTTCGGAGAATCGGTTCAATCCTTCCTTTCACTCTTCATTCATCGACTATATGTACTGCTCTTTTTGTACATATTTAATGTTATATTAGATAAGTTGCATTAATTTTCATATTAAATGTAATCTGTCACTACTTTAAAACAATGTAGAAATACGTAACATCACGTGTCTCGTAACTGGCATTATTAAATTGTGATGCAAAATTACAAGTTTATAGCTCATTAATTCTGACAGGTACATGTGTTACTATGTCAAACATTAAACTACTACACGATCGTACTCAGTTTTTTTGCAAATTAATTATTTTGCATCTTTCATTGCCATCATGGTGACACAACGTAAGGCTAACGTAAAAATGTTTACTAACGCTCAGCCAAATCTCATGACGTTTTAGCAACATAGTAAAACGTGTAACCTAACCATCAAAATTAAATCAAATTAGATACAAATTTTTAAGGCAAATTCATAGAAGCCAGTTTAAACGACACGTGATGCGTACGCCCACCTTGCTCCGGTAATGAATTATGCATTTGTCAATAACAAACAATGAATAGAGTCAAATAAGCACCTCAGCACCGTTGTTAGATGAAATTATCTGTGACAAAGTATCACTAATACATATATATATATATATATATATATATATATATATATATATATATATATATAACAAGTTAGATATTTAGCCTAATTTAAAATTACTTGACTAACATATATTTGTCTTTGGAGAAACATTAGTTTTTAATGACTATATACTTCAATTTTCAACTCTTTTCTTGGCATATGACATGTGTAACATGGATACTCATGATATTTAGGCACGGTTGGATGTGTTTTTACTTAGGAAATATGAACACATTTTTAAAGTATTTGTTAATATTTACAAAAAATATTCTAGTTGTCTGTCCTCTGTGCTATTTCAATATTCAGGAATGGTGAATGACGGGTAATGTGAATACAACAGTGAACCTCACTTATGTATCTATTAACGAACTACAGCACATTTTATATTGATATTTACACAAACTTTTCAAAAACTCAGGTTACATGATTTTACAAATCTGCAAAAAAAACCAAATATATAACTTGTTATCTAAGTAAAATTACATCTAATTTATGAAATGAGTTACTTTGTATTTATAGAATACGAATATTTTAATTCTTAAAACTTAGCTCACTTTTGTAAACAAAATATTGTGAATGCTGTATACACCGGTCCTATATAACTCGTATATGATGTATAAACTTAGTATATGCGGGACGCTTCAAATACATACCTGTAAAATTGTATAATAATGCACTACTAAAATCATTTTAAATTTAGATAACGTGAGTTTTTGGCAATACTTTAAAGCTGCAGATTTTAAAATGCTTTTTTATATAATTTTAGATAGCTTTTATATTTTGTAGTGTTTTTAACATAAAAGAGAGATATTTACAAAATCAAAATTAATATAAGTTATTCATAGTTTTATAAGAAATTGTGTTAAAACTAATTTTATTAATAATGTCTATTATACATTTGTAACGGGTAAAATTTTAGAGGGGATAAAACAAGCATACATGCCAGCAGGCTCAGGCAAGTTTGAGTAGGAACCCCACTTTCTACCACACAGGTTGAGCCTGATCACTCTGGTGGTGGGGCTAGCTGGATGAGTGCGATCATCATTTGTATGATCGACCACCCCAACTCCGTGACCCGGTTTTAGGTTCTCGAATATTATTTTTTTTAGTCTGCTATGACGCTTTGCAGAGCAGTCTGTGGTAACTGTCTCTTACGACAAATGTTATCGGTCTTAAATAATTCATATCAATTTATGTACTATTTCTTTTTAATAAAGGTACATAATAAGATACAATTCGTGAGAATTGGATGGTGTAGATATCTTTTTATAACAATTATATTATTGCAACTAATACTTATTTCAACACAGTATGAAATTTGTATCATGTTCTGCAGCAGACATTATTATTAAGTACTGAGCTGATAGTCCGTGATGTAGATCTGGATGCCAACCAAGACGTAAGTCATTGCTACTTGCACTCAGATTACAATGGGGTGAAAGTGTTTTACGTCACTGTTTTACGTTTTGCAGTCAACGATGAATTGTTTGAAAGGATGACATTCAGGACATTTTATACTGTTGTGTTAAAAATATTGGCAATGCCCGTATAACATCACTGTTAGTTATCCTTCCAAACATCGAATGTGGGCTCTATTGTTAAACATTAGCTAATCATGACCAGACCTTCAACAGAATATCTCTCATTTAGACCTCACATAACTAATAATATAAATTAACATAAGTGTAATACTCATTACGATTTAAATGTGACACAAGCTCTGTTACAGCAGAGAACAGTTTATGACTTACATCTAATAATTTTATTTGCCATTTCAATTAGTGAATTGCCGTTATTGGCTATAATACTAAATACCATTTATCTATACATAGAACAATAAATTAGAGGTTTGATTATATCTTGTGTTGTGACCTTAATAACCCGTTCCCTCCAACAGGTTTTGAATGCTGGACGCATAATTGCTTCCAAAATATATGAAAAAGGTCAGGACACAGTCGTTCTCACTCAATAAAAACAGTTTTACATATGAGTTATTGCAGTCTTAAATTTTTCTTTTTATATAATTTAGTTTAAATATTTGAAATTTTTGCTAGGCTATTTTAGAATTTAATTTTAAAACGCAAACAAACCTTTTTTATTGTTCCTATCAACATAAAAAGTATAGACCAAGATTTTTGATATGTTTTATCTGTTCTAAAAATATGGTTTTTAATAAAACAAATGAGTAATAATGAGTACTTATCATTACGACTTGTAATTATTACAAAAGAAGATCTGTAAAATAGTGTTACGTTCACTTATAAATTCTATAAATGAAAGAAATATTTGTAAAACAATAAATTTAAAACTTACTGCAAATGCAAACTTATTGTAAATAAATTAACAAATTTCAGATAACTTGTCAGCTGTTATTTTTTCTATTATAAAACTGCCTCCTTACTGTAAAGAAACGTGAGACAGGACACGGATGATTTGACTATCACCTTGCAATAAGTCAATTATTTGTCGATTGCAATTAGCTTTCAAAACTAATAATAACGTTGTAACATTCTTTACAAAACATTATTTCTGTAACTTTATTGTACACTAGCTAGCAGTTACCCGAGGCTTCGCACGCAATTTCGTAGGTTTTGCACCTGTATGAGCACTTCTGGTTCAAGTGAATTGCCACGACCAAGAAAATATGTTAAAATGTGTATATTTATAGCAAAAAGTTATAGTTATATACCTATTGTAATTTACTTCGTTCTTAATATTTTTTGTTCCATTGTTGATAAACAGATCAGTGAAGCCTACTTCTGTTAAAAGAATACTATGGTGGGTTTCATAACAGTCCTTAAATTTCTAGTAAGAGTGGTATATCTAACCTGTTTTGTATAGCTAATACTAAATATTTCCTATAATGTATAGTTAAAAGTGAAATACAATGACAATATTTAGGTGTTTGTTTCCTTATAAACTGAAAAATATTTCAGAACGTTAAGTACATGTACAGAACGCTCGCATTGGTACATTATTTCAAAATCGCCGTTCAGCGAACTTTCATCTTGCATAGTTCTTGCTGACTGCTTCAAAGAGAATCTTTAGAGTCAAATTCTGAGCATCTTATGTTTTTTGGATATTTTATAAGGTAAATGAGGTAACGTACATACATTTAAACAAAAAATAGATAGACACGGAATGAAATTGTACACATAGAATGAAATAAGATATGGAAAGAATATTATATATCAATTTAAACATGGCATTTGCATAAACAGTTTTTGATAATTTTGTATGTTAAAAATAAAATCATAAACTGAAGGTTGAGGGTAGAATGGGTCAGGCGGACAGTTTGGCTAAAATGTGAGGTTGTAATCGTGGTTCAATTATTTTGTATATTGTTCATGCTGAGTAGTAGCAGTAGATACCGGCGACGTGAGAGTTATAGACGTTTGTAAAAGCAAAGTACTTAATAAAATATGTATACATTTATTTTGTTTTAAGTGAGGGAATCAGTTAACAGTAGATCGTACTGGCTGCTTCACCGCCAAAAGCATGACGCCATAGGAAGTAGCAACGTGGATTATAAAAGATAGAATAAGTAACTTTAACGGCTATTTATTGCTGAACGTAAGTTTAATATTCATGGACTTGACAAACTCCCTCTCCTATCTATCTGTCTAACCGATAACAGGATATCTCGACATGGAATTGAGCTATGTACTTTAAATTTTGCATGCAGCGTCATTTCTGTATGGAAAAAATTGAGTTCAATGATTTTCCAACATATCCCACTATGGGATTGTCCTGAACGTTAGAGAAGCCTATCACCCATGGAGCTGACAAACTTTCTCTCCTGTCTATCTGTCTAACCGATAACAGGATATCTCGACATGGAATTGAGCTATGTACTTTAAATTTTGCATGCAGCGTCATTTCTGTATGGAAAAAATTGAGTTCAATGATTTTCCAACATATCCCACTATGGGATTGTCCTGAACGTTAGAGAAGCCTATCACCCATGGAGCTGACAAACTTTCTCTCCTGTCTATCTGTCTAACCGATAACAGGATATCTCGACATGGAATTGAGCTATGTACTTTAAATTTTGCATGCAGCGTCATTTATGTATGGAAAGAATTGAGTTCAATGATTTTCCAACATATCCCACTATGGGATTGTCCTGAACGTTAGAGAAGCCTATCACCCATGGAGCTGACAAACTTTCTCTTATGTCTATCTGTCTGACTGATGACAAGATTTCCGGGACATGGAAAATTGAGCTATAGATTGGCAATTTTCCACGAAACGAAAGAAATCAATTCGTATTTTCCTACCTTATGTTATTGTCAATGAATTACATGATTTGTCTTTGCATAACCGTTTTATGATGAAAGGTTATCGAGTTCCGTAGTTTTCTCTCTACTTATTGGGTTTTATCAGTAACATTTAGTCAGTTGAAGCGTATGGCTTTTAAAATCAAATGTATTCAAAAATGTTTAAGCTTCCACCAGAGTTGAATGATTAGGTTGTTAAAAAATTTTACGATCTTCCAATATGGCTGCGGTTATACAAATCGACACCTAACAAATATATAAATTCTAAATCAACCTGAATTACAAAGCAATGTGTAATTTTTATGTTAAAATTGTATATAAAACAATACGATTGCATGCAATAATTTTGGCGCGTTCTCAATTATAATCAGAAGAACGAGAGAGCAATAACCAGAAGAATAGTCGAAAAGGTTGCTTCAGAACCGGAACCGGAAGCAGAGACGGAACTTGTAATGAGAGCCTGGAGGTCTGTCTGACATTCATTGTTTGGTGTACAGTTTCATCTCATTCGTCACCCTTCAGCGCAGCGTAAGAAGCGGGTTTTTACTGTTTAATACTTGAAATATTAGTGCCTAGACAGTCCTTGTGCTAATGTTAACACAATTATATTTTCGTTAAACTGAAGTTTTTTTCTAAAGTAAAATTTTTATCTTCAAAAATTAACCTTGGTAAGATACATTGAGATGTATTGACTGGAGAAAATTATTTTTCACAATTAAAGTATACATACATACTAGCAGTTACATGCGGCTTCGCCACAACTTCATGAAGGACAGGACACTATATTCACATATTCTTTTTCTATGACATCCTGAGATAATTGATAGTCGCTCAAAGCTATTCCAATCTCCTGATCCATTTTAGTTGTAAGTTTAAAGAACAGTGTTTTAAGACACGGGAGTAGCTGAGCGAAACACTTTTTATAAGATTTGGATTTCCCTCCAACATTTCATAATAATTTATTGAATGTCTCCGACGATTTCAGTAACAATGAAACTAGTTTACGCCAGTGTGAAGAAATCCTTAAGCCGAAGACAATAGCAATAATGATATAATTCATGGTGGGGTTCTATGTAGTTTAAGAATAGAAGTAAGCTTATCTTAAATATATATATTAAGTTAGTGTCCATGGTTAACAGCTTCAAATGATAAGCAAAATTGCCCTTATTTTAGGCTCAGCGTGTAAGTGATACTTCTGATTTGAAAGAATTATATATTTTACGCCATTGTTGAGTTTGCCATCCCGCCACGATTAAGAAAATATGTCAAAAAGTGTATACGTATAGTCATTTTAGTTTAATCCGGTCTAAGATACTTCTAGTGCCATAGTTTAGTTTGTCTTCTTCCTCCGATTAAGAAAACAAACAAACACACACGTATATACATGGCGGTCCGGTAGAAAAGGAAAACATTTTAAGAGGTGATTGTAAACCTAAAACAAGACAAAAAGTTCATGTAAAACTATGTCTGGAAATGTTTCATTAGTGAGATAATATTTTGTCCAGATTTCCACTCCGAGGACTAAATGAAACCAGACTTAAACCTTTAGAACTGTAATTAAGACAAACATTTGATCGTTTCATATGAATTGTGTCCTGAAAAATTGAATAAAATAGGTCCCAGAACTGTAAGTCTGGGATAGAAATTTTGTATCCACTCTTTTAGCCCAATATCATGTAATTTGCAGTTAGTGATTTGACGCTCCTACACATCCATGGGGTAGACCAGTTGAAAGTGACACATCGATTTTTGTTGTATCTAGTTGAGGTTCAACGGGCAGATATAAACCAGTCAAAAGTGAAGCTGCCAAGTGTTTGAAATGACGTTATAGGTAAACCGCTAACAAAAAAACCTTGGTTGATTTGAGTTCACGCAGGGTGGGGTAAATATCCCTCCGCCGCCCTGGGAGGGATATTTACCCCACCCTATAAAATAAATACATAAACATATAGGACTAAAGATCTCTCTGTCCTGTTACATATAAGAATGTAGTCTGGGAAAGAATGTTTCGTTGATGCATTTTTTCCCTTCAAAAACACTAAAAATGCCATACATAACATGAAGGGAACACCCCATTGTTGGAGTCCATCCATTTAAAAAATTCACATTTATAGTTTTATTTACCCATAAATAACTGGAAAAGATATTTGGTCTTTCTAGTAACTAATAGTTAAATTTTAATCCTATGCATATTTTTACGTTACTGTTGGTCTAAAAGATGACGTTTTAAATAATGTGTTAATAGCGTACGTCTTCAAAAATAAAATTAAACGCAACCACAAAGGATGCAATGCATGCACGTATGATAACAACGATATTAATACAGAGAACACTATAAGTATTTATTTATGCAACAATAATAGTAGCTAAACCGTCAACAAAGTTATTTTCTTAACCGACTTCTTTCGTTTAATTAATTTTTACTTGATTACATATTAACAAAACTGCACTTAACGTTAACTTGAAACAATTGATATTTGGAATATTAAGTGTGAAAATTCTATAATATGTTAAAATAATACCGTTGTTTTTAATATTGAACAACGAAAGATATGAGCTATCTCTTGTGTATGGCTGATTAGTTTGTGCATTTTAAAAATAAAATATTTTCCACTGATGTTTTATGTACTTTACTTTTAAAAGGGTGTTTACTCTTTTTATAATATTGTTTATGTATCTTATTATCTATAAAAGACAATATAATTATAAAACTTTGTCATTTATTTATTACAGGTCATAGGATGCTATACTAAACCGAGGTACAATTTAATGTCACCAGTACGTAATAAGAACAAGTATAAAATTTTAATTTCAAATTTGTTTTTCTTAAATGACAGTTGAAATATTACCATATTTATATCAATAATCATTAAAAATATTATTACGTACGATTCATTAAAACAATGGCTATAAAATAAATAACGAAGGGAATTTAATCTTGTTTACGTGGCTAGAAGTAAGTCTTCAACCAGTGCAATCCCGGTAAGTATAACAAGAAACATTGCTAATACAGTTTCCTGCACTCCTGATGCTAGTCTCATTTACAAACGCAAAAGTTCGGTATGGCAGATATTGGGACAGTTGATCGCCAACATGTGATCTCCAAAGATCTGCTAACAGAACCTCTATCCTTCTCTGCCCTCCTGATACTCAGGTATAAGTGAAACATAGGAAAGGCAGGCCCCGAACTCACTCAATTCTATTGGTTTCTTAAATCAATAAAACTCCAGTGGAATGCCAGTTTTTTGTGCGTCGGGATGGCCGCTTCTCGGCCGCTTGGGTGGACCCCAACAATATGGCACGAGCAAGACAAGATTTAAAACAGCTGACAAGAAGATGCTCCGCCCACTCACCACTCCCCCCCCGCCGGAGGGGGGCCCCTTCTGCGCTGTGCTGCTCAAATATTTGCTTCTGCGCAGGTTTCTTTATTAGCGGTTCACCTATAATATACTATTCCGGACTTCCCAAACATAGTCTAAGAGGCGAAGATAGTATATTGCCAAATATTTTTTATTTATTCTATAATTTTTTGTTAATTTCAATCAATTAGTCATTATTTTGAATAACTGACGGATTCGTTTACAGTTATACCAAGAATTTAAAAAAATCTAACATGTTGCATCGGTTGAACTCCAAAACAATACAAATATAATTCCTTGTATTTTGTTTTATAATCTTTCATTTTGATCCAATACTTGTGTTGAAAACCCATAGTGTAATAATGTTTTTAATACAAAATACTAGAGGTCCGCTACGGTCCGCTATCTGTAAAACTGGCAAGACGTTTGTGTCGATCTGTTCCCCTAAATCACTACAATCTGTTATATCTATTTGAGTAACCCTAATTTTCGCACTCGTGTCTCTCTAGATGCGTAATTTAACGGATTCAAATATGGCTATACTTGGAACAGAAAATTTCTAAAGTATCAGTATCGAAAATGTACTGCTATAAAAGAGTACGTAATTACAGCACTAATTTTTAAATCATTTTCGTAGTGTAAATAATAGTGTTATAATGTCAACATTTTTTTATATATTTTTTTTTCTTTTCTGGTTATAAAAAAGATTTCGAGCACCCTTACTGATGGCCAGAAACACCATAAGAGGGTCTCATCACTCACTCAAATATAAGTTACTGGACCCAAACAAAATTACGGTACGAGCCAGCCGTGAGGTACAACAGTTTAAGTCAATTTTAGGTCAATATCCGGTCTAATCAACCTTCCGGAACTCCAGGCAGTCTGTGACCAAAACCATTACGTCATATACGCAAGACTAACACAATATGGCTTCAATATTTTGAAGTTTCATTTATTACTTTAAAAATTATCATTTAAAGACAAACAATACCAATTGTTCATAATCATTACACTTTTTCTTATGTTCTGCGTATTTCTCACGCTTATACAAATCTGATGTTTTCTAAAACTGTCTTAAATTGGTTCTGTACAGTTCTAAATACGGTCACCATATTTGTAAAAAGCATCACTCAATCTAACGAAGCGTGTACGATTGTATTAGCATTGCTTACACTTTATTTATTCATTAAAATAACACAATGTTCATTGTTCATCTCAATATACTTTAGTTACTTTCCACCTTTCTAAATATTGATATAAGTGATTAAATCCATTATATAATTGTATAGTGATATGATAACTGGAGACAGGATCATTCGAACAGTATTAAAAGAAAGACTATATAGCATATTCTAGAACTACATTTCATTAATTGAACCAGCTTCTAGAAAAACACAATACATGTTTCATATTGTTAGTCGTTAAACATCATTCTCTTACCCGAACATGTGAACGATTTTAATTCAGTATTTGAAGACTGCTAATTATAACAATTCCCTTTTGTTACCCGCTAACGAAGCATTTCCGGATTTTCGTGAATCATATTGTAGATACGGTAATATGTGTGGAGTAAGGAGTAACAAATACAATTGTTAATGTTCTTTTGTGATATTAATTTTTTTCGTATTACCTGTTAAGAGTAACAAACTGGCAGGACACAGATTAGTAACTAAATACTCAGCTAGCTTAAACACTAGTTTGAAGATAAACCTATCTTGTTCACTATCTATTTAATCTCTTCTAACAAATTACTCACATCCTACGTATCATTTTTATCTAAAATTTAAACGTCGCGTTATTCCATATGGCTATTCAATGAGGCATATTCTAGTCATCTCCTAAACTACAAGCAATAAATATGTCAATGAGCTATTAATTCTATATTGGACAGTACCTATTCCATATGGCTATTCAATGAGGCATATTCTAGTCATCTCCTAAACTACAAGCAATAAATGTGTCAATGAGCTATTAATTCTATATCGGACAGTACCTATTCCATATGGCTATTCAATCAGGCATATTCTAGTCATCTCCTAAACTACAAGTAATAAATTTGTCAATGAGCTATTAATTCTATATTGGACAGTACCTATTCCATATGGCTATTCAATGAGGCATATTCTAGTCATCTCCTAAACTACAAGCAATATGTGTCAATGAGCTATTAATTCTATATTGGACAGTACCTATTCCATATGGCTATTCAATGAGGCATATTCTAGTCATCTCCTAAACTACAAGCAATAAATATGTCAATGAGCTATTAATTCCATATTGAACAGTACTTACACCATCGCAACATAATTAATCATGAATACCCGGTATCTACTTTGAGCCAAAGGAATAATATCTTATTTAGAAATGTATTCCTGATAAAGTGGTAGTAAAGCACCATTCCCATCTTTCATTTATTCCTAATAACATTACTGCACAAGAGGCAAATCGGTTAAGTAATTAAATTCGAACTAACCGATGCATGTCGGGTAAATCTAACTTTTAATAAAATTATCTTTTAGCTTAATTGGTTTACCTTAACAACTAATTATATTGGAAAAGTTTGGTGGAATTCCAGCAATCCATTTAATCTCAGTAATGTAAATAACACTTCGTTTCATAAACTGCAATACAAATCCACATCGAGAAAATAGTAAAAGACACATGTTAATACTACAGATGATCGGCGATCTCAATAACAGCCGACCTTTGTTTAGCGCTGTAGAGCTTTGGTAGTTGGTGGGGTGAGGGGGGGGGGCTCTGCGTGATTTGGATGGTTATTGTCTGTTGAATCGCGCGGCTCGGTTTAGCTTTCCGATCTGGAATGAATACAAAATATTTATTCATGATATTCTTTTGTGGATTTATATTTCATTAAACATGCGTAGTATTATTTACACTATAATGCATAAAATGTAATAACGTACATCGAGTGTACTGTAAAATATCATAATGCAATCATTCAACGTATTAACCGTATTTTTACTTTGATGCTTATTAAAAACATTCGTATCATAATAAAAAAATATCATTTTTTCAATTACTTTTTAGTAAACAATTATTATTATTTAAATAATAATTCAGTAATAATGGCATGTACTTCTGAAAGATGGTTATCAACAAAAAAACTGGTAAAACGGGTGTCTACACCCTCCCCCCTCACCAAATTTTTTCCTGGCTACGTTCATGCCTCTTTCCATGTTTCTTTTTGTTCTGGTGAAAATATAACAAAACAGTACTCCAGCTAATTAAAACTCAGAGCTAAAAGAAATTATTGACCTCCTTGGTATTGGGACCTTAACCGGGCTTTTCAGCCTAATAAGATTGGTGGAAGCCAGAACAAGACACTTAGTCTGACGTCATCCACGTTACGGAGACACGTGTGTGTTATGTTTATACATATCCTTTCAATGTCTCCAATGTTATCACGTTGCTATATAGATTATTATTTGAATTTTGCTGGTGATTGTGCCTCTTTTATACAAGAGAAAATTATGATTACTCCATGCGAGCCAGTGTGTACGAGTTATACTCCCAATCCTAAAAACATTGGGTATAAAATGTAGCCAAAATGAGGAAGCGTGGGTTTCAGTAGCGTTGCAGGCCATTTCGCATAATTTCTGTGGTTATTGTCTCGTGCAATGAATACAAAGGCTAGAATAGACAACCGGCTAACATGTATTATCCTACAAAAACGTTATTTATTTAAAATTCATATTACTAGACAAAACTGTTCATAACACACTTTGTTTTTCAAGCTTTCAAACAACCTAATAATTTTTTAGTGGTAAACAAGTGCTACACACAGCTTCCAACTATTTAATATTTTTACTTTAACTTTACAGTGACAAAACTCTGAAAATAACTGTTTTATCATAATATTCAAATTTTTATTTCATTCAACTTGGCATATGTTTTATAAATAAATGCTTAGTCAACTAATTATTTATTAACGAATTATACAACACAACTGCACAAAGCTTCTTGTTGCCTTCACTCGATATTAGAAAAAGAAACCGCCGTCATGGTATATTCAAACATACCTGAACAAAGATAAAATATTTCATGTGATTATTAGTCAAGAAGTGTTTTTTTTATTTTTTCTTAACAACTAACTAAACTTAAATTTTCAGAAGTCTCATAAAAGCGCACACACTGTCTTTGCAAGCAATCCTTATTCCACCCAGCCTCAAGGTGTATTAAGAATCCACAGCTTCTCTTACAATTTTATAAAGATAGCCTCGAGGTGGAACTAGCAACCTCTGACCTTTGTGCCACCTCTTCTCTCTCCGGAGAAATGCAAACATTGCGAATATACTGTCATCGCCTACTATCTGTCCACTATGACAGTCTTGTGATAGTACTAGGAGAACACGCGAATATACTGCCATCGCCTACTATCTGTCCACTATGACAGTCTTGTAATAGTACTAGGAGAACACGCGAATATACTGCCATCACCTACTATCTGTCCACTATGACAGTCTTGTGATAGTACTAGGAGAACACGCGAATATACTGCCATCACCTACTATCTGTCCACTATGACAGTCTTGTGATAGTACTAGGAGAACACGCGAATATACTGCCATCACCTACTATCTGTCCACTATGACAGTCTTGTAATAGTACTAGGAGAACACGCGAATATACTGCCATCACCTACTATCTGTCCACTATGACAGTCTTGTAATAGTACTAGGAGAACACGCGAATATACTGCCATCACCTACTATCTGTCCACTATGACAGTCTTGTAATAGTACTAGGAGAACACGCGAATATACTGCCATCACCTACTATCTGTCCACTATGACAGTCTTGTAATAGTACTAGGAGAACACGCGAATATACTGCCATCACCTACTATCTGTCCACTATGACAGTCTTGTAATAGTACTAGGAGAACACGCGAATATGTGGCAGATGCTATTTGTATAAACGTAA
Organism: Homalodisca vitripennis; assembly: GCF_021130785.1. NCBI lineage: Eukaryota > Metazoa > Arthropoda > Insecta > Hemiptera > Cicadellidae > Homalodisca > Homalodisca vitripennis. The sequence continues at coordinate 157,137,524 of NC_060207.1, read as the reverse complement.
TAAAACTTATTATTCATCCTCCATGAAATATTGTATCCTTTCTTAATACGTTACAAACCTTTTTATAGAGCAAACGAACGTTAATGAAAGAACGTAAACTTTACTCGCAACATCAATAGTAGCCTAGATGTTCATTCAGAAAAATATTAGATTTATTCTTTGCATTAATACAAACACAAATACATTGCCTAATCACGTGTTTGAAATACATAGTGAACTGTACTTTACTTTTTTATTTAAGTTTTAATTCACTATCGGTTTCATATATATGGTGATATAACTTTGAGTGGTAGTTTGTTTTATATAAACCTAAATTTAGTAAAGTAAAACGGTTCTCCATGTTCAAAATGGTGTCACTGATAAATTTGTAATGTTATATGTAACATACACTTACTTTAATTTTTAAATCATCTTATAAATAAAAATTAATTGAAACATGTATTGCTAAGTACTAATCTTGGGAATGGTTGAACCAATTCGGCTAATTATTTTTGTAAATTATTCATTGAAATTCGAGGAAGGTTTATATATGAAGAGAAAGATTATAACAGTTACCTTGAATATTTAAAAATTCAGAAAAACTATAGTATTTATGTTTCAATCAAACCTTATCTAACACTTAACAGTTGTTACCACTGTTAACCCTAAAGTTCCACAAATTGGCGGAAACATCTGCTTAAATTTAAGTTTTTATAAAGTATTATGTATACAGTGCTTGATCAGTAATGTTATTGAGGCACAAAAATAACATATTAATATATTAATTTTACTCCAGATTGTGTCAGTGACGAATTTAAAACATCTAATGCATTGTAAATACTATTATAAAACTAACTCATATGTATTGTCATTATAAACAGCTGCTCCATTATAAACAGCTGATTTGATTGTTGACCAGTAATATGATTAAGTATTGTGTTGTTATCGCGAGTAGGTTAGTAAATAAACGAGTCATGTTTACAATTTCACAATTTTTATATAATACTAATATAATGAATAAAGCTGTGAATGTTTTCACGCAAAGTTCTCCAAACTTGTGGGCTTCCTTGACATTGATGTATATCAGTCCTACTTATGTATGTATATTGATGTATATCAGTCCTACTTATGTATGTATATTGATGTATATCAGTCCTACTTACGTATGTATATTGATGTATATCAGTCCTACTTATGTATGTATATTGATGTATATCAGTCCTACTTATGTATGTATATTGATGTATATCAGTCCTACTTATGTATGTATATTGATGTATATCAGTCCTACTTACGTATGTATATTTTCTTCATCGGGAGAACAAGGCAAACACAACAAAGTCACTGAAAATATTTTAAACCGAAAGTAAATAACTAGAGCCGGAAGTAGACGCTTTGAGCGAAGTAGATTTCCGAGAGCTATAAACGTATATAGTTTTTTTTTTAATTGAACAACATTGTGGCACGGTTGACCGGTCAGAAATAGCCACATTTTAAACCGAAGTAGGCTTCTCAGTCCTACGTATATATCTTTTCTTTGACGGGCCAACAAGGCAAACTCTATTATGGTACTGGAAATATCTTAGACCAGAAGTGTGACTTAGACGACAAGGGCTAGAAGTACACGCTGTTTGACCGAAGTGGGTTTCAGAGAACTGTGTGTTTGTGTTTTCTTAATCGGATTGACAAGGCAGACTCGGCTCTGACGTTATAAATATAATTAATTTGAAATCCTCCTACATATGCAAGAATATATACGAGTCAGGTAAAAACATGATATTGATAACCAAGAACACATAAATAATATCGTAGAACTCCACCATATAACATAATAAATGATTTTACTAAGTATTATAAGGACTTAAATTTTGAAATTGCGTGCTTAGCTGCTGGTAAACAGCTAGTACCGAAATATAGAAAAATATAGAACTGGTTGCACCACGTAGGCTATGGTAAAGTAGTTTTGATGAATATGTGCCATACCTTTTTGTTAAATTGACGCAGATGTTATGTTTATACAAATAATAGTATGATTAATGTTTCGTTTTCAAAAATGTCATAAACAAGACTAAATTATGAATGGTCATTTATAAATCTTCAAATTTTGTTTGCTATTATATCAGCTATCGTAAAATTTGGAACTTAAAATTTGGAACAGCTGTAATTTCAAAACTATAGAAATTCTTTCTTTTGATTGTTTCCGTTTAACTTTAACTCCTCACGTAACACAAACTACTGCGTTTACTAAGAGTTTAAATGCTGTAACAGGAATCATCTAAGAACGATTAACTTTAACACACTCTGTGAATTATTTATTACAGTCAGACAGACGGTAAACCACGTATCTGAGGCCAATTAGATAGCGCCTTGCGCTTGCCTGGACTCAAAGAACAAGTCCCCACTGATTATCAGCGACTTCAGAAACACGCTGTAAAATACAACCAATCTAGATTTCAGGTAGTTTAATTGGTTTCATTTATAAATGAATGAACGGTAAATCTTTTCAGGGTTTATCTCAATGACAGTTTAAGCCTGTAAGGCGTGGGTCCTATGGACGATGAATAAAGTATGAAAGGAAAACATGAACCGATTCTCCGGGCTCGACTGAATTACAAAATCTTACCCCTCCCCCCCACTCCTTAATCTTACACCACCCCTACCAATCCATCTCCCGTCACCATTTGACAAAAAATTAACAACACTCCGCTCCGCATTCCCACCAGCGTTTCTCTTAACATTGAAAAGAATCATGACTTTTCATTGTTCCTGGAAACCTCAGATTTGTTGTTGGTATTTTTAAGTAATATGTGCCACTACAACAGTCCTCATCAGCACAATTGTATGCTATAATAAATCACCATAGCTAAAAGTGTGTATTTTCATAATAGGGTTCACAAAACAAATCTTAATACAATCTAAACACGTAGACAAGATTGCTGTGCTATAAAATGATAGGCCAATGAAGTTGACGTAACCACATTTTCTATAACTACAGTTAGTTATTTGTTAGTTCCTATTACCTGCTAGTTCTAATGACAAATTCATTACTTCAGTAATATTAAGCATTACATTGGCCTAATTCAATAGATAAGAAAACATGAAATGAAAACTTATATTCAATATCTAGACCAAAAAAGGCAATTAGATTTTAGTATATATCGTTGGATCTTATTGGTGCTCAGGAATCATAAGAGCCATTATTCCTGCAATATTAACCATTTTACAGGCTTGGTTTAGTGGGTAATCCTACATGCAATCTGTTCTCTTCCTTAGGAGGGTAACTACCCTAGCACGTAATTACAATCTATGTAACCAATTCATACCAGAGCGTTATGACACGCAATCATTATATGTTGTGTCAACTCATGCACACTATGTCTAACACAATCAGTTAATAAAAGTTATACAAATCATTTTAGACTAAACTAAATAATACATGTCACACAAACACTGTCAAATAACCAAAAATTTCTGCCTTCTGCACAGCATTTCAATCGTTAAAAACAAAAATTAAATACAAGCCCTTGTTTTTCTTTAAATATCTTGAGCATTTTTGTACCCAGAGTTATTGAAAATTTCTTACAATTGCTATGTCTAATCAACAAGATTCGATTTATTGTTAGTTGAAATAACACTACCTTCAACTGAAGATATTGTAAAAGGTACAACTGCATTAGTTCATTCCAGCTGGAAATCAATCACATTAAATGACATTCAAACATAGCCACTCTTGTTTTCATAGCAAATAATAACCACAATATTAAATTAAATACCATTTTTCGTTTGTAGTGACAGGTTATTATGACAGGTGTCCTGCTTATTAATTAATTCTAATGTGGAAAATTTAAAATTATACATATGACAGTAGAGGTGTTTGATTAAATTTTTTGTCAGTTCGTTGGCATGTTTAAAATGCTTCACAACAACTACGCCATATTTTAAAATACTTTAGAAACAACCCTTAGTTCCTACACAGATAACACTTACTGAAACTGTAGAATAATTCTGTATTATCTGGAGGTAAATTCCACACAATGGAAAACAGTCAGTTCAGTACAAAGAGCAAAACTCAATACACTCGTATACGACCGACACGTACCAACAGGCACACAAGGGATTTGAGCTCGGCACGTCTTGTCCGCTCTTTCCGATCATATTAGCACTTTCATGAATAAATAACATACATGCTCCGAGCCTTCTGTTTACAGCTCGGGTTTCTAATCCTCATTGATATTAGTCTCACTATTGTGTATCTTAAAATATATAATGAACATAATGTTACTTGTGTAGGTTTAAAATAAAATATTTTTACCTAGAAATATTTATTTAAATATTCTGAACGTTGTCAATGGCCTAAACAACTGATAATACGTTTTAAGTTACAAATGGCCAACTGGTGTTAAGAGAATTCGATGTAGGTTTTATCTAACGCAAGCAAATTTTATGGTTAATTTAGGTTTACTGACATATATTTTCCAAGGTTTCAACAAAAGCACTGGATTGGAACATTTTGGTCATGACTGTGTGACAAATTCTGCAGAAGACGTCATACTTGTCCGTGGAGAATTACTTGAGTAACACAAGCGAGATAAATGGTTTATAACTCACTAGTATCAGTCATATCTCGTTGGCTGACACTGATACAGCCCATCTCGTTGGGAAACTGCAATATCCTGTAAAAATTATTTTCCTAATGAGGAATGTATAGTTATTGGAAGCTACCGTTCATTTAACTTGCCACCAAGTTACAATACCTAGAAATGTGAAGAAATGCACTTAGGATTATTTATATTATCCTGTTTTATACCTTGTAGATGAGACTATTTTACAATAAAATGTGCACTACGATATGAACAAGAACTTTCGTTAGCATTACTTGACAAGAACGACTAGAATATATCCTATAACAAGCAGAACTAGAACTTTTGATCTGTTGGCGGCTGAAGTTGACGTCAGTCTGATCAATATGTTCTAAAGGCATCAAGCATTCAGCCAATCAGAGTCGATTTAAAATGTTATTTAATGCCCTTTCTATGTCAATGGAGTTTTAAAACAATCTAGAATTGATAATGCATCGCGGTACAATCTGCGACCCAAAGAAAGAAATAAAAATTAGTAGGTGTCCAATTTCACAATTTCAGGACGCCTAACGTGATAAAAATAGGCCTAAGATTTAAAATATTGTTATAGCATGACAAATCCGTTCAATAAATACTGATGATTGTGACACAATGTTCTTAGCTCTTATGTAGAAAATGTACTTGTATTGTAGTGTTCAACTTGTTCTTAACATAGGAAACGTCTAAAGAAGTCTAAATAGGTTACAAACTAGGTGAAATTATAAATGTTCAAAACTAGGGAGGTGATTACCTAACAATGTATACAATCAGGCTGTATTGTGTATTGTATTCATAGGTAAGTGTATGTATATTTAGTAACAAACAACTTTAACCTAACTAATTTAATATACTTATGTATGTTAACATCGTTGAGTAGGGGTCACGAATTTTCATCTCAACTACTCTTCTATCAAATCTATCAATCTATTCTGACAAATGTAGAGCGAAGTATTTTATCGGACAGAATTACCAAGTAAGAAACGAAGCAACAACGTCTCAAGTAATTTAACTTAACGTTTACCTCGTATATTTTTAATTTTTTCCCGTACTAAGCACAACATCTTAACGTACTAATAACTGGTAATTAGTATTAATACACTAATTACTTTAGTAGACTATATATTAAATCAACTATGAAATCCATAAAATCATTTTTCATGTAGTTAGTGGCCTTAAACCTAATCAGTGCTTTGATCCCGTTGAAATAAAAGTGCCTCAAAATTAACTTAGTAGAATAATACGATTGGAAATACATATGATTTATAGTTGCATTCATTTTAAAAAACAAGGTAGCTTGAAATTATTGTTGAATCTATGGGATAATCTTTTTATAGTAAGATCTCAGCCTTTATTAACATATCGAAAGTACTCATTTATTTCAAATTACTAAATCTAAAAATATTAATATGGACATTATTGAAGGGAAATGAGTAGTGGTACTATGGGAACGATAGACAAAGGTTTCTTGGCGGATAACAATGGGCGTATTGTCAACACAATAGAGAAGCAGTTTCGGAGCTGCGCGGAGCTACGCGGAGCTCCTGGAACTGAGGCTTTTATAATGTGGATACGAGCATTATAATCTCTAACCAGAGACAATTATTGTTACTGTTACAACGTAGACTTGACCTCGTTTCTAAACTATTGGTAGTATTTTATTGGACCTGGTCTACAAAGGACTAGATAGACACTGTATGTAGGCTACAAACAAAAGGTTTAGACATTTGTTACTAGCCTACAGTAATTATTTAGAAGGAGGCAATAACAAAATTCTGCGTAATAACTGTAAAAAATGTATATAGTTGTCCTGCAAAACATTCTGGCCCTAAATAATATTATAAACATAAAAGGATTTTAGTTATTTTTATGAAGTAAAATTTGAGAGAATTTGAACTGTAATACTGTACAACCAAGTGATATACGAGTACAAGGTATAATTTAGTCCTGATACGCCTAGATATATTCCAAACGGATTGAGATATCGATGTACAATTTTCACCATACCTATTAAAATACGTTTTTGGACTTTTTAAGTATAAAAATATTCCTCCCTCTCTTTTCCAAATTTTAAAATTGCAACCCCTATATTGTGACATGTGATTTGAACGGTAAATTTATAAGCAAGACAGTGACATGAACAAAACACCTCTACGGCGATCCTGGCAGAAGTTATGGGCGAACAACCCCTTACATCTAAGGGTGTAAATTAAGTCCTGATACGCTTTGATATATTCCAAACGGATTGAAATATTAATGTACAACCTTCACCATACTTATTTAATTACTTTTTTGGGGATAAAGATATTTCACCCCCTTTTCAAAGGGAAGTAGAAGGTATTATAATGACATGTCCCAATATTGGAGTGGCAATTTTAAAACTTAAAGTGACCCCCCTCACCTCCATTTGAAAAAGGGGCGAAATATTTTTATCATAAAAAAAGTCCAAAAAAGGTATTTTAATAGGTATGATGAAAATTTTACATCGATATCTCAATCCATTTGGAATATATCCAGGTGTATCAGGATTTAGTTTTAACCCTGTATAAATCACTGTGATAATTAATTCTATGAAATTACCACTCACCCAAAAATGTACGGGATGTTTGAAAGAACTCTCTAGTTTTAAGTCTAAACTTAATGAGGAAATTAATGAAAGATTGCATCAATGAGCACATGTCATGAAAGAGAATTCCTTCAAGTTTTGTTTAGTGTTAGTACACCTCAACGTGGGATCCATTTGTTGCCCAGCACACGTCGAGACGATATTCCATCTCTTGCCCCGTATTCACCAACATTTCAGGTGTAGCTGTTCCAACCGCCGCCGCAACGATTCATTCCCGTAAATAATTTATGTCAGTGATCGTTTCACTGTACATAACATTCTTTTTGCGGCTCTAAAAAAACGTCCAATGAGGGGCAAGTAAAGAAAAGTCCCCCCAAGGTAAAGAAAAGTCTGGGCTTTGTGATGGCCAAGGTATTGGGCCAGCCCTGTCTTTCCTGGAAAGTGTCAAGAGCACTGGTGCCTTCTCGAGGTCAAGCAGGCCTACCAATTGCAGGGAAGGCAACCTTGAATAGTTGATACATCACCACGAACTAGAATAATGTATGTCACTTTGTATTTGTTCATTAAAATTAGGAAGTTATTTATTAAACACTCTGTAATTACAGCATATAAGTACACTGGAAAACATTAGCATAACATGTACCATGAGTCCATTCTCGGTCTACGAAAAAATCATTACTAATTTTGGTTGGATTTAACTTTTCAAACTATTCAATGACTGACTTTACTCACTACTAGTCAAAGTAGTACTGATAAGCTGTTGGTTCATAAGATACGTGTAAAATAAACTACTGCGTGTTCGCGTTCAACAATAACTTGTTAATAAAAACACTACTTTTTCCAAATTATTTATTTTTTTGGACGAGGCCTTTCGAAACCAAAGGTTTCATCTTCAGGCAAATCCACAAATAAATATTTACACATAATACACATTGTTTGTTACAATAATTAATATTAAAGTAACATATGGTGTAAAAATGTAAATACAACATTTTTGGAAATATTTCAGCCAGTATGAAAAATTAGATTTGACAAGAGTTTACTTTTTGAATAAATTGAGAAGAAGAAAGAAGATTGTAATTTTCAATAGGGCCCTCTTCATTGTTCATGAGTTTTCTTTATTTCCGTTTAGGCTATGTATAGTGTTTCCCAAGCATTTAAGTTCATTGGTTTTGTTATTTCTTTCATTAATTTTAGATTTTTAATTGATGTTCTGTGTCCTGATTCAATGCAGTGCTTGGCTAAAGCAGATTTGTCAACTCTTCCATATTTTAAATCGGGAATTTATGAAATTGGATGCGATGACTGTGACAAAATTTATATTGGACAAACAAAAAGAACAATAAAAACACGATTTAAAGAGCATTTATCGCACACAAAATATGGAAGAGTTGACAAATCTGCTGCAGCCAAGCACAGCATTGAATCAGGACACAGAACATTAATTAAAAATCTAAAATTAATAAAAGAAATAACAAAACCAGTGAACTTAAATGCTTGGGAAACACTATACATAAACAGAAATAAAGAAAAAACTCATGAACAATGAAGAGGGCCCTATTGAAAATTCCAATCTTCTTTCTTCTCAATTTATTCAAAAATTAAACTCTAGTCAAATCTATTTTTTCATACTGGTTGAAATATTTCCAAAATTTTTGTATTTACATTTTTACACCATATGTTATTTTAATATTAATTGTAACAAACAATGTGTATATATTTATTTGTGGAGTTGCTTGAAGATGAAACCTTTGGTTTCGAAAGGTCTCGTCCAAAAAATAAACAATTTGGAAAAAAGTAGTGTTTTTATTAACATTAGTAATATTTAAAGAATTTTCCAATTGCTCCAAGAGTCTACAAGAACTTGTTAACCTGATCTCAATTCCCTGACAAAGGTTATGACAAATCTTGTTACTTGTTGTTTACAGTTATATATTATATTACCTTTGATTGTATGTATAGTCTACAAGAAGACATTGCATCAAATGTTATAATCTGTAGCTATCTCAAACATTGCTGCGCCGAACTTATGTGTACGTGCCCTTCGACAGGCCTACCAACAAAGAAATTACTGTAACAATGATTAATATTCTTACCTTATACAACAAATTTTCAACATTTAGTTTATTCTCAGTATGGTGGTTTTTTCCAAACACGTTTGTTAGAAGTTACATTAATATTTCATATTAAATTACATACTATACTTTCAAATTGTGTATAACTTATTTGAAATTAAAATCATTTGTAACTATTCGCACATATCTTACTTAATTATTTCATATCTTTTGGAAAATAAACATGTCTAAACAACTTATATTAATTTATATCGAGCTTGTAAATAAATTTCCACTGTCGATTTTAGAGCAATGTTTAGAGAGTTTTTTTTTTTTTATTATTAAAACAGAACTTACTCCGTTTTTATACGTAAATGGCATTGTGTTCATAAATAATAAGCGAATCTATACAAAAGAAAGTATCTTCTTAGCCTCTTATGACGAATGTATTTTAAATTTGATAAAGCAACTGATTCAGTTAAAAATATAAACATGTGTTTAATAAATACATTAAGTTATACATAAAACTAATCCAGGAAATTTACGTGTGATGTTCGTTACACATTTGTCATAACTCTTTACTTCTACAATAACCTTATCTCAAAAATGTCTATTCTCCTAAAGGTATGTACTCAGCATTATTGTTGACTTGCAGTAAACTAACTATTCAAGAATATTTCCGAACCCTAAAGTAATCCATTATGATAAAAATAAAAGTAACCTTTAGTGTATGCATAAAAGAATGTTATTTTAATAAATAACAAAATCAATCAAATCAAAAGTGCTGTTTTAATAGATCTTTGGGATAGTGGATGAGTTTTGTTTGTTTCTGGATTGCTTGCCTAAAGTATATTACCTGTAAGACACTAATTTCATTTTTTTGAATAATTAAACGACGTTTATAATATTTATCATAAATAGCTGTTTAGTTTATCAATTCTGGTTTAAATAGTTTTATATACTGTTGCGGCTTAAAATGTATTCTTGAATACAGTTTTTTAATATTTTATATGTTACATTTTCTTTATATTGGAAAATATGGCAGTTGTTTTAAAATGCGTTGTAATTACAGTTTTGCTCAATACGTACACTTAATGTTTTATTAGTGTTTTTCTGGAATTAGTCAACGGCGATCTCTTAAACTGTGCGTAAAAACTGTTTCAAATGTTTGCAGCAGAACTAATGCAGTTTTTTTAGACAGGTGAGATGTAATTTAGTATTAACACGATTCACCATTTTTTTAGATTACAAAATTAAATATTTACATAAAGAATACATTTTTATTTATGTGAGAAACAATTCCAGTATTGACCGAAATCCCTCTGTTCATACTGTAAAAACTTAAATCCCAAAAGCTAAGGATGACGACTATGATCTCATTTTGTCCTCACCGACCACCGATCGCAACGTGTATTCGCCTTAGATATCAATCCAAATGCTGCAACTGCGCCCTTTTGTTTTTGTTTCGCCATTTTTCTGACCTCCACTTTTGCGGGACATGCTGATTCTTAAACCTAGTTTCAGCGTCCATAAAGTTGTATCTATAGTTACGGCGCGAAGTGAAAACGAGGTGAAAACGAGTATATCTTGCTTTATTCAAAGTTCATCAGAACTATATCTCTGCAAACTATGGGACGTGGTCGAATCAGGTCCGACGAGTAATTTAATTTCATCGAGCAGTTTTAACAGTTCTACAGTATTAATCATTTGGAATAAAAAGTCTTTTATTTCCCGTCATAACAGAAAAAAAAACACTTGCTAAGCATAGTTTTAGGTTTGCTAAATAAAGTGTCGTCAATTTCTATAATATAGTCTGAAATCATTCCCTAATCGTATCTTCATTCTTTCATGCAATTAAGAATATATATAATGCATGTAATTGTTAGCTTAAATGTGGTGCCATATCGCACTGTGATATGGATACGGTTCTTCACACCACCGATACAAAATCGTTGATTAAAACTGTTATCTAATATACGAAATCCCGTTACCAACATGAAGAAGAGCTTCTTTAAGTTACAGTTTAGTATTAAATGACAAAACTAGATATTTCTTGCCGACAAACAAACTCTCGTTTGATTTTGATTTACTCATTGGTTTAAATTCATTTTCTCATAGCCAATAAAAACGCTTTCATATGAATTCTGAATAGTATTCATTTTGTCACGTTTTGATAAGACAATGTTCACGAAACCATTTTTGTGTATGGGGAGTCCGCAAATTTTGTTGGGTCTATGGACCCATGAAAGTTAAATCCGCTACTGGTTACAGACGAAAATTAAGCACCCCATTACTGCTAGGTGTAACATTACCTAAAAATTAGTTAATTAGTCCGCCAGTATTAATCGCCAGCGCGAATATTATCCGGCATACGAATAAGCTGTGTACAATATAGATAATGAACTAACCTAACAAATAGCCGCAGTGCCATTTTAGCGTGGCGTCCACATCCCTATTAGAATATAATTAATATTCAATTATTACTAGTATGAGAACAAAAACTAATTTATCTTGAAATCCATAGAAGAATTTCCCCTAAGAAAGACTTTGATCGTCAGCCACGCTAGTTTTGGTGGTGGTCAAAATGGTATGGTATCAAAAGGGTTAACAATATATTAAATGGTAACTTTTCTCCGACTTTATTTCACTTAGCCTGATACACTTAAAACCAACCGTCAGACGCGTAAATTAGCGTCAGTTAACAATATACAGATTCTTAAAGTTCCAATTTTCAGTCTCATATCGTTTCATATTTTTAACCGTTTAGATGCCCTCTCAATTCGACCCCCCTCAAAATTAGCAAGGCTGACGATCAGTTTCTTTCTCTGGAAAACATCCTCTATCGATTTTAAGTAAACCCAAATAGTATGCTTTTATACTGTGCAAATTGGCTCTTGGCTACTGAACTATCTCGAATTTACTTGACTTCTAGCTTCTATTTAGTATTATTTTAAAGGTTTTGATGTTATTACAGAACAAATATATTTCTTAAAACAAAACCATATTTAATTACATTACATTGTAGTACTCAAGTTTTTTTTAGCAATTAGATTAGATATTTCTTAATAACTATTAAAAGATTGCAATTCAACCTTGTCTATGTTTTCTGTAGAGGTTTTCTGTACTGCCACGGGTGCCAACACAAGTTTACGTCACTCCTCAACGTTACAAGGGTGACAAGGTACATTCGGGATATGCAAGGCTAAGGAAGATCCAAGCAAAATTTCAAGTATGTTGACACTTCTAGCCATCAAAGTGTCCATATTTTATACCCTATATTTATACACTAAATTTCAAACTTTCACACCTCTCTTATTCGTACCTATATTGAAACGTTTTTAGATAAAATTTACATAAACTTTCTTCTATTTTTTTTAAATATTACAATGAAAAATGTTTTAAGACCAGAAAGCAGAAGGTGTAGGGTTGGAGTATTTTTCTTAAAGCAACAACACATTTTTTACTTAATCAAAAGAAAGTACATTTTTCACTGATTAATGAAAGTTTACTAATAAGAGAGCTGCAAAAGTTTCAAAATGTTTACCAAAACGTTTATCAAAAATGTTTTTGAGTGCAGCGATGAATAAATTAACCAATAATCAACTTCAACTCATCATTTTGTTGGTCTTGTTATTATTACACAATTGCTCTGTTTGTGATGACTAATTCATACACACTTATATCAAAATACATTTTCCAACAATTTTTTCTAAAAATCAAAATAATTTTTTATTTATATTTATTGATACATTTTAAGTCTAAGAAAGGGCATAATGGTTCTAACCTCCTCTCTTAAAATAAAGAGCTTATTCATTCATTTATTCGTTTACGTTTTTCTCAAGGATGACAAAATGTGTATTTCCACTAAAAACCAAAGTTTTATCAGGTATGTAGTGGAGAACTCAAATTTCATTCATAGGCGATGAAAGTCCTCTGGATTCCTCACAAAACGGGAGAAAATCTTCACACTATAAGCACACAAGCTAGTCTTCTACGAAATCGCTTAAGGAATGTTCACAAAAATTAGTGGGAGTCCAAATCAAAAGGATTAAAAATATAAAATGATAAATATTTTCACAGATCATATTTTTTAGCTTGATAAATTTAAACCAACAGATGTTTAACTCAAACTTATATCAGTTTATTTACTGATATAATGATAATATATTATCAGCGTCAGCCAGCAAGATAAAAATGTATATTCAGCTGCTGAAGATGGTGACTTTCAGTCTCTATATCTATGGATGACATTACAGTAATTTATTTGGGTACCTGAAATTTGTATTTATCATACTGCTCAAATAACAGCTGTTTTTATACTTAAATTGGTCCATATAATAATTTTATTCCATTACCTTATAATAGAGATCTGAAAAAAACTAGTGTACAATTTAACTTTTTTATACTAACCTCAGACTTCAAACCTTAAGTAAACTAAATAACAGCTTTTTGATGTCTAATCATTAAAATGTATGATGTTGAGTAAGTTATTAATTATTATGTAATAAAACTTAAATAAAGCATATAAGTTATAATTTTTTTGCTGTGATACAAAACTGTGTTTATCACATGGATGCTTAATTGTATTTTAGAATTTGTCTTCACCTCACACGTTGAACATGATTCCATACCAAAAACAATCACTACTGCTCATACTCCTATTATAAGTGTCTAAAGCTAAAAAATTGTGGCCTTTTTATATTTTTAAACCCCTCTGATAGAGATACTTTTCTCAGACCTGTGTATATATGTATATATTATATATATATATATATATATATATATATATATATATATATATATATATATATATATATATATATATATATATATATATATATATATATAAATATTTCCTTCATCTGAAAAACAAGGCAAAATCAACTATGACGCACAAATACTAAGACCAGAATAAATAAATTACAATCACCATATACACATATACACTTTTATCATATTTATTGATCGGGAAACAAGGAAAACTCATCTCATTGACAACGGAGATATATTTCACTTGAACCAGAGGTGCTCATATACATGCAAAGCCTAAGAAATTGCTTGCGAAACCGTGGGTAACTGCTAGTGGTTAATACCAACAAAACCTAAAGTATTGTTTTCAGCTGCAATAATAATAATAAGTCAAAATAAGAATGAGTTAAATGATTAGGAATTAATATATTTGGAATCAAGATTGAATTGATGTAATAATGTTAAGAAATTATTTTTTTAATTAGTTAAAATTGCGTATTTGTTGTGCAAGTTAATACGAATACAGTGTGTAATTAGAGATAAGCTAATATCAGTATATTATGTATTTTCCATTCAAACTTACTCTATTGTACTGTAAACTACTGTAACTTACTCTATCGTACTGTATAAGGTAATAAGGGGAGCTCAAACAAAATATTCATGAAACAGAATGTACCTCAAAGACAAATAAGTCTTTAATTATGTACGAAACTTAAAATAACAATCCTACCAAATACGTATAAATATGTTTCTTTAGTAATTATTAGTTTATATATAAATATATACCAGAAAAATTTCAGTTATATTTATAGACAAGATATATACATAATTATACTTCTTGAAATAAACAATTTCTTATGTTCTGTAGACATCAAACAATTGTGTAGTAATCATTTAAATATGAAAATATAATTGTTTAATAGATTTTCATATATTTTGACAGTAAATGTTATGAAATTTAATTTTCCATGTGTGAATTATTGAATGCAGACATTTATTATTATATCATGGATTTTAACTGTGATATTAATAGACAAAGCTTTTAATTTGTTTATATTAAAATAATTTTATTTTCTGATACATGTTTATATCATTGACAATATTTACTGCATTTATTGTAGTGTAATAATGAAAAATACAAATCTTGAATCTAGAACATTTTCTTATAGTTTAAATGCATCTCAAATTTCAAGATGTAATTGCCCACAGGTGGATGATGGATGTCCTGTCCACCTCAAAAAAGGAATCAGTGACCGGATACTCTTCGGAGTTACAGTGTTTGCAGCATTGACCGGACTTTTCTTCAACTTTGGTTTGTACTACACTTTGATTTTCCCTTCTGAGAAGGGATCAGATGATGAAGGTTAGATCTTGATAATGTAATATACCAAAAAGCTTGTTTACATTTTAGCACGTTAAATTTGCTTTTATGCCTTGTGATTTTTGTTTGTATGGATTAAAAAATGAGCAAATAAAATATTCTTTATTTAAAAAATTGTAAAATAACCTTATTAGCAGCAACTACGATGAGTCTGTAATCTACTAATATGACATTGCATTTACATTTCTTACTATATTTATTCTCTGAGAAGTTTTCAGGCAACAGATTTACATAGCTCCGTCCTTGGGCAGATCAATCATCCGTTTGTCAATCCTTCCATCAGTTTATAATAAATAAATACCATACATGAAGGGTTATGTGAACAAGTAGCGTGTAAAACTTTTGTATAAAACCTTTTGTTCTATGTATACATTTGGATGAATGTTAATTATTTCATTCATCTTTGTAAATACACTCAAAACTCATACCCATTGTACTTTTGGGTACATTCATATAATAATAATAAGTAAACTCTATAGTGATTTTTAGAAGGAACAAAGGAAATTTTTATATATGACAAAATAAAACGTTTATTTTTAAAAAATGTTGAGTTCATAACTGCTTCACTAAAAAACACTCTTTGGACAGAAACCTTTTGGACACAGAGGCAAAAGTGGAGTTTTAGTATGATACATAATCTGAAAAATCTGATTAAAACAGGTACTAAAATTATATTTATGTTATAAAACCAGATACAAAATAATAAGTCTGATTTAAAACAACAAATATTTTCTTTGGCCAACAATAATATCAATAATTGTTTTGCAAGTTTTTAATAAATGGATGACATTTTAGATCAAACTTGTAGGATATTCTATTCTGAACAAAAGTGCGTAATTACAACAGTGCAAAGCAAAATGGCAACTTTCCTTGTATGGCAAAGTAATTAACTTTGTTAGTTTATCAATGAGGCATAAAAATGTGTATAGGTTCCATTTCATAATTTACATTAAACTCGTTTTGATTCTAACATCGTTTTCATATTCTATTGATATTCTAAAACTTACAATTTCATTTGAAACGGAAGGAATAAATTTTTCAGGAAACTGTATTTCATAAGTTGGAAATACAATAACACCTTAGTACATTGACAGTGGCAGTCACCTTACTGCACAAAGGCAAAGTGGTGAACTCAACATCTTTCAGTATAGATTCTAGAGTCCAAGTGGTGTTAATTTGTAGGGTATTTGCACAAGGGTATGCTTATGACATTGCGATTCTTGTGAGTGGAAAGCTCAATACAACAGTCATGGAACTGACTAATGCTTCTCTGAACATGGAGGGAAACTGGTGTGATGGTATTGGGCTTAATGTCAACCCACTAAAGCTGCCCTGGTTGCCTTTACAAGAAGGCCTCAGTTGGAAGGTATTAGTCCATTCTAATTGAGAGGCTCTTCCATTGAGTTAAAGTCCGAGATGAAAGTACCTGGGCGTAATCCTTGATAGGATTCTGAACTGGGGACCCCATGTGAGTGGTACGTTCAACACAACAGTCACAGAACTAACCAACATCACAGAAAGAAAAATGGTTAGGTATAAAAGAATTTATGATGATACAATGAAATATGCAGATATATAAACAAAGCTTAAAATAGGTGGTAACAATGAATCGTCACCGAATTTCTCACACATACTGCTAGTGACAAAATTTGCTAAGCCACTGGAGCTTCATGAAATTTCTTGCAAATATAGGTGCTGATGAAAAACCGTCACCGTTGCACTCGGTAAGGGTTGAATACAGTATACAGTTTGTTTTGTTTGAGAATGGACTACAAAATCGGAAATCTTTGACTGGATAAAACCCGGGAATTGTAAAAAAAGTTTGAGTGGTCACTCTGCTAATGCTCAGCCACATCTCACGGAGTGACATGCACCATAATCAAATTCAGTATTCCTCATATAGAAATGGATCTTCATGCATAATTTCAGTTTATAGGTCCGTTCGTTTTCGAGATATCATGCAGACAACAGACAGAGAGATAGAAATGAAATTTTACCAGCCCGAGTGATAGGCTTAGCTAACACTCAGCCATTTTCCAAAATTACTTAACAATTCAGGCCTGCATTCATTTTCTTAAAGAATTCTAAAAAGTACTTTAAAATGTCCCTCTTGATACATGATGTCCTAATAAAATGGTTCCTCAACACTATTTCTAACTCAAATAATCACAAAGTTCCTAAAAAAGTGGATAGGTTGTGAATCTTCTACGCAATGATGGACGAAGGAAATTTTCTACAAGTTTAATAAAAAAGGACTAATATGTCTATTTGTAAACCAACAAAGTATGCCTTAATGTTCAAATGTGTTGTTTTAAATACAATTTTGTATTTTTATACTATCTTTTAAAAAAAACTACAGTTTTTTCAGTTTCATTTATCCTTGTATGTTTATTGTTGTGTTTATTCTTTATATACGGTTTAACTTTATTTTTTCATGTTAAATAGCACATGAAAATACAATTTTTGATAATATCAAAAACATTTTAGTTTGATCATACTACAGGAGGGATACTGAAATCTTTATGAATATTTCACTGGCTTATAGCTTACTAAGAAAATGTTTCCATACTTGTCTTATATTAATATGAATTTTCAATATATTTTCATAGGAGTATTATCTTTAAAATATTCTGCATTTATTCGTAAATAAATCATTCTGCAAAGAAAGCAAGCAAGACTCATTGAATATAAATTTAAAATATAACTGAAATTTTTAAACACTGTTGATGGATAAAAATCAAACAACAAACTTTTATTAAAAACTTTTATTTTTGTATATGTATGGTACATCTTGCAAACAAAATGTAACTGACTGTCCTTTAGTTTTTCTGAGATCATTGTAACTTACAGTCTCAACTCAATAAGTAGTTGTGGTACTAAATTTCTAATAAACCAAATTCATAACATTGCAGAACATTCATAAGTACAGATCCCCTTGATGTTCCTCCAAGGCATACAATTATATTTCATACAATCAGCACATTAATAATGTAAAATTCATGGTAATAGTTATGTTTTGCAATAGAACCTTCAAAAACGCATAAACCATGCAACATTTGCATACTGAATATTTTCAATCCATATTGCATGCTTCCAGTTCATACCACGCCTGATTAGTGATATAATTATGAAATTCATTAACATAAACATAATATAATATAAGAATATTAAGAATGAACTTCTTTACTGATACTAAATCAAGACTTAAAACGCCCATTATCATTAATACAAGTCTTAATTTTTCATAAACAAATTTGAAGGAAATATAAATGGGGTTACTTAATAATTAAATAAATTTTTAAGGTCACTATTTGTTAGTTTTTTTAATAAAGTACATCATTTAGATCAAATACATTATACAGGGAGGAAATATATATTATATGTTGTCTTATACAATACAACACATAATACACATAACAAAATAGAATAAACAAAAATATTGTAAAATCGTCACTTTAATGAAATTATTAGTTAAATGAAACATAAAATATGTTTAAATATATTATACAAATTCCATTATGGAATTTGATATGGTTTTTCTGATTCAAAAAATCTTATAAAAACACAAAACTTAACATAAAAAATAATGCAAGCATTTGTTAAACAAATAACACCAATATCATTTTAACATTAATACCCTCTACATGTACAATATGTACAAACATATATAAGGACTATATATATTTGTATTATAGAAACAAATATGCATAATAAATTCCAGTTTTTCTCAAAATTAATATAAAACCTACTTATTTACAAAATATACACTTATCACATAAGACTAGTTTAATTAACAACCCAGAAAAAAATAAGTGAAGAACAGTACATACATTTTAAATTAATTATAAAACCAAAGAAATTAATAAATAAAACTCGGACATAGATTCTACTTTATTTGTTGCAACCAACAAAACATTTCAATGACAAAGAAATACAGGTTATAAAATTGAAAAAAAGGTATCTAAATGCTTATTTATGAGTAAATTTTCTAAATATAATATTTCTTGCTTGGATAAGCGAGTATATTTTTACATGAAAAGATAAATCAGTACAAAATATAAATTTTTATATACATGCTCTCATACAAACTCTGTAGATCTTATCATAAAATATAAATTCATCTGCCTAATCTCATACAAAATTGTCACTGCACCTACAGCAAAACAATGTATAAAGTAGAAATGTATAGATGAGTTTAATTAAGGTAAAATACTTGTATATCTAATTATTATAAAGTATCTTACTGTACTAATTTTATTTCTGCCTTTGTTGCATTAAAAGCTATTTATTTTGTATTTTCTACATGAATATATAATTAATTTTCACAAAATGCTCTTGCTAAATTTAAAATCCCTAAAAAGCTTTAAGTATTTGAACATTTCTATTTATCTTATTCACATGTTAAAGCTTTTTATTATCTATACAATTATTAGAAATGATATCCATATTAATTTCTTATCTTTATTATAAATAATATTTTGTGGATATATTGATTAAGTTTAAAAATGTTTAAAATATAAGATGTTAGCTGGTGATTCTTCATAATGTACACAGAATAATAACTGTTTTTTAATGCTGCAATGTCAAGTAATAATGTTATCAAAAAATACATGTTTTATATCAGCTTTCATCTTTACTTCAAGGACAAACAAGTTATTCCATTGTTTTTTTTATTCAATTTTTTTATCATCTGTATTATGAAGAAATGTATTAACTTTAATTACTTCAAATAAAAAATTAAAATAATTTTAAAAAATTATTTGAACAAACTCCATAAACATGTATATGGAAAAATCGTAATTTAATCACCAATCATGGTTGTAATTATTTGTTCAACATTGTACTAAGAATGTATAATGCAATAGATGATTAGATATGAATTTACAGTCTTTCAGTAAACTGTAACAATAACTCGTTAGCTACTGGTCACGTTAAAGGAGAATACGGAGAAATAGGTTGTTCCTAATAGTGAGATGTTGATTTTGATTGTGTTATGCACTGTGTTCAAAATTTTAACATTGAATGTAACTATTGTAATGATGTTTATCAATATTGAGAACATAAGCAAATGAGCAATGGAAAGAAGCTATAACTGAGTCTGTCAGCAACCGTGGATTATTAATTTTGAATGAATATTAGCTATCATGTGGTTGCGCTACTTGCTCTCTATAACACAAATGTTAACTCTAGGAGACTCAGGCATATGTTGCATGCAGTTACTCTTCAACCCACACCATACCACGTGATTCCATTGTTACTAAATCCTATTTTGTTGGAACTTAAAACACTGTATGCTATGAATAAATTATTATCCTGGTTTAGAAAATCTGTCATCTTCATTAAAGTGGAAGACTATAATTTTATGAGAAAAACACTTTTTGCACAAAAGAGGCATTCATTCCCAAAATTAATTCCTAAATGTTAATCCATATAACAAGGCCATTACAGTAGTATTACGACTACACCATTTACTCCCATTCTGAACATAACTCACTTCATACAAAGGATTTTGACTATTCCTTTTCAAAGTAAAACATTACAGAATGCCACTGACATTGAAAAAAAATAAAGAAGACAAATTTAATAATTCACTATTCCTTCAGCCACAAAGGAATCTTTCTGAAATTACTCTCTTACATATTTTTTAAATGCAAGTTATTCTAAAAATATCCAAACTCATGTTGGCTTTGTTACTGTTGTTTGTTTCTCTAAAAATAAATATACCAGCTTAAATACCATAGAACAATACAGTCTGAGATATGTAAAGGCGTTTGGACAAAGAAACAGCAACATGTTATTCTAGTTTCATAAATTACTCCCTAGCTTTTCTTCGATTTGAATTTCTTTTGTTGTTTGTGTTGGGTTTGGGCTGAGTTTTCTTTTTTCAAATCAGGTTTCGGTTCAGCAACGATCTCAGGCTCTATTTCATCATAAGTTTCCTTTTTAGAAGACAACTTTGAAAAACTCGTAGTTTGTTCTTCTATTCCAGTGATTTTGACCTTAACATCATCATTAGCCTCTTCAGAATCAGTTTCTAAAATTTCAATTACATTGCCATCAGTAATCTTCACTTTTATACCCTTTGAAGGAATTTTAACTTCAATACTTCGTTTGACACTTTCACTCTGCTTTACTTCTTTGGCTGTTGACTCTTCTTTTGTCTCAGCTATGTCAACTTCTGCTGTTTTTATAGGTTTATCTGTAACATCTTCAGCATCAGGCACATCTTCTTCTGATGGTACTTCAGTTCTTGATTTCTTCTTCAATTTCCTAAATGCTTTCATTTCTTTTTCTTTAGGAACTTCAATCTCTTCTATTTCTTCAACAAAGTTTTCTTTTTTAATCTGAAAACTGTCTTTCGCTGCGAATTTAGATTTTGCTTCTCTAATTTTTGACCGAATATTAACCTTGGAAATAGGTTTTTTTTGTTTAAACCCTTCAGATATTTTCACATCTTTAAATAATTCTTCATCATTTTCCACCTTTGAGGATTCTAACTGTATATCATCAGATACTTCTACATGAGGCTCTAAATCAACATTTGTAATATCTTCTGTATCCCTTGAGTCTTCATATTTTTCAATTTTATTTTTTGAATTTAACTCAGGTTCTTCTTTTATTTTGTGTTTTTGTTTAAATTTGTCAAACCTAGGTTCATATTTCTTCAATGGTTCAATATCTTCAACTTCTTCTTGGTAATACTTTTTAATTATATTTTTAATATCATCCCTCACCTTTTTTATTTTTATGTTTTCTTCTTCATTTGCTCTCATATTAATTTTACTTTTATCTCTTTTTAAATTGAATTTTTTAGGTTTACTATCAGGAAGTGAAGAGGAGTAACGTTCTTCAACATAGTCAGTATTTTCCCCTGGAGCTGAATTATTAACTACAGATAATATTGATATATTGACATCTTCTGTATCATTTGTTACATTTTCATCTTCATTTGTTAAATTTTCATCTTCACTTGTTAAATTTTCATCTTCATTTGTTAAATTTTCATCTTCATTTGTTATATTTTCATCTTCACTTGTTACATTTTCATCTTCGCTTGTTACATTTTCATCTTTACTTGCTACATTTTCCTCTTCACTTGTTACAGTTTTACTTGGCATTGAATAATCTTCACTTCTTATGATGGATTCTTTATGATCTTTAATCATTTTTTTATCACTAATGGATTCTTGTTCAATCTGCTGATTCACATCAACTTGTCCATTATCCTCAATCTGCTCCTTTTCACTTATCACTTCTTCATCCTGTGTACTATCTTCATCTTCTGTTTCATTGCTTTCATATATATTACTATCACCATCATCATTATCACTGTAACTCTTCCTAGCTATACTTACAACTTCGTCTTCTAAATCTTCATTACTATCTGAAAGTATGCTTCCAAATGTCTGTGTAAAAGAATTCCACGAATAGGATTCTTCTTCTTCAATTTTAGTTTCAGTTTTATCCTCTGTAGTTTCAGATTTTGGTACATTCTCTTCATCATTCATTTTAGTTTTACTTACAACACCTTCTGTTGTTTTAGTAACTTCCAAAGTCTCTGCATAACTGTCACTGATTGTATCCTCAACATCTTCTACAGCTGCTGTTTCAACCTGTGCATCAAACTCCACTTCTCCTTCCGCATCCTCATTGCTAGCTACAGAAGCTACTTCAATGTCCTCAGACGTCCATGGTCTATCACCTGGAAGCCGTTTAAGGATGAATAACATGGGTTTCGTCTTGATGCGAATTGGAGGGAACAAGGCATAGTTGTAGGCTATATGGGAAAAGCCTTCCACAGAATCTATTACCTGTAAAAAATATAATTCAATTAACTGCTGTTGTGTTCACGTTAAAATTTAATTGTAACAACTAGAATCATTGAGAATGAAATTTCTCTGACTACCACATTATAGTTAATTGTGTGCTCCTTATGTGAGATTTAATATTTCATTTACTGAATACTTTCTACACAATACTACATTCACAATATTTAATATTATACTTCATTTATTGTGTTATTTTTTTAATTTTTAGTATCCTCTAACATTTTTGCTACTCAAACAGACATTTTTCCAACAATACACTTTTTAAAAGCATTCAAAGAATACCTCAATAAGAGACTTTTACACTTTCACTGGCGACGTCATTTGACGTTGTGTATGGAATTCTATAGACTGCCAACAACGTCTTTTGACGGTGCCGACTTTTAGGCTAACAAAAATGCATTTAAACGTGTTTGGACATTGGCATTGACAGTCATTCACTATTTCCATCTTTTTATTTCTTACTCTATGGATTATGGTCTATGAAATGTTGTTGGCAATCATCTGGAATATTGGAAAAAAATGGTTTGTTTAGAAAAACCTCTCTCTCTCTGAAAATATAAAAATCTGCACCAATTCTTTTACAGTAAGTAAATTGCGACTATGAGTAAGGGCACCATGTATTGAACTTAAACCATATTATTACTCTGAATTAGCTTGCAATTTTATTAATGAATCATATAAATGTAGCTTATGCAAACTTAAAGTGCCTGTCATTCGTAAGCTGCATCTGAGGAAGCCAATAAGCCTTTCTCTGTTCGTTAGGCATGCCTCCTCCCCTAATATAGTGACAGATAGACTCGTCACTTGTAGTCTGGAACGGTCTGCTTTTATTTCTTTGTTACATTGTTTAGGTTAAAAGAACAGTTAAGTTCTCAAGACAATCTCACTCAACGATCATCATCGACCTCACAACCGTTGCCCACAACTTAAAAGGTAACCAGCATTAATTTTAACATAAAAGAAAAGACCAACAAATTGAGTGTGACAATGCCTTGCCAGACTCACCACTGAAAAGGTAACCAGCATTGATTCTAACGTAAAAGAAAAGAACAACAAATTGAGTATGACAATGCATTTCCAGACTGTTGGAATAACTTGCAAAAAAATATGATGGATAGTTTATTAAAACTAGAATGCTAGGATGCAATACTTTTCAAGAAGTTGGGATCTTATCTACAAAGAAAAAACAGGATAAAAAATTTTTAAATAATCTGCAAATGGTGAGATAGACAGTTATGGTGACAAAAAGGAGAAAAAATAAACTACTTTAAAAAAATTCATGACCACAAAGAAATTGCAGGTCATGGTAAGGATGGAAGATTGGAGAAAACTGTTTTGAGAGAGCTCTCAGAGAAAAGAATTACTGGAAAAAAATTCCGAACAGCATGTAAGGTCGTTAAAGAAAATTAGTTTCTTAAGAATTTTGAAACAGAGGTTGATCTGCAAGAATTAAATGTGGTTAACATGAGTCATATTTTACACTCTGACAAAGCTTCAGCTAACATTGATTTACGGATTAGTAAGGAAATGAAGAAAATATTTGTAAATGAAACCATTAAGAATGAGTCAA
Organism: Homalodisca vitripennis; assembly: GCF_021130785.1. Taxonomy (NCBI): domain Eukaryota; kingdom Metazoa; phylum Arthropoda; class Insecta; order Hemiptera; family Cicadellidae; genus Homalodisca; species Homalodisca vitripennis. The sequence continues at coordinate 157,112,780 of NC_060207.1, read as the reverse complement.
AAATTGGTCTGATAATTGATGAATCCACTTCCTTAAGTAGTAAGTCTAGTGTGATTGTTTACGTTCGGTGCTCATTGCCTAAAGCTGGTATGAGTGGCTAACAACTTTTTGGATCAGGTACAAATTGATGGCGTTACTCCTAAAGCTGTTTTTGACTCGTAAATGAACTGTCTTTACTCTAATGGATATCTGACAAGTAATAACTTGACTATCTTAACTTGTGATAGTGGTGCTACTATGATTGGTAAAAACAAAGTTGTTGGGACATTATTTTGGGGTAGGGTACGATAAGCGGACCCGGTTTTTTATATCGAAGAATGTAATCATCGATACCTAATATTCGCATCTCAAATCCTAGACTATCAATCAATATAAAAGTGTCTGTAGTCTGCAACAACAACATATGTTTTAAATTAAAATGTAAATTTAATATTAACAGTGATCAAACAAATTATTACAACCAAAATTAGGAAAACTGAAGACGACCATATTTACTCCTCTCACACTTACATTTGTTTCTTTCCCACAAATTTCACATAATGGATTTTTCAGTACGAGTCCTACATGTTGAAGCCACGAAAAACATCTTATCATCTTTCAAAGCAATGTTGTGTAGTTTTCTAAAATTGACTGATTTTCTTAATAATCAAATGTTACTTATGTGAAATTGAAATATTACCTTATGTGTATTACTTGAAAGTGTTTACAGCTGTAGATATAGATTATTTAAGTTAATTGTTCAAAGTAATTAATTAGTATCGATTGATTATATCGATGGTTATGATTGAGTAATATTGTTTGCCAATTTCAATATAAAAAACCGGGTCCGCTTATCGTACCCTACCCTTATTTTGTAAAAGATTTCATTATATTATTGTTTGGCATTGTACAAACCACAGACTTAAGCTATCAGTGTTGGGCGTTATTAAATCAGTTTCAGGAGTTGATAGGTTTAAATACTTTATTGACAAACTCTATGATGTCTATCATAGTTCACCAATAACAGCAAGCAATTCCAAAGTTGAGAAAGCCTACTGGAGACAGACATTTTTATAATTGGAAGAATTTTGAGCACCCGTTAGGATGCACTTTAAAGAAACTTCAAATGACCCAAATATAGACAGCAAATAAAAAAGCACTTTTTCAGGCCTCTTAAACAAGATCACAGAAACAAATTTCATACTAGACCTGGGATTGATCGCTGATGCTTTGGAAGAACTTTCAGATCTAAGTGAAGCTTTACGAAAGCTTTATAACAGTTGCATTATTTGAAGAAAGGAATAAACCTCCAGGATGCTACTCAACAATAGCTTAAGAAGCAGTAAACAATTTTACTTTTTTCAGAGTTTCCCTTCACAAAAAAGATCAAAGGTAGAACAAATAACCAGCTTTGGAACCCTGAAATATTTTATGAGGCACTTAAAAACGTCTTTTGAAACATGACTGCTTGATGAAAAGGATAGAGTTAGCAGAAACTTTTACAGGTATAGATATCATAAACTGATTACAAAAAGTTCCAGTAATGTTTGGGGAAAACAAAATGAAAATTGCTGCAAGTTTAAAATGAATTAAAGAAAGTTAATTACAGGTTTCAGAGAATATTTATACTCCAGAGCGTTACCCAAAAGCCTCAATCCTTTAAACCAATTTATTAACTCTATAACCATTTTGTTGAGAGAATGTGAAAGGGGATATTCTCAGACAAACTTAATAACACCACTGAGATCTTCATTCAACATTACAACAGTTTCTGGCCTGATTTTTGTGAAAATTAATGGACTTCATCTACAGCTGTTTGATCCAGAGAAGTATGTTGACTCTTGGCTTGTTTCTGAGCACTACTCAGCACTAACGTCAAGAGTAAGGAGAGATCAAAAGAAAACAAATATAATGAGAGCATATCGAAGTTTTGGAATTAAGAAAATTGTCAAAACAAATTGTGATGCTGTATTGTTTTACTGCTTTTCATATTCATTAAAAAGACTGAGTTCACTAAAATCTTCCTTTTTTTAACCTAATACTTTACACAGGCAAACTTTTTTAGAGGAAGTTGAGGAGCGGTTGGTATATCCCAGTAAGTTGTAGTTCCGTCACCAATACAATTTCTGTTTATCTTACTTCACAGCAAAAAACATTTTTATAGTTTAACTCACAAGAAAAAATATTTTTAACAGTGAATATATATATATTTGTTTGTTTTTTACTGTATTATGCCAACTTCATAGTGCACAAATGACCTCTTTAACAAAATAAATATTTTAACATAATAATTCAATATTACGATATAGCCTAATTAATTACCAAAACGTTTGCAAAGTACTCGTCATAATACAAGTCAACTAATAACATTACCTGATGGGTTCTAAGGAGAGACTTTATGTTCGGTGAGTATTTGCTTTTGGCTTCAACCAATAAATGAGTGAAATTCATCAGTGCAGGATTCCCTAGTTCTAGGTTCTCAGTCTTGTTGTAACTGAAACAAACCTATTTATTATTTTTTGCTAACATTATCAATTTGCTAACATTATCAACTTACATTAATTATATGTCTAGAAAATTGAAAATCTTATTAAATTAATACGACGGTAGACTGAAAAGTAGTGCACACATGCTTGTAGAACACTAACAAAAAGAAATAGCGAAATCGGGTAAAAATTAAGTAAAGTACAATTCTTAAGCTTCACAATCATTCATTTATTTTTAAACATAGTCACCATTAAGACTAACACATTTCTCCCATTGTGTAACTTTTTATTTCACTACTGAAAAATTCTTCCGATTTTTCTCGAATCCATGACGCAATAGCTGCTTCCCCAGCATTGTCTGAAATATAATGAATGCCCTTGAGATCTCTTGAGTAGAGGGAAAAAATAAAAATCGCAGGGGGCTAAATCAGGAGAATAAGGAGGATGTGGAATTGGTTCAAATTTCCGTTTTCTCATTGCCTCTTCAGTTGCACGCGAAATGTGTGGACAAGCGTTGTCGTGTTGCAAGATTATTGGCTCGAGGCTGCCTCTAACACAACAAACTCGACGTCGGAGGTGTTTTTTTGGTCTTTATGTATTGAGACGAATTTACCGTCACGCCTTGTTCCAGATAATCGATCACATAAACTCAATGAGCATCCCAAACCACAGTCAAAAGGCATTTTTTGCGGATGGTTGTGTTTTGAACTTTTTCGTCACAGGAGAACCCAAATGTTGATATTCAGTGCTTTGTCTCTTCTCTTCTGGATCATAATAGTGCACCCACGACTCATCCCCAGTCATGATATTCAAAAGAAAGTCATCTCCTTTGTCATGGTAGCGCTGCAAAAGTTGCTGACAGCATTCTATTCGACTCTGTTAATTTCTGTCTATTAAACGGCGTGGCACCCATTGTGCACAAATTTTCCGGTATCCTAATTGTTGAATAATGAAACCAACATGTTCCTTAGATATTCCAACATGGTTTGCAATAAATGGTTTGGGTGATTCGCTGATTACTTTGAACCAAACTATCAACAAGTTTTTGATGGTTGTCATCTAAATTATTGATGGAACACGCAGTGGCAGTGATCAGACATCCACTGTGTGTTCCATCAACAATTATGGCTTTTCCAGGCTCAGTCACAAAATTTGATCACCAATCGATTGACAGTCGATCTATCAACCATGGTCACCATAAACACTCTTTAAACGACAATGGATTTCAGTAGGATTCACTTTCTCAGCAGTTAAAAATTCAATAACAGCATGTTGTTTACATCTAATTGACATAGCATTTCAATCCATCTGCATGGTTACGCTGCTAACAATACAATGGATTGACGCAGGGTTTTCAAACTGCACATGAGAGGAGAAATGGTACTTACGAATGCCACCAGGTACCCTTCTATAGCTCATTTAAATCCCGTTTTACAAGCATGTGTGCATTACTTTTCAGCCTACCCTTGTATTTTAATTAAATTAAGATTCAGTTACTTGTAAAACATCTGTTTGTTTTCAAATCTCCGTTAGATGGGAACAGAAAAAAATGTAGATTCCATAAATGGTATTATAATTGTTGAGTCGCTCAGAACCAGTGTTCTTTATCCATTTTTTGTTGAAATTGAGATTTTTAGTCTTTGTGTTTCTCAGTATAATTCTGAATTAAAAACATATTTTCAGTTCCTAAATGTCTGTTTTATGTCATGAAATTTAATTTTAAAGTTATCTTGAGTTCTGAAGTGGCTCTTTTACTGCGTGACAGATCAGTAACAAAGAAAAACAAAATTCAAACGAGTGGATGTTTGCAGTAAATAGGTGAGGGCGGATACAGTCGAATCACGTGACATGAACACGTAGTCACCATTGGAAATTACTGGCATGTATAAGCGTAAAATTTAATTGAAGACGAGTCAAATTAACCCTAGATTACAAATCCTTCGTAAAATTTACGACACGGCCTATCGAAAACAATAGAATTTGGTAGTGTGGCTTCGGAGCGCCACCCCCTCCCTCCTCTACCTTCCTAAAGATGCCAGTCAAGGTCAGTGTCTGTCTGTCTGTCAGTCGCCTGCGGCACGTTGTTCTATGCGTTTCTAGCATTGCGTCGTCATTTTTACGAAGGTTTTGTGAATGCGTGACTTTTTTTTGCTGAGGCAACTTTTAGTTTTTATGTGAATATTTTACTATAGGAGCTCATATACCAGTGAATTATTACCGGAAGTGTATATAATAGTTATATCTGATACTTAGTGTGTGTGTGAAAGTGTAAATTTTTAGCAATTATTATTTTGTGAGAATGAATGACGACGAGGGAGCCAGGATTAGACAATTACTGGACGAAACTTTGTCAGAGGATGATATAGTTTCACGAAAATAGTGAGGATGAAGAGGACCAGTTAGAAATAGATGTATTTGAGGATACAGACGATACAGATGCTGACCCAGATTTTGAAGTAGACGAGCAGAGTGATGTTTCGGATGATGATGAAGATGATGACTTTTCTCATAGGAGGCAACGAAAAAGGCAACGACTTGACTACAATATACTACCATGTACATCAACACCACGAACTGTCACACAACAGCCTCCACACCCACGACCTGCCTCAGCACCAGCCGCCACACCCCACAAGCTTTCACCCCACCAGCCGCCACAACCACGAGCTGTTACACCACAAGGCACCACACCACGAGCTGTTACACCACAGGACACTACATCACAAGCTGTCACGCCACCAGCAGCCACACCACCGGCTAAAGGTACAGATGAACCTGACACTTACCTTTACAAACTTAGAACTAATGTAGTTCGAGCAAAAAATGGCCATGTTTTGGAGTACTAAACCAAGACAGGGGAGTATTCGAAATCCAGCAAGAAATATTGTTCTTTCCAGGAGAGGAGTAGTTGGTACAGCACGGGATGCTATCACTGCTCGTGAATGTTTCGAACTTATTATAAATGAAGCTATTCTAAATAAGATTATTCTTCACACAAATAACCAAATAACTCGTGTAAGAGTAAATTATGCAAATCTGACCGCTACACATTCTCTCTTGACAATTGATGAATTGTGGGCGTTTTTAGGAATTTTAGTAAACTCTGCAGCATCCAAATATAACCACTTAACAACAAGAGAACTCTTTGATAATGAATGGAGTGTGTCGATTGAACAGTGAACGTTTTGAGTTCATTTTGAACTGCCTTCGTTTCGACGATAGAGAAACGCGTTTGGAGCGTCAACGAGGTGATCCGTTTGCGCCCATACGAGAGTTATGGGATGATTTTTGTTCTAAACTGTAAGACGAAATATAGACCAGGCTCGTACGTAAACTGTTGACGAACAGTTATTGGGATTCAGGGGAAAATGTCCCCTTTAGAATGTACATCCCAAACAAACCTTCCAAGTATGGAATAAAAATAGTTATGGCGTGTGATACAACCACTAAATACATGATCAATGGAATTCCCTATGTTGGTAAAAAAAACTCAAACCGGAGGGCAACCACTTGCAGAATTCTTTGTAAAAGAAATTACGAGACCAATTCATGGTACAAAACAGAAATGTCACTATGGACAATTGGTTCACAAGTGTCAGCCTGGCCGAAGATTTGCTAAGAGACCCATACAACTTGACCTTAGTCGGTACCATACGTGCAAACAGAAAAGGTGTCCCTTCCGAACTGATGAACAAAAAGGAAAGACCTGTGAACACTTCGCTATTTTTTGTTTGATAGGGAAAAAACACTTGTGTCGTACAAACCAAAAAAGAACAAAGTCGTTCTCCTCCTCTCAACCATGCATGAAGGTAACCATATCAACGACGATTACACATAAGCCAGATATAATTCATACTTACAATGAAACGAAAGGAGGAGTCGATGCCATGGACCAAATTGTGTAACAACATGTCATGCAGTAGGAAGACCCAACGCTGGCCATTAGCTGTGTTCTTTGGCATTATGAACATTAGCTTTGTAAATTCATATGTGATATATTGCACAAACAATCTTGAAAAAGGAAATCAACCTGCCAACAGAAAGAACCTTCATGAAAGAACTATTTATGGACCTTAGTAGACCTCACATGCAGAACCGCCTCCAGATACCGAGCCTTAGACGAGGACTGCGCACAATGATTTGTGGCGTTCTAGGAATCCCTGACAATCCCGGCGCTGCCCCACACCTCCAGGTACAAGGAAAGTGTGTTTCTATTGTCCTTGCTAACCTAAGGCGAATGACAACAACGTATTGTAAGCATTGCCACCACCCTATCTGTGCCCAACACAAAGCTTACAACTTGTATTTCACATGTGATTGAAGGACAATGAACTATTGTACGGCCTCGTAAAGTACAGTAACTTTGTGGTTCTACCTAATGATGATTTTTTTACCCAATATTTGATTGTATTATCTTTTTTTATAAGTATTTATAGTAAACTTTTGTATTTACGTAATGTTTTGAACAAATAAAATAGTTATATCTCACATTTTTATTTTTTTTTTTCAAAACCCTCATTTTTCTTGTTCAAATTTAACACATATTCAAAATATGTAAATAGGAATACTATATAAGATTTATTAAGCACAAATATTAATCAATTCGTCTCATATAATACACAGAGAATGTAATACGTACCTTTTAAAACTACTAAATTAGTGTAACAGTATGAAGAAAAATAATAACAAAGCTAGTCGTAAATTTTTACGAAGGTTTTGTGAACATGTGACTCCAAAACAGGTTTATGTAAACTAGGGTTAAAACAAATTTACATTGGAATAGATTAAACTTATTAAATTATAAAGAGAACAATAATGAAATATATTGCATTTTGACCATATTGGCATGGGTTTTAAATTGTAAGAAGGGAGTTTCTTCCTTGACCTTCCTCAGCCTCCTTTTTAGTTAGCCTCTTGAACAAGTAGAATGTGTAGTTTGAACACCATATAAATCGCACAATTTATTTAAATATAATAATAATATTATAAAATATTGTTTCAATATTACAAAAAATTCATTAGGCCCAAAATATAGGAGTTTTCATGAACTAAATTACTGATTAATGGTAATGATTTAGTGAACATATGTTTCATAAACCTAACTAGATTCATAATATGAAATTTTACCTTGATGTGAAGAGAACTAAATTGTAAATAAACAAGTGTTTTTAATGTAAAAATATAGTGAATGATTTAGTACTCCTGTTTTTTTTTCTTTTTTTAAGAAGGAAGAAGTAGTGGTTGAGAATTAGTGAATTAGAGAAGTAGTGAAGATTCTCGCCAATGTGAATAACCTAATATGATTGATTAAAAACACTTTTATATGAAACAAAATTTATTTAAAAAATATAATTTTTATTGAAGCCAGTTTAAATTAGTGTTTTGTACTAATGGAAATTTAACGACCTAGTAATCCACATATATAGCCTAGTGACCCACATATTTGACATAGTGACTTATATGTTGTTTGAACTTTAACAAATTTGATGGGCCTGAATTCTGAGTTGAATCTCATAATTAAACTCAATCTTTTGGTTCACTGTGGAGTGTAAATTTATCTATATTTAAAACAGAACATTAACATTTGGCATCCAATAACCTAGGGTTCTATCATCCAACATTTGCTGGAACTTTTTCATTTAACACTATCATCGGGCACATATTCAGCATAATCAGAAATTGTCCATCTCACGTTACCAACTTGGACAGAACATTAACATTTGGCATACAACAACCTAGGGTTCTATCGTCCAACATTTGCTGGAACTTTTTCATTTAACACTATCATCGGGCACATATTCAGCATAATCAGAAATTGTCCATCTCACGTTACCAACTTGGACAGAACATTAACATTTGGCATACAACAACCTAGGGTTCTATCGTCCAACATTTGCTGCAACTTTTTCATTTAACACTATCATCGGGCACATATTCAGCATAATCAGAAATTGTCCATCTCACGTTACCAACTTGGACAGAACATTAACATTTGGCATACAACAACCTAGGGTTCTATTGTCCAACATTTGCTGCAACTTTTTCATTTAACACTATCATCGGGCACATATTCAGCATAATCAGAAATTGTGCATCTCACGTTACCAACTTGGACAGAATATAACATGAGCTTTAGCATTTGACATCACGATTTGGGATTAAGTACAAAATGGAACCTTTGCAACTACAAATTAGAACCAATATGGTGTCACATTTTGTCATCATAACAAAATGTCCTTTATTCTAACTTGTCTGCAAAGGCTCGAAACCACTCCAATTCTAAAGTGTCTCTTTTCCAAAATATTATTGCTGTCATGAATATGAACTAAGTCTTATTTATTTCTCAAATTTTGTTGATGTTTTTGTAAAAGTGAACATACGGTTTTGTAGTGATACAATTAGAAAACAGCTGGTTATGAATAATTTGATATTTCACTAACAATTTGTGAGATTCATAACGGTGTAAACATAACATATTTGCATGCCGTTATGTCCGTAGGGGAGTGGTTTTTTTGTTAGTTTTCGAGTTTAACACGACAAATATTAAAATTATTTTATTTATTTATGTGTGTGCATTGTCCTGTTAGTTTTTTAACTTGTTATAATGCTACTCTTATTATGTAAATATGTTTAGTATTAATTAATTCAGAAACAAAACGTCTTATTCCTACAAATATGGCTTCCTCAATTGCCTCCAAAATGTCTTTTATCCATATTCCAGTTACAAACTGCCCTTTCTCCAATTGTCTTTCTACTTTAAATATACATTATTAATTATTATGATTTTTATTTTGTTTTTTAGAATATTTTTACCCTTAATATATGTATGGTATTAAAGAAATTAAATAACAATTTTGTCATTCCCGATTTCCCAACATAATTTAAAGTGGATAAAGGCACTGGTTTTGAGCAACTCAAGGGTACACATGTATTTATGAAATGTTTTATACATGCATTACTTTACTATGTCTACTAAACCTATTTAATTTATGTGTATAAATGTCTTTTTATTTTTACAATATTTCCTTACAAAGTTTTTCAATATTTCTAAGTGTTATCTAACACAACTCAAATACAAATAGCCAAACTACTAAAATAAGTAGTAAAAAGATATACTTAGTTAAAGTAGTACTAAATTTTTGAACTTAAAAAGTGTCTTAATCTGTGTCCACACTTTTAGCTTATTTTTATTGTTTGATTACTAAGTAAATTTTATGGAATATTCCATATATATTCCTCAAACATGCTATGGATTTTTTTCAGAGGGTTTTCCTATTCTCATATAAAATACTATATTTACAGGACAACGAAATACTTTTAGCCAATTGTTCTCTTTTATATAAATCTCTCTTCAGAAATAATAAATGCCAAAACGACACAAGTTGTATACACTTTTTAGGAAACTTTACTAAATCTTAATTGAATTGAAAGAAAAGAATATAAATTGTTACATATCTCATATAGTTAATGTGATTATTAATAGCTACATCGTAAAATTTTGTTGCAATTTTGTTAGTTAATAATGTGCATAGATCTTAAATAATTAAATCAATTTTCCTATATTCCAATTAATTATTAAATAAGAATATATGAAAGTGATGGTGTTTGGAATCTCACCTCCAGGCGTCATAGATTTGTGTAAAGCGTGACACACCGGTCTGTGCAGCTAGGTTGCATATATGAACGTTAACAGGAGCGAAGGCAGGCTCCAGCCGCTGCAGACGTGCAATGGCTTTTCCACCTGGATAGTTGACAGCTGCCACACTCAACAGGAACAGGGAGAACACCGCATTAGCCACTACGTGACCCACGATCGCCAACCTCAACAGTCTCACTATCTGAGACTTTTGGCTCAGAGACCATCTAAAAGTCAATTCATTTTATTCATCCACTCCTTTTCCTATATAACATTTTAAACACATTTCTTAAATTCTTGGTTAGAAACTGCGTATTTGAAGCTAAAAGTTTTATAATGTCATAAAATAGTCTAGCAAAAACTTGAATTATGAGAGTTTCCAATAATATTGATATGAATTCCAATACATAAAATTTTAGCTGAGTATTGATTACTAATTAGTAGTTCAATAATTGAATAATGACATTAAAACAATTTGCTATTCTCTTTAGTGACTTCCTAAATTTAGATTTAACTTGTTTTGATGTTTTAGAATGAAGCTTATAAAGATTACTAAGTTACCACTACGAGGGGGTACCCAAAAAAAAACCGGAATTATTTTATAAAAAATTATATATTATCACATTTTTTACAATACGACCTTATCTCCTTCAAAATAATCTCCATTACAACTAATACACTTGTCCCAACGGTATTTCCATTGATCAAAACATTTTTTGTAGTCATCTTTAGAAATGGCTGCAAGTTCGAGCTTCGTTTTTTTTCTTAACCTCTTCAACGCTGTCAAATCGTTGACCTGTCAAGCCTCTTTTCATGTGTGGAAATAAAAAAAGTCGTATGGAGCGAGGTCAGGCGAGTAAGGTGCGTGGGGCAGCGGAACCATGCCGTTTTTGGCTAAAAACTGTCTAACTGAGATGGCTGTGTGTGCCGGTGCGTTGTCGTGGTGGAAGAACCTCTCCAGTCTGCCACAAATCGGGTCTTTTCTGGCGAACACTGTTGCGCAATCTTCTTAAAATCTCCAAATAAAATGTTTGGTTGACAGTCTGACCTGGAGGAACAAACTCAGAATGAACAATGCCTTTAGCATCAAAAAAGCAAATCAACATGGTTTTGATGTTTGATTTGACTTGCCGAAATTTTTTTGGACGAGGTGAAGATGGCGACTTCCATTGGCTTGACTGTTGCTTCGTTTCTGGGTCATAACCATAGCACCATGACTCATCACCAGTAATTACCTTTTCCAGAAAATTGGGATCATTTTCGAGATGTTCTTTCAGAAGGCGGCAAGTTTCAACTCGATGTGCCTTTTGATGGTCAGTCAGAAGTTGAGGAACAAATTTGGCAGCAACCCTTTTCAGTCCTAAATCTCCTGTTAAAATTCGCTGAACCGAGCTCCAAGTTAACCCACTACTCTCTGATAGTTCCTCAATTGTCTGTCGACGGTCGGTGAGCACAAGTTCACGAATTTTACAACTGAGTTTTCCCCATAGCATCATCTTTGTAAGCTGTATTCAACATTAAAATAGTTTCTGCAGCATTTTTACCAAGTAAAAAACAAAATTTCACAGCTGCACATTGTTCACTTAAACTTGCCATGACAAAAAACGAAACAAGAACAAAATAGGGTTAGCGAAAACAGTCACTACGAACGAACAGAATGCACTAGGACAACGGAACTGGGGTCACTGAGCTCGCAATGGGTTGCGCGACACACGCATAGCGGCAGGAATGTTTACTATACGCTGCCGGCTGCCAGCAATACAATTCCGGTTACTTTTGGGTACCCCCTCGTATTTTTAATTTTAATTTCCTTTTATTTAAAACATTAGAAAATTTAAAATAAATATTTACTATACAAATACAGCATCTTAAAATAACATTATGCATTTTTGTAACTAAATGTGTATGAAAAGTATTAAAATATGTTTCTGCTGAATTATTAACTAGTCTTAGAAAGTGTGGTTATGTTTCATACTTTTATTTCCATCCATTTTCCAACATAACCAAAATATATCAAATCATGTTTTAATTTAAACTTTAATCAATCACTGCTATTCTGGTAAGTCAAAACGCAATCTCTCCATTTAACGGTTAATACTTTTTTCAATTTAATGGTTAATCCTTTAGAGACCAACTAAACATTAGACTTACTAGCAAAGAAGACTGGGTTCATTTGTATAGTCTTACCAATATGATAGTAATTCTGTAATGCTTATAGCTAGAATGATAATTTTATTTAAAATAATCTATTCTTTATGGAATACTCTTTCATTTCATATAAATAAAGAATTTATAACATTTTATTTTTTATTCTGTAGGAAATAAAATTAACACCAGAAAAACTGTTTGAAACCCACAAGGGAAACATTTTTTAAACTTAATTAAAACCTCAACACCTATTTATCTACACTATTTCCCAAATTCAATGTAATATCTTAACTTTTACAGCATTTACAAATTTTTATTTTTATTTTTACTCTAAGTAAAGGGGCTGTCGCTATACTACATAACGCTAAAATCCATCTTTTCAGACTTCCCTCCCCACCTTGTAACGATAACATTAACGGTGTGCAATACTGCTGACAACCTCCCCTTCCCCACTGTGGCATTACGTAATTTATGGACAGCCCCAAAACTACAAAATTTTATTATAACAAAATTCCCATTTTAGCAAAAACAGCATGTCTCTATATTTTCACTTGTTACTATGCTTCAAAATTTGTTTTCCTCGAAATATTGTTTTCTTTTATTTTTTGCAACTGAATATATATATATATATATATATATATATATATATATATATATATATATAGGCTAATTTAGAAAAACAGAACCAACGTAGATAGAGTAAGATTACTTGTAAAAACACACAAAAATATATCAGTAAATATTACCACTTGAACGTAACCAAACAAACAAAGAAACAAAATAACAACACATACACAGTTGTCAACATCAATTGGAACATAAAAACAAACAAATTACATGTGGTGTGCATCAACAGATGCTGATGAAGAGTGCAGTTAAAAAGTGTAATGCACTTTTTAAAACAGATCTGAGAAACATACAATATGTTGAGTATTAAAGTATAAAGAAATAATTCCAAGCAATTACACTTTTTTAATTGGTACAATATTCAAGGTTTATAAAATTCATTAAGGAGCCAATGTGATATTGATATTATCATCAAATGAAAAATGTATATTATTAAAATGAGTTTACAATGAAGAGATCTAAAATATACTGACTCAAGTGGGGCTCCAATTACCAAGAATACACACCTTTTTGTTTGGGAGCTTATACAATGGGAAGGGACCTTAGATTATAAAAAATAGTATTTAACTCACTCAATGCCAATGGTTACATAGCCATGTGTGGTGTGTCACCCAACACATGTAAGTGCATTGTTCAGCAGTCAAAATATTAACATATGCCCTACTGTAATACATTGTTTTCAGCTCTCTCTGTCCTAAATTCAATTTTTACATCCATTTTCCATAAACCTTATGATAACAATTATAAAGCCTATATGGTATTCAATATTCAAAATGACCATAATTTTGTTCAGATTCTTCCTAATTTCAATTTTAACATACATGTTTTTGTCACATCAAAACATTAAATGATATGCATCTTATCTATGCTAGCTTATCTCTCAGGGATGATGAATTGGGATAAAGAACAATTTCACAGGCCCTACATTGAAGTTGAACCATTGCAAATTACACCATTCTAATATTTTCCCACACCTTTGAGGAAAAAGAGTCAAATTCAGCTGTCATCTAATATTTAAGGTATCATTCACTTACATTTTTTGACAAGCAAAAGCGGCTGCTACATTGAAGATGGGGAAGACATAGATGATGAAACGTAATTCCTTATGTGGGAGAAACGAGAAGAGAAAGACAAAAGCAAGTGAGGGGATGAGTAATCTTCGTATTCGCACGTCAAAGCAGGCCCCCAAGGGCACCAACAGAACAGATAATCCAAGGCCTCGGGGGATCGCAGAGTAGAAGTACCACATAAACGGTGAAGTCTGGCATAGTTAAGAAATAGCTACACAATTTTAAATAAATTAGTTACAATAATGCTTTTTCATATAAAGTGAATTATATTACAGGCTTTTATGATATTTGAAAGTTAAGAAGTCTTTCAATTGTTATTTAACCCTCTGAAAATTTGCGCTATGACAGCAATACCAGATCCTCAAATTACTAAGATTGTTATTACATATACATATTCTATGAATTTCATTAGGTCAGTTGACCTTTTATTACAACTTTTGTTTTTGAGTTGTAAGAGAATTGCAAAAATCAAAAAATCACTTATCTGAATATCTTTAGTGAAAAAATAAATTAATTACAAAGTTATAATAAATTGAAATCAAATTATCTTTTTACAGAAAACGTCTTAGTGAATATCCTATATTTTCTTGTACTTTTTGATATAACACAATATTTTCATTCTTAGCAATTTTCTTTTTCACTTACCTTTTTAGGAGCTATAGCCTACTAAAGATTATTTAATGAGAATTAGACACTAAATATATTTATGTTAGGAATGATATTGTGATATGGATTTAAGAGATAATAAAGCAACCATAGCAACAGAACAACAAAAATGTATATTTCTAACCACTAGTTCCCAGTCCCTCTTCTCCATTTCTCCATTGTTTGATTACAATTTATAATTGACACAAGAAACATGCAAATATATTTTTTAAATTTGCAAGTTTCCAGATTTACCTGAATCAATTAATGGCAAAAAGGAAAAACTTTAAAATGCATAACATTTATTTAATAATGAATTTAAATGTTTTTAAGTCTCTAGCACACAATAACTGTATTTACATTCATTTTATTGGAGCTTCTTGCTCTAATATCTTGATGTACTAATCAGATTCTGACTACAAATAAAATTCACATTTCTGAAACCAGTGATGTAAAGGATACTCCCCACTCTGAACTCCTATTGAGAATGGTGTTGAACCAAAAGACCTCTCCCTCAGGCCAGAGCAGCCGTCGCCAGAAGATAGAGTCTATGACAAATGTTGCAGCAAGACAAGTCACTCCGGCTGGCACTGCTGCTTTTATCAGTCTGCCACAGAAAATACAATTATTTCAAATGGAAAACTAAAGCAGTAAAAAAAGTGTTACCACTCACATGGTGGCTACTAACCTTAAAGGGTATATCCGCTGATAATACAATTCAAACAAGAGGATCATGCCCAGAAACATGGCTAGTTCTGACCGGAACCAGATGATAGCAGCTCCAGACACCCAGATGAATGCTGTTTGCTGCTTCCGAAGCCAACAGTGAAGTGCCAGCAGAACTAGACAAGTCAAACAATAAAATTTACTTTAATATATAATCTATTATAGTAAAAATGGGAATTATTACTTCTTGGATCTATAGTTTTAGCTACAACATTCAAAAATCATTCATATTTTTATGAACCAGGAAATTTGGTTTATTTTAAACATCATATAAACAGAGATAAGAGAGACATGGAAGTACCGATGGCCGAGCAGTCTTAGACGTCGAACTTTGGGTCTGAGTTAGAGACAGCACTGATTCAAATCCTGTCTTTAACCACAGCACTTTGTATCAGTACTATTGACCTTATTCTGTTTTGACTCTCCTTCTTATTCTGTTAGATAAGATTATTGAAAAGCAAAACGTCTAAATTTGTATTATCTACTAGAAGTATGTTGTTAATGCCATCTATATTCACTTTATTTACTTTAGTTATTTCAATTATACTTTTAGTATATATATATATATATATACCTGAAGACAGTTTTTACCACAATTTAACAAAAACGTTTTATACAGCTATTTATTAAAAGCAATATATAATTAAACTAAAAGATGTATAAATACATTTTTTTGGTTATTCCAATTTAGGTTCTTACAACTAAAAGCTTTAAAGCTGCTATTAGCAAATTAAACTAACTCTAATAGCTTAAGAATCCCTCCAAATTTGTATTCAGATTTGCACAAAATGCACTTTTTAGTGCTGAAATTCTTGATGAAAGAATAAAATATCCAAGGTAATATTTTACTTCTAGTAAAATATGATAAAATACTTCCCAAATTTACAGTAAAAAGTCTAAAATACACATCCTTGACTTTTATACATTAAAGAAACTGGAATTTGTCAAGTTGTTGAGATTCTGATACTTAATGTCTCTGGTGGAGCAAAATATAACCTTTTGGTGTCCATTTGTTCTCCACCGGGTTGACTTACCAGGTCCAATTAATTTCAAGTAAATATGCCTATATTTCAATATTCTTCATACACATATCACTATAAACCAATAAAATGTAATAAACTCTTGATTTTTAAGGAATAACATTGTACTACTGTTGTAAAAAGTTAAGTAATACAAAATAAAATTTGTATTCATTATTCTTTTGTTTTTGAAATAAAATATAAATACATTTTTGCTCAGGTTTTTCACATACTTAATTTCTTTCTGAGTCAAAACTGTAAGCAAGTAACCATCATAAGTATTAGTTATGTTCTAAATACCTACATATTTAAGTTCATGGCTAAGGAAACACGTAATTTGAAAATAAAAATATATGTTGTACTATTGATACAACGTATTTCATTCAGCAAAGTATCCACATTTTACCTTATGAAAGTATGTAGTACTAACTACATTGGTAAACTGTAGAAGTGGATTAGTTGGTGTTCTTTTTTGAACACAGTAGGCTACTTGAAACATTGTTAAGCCTACATAAATTACTTGAGTTCTTTTTCACTTCAAAACTATACATGAAAAAAAGAAAACTACTGTCTGGAAGTAATCAACATTATTGATATACCAAAATTAGTATTACCAAGAGGTAAGGCGAAGATGTTTGGAAGAGGACGACTGAGGTAGAACATGAAGTGGTACTGAGAGGCTGTGATGATGATGAACCAACAGGCAAGCTCAGGACCGAACAGGTACTGGAGCGTCATACGAAACTTGCGTAGACTCCATATAACACAGGCCCCCAGCACTGCTCTCACTGTACAAATGTGATACATGATGCAACTATACTATTATAAGAATATGAAGTGAGTAGATTATTAGTGAGTATATATGGTACATTTAAATAACACCATACACACACAAAAGCATGCACGCACACACGCACGCACACATGCACGCACACACGCACACACGCACGCACGCACGCAAGCACACACACCATAATAAATAGATGCACTAAGGTTTTTTTATATAAAAGAAAGAAAAACACTTGTTTACAATCCTTTATTATTTCAACTAAATTGTTCAAAAAGGATATATTTAATATAATTATGTATAAAAACAAGAAACAAAAAGTCTTTTTTGTTTTCTTGTTTGTATACATCATTATATTTCATGTCCTTTTTCAAAACGACAATTTAGTTGTAATATTAAAGAATTATAAGAAAGTTTTTCTAAAAGCACTTTTTCCAACGAAACACGTCAACGCATAAGAGAGCAGGACCACTTTGCTTGCACAAGCCGGAAACGCCAAACATGTTACAGTTGAGAGGTATCAGTGTTTGTTGAACACATGTATATACTCGTATATATGGGTTTGAGTCCCGGCAGAGCAAGAACTTACTGTGATTAAATGTTTATTGAAATTATATATATATATATATATATATATATATATATATATATACTATGTCTATATATACAGGATGTCAAAAACTTTTGTGGCTGATAGTAGCCTACCCATCATTCTAAACAAAACATTTCCTATAAACATAGATTGAGAAATGTGTTGTTTAGCTTCTAGCTGCCATTTTGTATTTTTTTATAAAACAAATAATATCTTTAGAACTATTAAATTTACAGATACCAAACTTTTCACATAAGTAGTAATAAATAAGAGGCAAATTTGTAAAAAAAATATGTATTTTTTAATATTAACAAAATGGCACCTGTTGAAAATGTTAATTTAAGTCTATTAACTAAAAAAACAATATATTTATAAATATTTACCAGATACCAACTATTTAGTAATTTTTATAACAATTCCAATGGTACTTTTCTTAATGAAATCCATCAACGTATAAGAGAGCACAATCACTTTAGAGGTATGCCTGCACAAGCCGGGAACAAAAATATTTTGTCAGCTGAAAGGTATTAGCTGTTTTGAATCAATTATAAAAAATTTACAAAATGCTACCTAATTTGCAATTTTTATAACAATTCCAATGATACTTTCTTCAACAAAATCCGCCAACGCATAAGTGAGCACAACCACTTTAAAGGTACACAAGCGGGGATCAATAAATATAGCTGATGCCTCTCAAAATACAAAATAGTTTTATCAAAATTATTTCAACACTTCATTTATTTCACTAATTAACTGTCTTTTAGTAATAAGAGGTACATTAATAATTAAACATACTACAAAGAAAGTTCAAATAAGAATTATTTATATCAAAAAAGCAGATTATTTTATTTGTTCAGCATTAAATTTTAATACATGAGAAATACTTTAATACTGCTTTGGTGTCTACTTTACTAATAAATTTAATTGTAGAAAACTAATTTTACAAAATTCGTAATATTTAAAACAGAATTTGATATAACCAAATAATGTAAGATATCACAACACTAATACAATACTGCAAGAAACAGCGTGGAGGAGGGAATCAGCATAAAACATAAACATAAACATATTTTACTTATGTATTTTACATAAGTAAACTTAAAAAACATAAGTAATATTAACATATTTTACTTATGCATAGGTTCAATCCCTGCCATAGGATAACAACCTATGTATTGGAGGGAGAAGAGAACAAAAACAGATGTAAAAATTTACATTTGTCTCATGTTTTTGTTTACAACAAAAATTGCCAAAACTTATATTTTAATCTAAATAAATAATGAATGTTGTTGTACATGAGGTACAACCAAATTGCAAATGTTACTTGTACAGAATGTTGTCTGGAATAATGTTTGAAAAAATTAATTATATCATTCTGGTTTGTCTGCAGCAAAACAAAAGAATTTCTCTTTTCAGTTGTGGTAATGTTTGTCAATCAAATGTCAGTGATTAGAAGACCAATTAATTTAAAAGTTGTATTGCATGTCTACATAATTCAGTGTGATCTCAATTGAAATAATTTTCTTAGCTTTATTAAAATAAATTTACTATTACTATTCTGAAAGCATCAATGTGGGTAAAATGTATTAATTATTTAGAATCTGCTTGGTGAATTAATACCAAAAATAGTATAATATATATTCTTAACTTTGATAACTAGCTGAATCTTTCATGGAAGTATTGTAGGGAGCTTGGAATATGCCACAAATTTTGTGCCATGTGGGTTCCAAAAATCTTTATGGTAGGTCACAAAAAAAGACTTGCTGCATTATTAACTTTCCTTGATGAATACGACAAACATGGTAATGAACTTCTCGATCGCATCGTTACTGGTGATGAAACATGGATGAAGCATGTCAATTGACAACATAAATGCAATCTATGGAATGAGGGCACACACATTATCCAAAATAATTAAGAAAACGTTCTTAACCTCTTAATGCCCACTACATGATGCAGTATATAAAAAAAAATTATTTTATGCTAAAAAGTTACTTTAAATGGTACTTAGATGACCTGTAATTTTTTTCAGATTTTTAAATTTTACTATTTAACCAAATTTTGGGTAAGTGCCAAATCTGGCACATTGGGCAATAGAGAAAATAGTGCACTTTAGAGAAAGTAAACAGGACATAAGAAAAACTAATAGTATATTGCTTCATAATTACAGTATATTAGAATTATAAGTAAAAACACATTACTACACAGTATAAGGAGCACCTTACAAGTGGAAATCCACAAAACAGTTCTTTCCTTTGTTTTAGGCAGAGGTGAACTTTACACTTTTCACACATAATTGGATGATTTCTGCTTGCAGAAGGGATGCTTGCATCTCTGCCTATCCTTCGACAACAGATGGCCAATGTCCAACTCCATCTTTTCTAACATCTGGTATAGGGATATTGACACATGGACCTTTCTTCTTTTTCTTTGAAAATTCGTTCTCTACCCTGTCTGTTGATGGCCTTCCTCTTTTTATTGGGTCAGCTCCTAAGTTACAAAGAGACTCGGCCACCTCACACCGGAAAGCTAGCAAATCCATTACTCCCTGTTTAGCAATTCCATTATGTTGACAGTCTCGTTCTGAAGAGAAGCCATCCATTGACAATACTTACGTCAACAAAGTGGAAAGAAAAACCTCAAATAAAACATTCCGAGATCTTAGATTAATTCGGTAGTAGCTGATAAGTCCATCTAGAAGGTCCACTCCCCCCATGAAACTTAATTGTATGTTGTAACGATTTTAGGGCAAGTGACATCAATCTGCTCACGACCTTTAGAGTCAAAGCGTTGCACAGTGTTGATAGGGCAAGCAGACTCAAAAGTTGACGCAAGAGACACCCCTCGATTGTCTAACCATTTTACAGCCCTAATTTTTACCCCATCAATTGTTGCCTCTTTTTCCTCATAAGACCCACGGCGCCTTTCTTTTTCATTTCTTGGTCAGATGAAAACAACAAGCCTGGAAATCGTCCTAGTCGAATGGTCCCGAGGGATTGGAAACCAATATTTGCTAGAGTCACTAAGAGAGCTGGTGATGAGTACCAGTTATCAAAATTGATTTAAGAATTTGTTTTCATTACGAGGCAAGTGTTCAACCAGTCGTAAAACAACATTTGAACTAGCTCCAATGTCAGGTAGGGAAGTAGCAGGTAGTATGCGACCAGTGTAGATCTCAAAATTGTGAATCAGACCCTTGCTGTCACAAAGTACAAACAGTTTGTATCCCCACTTGTGGGGTTTCATCGGGTTGTACTGTTTTAGTAAAGATGTGCCTTTGAAGGGCACAATCTGTTCATCAACACAGAGCATTTGTTCCTCAATAGGAATGTTTTTGAATTTGTTTTGAAGAGCATCAACTAGTGGGCTGGATTTTAAATAGACTATCTTTGTTTGGATCATTCTGTAATGGCATGTGATCATTGTTATTGAAGTGCAAGTTGGCCTTCAGTTCCTCCCATCTGTTACGTGACATAACATGTGCAACCTTTTCTACTCGTGTATTTCCATTCCAATACATCCTACTCCTAGGTAGACCATAAAATGCTCATGTAGATGCAAATGCCTATAAACTGCTCTACTTCCTTCTCTGAGGTATTCAAGGGTTTATTCGGATTTTTTTGGACACTATACAAGTTTTGACTGAGTAGCAATCAAAGTTAAAAGGTCATTGTCAAAAAAATCTTTGAAGTAGTCAACTGGAGACTGAAGTACATGTTCGTTACTTAATTCTAGCATTGGCGGAGAAGGTTTTCTCACTGTTATCTGGATTCACTTCATTCCAAGCAGGTGGCTGGTTTTTTTGGAATCTTCTTTTTTGTGGCTGTAGACGTTGAAGGGATGTTCTCTTCGTCTTCATCTGTGACATCACTGGAGCTCGCTGCATTGTGTTCACTGAAACAAAACAAACTCGCTGTTGCCTTGCTTTTTTTCAAACCACAAAAAGTATGTATTTCACACACTAAAATAAATAACATATTGAGGTCTTTACTAGTATATAACAGCACCGCTGAAACAATTTTCTATACAGCCTAGTGTAACATAATCTGAATTATCCTAACCGTGTGCATTAAAAATGGTGCTGTCATAACAAGAAAAGACATATAATAAACAGAACATAGCCTATTAGTATTGAATATAAATTTAGATTAGTAAGTATGAGCCTAACTAAGTTAATTATGGAATTAATGGTATAAATAAACTTACAAAATAAGGCTAACTTGTTCTTTTTTGTCACGGCCAGGGGTGTAATCTGGATCCTCATCTGAGTCATCCACCAAACTGTCTTCACTGTCATCGGGGGTAAAAGCGAAGTTGTGTTGTTATGTCTTCTTAGTCGACAATGTGACATCTGACAAAAATAAACATTTGTTGTACAAAAAGCTTGTAGGTTGACTTTAATGCCCAATGTGCCATTTTTGGGACGAACTGAAAAACTGCAGTTTTACAGTTGTGCCCAATGTGACAAATTTGGCACAAACCTAAAAGCATCATAAAACATAAACTAGACATATTTTATGAACTAAAACTACTGTAACACACTTTCAGTTAACTATGTAAAACTAGACCATATTTTATAAAAAGGGTACTTACTTTTTTTCTGCTAAATACAGGTATGAAGACTTAGAGGTTATGAAGAATTGGTGTTTTACTGTGTATGGTAGATCTGCTCACTGGCTGTAAGTTCACATAACTGCCACCAGGCAACAGCACAGTACAGTAAATTATTGAAAATAGTTCCATATGTGTCACAATGGGCATTTAAGGTTGTAATTTTCATTCTGACACTATACTACATGCATAAAATGGGTATGTGACAAAATTTTGGCACAGTGGGCGTTAAGAGGTTAAAACTCTGTCAACAAGAAAGATTATGGCAACTGTTTTTGGGGATACTAAGGGTGAGATTCTGGTTGATTCCCTTGAACGAGGATCAACAATCACCGCTGAGAGGAACTGTGAAACGTTGCAGAAGCTACGGCAAGCAATACAAAACAAGAGTAGGGGAAAATTGAGTAAAAAATGTTGTTTTTCTACGACAATGCACATCCTCCTACATCCAATCATACACAACAAGTCTTGGATGATTTTGATTGGGAAGTGTTTGATCATCCGCCTTATAGCCCAGATCTGACACCAAGCGACTACCACTTCTTTCCAGCGATGAATACCTGGCTCGCAACGCAGCACTCGATAGTGACGTGAACTTCACGCTGGCGTTAATCAGTGGTTAAGATCTCAGACGGGAAATTTCTACAAAGCTGGAATTGAAAAACTTGAGTCATGTTATGATAAATGTCTCAATTTTAACAAGGATTAAGTTGAAAAATATTTTGAGTGTAGCTTTTAAATGTATATAATAAAATGTTCCTATTTCAGTTGATTAATTTTTATTTCAAAACAGCTGTTAATTTCTGGATAGCCCTGATATAAAAATCAATTTTCCTTACTTGTTATGTCAAAGTTGTGTTCACAATTCTATTTACTGACCTAAATATTGAGTAGTGAATTTGTTGAAGCCAAGGGCACTGATGATAAGGAAAACAGGTGATGAAAGAGCAGATACGGCCAATGGCCCGATAAATGTGCGAGGGACCACCCCTGGAAACTCGTGGTGGTCATACTGCAAAATATAATAAATGTAGGTAAACAACACATAGGTGTATACATTTTACATTAATAATATTATTTATGTCTGCTTCAGTCACACATGACCAAAGTGACGTATAATCAGGTGATTTGATAATTATTGAAAATATTTTGTACAATTTTGAAAAAATCTTTTTACTTTGTAGTTTTGCATAATGGTTTGAATTTCTTTTATTTTTTGCCTAAAGCAGAAGAAAACATTTAATGCTAAGGAAAGGACCTCATAATTGTAGTGACGTTGGATAGAATTTAACAGGTATAATTAAAAAGAATTGGCTTTAAACTGCTTCAGAGCAAATTTTTAAAAAATCTGTAGATGTATATCCGTTTGGAAGAAACCAAGCTAACGAAATATAATAACAATTAGACAGAAAAATAAACTTAGTAGTATATTTTGAATTTTTTATTTTACTCAAATTCACATAACACGTTTAGGAATTATTTCACCTTCCGAGTTTTTACATAAAAACTAATGCACAACACAATTTAGAACATTTTAATTCATTAAACAAATATTCAAGTAAAACAAGCTTTCAAAACCCTTATAAATGTATGTAAATTCACATTTTACAGACATATTTTAATCTTAATTAACCAATGAAAAACAAATTTTATAAAGCATTAAAATAAAACATTTAGACTAGCAAAAAATAAATATTTTTTTCTTTTTCAGAGATGCATTCAAATAATACTTTGAAGATCTTTACTATGATTTTCATAACTATTCAACTCTTTTATTACTTTTAATAAAATATCTTATAGAAATCTGAAAGTCTTTTTAGGGAGTTCTTTCTTTATTATGAGAATATTATACGTCTTGAATATGAAATGTTCCAAAAAATGTAAATTCGTATTGTCCTCTCCAGGCATTGAACATGTGACTACTCGGTTAGAGAGCTATGATCCCCTTAGATTAATGTGTAAGTTTTTATAAAAGATTAAGGCTGCATTTTGTCTATGTACAAAAGAAAAATAATTATTCGACTCAAAATAAATCACTCAGGTACATCATGAAAACTCGAAGAAAATCACAATGTTCACCTAGGTACAAAGTATTTTCATATATAAATAAAACACCTAATTCGGAATATCAGTGTATAAAATTCTATTAACTTTTGTAAAAAACAGTTATTAAAAAACTTACTTCTGAAAGATTAAACCTATGATAGAGGATGTCATGCATAGCTTGAAGATTGAAACTCTCTTCCACCTTGGTGAATGGGCAATACACCAAGTGCACCGCAGCAACCACGAAGATCAACTGTTCCAAACCAACCTGATGGAAACAGATTGCTTAAGCTTTACTCCAAGACCAATCTTTTCACATTAATATATTATAATTATTCAAACTCAACACAAACTTTGTATGGCTACGATTTAAAAACAGTCAACAGCAATAATATTTAACAGTGTTGGTGGAAATCATATCTAAAGAAGCCTTTAGTTTATATGGGAGATAGTTACATTAACACAAAAATTATCCTCCTGATTATAAAACAAAAATGAAAATGTGGTACTTTGGGATTATACCGACCACACCAGTATGAATCACACAAAAATATAAATTTATAGAAACAAACATGATAGAACGAAAAAACAACTGTTTAATTACAAAATTACAAACTTACAAGCATTTCCAGGTATTGTTGTCGCTGTTTCTTATCTTTCTCGAGAATCCCGATTACGGCAGGCCGCGCGGCATCACATTATTATTTAAGTTTTTTGCCTTTCCATTACAATTCAATTTATATTTCTGATCAGCCCCTCTAGAATTTGGTATTTTACTGATAGGTACTATCTCGAGGGATGTTTTTCTTTCGTTGACATCAGCGCGTGGAAGCACCGTGCTGCCGAAGCCCGCGCTGATGGCCGGAGGCACTCGCATTTTGGGTGGCGGAGTGTAATCAAGAATAAAAACAAGTTTTGTGTGTGTTTTTTTTTTTCAATAAAGAGTTTAGTTTTTGTTTGGTAATGTTTGTTTTTGTTGAATTTTTGTGTTTGGAGAAATGTAGGGGTAAAACACGGAAGTACAACAAAGCGACACACCAGCTGAACGGGCGGCGAGACTCTGCAATCACGTTATCTACTAGACCGCTCGACTTTGACCTCTGTCTGAGGATGGGGAGGGGTTTGCGATAAGACAATTCCTGTTTTATATTGACGAAATATTGTTCAACGCTAATCTAGTAATCAGTAGAAGCAAAACGTGAAATAACGATTCATGTCTGGTTGTGGTCGGTATAATCCCAAAGTACCTGAAATGTTTTAATTGAAATTTTAAAGTTGCTAAAGCAACACAAATAGTTATATTATAATGTTTTTAGAACTTGTGCTGTGGAGTTAGTTTATGTTTGCACATCTAATGTTGTTATATTTTCTTACCTTGTGGTGTTAGAAAGCTTATTTAAAAGTATAAAAAAAAATTGACTTTGATCCAGTAAAAGCTCAGTGTTTTATTATTGATCTTTTTTGTTCACAGAACTACTTTAGTTTATATAAAAAGGAATTTTCCCTATTTCTTTTTCAATTCAAGCTCTACCTTTATAATATTTCCACAAGTCAAGTAGTCATTGATCATAAATACTACTAAGTTACTCACTTAGTTCTCTGTCAGTCACTACTACCAAACATGTAACAAAATTCAACAACGTAAAATTCGTCAACGTATAAGCGAGCAGAAACACTTTAAAGGTACGCTTATACAAACATACTATCACCCACAGAAGTTTGTGAAACCCTTTTGTGTACACCTTGTATTTGTAATTTTTATGGACAAACTAACATTGTTAGAGTAAAGAATAAAATTTTTAATGGTTTCATGACAATTGCATTCATTGTATATTTAAAGACAAATAAATTATTAATATTATTAATAAATTATCTTGAATACCTCATCCATTAAAATTTTTATTTTTTTTTACTCTGGCAGTAAAGCAGACCATTTTACTGAATGGAAAAACGCTTGATAATGGGCCAGCCCTTTTAAGTGAAAAAGACTGCACAATTTTCCAGGATCGGTAGGTACAGGATTAGTGTAAAATGTATTAGCTTCACAATACATAAATTGTTGTATTTTTTAAAACCGACAGAGAAACGTGAAATAATATTTCTTCATTTATTAAAATGTGTTTCTCAACTTTTTCCCTGGCGTACCACTTCACAAGACAAAAATATTTTGCATACCCGAGAAAGTTATGTTTTCGCAGCTAATAAAAATTGAATACCTGAAGGAATACTGTGCACCGAGTGGAAGAGTTATAATTTCACTTATACTACAAAGTAGTATTATTTCAAGTCATTCACTTTGTTTTAATTACGTTAAACTAATAAAATGATCTTGTCCTCGTTTTAACGTCTTGTTCACTTGGTCATCATATTAATAATAATAATAATAAATTCGTTTATTTGTCGTAAAACATGTTACATGCATTGACAAAGTCTAATTCAGCTACAGACTAAGTAGCATTGTCTCTAAATAATATTTAATAAGTATAATACATAAATATTATATATATAACAATATAAGACATTAATTGTCTAGTTGATAATTATACTAGTTATATTATGAGTTTATCTTAAAACAATCATTAAAAGTCTATTTTGTTAATAGAAAAAAACTCATCAATATTATATAAAAGGTTTTTTAATAGCTATTCATAAAGTTTATTTTTATAAATTTTAAGAGGGTATTTTTCTATCAAATGTTTCAATTTGTTATACACCTTCAAGCCAATTATAACATGACTATTCAAAGATTTGCTCAGTCGACAATATTCAATTAACACGTTGACTGCCACCAAGGAATATATTTTTGCTGTATCTGAAGGCCAAGGACTAATTTTATGAACTTCCTCTGTGCGCCATGAGGACCACCGGTGGCTCTCAACAGGTGTACTGAACTACGCCGTGAGGACCACCGGTGGCTCTCAGGTTATACATTTTTTAAACTTTTTTCACAGTATCTGTAAAAACATTCCAGCAATTATATTTATACTAACTGATAGCTTATTAAATGAAGATAAAAAAGGTCATATGGTTATTGGATACTGTTTTTACAACTCAAAATAAATTAGGCTGAAAAATTGGGTTTGTTTATTGTGGTTTACACTATAGGAATAGACTAAGTAAAAACCCAGTTGTACAAGAACTACTGTTTTATAACATGAGTAAAAGTTAAAAATTATAAAACCTCTATAGCCTTGAAAAATTAGATTATAATTAAAATAATTGAATGTAATAAGTACATCATGTTTGTATTCAGAACTTTAGATTACACACTAATATTACATGAATGGGCTTTTATGGGTTGCATTGAAACAGTTCAAACAAATAAATACATTGCACATGACACATTTTGTGGTTACTCTCTGCACTGTTTCTGGGCATGTTCACGACCATAAGACTTTGAGAGAGTTTTGTAGCAGTTGCCGCATCTCCGACGTACTGAGCGTTTAGGACCCTGGATTTCGATAAGCTTATGTTTGGGAGTTCTTGCAGCTTGAGGTTCATCTTCCTCTCCCTCTTTGGTTTCAATAAGAGAATCTGCGATTTCCTGTCTGAACTGGGTGATTTGCATTTTCTTTTCATTCACAATGTTGTACAGAAGAAGTGAGTTCACCACTGCTGTGTTTAGAAGTAGTTCAAACAGTACTTTCTTATACCATTTTACGCAGCGTCGCAGAGGTCTAGAATATGAAGCCATTTGATCAGACAAATCTATGAAGGATTCAAAATGGCCTTGTTGTAGTCAACCACACATCTTGGTTTTATTTTGATTCCTCGCCTTTGAGGAATCTCAATACATTCATCAGTATGCTGTGTGTCGTTA
This sequence comes from Homalodisca vitripennis, assembly GCF_021130785.1. Lineage (NCBI taxonomy): Eukaryota > Metazoa > Arthropoda > Insecta > Hemiptera > Cicadellidae > Homalodisca > Homalodisca vitripennis. The sequence continues at coordinate 157,084,588 of NC_060207.1, read as the reverse complement.
TCATCATTACTTCTCTCTTATCTTTCCATTTTATCACGACGACATTGCTATTGCTTTGTTTCCCCACATCATCACCCTTGTTTAGCTTTGCATTTGCAATGCATGCTGGGATTCCTCTTCCGTTTTTTTACGAAGTGTTCCAACTAAATGAGTGGAACGCTCTTTCAAGGTATGGGCTAGAGCTATGCTGATGTACCATATTGTCAACATACAGTGTTCGACCAGCATCAAGTAACGGGGAAATCAACTGCATCACAATGGCCTGAGCAAGACCAACTCTCCTTCCTTCGGATTTACCTGTGTCCACCTTAAAATTCCAGGTGTAACCCTTTTCAGTGCATAGCTTAAAGATCTTAATGCCATAGCGGCTGGCCTTGTTAGGGATGTATTGTCTAAATCCCACCCTGCCACGAAAGGGAATCAAAACTCTCGTCAATACAGAGTTGCTGCTGAGGAGTCAGAGCAGATTTAAATTTTTCATTCAGGGAGTCAAGTATATTTTGTATAGTTTGTTTGTTTCATCTGCATTTGTATTATCGCTGAAATGAAGCATTCTAAGTAACAGTTCAAATCTGTTTCTAGGCATTACTTTGCACATTTCATTTTTGTATATGTTTTTTGTGCTCCAATACAAATTTAAACTTGGCATTTGAACTAACCCCATCCATATTATGAGACCAAAAAATTGCTTAATTTCCTTTTCGTCTGTTGGAAGCCAGGATTTGAGCCGAGACTTATCAAAAGGTACACCAGATTTAATTGTCTGCTGTTGCATATAGGTTTTGTTTGCAGTGCAATTTCTGTAAAAAAAGAGTTGTCAACAAAGACTTGGTTGTAGACTTCAAATGGGGAAGCACCCTCAATTTTGTCCCTTATTTCTTGTGAGATAAGAGGTAATGCATTAAACTCGAATGATGATAAGTTGTTTTGGTTAGTATTTCCCCCCCAGGTCAAGGCTAAGTAATTTGGTTCAATGTTTTGGTTTACCTGTTGGATTCCATTGTCAGCTGTGGGTGTGGGTTGGGCTGCTGCTGAATAAGTTGGTTGTGGACGAGCTGCCTTTGGTCCAAGGTATTCATATCGTTATCACTGTCTTCACTACTATCCTCTGAAGGAAGATATTCAGGGTCCATATCTGAATCATGACCTCCAAACAATTCACTTGATTCACTACCATTGTCGTCAAATTCACTATTATCCTCCTCTTCAACACCCACTGGCTCTGTACCTGTACTCGCAGGTTCCTCTAATATTCTGTACACAAAATCCCCTAAATCCTCGTCATCATGTCTCAATCGACCCGCACTCATTTTTGTAACAGCACTAAAACTCATCTAGACAAAACGAATAGAACACGAATTAGCTGGAAACTAGATATAGAGACTTGGCTGTGCCATGAGAGCCACTGGTGGTCCACACAATAAAACAAAACAACAGGGTGACGAGAATTGGCGGGAAATTACATAACCAAACTAAAACAGCTGGTTAAGTTAAAAAAAAACCACTCAGATGGAAGCAGAAAAAGATTTGCCCAGGCCATGAGAGCCACAGATGGTCCTCAGCTACAACTTTTTAATACAATTGGCCTAGGACCGAATCTTGTTGATTATAATACTCAGGAGACCGTATTTGATCACATGGGATGTATAACCAATGATAGTTCAGTTTATGACGTTCCTGGCCCAAATGCCATTGGCCTCAGATGTAAAACCAGTGAGAGCCACCGGTGGCTCTCATGGCGTCACGTATATAGAACATAGTGAGAGCCACCGGTGGTCCTCATGGCAGTCAATGTGTTAAAATGTTATTTTTGTTTCGTGTGTTATAATTATGTGTTTGTGTATGGTTTATTAAGTCCTTATTATTTAAAATGTAAACAGATAAGTCAAACAAATATAAATTAACTATTGTAAGTATTCCTTGGTTAATGAAAACAGGTTTACAATGATCAAGATATTCAGCTTTACCAACAATTCTAACAGCTTTCTTTTGAAGCACCAGTATTTCCTGAACTCTAGCACTATTTCCCCACAGTATTAATCCGTATCTCAAAATTGACTGAAAGTATCCAAAATATGCAGTCCGAACATAATTTTCACTTATGCAGCAAGATAGACGTCTCAATAAAAAAATAATTCTAGATAATTTAGTAGACAGAAAATCAATGTGAGGTCCCCATGAAAGATTATTATCAATATGAATTCCTAAAATTTTGATTACACTACTTGATTCAAAATTAAAACTATTTTCAGGAATTGATTTTAAAGTAAACAAAATGTTTTGAGTTTTAGTTTCATTCATTAAAAAACCGTTTTCTTTAAACCATATTGATGCCTTGTTTATTGTGGTGTCGGTTAATTTCTTTAGTTCATTCAGGTTATTACTACTATTGAAAAAAGTTGTGTCATCAGCGTAGAGAAGCGTATTAGCATCAACAGCCAATGTTATATCATTTATATATATGATAAAAAGTAAGGGTCCAAGTACAGATCCCTGAGGGACACCGTACTCTATTTTGACTTCCTGTGACCAACTTCCTTTGATGTATACTTTTTGTGTTCTATTGATGAGGTATGATTTTATAAAATCAAGGGCACTTCCATGAATTCCATAATGCTTTAATTTGGCTAAAAGAGTACTGTGTTCTACACAATCAAAGGCCTTACTCAGGTCACATAAAGTGGCCTGAGCAAAGGCCTTATTTTCAAAAGTTGACAGTATATTTCGTATTAGCTTGTCAATGGCATCAATAGTGGATTTACCTCTTCTGAAACCAAATTGTGATGGACTTAAAATTTTATTTTCTTCTAAATAGTCACTTATTTGGTCATAGACCAGTAGTTCTAGTAATTTAGACAAGACTGGGATGACCGAAATTGGGCGGTAGCTACTTGGATCATTATAGGGACCTTTTTTAAAGACTGGACAAATTCTGGACACCTTCAGTTGCTCCGGAAAAATACCCTGACTCATACACATATTGAAGCAAAGTGTTAGTGGCTCAACAAAAGTATAAATCAATCTCTTTAACAGATTATTGGATATATTGTAGATGTCATTACTATCTGAATTGTTTAGTCTTTTAGCTGCATCAATTGTGTCAGATGGCTTGATTGATTTAAATGATAAAAATGATGAATTAATACAATTAGCTTTTAATGAATTTAAACTACTATTAATAAATGTACCGGTTTTCACTTTAATTTTTTTTATTGAGTCAATAAAAAAATTACTAAAATCTTCTGAAGTAATATCAGTTTGAAGCCTATGGGGTGTACTTTTACTCTTGCTTTTAATTATTTCCCATGCAGCTTTATTTTTATTGTTGCTGGTTTTAATATACCGTAATTGGTGTTGTGATTAAGTTTGGCGTTTTTAATAGATAATTTATATTCTTTTTTTAGGTGGTTAAAAAGTTGGAGAAGTTCATTCGAAGGCTCCCTAGAACTTCTGATTAAAGAGTCAAAACATAACAACTTTTCTTTCATATTCCTTAATTCACTAGTGTACCATTTATATTTAAATTTACCACATATACCACCAAAGTGGCCTCTGCGTATCACTAATAGTAAGCATACCATGGCATACAATGGTTGGGAACCATTGATCTAAACTACTGAAACCAAAACGTCAAACCAAATTGTATTATAAGTATTTCAAATCATAGTATAGTTCAGTGGCTTTTATATCTAAAAAAAGTAATAATTGAATTCTTAATTAAAAATCTATTTAGGCTATGTATATTTATAAAATGTAAAAAACAGGGGTAGATTTTAATAATAGCCTACACTTGTAATTTGGTGGTTTTTATCAATTTGTTTGATTGTTTTTATGCGATTGCATAATTAAATATTACAATTTATGTAACTTAACATATGATTTGAAAATAGTAATTTTTATCGTAAGCATTATACAGGTAGACTAAGTATGATAACTGAACCCAGTTTTTATATCAATATTTATAAACAATAGAACTAAATTGTAACCATTGATATAGACAATAGATACTGATGAATTAATTTGAGAAATGAATTGACTTATATTATCATCTGTATCAATGTAAACACTTTTTCAGACAGTAAACATAATATTTTACTTTTTAATAAGTGAATTCGTCAAATTCAAAATGGCAATCAACTTATAAACTGAAATTGCTTTAAAAAATTATAAAATGTATTTTTCTTGACTTCCAAGATATTGGTGTTGTATCAAAAATCCCTTATGTGGGCAACCATAGTCACAGACATGTGGAAGGTATATTTTGGGTTGAGTGAATATGGTTTTGTGCATTTTACCATCCATCATAGTGACAACCTTTTAGACCCAGCAACTGGTGCTAATACTCAAGACAGTCATGTACGCTTGTGGAGGAACAAAGCTTGTGAAACGAAGTTAAAAAATCTATATAAAAACGGTTCCACTTATACTCTGTTCCAATAGACAGCAAGAAGTAACTTATTTTTTGAAAAACTGAAAATAGCAATGAATATGAAGAAACCATGTCATATATTCCTAGATATACATGTGGGTTTGATTCCTGGTAACCTATGGTGAGAACTCTTTTTTCATTTTACAAAAGTGGTTGCTAATTGCTATCTAAGCAAGCTATAAATGTTGTGAAACTTTTCTAATATGTAGGTTTAGGCTATATTAGTTTTATTATTTTGTAATCTTATTAAGAAATTTATGTTATTACATAATGTAATGTATTATTTTTGTTGTTGATGTGTTATAATTCTCGCTGCTTATTTTGAATTTGGATAATATAATGAATCGTTTGATAGCCTAATAACAATAAAACAAGTGTATGCCGCTTATTAAAGTCTCTCCCAAAACAGTGCAACATTTAGTTACTTTTTACTATTTTGAAGAATAAACATGTCAGCTTGTGACAAAAATAACACATATACATAACTTTTGTACTTAAGGCCATTTCTCAAATACCACATACAAATGATTTTACTTTGTTTAATTAATTTTGAACAATTTTAATACATTAAAAAGAGTAGCAATAATGGGTAGGGACCCGGTTTTTTTATATCGAAGAATGTAATCATCGATACCTAATATTCGCATCTCAAATCCTAGACTATCAATTGATATAAAAGTATCTATAGTCGCCTCCTCAATAACAATCATAAGTTTTAAATTTAATACAAATTTAATATTTACAGTGACCAAACAAATTATTATAATCAAAATTATGAAAACTGATGACGACCATATTTGCTCCTCTCACAGTTACAGTTATTTCTTTCCCACAAATTTCACATAATGGGTTGGTTATTCGGTACGAGTCCGACATGTTGAAGCCACTAAAAACATGTCTTATCATTTCAAAGCAATGTCGTGTAGTTTTCTAAAATTGACTGCCATTTTTAATAATAAATGTTACTTAAATATAAAATTGAAATTACCGTACATGTATTATTTGAAAGTGTTTACAGCTGTTGATATAGATTATTTAAGTTAATTATTCAAAATAATTAATCAGTATCGATTGATTATATAGATGGTTGTGATTAAGTAATATCGTTTGCTAATTTCGATATAAAAAACCGGGTCCGCTTATCGTACCCTACCCGCAATAATTAATAGTAAATAATTAAAATTAGCCTAGAATATGTTTTTTTTTTTTTTATTGTTTAAGTATTTCTGATCCATAATTTGGTACTCTAATTCGATTATGGTGGTGGCCGCTTACTATATTGCACCCGAATATATACCTCTCAGGCCTATATATTTATTTACAAATTAGGTTTATTGAAATCTAATTGAACTTTGAGATTTTGAATCAACATTGCCTGAACAGTTCTCATAAACCTAACAAAAATCAAGTAGCCCAGAGCTAATAGTTCAATTTTGCATACACAAGGTTTATCTAGCATTACAATTTTATTTAAAAAAAATAATAAACGAGGAATTAAAAGAACCACAAGCACTAAATTTATATTTAGAATTTTATCTGTAAATTGTACGTTAATAAAAATACTGCTCACCCCCATTTGTAATCATTTGTAGCATGTGTCACAAAAAACAAATATATCTAATAATTTTCAGAAAATGAAAATATTAATATATAACGTTAGGTTTAGCACTTTATTAGTATCTGCTGGTCCATCAACGATCTCATTCTAATCTGTTCCGCCTACTGCCAATATCAAAATCCAGCAGAAGCGCAGCCAGCAGACGACAAACTTATTTTGGGATTTCGTTTCATGCATTCCACATTGAAATCAGCTGTTTATACTTAATAATATCAGTATAAGAGAAGTGAACTAATAAGGTCCTATCACCAAAGCAAAGAGAACACTTCATAAATTATTTGAAATAATTCATAACTATAAAGAACGGAAAATAGTGCATTAAATTAAAATTCGTGTGTTCATGTAGTACCTAATTGACTTATGATTAACATTTATTTCATATTGTAACTTCAATAAACTTACATCAACTATCAAGAAATTTTGTAAGATGTTTCTAAACTGTTTACAGACATCTCATAAACATTATTTCAATAGTTTCCTATTAGTTCCACAGCTGTGCGATTGATAGTCATGTACTTTCATTTTCTTGATTTTAGACAGCACAGTTCCTGTAGTTGTGCACTGTCAAAGGAATCCACCCATCTGTGAAGGATTTGTATTAAACAAGAAAGAGTGTAATGAAAAATACACAGTGTCCGTTTCATAAACGATAGTGGTATTCCTGTAATTTTTTCCCTCCTATTTTTATTCCTTTTTACTTCCTTTTAAAGTATTTTCCTGTAAAACATTTGTTAAACCAACGATGTTTGTTGCATGCAAATTTTTATATGTGTAAGAGTGTTTTTGGTGTTAGTTATGATGAATGTGCAGAATCTCCCATATACGCGATATGGGGCACACTAACAGATTCTTAGGGGAGGAAATTTGGCTGCTTTTACTAAATAAATTTAATTTTTTTTTACAATACCATCAATATTATTATATTTAGTAATGTATTTTGCTTAACCTCAATTATTTGTTTCTTCAAAAATATGTTGTTAATTTAAAAATTATTAATTAAATGTATGTATTATATATATATATATATATATATATATATATATATATATATATATATATATATATATATATACTAAGTATGTATACATACTTAGTATAAAACGATTACTGAGAAATATATTACCCAAGTCTGCCCGGAACATAATCAAAACAAAACAATCCTCCGGACACAAGACACCCTGTGGTTGTTGAATTCTACTCTAGTGTGATTTGGACGGAAACAGGTTAGGTTGTTTCTTCCATACTTTTAGGTTAAAGTCTGATCTCCGTATTTTTATTTATCTGTCACTTCAATCATTATTACTTACAATTTGTTTCCTTTTTTTAGTTAACGTTACATTAATAATTCATGATAGAAATGAAAGGAAAACGCAAAGGTGTTTCAATGAAAAATAAAAAATCATGGAGAAAACACACAGATATAAAAGACGTGGAGAATTTCCTTGATGATCAAAGACTAGAAGAACGTCTTGGGTATGTAAGATTATCCACTTATAATTTAAATAGATTATTAAACTTTGATGTAATATTGTGTTGTACAATGGTAATATAATTGTGCATGGTATTAATAAATTTAATGACCCAGTTAATAAGTTGTATAGATTTAGAACAAACATAGGTCTAGGTCCATTTATTAATTTAGGTAAATGTCAAGTAATGGCTGGAGGGGTAAAAGGTGAGTATCATATTATTTACCTATTGCTATTTTCCTCCTGAACAAAACAATATATGGTGTCAAGGGCTGATGGTGATAAATAAAATAAGTTTGGAACATTAAAAGTGAGACTACTTTTGTCATGTGGAGTAATATTTCCTTTTTCAACATCTATTCTGGGTGCTTCATGGTTTTGTGATCGTGAGTCAAATTTGTATTGGTTGCTGCTGACGGCAGCCATCTTAGGATACATAAAAAATTATTAATGCTGAAATAAGGAGAATTTAAACCAATTTCAAGACGTTTTTATTCATTTAGACCTTCTGAGATTAAAAGTCCATATCGCCAGGGCCGCATTTACAAATTCGGCACCCCTAGGCCTACAGACCAAAAAGCGCCCCCCCCCCCCCCCCCCCCCCCCCAGAGGACTCTGATTACACTGACGTAGAAATCCAGTAAACTTCTTAATTACGTAATTTTGATGAAAGATAATTACAATAGTATATTTATATATATATATATATATATATATATATATATATATATATATATATATATATATAGGAGTGTTTTGAATAAATAAAAGCAATGAACCAATGAATGAGTCAACGTCGCACCCAGGACCTAGTTGATCTTGGCCACCCGCCCCGCCGAGTGCCAACACCACCCGCCGCCGCAACTTTCTTCTTTTGTGTACTTTAAAATTTATGCGCCCCCTAAAATTTTGCGCCCTAGGCCTGGGCCTAGTGGGCCTATAGGGAAATGCGGCACTGCATATCGCCCAGACACATCGGCCATGTGAAAAACATCCCTTGATAGGCTATAGTAATTATTACTAAAATATCAACTTATAGATGCTCTGATCACGAACACCTCTGACTATTACTGCTAGCTATTATACACAACTTGACAAAGCAAACTTCTAAAATTCATTACTTGTAATTTTCATCCCCTAAAACCTTAACTTATATTGTTTTGTTCAGAAGATGATTGCAATAGGTTAATAACGTGAATCACGTTACTGGTTTAGATCAAAATAAATTTTGAAATTATGCAAACAAATTTAACCATACTTTCTGCAAACGAACAAATAGCGTAAAAACACCAACACAAGTCTAATAAATAAGCAAAACTAACATAACCATAACTTCTTAATTTTCTATGTACATACAGTCTGCTTACAATCGACCTGGTAACTTCTGATCACATTAGAATGTCTTTTCTTTATTTAAAATAACAATATTACACACCAAACTCATACTCACACGCTGAAAAAACATGAACAATTAAAAAAGAATAAATCAATTTCCTAATATTTTAACTGCTCAAGTAATCAATACGTAAATAATTTTCAAGAATAATTAATGGTATTAGAGTTAACGCGCTTGGTAGAGTAGTGGACACCATGGTTATTCATGAGGCAGTGAAGGCTATTGCATGGGACGGTATTGGTACTGTACTAAGCTGTTCTGATCACAGAACCCACAGATAAGGTATCGGACACAGAATGCTGAAAATCATAGGTAACAAGAAGCACAATATAAAATTTAACCACAACATGACATTTGCATTTCAATTATTAAAAACATAGATATTTGTTATCTGCTTACCCTTAGAAAAACATACATATTTTTGTTCAGGAGAATGAGCAGAATACGTTAAAACATTAAAATGTTGATTAGAAACTGGTCATCTGACAATCCTGAAAGAGATGATTCCATCCTATTCACAAAAAAGGAATTTATTATGATGACGTTTATGAAGCATTTTGTAAGATGACCGAGCCACACCTCATTCAGCAATTAAGACACAACAGGAATAATATACACCATAGATGCACGGTTTGCTATACAAAGAATAATACAGGAAAATGAAGGTAGAGTTTTTGCTCATTCTCCAAAAGACAATACCAGTAGCAGGCTGCTTTTAAAGTGAATTAAAATAGGCCTGTCATTACATTTTGAAATTATCGGCATATTGCGATAATCACAATGCATGCTGAGAAAAGTTATGTTTCTGTTTGTAAAAAAGATTTCTCAACATTTTTGAGCCTGTGCAATCATGTAGTAAGTTACGTTATTTATCCAGATTTGTGATAATATGGCCTATTATAATAACTTTAAACACTATTTTTCAATAAATTAATTTTTATACATTAACTTATGGTCTTTTAACTGAGGTAAACTTTCTGTGCCGTCTGGTAAATACATAATATATAAAAAATCAACACTAGATGTTTGCTGTAGTTGCGTTTTTGGTTAGCTAACAGAAGAAGGTGCAATAGATAGTGTCCAAGCTTGCGATACCAACCTCAGCCCTTCAGTAGTGGAATTTCATAAAAGCACCTCGTACATTCTTTTATCAGTTTACAATCAGTTAGATATGTACAAGTATGCCTATTTATAATGCTATCGTAAACTGCAGAATAATTTTCTTTGGGTCGTTAATAAAACTCTAAATTTTAATATTTCATGTTTTAGAGGATCATTCAATGAGAGAAAGGACAAGGATATTTTTGTTGATGACAAAACTCCTGATACTGAACTTTCAGCAAAGATTAGCAACAAAAAAATCAATGCTTCTCAGCCACTCAGATGCTTCCAGCTGCTCCAACCGTGGACTTCTGTCCCAGATCCCATCACAAAAAGGTAAGCAAAGCACTATTAGATCAGGTTACATTACATTATAGTGTCATACAAGTGATTTTCAGATTTAACTTAAAAGTGCTTGAATTATGGGCTGCTATTCTATACAATTTTTTATACAACACTGTAGAAATAAAAAATTAAACAGAACCATGCCAACACTGTGAACACTGTTAAAACCATCTTCTTATTTTAAATGCCTTATATCGCACTTTGGTTACCCATTGACTGTTTATTTTAATGCTGAAGTCCCTATCCTTTCTCAAAGGCCAAAATTTTTAACTGCTGAAGGCTTGGCAGCAAAAAAATCCAGGTTATTTGAGGTATGAACACATTTATACAAGAAGTAACTAAGTTAACTGATCTATGTTATTTTTTTCTTTAGGTTTAGAACCTAAAAACCATAGATTTTATAATCTCTTCATTATATACATCATCATTATGGCACAAGTGGTGATGGCCAGAGTAAGTGAAAAAATGCAGTTTGTTTACACAATGCCACTTGAACTTTCATCCACTGTTTCTTTCCTACTTCTCTCACTGTAGTCTGTGTTGGTTCTTTTATTTATTTAGTTACAAGACTAGGGCCCTTTTTTACCTTATGTAATTTATAACATACATTCAATAATACCTTTAAAATTAAAAAAGTTAATAAACTGTGGTAAGAAATATAAGAATTTTAAAAATAACTCAAACCCTTAATTAACTATGAATACTTCTCTTTTCTTGAAAATGATCTAATTATACATAATAAAAAAATCATATATTTTAAACTTCAATCATAATTTGTTATATGTTCCTCTTTTTGCAGGAAAGAGATTTGTTGTAGGTTGACATTCTTATGTCCGAAGCCATTTGTAAATAATCAGATATTTTTTAGTTTAAAGTGCAGGGTATTGGAGTGCTGAATTCAGAGAGACAGTTTTTCTTAGCACAGATTAATCACATTCTATATGAAAGTTTGTATTATTTGGTTGAGCAACTACTAACATTTCAGTAGATGCTACATATGGTACTATATAAGACCAATGGGGTGGATTGTAGAAGTATGAATCCACAGTTTTTTCCTAGTGAGTACCTATTAGTAATATGATGGAGCTCTATAATAGTTTTGAGAAATAAGCATATTTCAAGTAAATATTATTTCAGCATTTATGAACCAAACTCATGCCATCTTTCTAGACAAAGTATATTGCACTTTTTGTATGATAGAAGCCTAGGCTTTCAAATGTAATTTAAAATAAGCATTAACATTTCGAATTAGTATAATTCACTAAAAGGACATCGCTACCTGCTTTATGGGGCAATTCGGGCACACTTTGCTGTTTACACCACAACTTTACATACATATCCCCTCTGTAAATGTGATCCAATACAGTATGTGTTCCAGCCAAAGACTACAAAAAAACCAATACATGGACCATGTTAATAACTGGTGCCCAGCCTATATAACTGGCATTGCAGCAGCTGAATCTATTGTCTGCCATTTTTTTGTAGATAAGAAAGGCTAAACTATGCTCAGAATGGTGTATAGTGTTAATGCTCTTGTTTCAAATAACTCATGATCTAGTCTACTGAGAATAAAGATAACATTTTGAAACTGTGCACACATAAAGCTGATAAGTCATAGACAGTATTGGTACCATTCGACAGCTAAATAAAAGTTAATTTATATTTTAAATAGTCACAAAAACTGACTGCTCCCATCATAGTAATATGACTGCAATTTTAGCAATTATTTTACCTGTTTATATTGACAATGGTTTAACACCTAGGCGCCTACTAAACTATGGTTAAATAACTGTGTAGCTGTAATACATGTATTTAACACCTTCTCTGTGTGTTTATACTGAGAAATCTTGAGTACTCTCATTCTGACTCTACACCATAAGGCCAACGTTTTTTTCCGTCTGCCATAGTCAACGTGTTAAACGGAAAAATTACAGTTACTCCTGGTCGCAGAAAGATAGGATAAGCAGACAGTTTTACAGTAAACTGTGCACAGTCATCTTAAGATAGGAAATACTGGCCAGGCTTCCATCACACAGTACAGGTGCTAGTACTAGCAGAATGGTCTTAACATTTCACTCCTCTGTTGTTTTTTCCCCTTGTTTATTCTAAATGCAGAATTAAACAGCTTTGTTTACTGCTGTTTATATTTTTTTTAATTAACATAATATAAATAAACTTTTAACACTTTTTATTTTTATTACACTATGTAGTTTTAAAATATACTGTACATAAAAATATACACTACAATATTTTTTTTTTAATCATATATTGAATTTGAACTATTAGGAAATGGTTACAAACCTTCATCATTGCTACTATTTTTAAGGGAATTAGAAAATGGTGTTCTAAAATGAAAATACTTTAACATCAAATACATATACCTCCTTGTATAATATATGTAAATACAACTTAACCCTTTCCTGCCCATAGGCTCCGTATGGATTCAGTTTCTTTCTGATTTTCTATAGCTAACATCTGAAATATTACAGATTTTAAACTCTGGGGACGGGTAAATTTGATGTTTGGGTGGGAAAATGATTTTTTTCATGTTGGCAGACCTGTAAATTCTCAAAAGAAATGGTTTTGTTCAGCTGAACTCACAGCTACTACATCAACTGCTGGATTCATAATTTTCAGAGATAAATTAGTATTATTTACTATTGTTATGGAAACTGGGAAAAATTATTATGATGTTGCCTGGTATTTCACAAATGTATTTACTTACATAAAATTAAGATAAGTGGTATAATCTTTTGTAAAACACCCAAAGTATAATTGAATCCGTATGGATTCAATAGGCATGACAAGTTCATTGTTTTATGGTAGTGAAGTTCTTCCTATGCCTGTAAGTGCCATATGGATTCAGTTATTTTGTTCAAACGTCATGGTTCCTGCTGTACCTGTAGGTGCCATATGGATTCAATTTGATTTACCTGTGACTAGTGTTTAACTGTGTATATTGCAATTTGTAATAATTTTGGCCAGTATTGTAAATAATACATTGTTCAAGAAAATACAAAATGTTATTGTTATTATTCTCCTATGTATCTAAAAGTTTATTTATTTTTTTTTTTTAATTAGTGCCATATGGCACCTATGGGCAAATAATTGTGTAGTGACAAAGTAATTGATATTGGATACTTGTGTTCCTATAGAATCCATATGGACACAGTTTCCTAAATGTTTAAATTGTAATGGATTTTCAAAATAATTAATGAAAAGTGTTTATTCAAAGTATAAATAAAAGCATTTTTACAGAAAAATTATTTTTTTATTACTTTTTCATAATTTGGGCATGAAAGGGTTAAGGACAATTAAAATCAAACAATATCTTGATTTATTTTTATTCTGAATTCATTTACCTCCTGACAAAAGTTTCAAGCCTGCAAGTTTACATGTTGTTAGTGTCCATTTTTTTACTGGTTTCATGAGTCTAATAGTAATTGTTTATACTACTATGTCAGTGAAATTATAAATAATGTCTTTTTCTAATTCTTCAGGGCCGATAGTCTTTTTTCCAATTCAGGAATTCTTTTTCAAAGTAATAAGATCTGCACTCAAACCAATAAATAATTAGTTTCTTGAGTGTTTTACATGCTTTTATCCGTAGGTCATCAGGCAGGTTGTGAAAATAAATATCTCCTTGTAGGATGTCTTTTATGCAAAGAGATGTGGGAGCTGACTGAAGTTGTAGTAATTTCTTGTGTTGTACCTAATTGTGCATGTCTCAGTGTCTTGGCTGTTCAGTAGACAGTATGAATGTGTTACTTCTCAAATTGTGTAGTAACACTACTGTTAAAATCTTTAATTCCTATTCTGTAACTGTCTTGATAGTACAGATCTGATAAATGAAGAAATTGCATTTGTTTGTACTATAACTCTGTTTAAATAAGTGCTCCCAGTTAAGTAAGCGGTTCTGGATGCCTGTCCTAACTATATATTTGAATCTTCGTGTAAATTAGGTTTCTGATCTCATTTTTTTTTGCAGAGATGATCAGTATAAAGCTACCTAGCATGTCTTTATGCCAATTAAAATGCTAAGGTAATTTTAGCAGGTTCAGTTGTAAGTTGCAGTCCATTTTTATTCTCACTTTTAGATCTGAAAAGTATTTGTACAGTTTTGTTGTTGTTTAGTTTATTTTCCCTGCAATATTGCTTTGTCATATTGTAAGCAATGGGTATATAACCACTCTTAATGTGCTTTCACAGTAGATTAGATTGTTTACATTGTTTTTGGCATTGAATATGATTTCAGAAATCGTGTCAGAACTAAAGAAGAAAGAAAGTCTGCAATTCGCAAACTGATTGAAGAGACAAAGAGGAAGAATGGCATTGTAAAGAAAAAGGATTTAATTTCAAAACAGTCAAGACAAATAACTAAAGCCTTGAAACAAAATGTACCAAAACGTGGAGAGTTTAAAGAAGACATCTGGGAAAATGATGAAAGTTAGTATCTACTTCAAATCTGCCTCAGTATTAAATTATATTAATTAATTGTATAGGCTACCCAGAAATGTAGAATGTTTGAGTTTAGACATTGGAAAAAATAAATAAAATAATTTTTTTCTTTTCACTATTTAACAAAATAGCATTGAAATTTTGATGCTTAGGTTTTATTGTAATTTAAACATACATTTTTCAAGTCAATCAGGTAATACACTACAATAATGAAGTAAAGGCTAGTCAAATAAAGTTAGATGATTTCTTTATAAATGTCAAATGCAAACCAATATTTTTATTGTACTTTCTCAATTTTATCTGTAATAGTGTCTAGATTATAAAAATAACCTCTTTACTCATATAATCCCTTTCCCTTCGAAAAATGTACCTAACTCATTACTATTTAATTAGTTGAAATAGAAGTTAGCTTATAAATATGTTAGTAAGTTTTGAGATGGCTCCAATAGTTCCATATAACTTTTAAGTGGTTGAAACAGTTTATTAAATCAATAGTGCATAGTGTATATTCTTTACTCCTCTGTCTTTGATGTATTTCAGATTTGAAGTGATGTCAATTTGATGAGAGTGGCAGATTATAACGCCAATTTGCTATGTGTCACCCCCACGTTGGTTGCGATAATTTGCTGAAAGTCAGTTCTTAAGAGTTATTGACTCACCATGTAGTTGTACGCCCCTTGTCACCAGTGGCACGTTGTTGTACCATGTTGCTCATCATGGTATCGGTCGCCATCTTGCCCAATGCTAGCTGTATTCCCTCGGTATTACTCAAAAATTATTAGATTTGAACGTCTCTGGTGTTATCACCAGAGACAAGTCTGTGTGTATGTCAGGGTTCCAAAATATGTTAAGTAATGATTACAAAATTTAACATCACTCCACACTTTTTATAAAAGGGATATTTAAAGAAAGTCAAACCAAGTGACCACGAGATTAATTTATTAAATGTCACACTCTCAACACATATTATAATTTCACTCACCTTGCAGTGCTTTGATAATTTTAAAAGTCTAAACAATATCCCATCCTTGATTAAATTTCAATATACTATACAACAGATCATTACTATCCCAGGAGAACTAACACAACCTCCTTGCTTCGAGTCTGGTGAAAGAAGAGCGAATCTCCGTATAAAACGACGGATACTGACTCAAAACAATACTCATCCCCTCTCTCGTTCAAATCAGCGTCTTCACGAATAAATTTAATTTAATTCTTTTTTTTATAATTGTCGAAATTTATTACGTTTACTATAATTAATCAATTTAAGTATTTCTATTTTCTTTTTATTATTTTTTCAAAGCTTTTTTATTTAAATTTTTGGCAACATGTGCTTTATGACGTCATCAATATACAAGTCATTCATACCACAATTGGCTTTTCTGCATAATTCTATTTAATGTTTTTGTAAAACACGAATTTTGGTTATGTTTACTTCATTTTAATTAATCAAATCTTTTCCCGAATAAAGTTCAATAAATTTCTTCGTTATTAAATAAATCTCAATTCCGACAACATGTGATTCACTGACGTCACAGTCTGCCGATTCATTGACGTCACAGTCTGCCAATTCCCCGCGAATATTCAAATGTCGTAATTTGACCTGTTACATCTTGATTATTCCAATTTCAAGTTACATGTTTTGAGATTATTCTTTAAACTACAAATATTGGTTTTTAATTTCAGAAAATCCTCTTGGAGATGGAGAATGGCTTGATGAGGAGACTAACCGCCATGTGCTGAAGAGTATTGGGAAGCTTAAGGTCAGGCCATCGAAAACTTATGCCAAAAACCGGTCAAAAGTGTTACCCTCTGGTTTACCAGCTACAGAAGCCCCTCATCCTGGTTTATCATATAACCCTAGTTTTACAGATCATCAGGATTTGCTTACAAAGATTGCTGAAAAAGAAATGAAACTGATGAAAGAAGAAGAACACCTCAATAGGGTCACCTCAAATATGTTCTCTAAAGTAACTCCTGAAGAAAATTATGTAAGTTACATTCATTGATAAAATCAGGATGTTTAATGTTTTTCCAGAATGTTTAATGCATGAATTAAACATGTATTTTATATTTACATTGTATATTTTATTTATATTTAATACAGTCTGCATTGTTATTTTCTTCTAATCCAATATATGTTTGTTCACAGAACCTGTGGATGTCGGAGATGTCTCAAGGTCTAGACAAGACTCCCGGGAGCGATGACGATAATGGTGGAGAGTACTCAGCAATAAACCCACCCACTTCATTTTTGAAGAAAAAGACACTGAAAACCAGAAGGAAACTTAAGGAAGCGAAGAAAGAAGCTCATGAGAAGCAGAAACTTAAAGTGGAAAAGAAAAAATCAGCTGATATTTACAGGTTTGTATATTTCAAATAGAAACATATTAAACAAAAATCCTCCCTTATACATTTTACTAAATTAGAAATAATTTATTCTTTAATCGCCTTAGAACCAGGTGACACTATTCTGGTTAACACAATAACTAGGTATCAGTCTACTGCTGCTATGATTTTTACTTCTTTACACTCATTGTAAATGTAAAAGAAGTTTTTTTTTTGTCTCGTTAACAGAAGTAATAATTTAATGTAATGTATTTAATGCCTTAGACTTTTCACCAAATGCTGTTTCGAATAACACTGTTATTGTTGTCACCCATGTTATAAAAATTAGTAAGAGAGTTTTATACTTTATTTGTTTTTGTTCATATGACTTATATTTGTATTATTCATATTTTTTTGTATATGACTTTTTTTTATTAATTTTATCTGAAAGTAGATAACATATGAATACTGGTTATTGAATTAATTAAAATAACAAAATTATTTTCATAGATGTACAAGAAAAGGAAAAGCATTTTACACTGTAAATGTTTAAGTACATTAATCACTGGTGATCCAGGCATAGGCTATAAAGTAATAACAAATATTTTTACTCAAATTCTAATAAACAAAATTTACGCATAGACCTTTTCTTATTTAGGAAATCCCTTCTGGGTTATACCCCACTGGTCTCGAAAGCTTAGAAAAATGTCATCTTGGTTTCTAAAGTTGCACTACAGCAAATAAATAGCATAAATTGAAAGAGCCTGTTAAATGTAATCAACTATTATGTGTAATTGTTTTATGACAGCACTACCATGTTTCATTAGTTTAACCATTAATTTCTTTTGTTTTGTTTACATCTATAGTCTTGAAATCATTGAGTAAGCTTAATAGTAACAACACTTCTTATTTTAATATTTTCTGCAACCGCTGTTGATCATAGAATAAGAAAATATTGAGATAAGAAAATTCAAAGTTTTAGTTAAAATAAACTTTTAACTGCACAGTAAAACCTCTCATATCCGACCATGACGGGACTGAGCCATGGTCGGAACAGCCAAAAGGTCAGATATCGGGAGGAGCAAAAACACCTTTCCTAAGTAGAAAAAATTACACGTATGCTAGTACAATAAGCGAACAACTTTAATTTACTTGTAAATACCAGCATTCGTATGTTGCTAAATACATTTCAAATATTTACAGTTTTTAAATTAAATAAATGAAAACGTGAATAAAATGTAAGCATGTGTACAGTACCTTATCAAAAGAATTCAGTAATGAATTTTTGTTTCAATTTTGTTAATCTTGATGTTTATGAAGTGTCCTTTCATTTTTTTTTTGCCCACAATACATCCATTGGAGTTGCATTTGGATGCAGCTTGATGTATTTCAGCGCAACATTGAAGGCATCGTTAGCAGTAGAATGACTCACTACGTTGTCACTTGTGGTTTCCTCTTCAACCGAGTCAATTTCTTCTTCTTTGGCTTCGTTCTGCTCAATAGTAATGATTTGGTCGTCGCTGAGATCTTCATTGGCTGTAACTTCTGAAACATCATCTTCAACAAGCCACTCTTCTACATCTGTCATCTAGAGGTCGTGCTGAAACACTTGTAGATTTTGTAATGTTTATGTTTTGTCTGTCTCAACATCTGCTTCTGTCAAAGTTGTTTCATGATCAGTTTCAGGTTTTTTTTGTTGCAATGATGATCAAATCTTTTTCCAAGCCTTCTCAAAGGTGGTTTGTTTAATTTCACCCCAAGTTGCAGCAGCAATATAGATGGCATCTTTTATATTTAAACATTGCATTGCCTCAAAAAGATTACATCCTTCTTTTGTTTTTCCACCAGAGAGCCAACGTAATTTCTTCTGTATCTTGTATTTAGCCACTGAATGACGCTCTGATCCATAGGCTGTATTAAAGATGTAACATGGGGCTGTAAAAATCAAGTCTGAACAGGCTCACCAACGGAGCACAGTCGGATCACCAGACGGTTGGACACTAAGTCGGATGTGGGAAGGTCGGATATGAAAGATTCTACTGTATGATTTAGTGAATATTAAGTATGCAGTGCTTTTGTTAGTACTGTAATTCAGATATTACAGTCAAAGTTATTGTCTAACTTTTTCTATAAATTTAAAGACTGTTATAAAACTCATCTCTTGATAGAAGCAGGCTTCTCAGACCTGTGTATGTATATAAATTCTTTATCAGGGAACAAGGCAAAATCAACTATGCCACAAAAAATACTAAAACCTGTTGTAAATTACAATGGCCTTTAATGTATACTTTTTAAAATATTTTCTTAATCGTAGCAACAAGGCAAACTCAACATTAGCATTGGAAATATACTTGCTTGATTGAAAAGTGCTGTTACACGTGCAAAGGTGTGAGTAAACTGCTAAAATGTCCCTCTTAAACCCCTTGAATGCTGTGATACTCTTGCAGTACTGACACCTCACTGCGGGGTTTTTTGCCACTTGCAACCAAAATTAATGTTAATCATTTTATTGGCAAAAACAATATTATACGCACTCTGAGTACTATTTATTTAGAGGGCCAGTTCCAGAATACAATAAGGAGTAATTAGGGGGAAACCCGTATTTTTTATATAATGGGGATGGTGGGGGGGAGGGGGGTTTGAAGGAACTAAAGATGGGTAGGAAATTATCTGTTTATAATTCTTTAGCAAGTGAAAAATAATACTCACAATGAAAAGAAACGTATTTATTTAGAACATTTGTTTGTATTTACACTTTGTAAAGCTCTTTTGAGTTATTATTCAATAATTTTTGAGTTCGTGGAATAGTGCAAAACACGGCCACCACACACAGCCCAACATCGCATTCAGCGCACTGGTAGCGCGATTCGCGGCGTTTCTGTTCTCCTTGTTTTGTGTTTTTACAAACGTGACAAATACGTTGTGCATTTTTCTTTTTTTCCGTGGATGGTACAAGAGATGGAAAATGACGCTGTGTTAGACGCATTGGATTATCAACCCACAGAGGGTCGGCCACCTTTCTGTTTTTGTCCGTGGTTCCAAATTATCAGCCATTATTTGGCGAACAAGCTCTAGGTGGAACTGCTGCAACGTTGGTTTTCTGCCTGTTTGACAAAGGTATATGGCATGTGCATTTAATATAGACATATCCAAAAAATGGAAAAAAAAGCTTCTTATACCATCGAGTAGTTTCGGCGTACACATTCTACATTGACGATCATCATGTCCGACCTGTCAACTGCTCCCATGTTTTGGTTGTAGTCATGAACAGATATGGGTTTCACAATGGTCCGCTTTTTGTTTTTCTGTCTAGTTTACCAGTAGATACCATCTCATCTTTGTGCTCCGATGTCAGCATGACAACTTCTCCGTTTATCAATCCACCTGACTGCTATACTTGTGCCATTATTTAGGCTTCCCGCTCACCTACTTCTAGCTCTTTCTGAAACTGTGGCATTCCAATCTTATAGATTTTACTGTCCCACAAGCATTAGTTTTGTTTTTTGTGCAAAAAATGTAAATAAGTCGGGACTGGAATAACCAGTTGTCAATAAATAAGCAGTGGCCTTTGTTGAGATAATTTTGGAGAAGAGTTGTCACAATTGCTCCGGAAATACCAAGATTTTCGGAATTGGAGTAGTCAGTGTCTTTCCCAGTATAAACAATGCTATCAAGTATGTAACCCGTCTCACAATCACATAACAGGAATAATTTAATTCCAAACCTACTTCTCTTTGAGGGGATGAACATTTTGAAGCCAAGCTGTCCTTTGAAAAGCAACAAACTTTCGTCAATGCATAGATTTCTAAATGGTTTGAAGTTGCGGGAAAATGCTGCCCTGAAAATATCAACCACTTCCTTTATTTTACTAAGTTTGCCATGAGCGGGAGGAAGTGTATTATCAGAAAAGTGCAATAAACGCAAAATAATAAAATACCTGTCTCTAGACATGCATTTAGAGACACTATTCTTATGAAGAGGGTCACTCGACCAATAATCTTCATGGCTATTTTTTTGTTATGTACCATCAACATTGTAGTAGCCAAAAATAACTTCATTTCTTTCTTCGTAATTGGGACCCACTTTTTCAATCGGAGAGTGTTCTGAAGGGGGGGATGTGGAAACAATGTACTCAAACTGTTTGTTTTGTTTCCAAAACAATTAAAATCTAACAATTCGTCAGTAATAATTTTTTCAAAGCAATACAGTTCAGAACAATTCCTCTGAAAATGTGTCTGAATCCACTACCCCACTTTCCGAATTATCAAATTCAAAAAACTTGTGGAATAAAATCAGTTGATGTCCATGAATGAGTGTATTTAGTTTTATTTATATTAACCCCTTCGTTTTTATTACTTTGGTTTTTTTGATTTTACTTTAGGTTTGAACAGTTTTTTTTCTCTCTAACTTATTCTTTTTTCTATTTACATTAGAGGTAGTTTTTTTTTCGTTTTAGAAATTACCCTACTCGGTCTCCAGGTAAATTCTGTTCCTCAACGATGTCAAGATCACTAACCTCCTCTAATAATAGTGTATTACAATCAAGATCCAAGTCGGATTCAGATTTCACTTACCGATAATGTTGGCTGGTATAAAGGGTCAGTATCAACAACGTCATCATCCTCTGATAAATCACTCAAATCCAATCCTATTTCAGAACTCGGCATTTCTAAAAAAATCTTCTAATCTCATACTCGCCTTCGTTATCCATAGACATAATGGTAGTCTAATTATCCAAACAACAACAAAATTAATGTCCAGTAGTAATACTATACTAGTAATTATATTTATATAAATAAACACTATATAAATAAAACACCTCAATAAGTCCGAAAACACATAAAAGCACAAGACAAGACCACTTCTGTGACTGACATTTGACAAAACTTATTCAGAACAGAAATGCACGTGGTTTTGTGGTAGTTGAAATATAATATATCAGGTAGCAGCACCAATCAACAAGAGAATAGTGTCCAGATAGTTCATATTGAGGCCGCTAGATGGTGTGGGCCCCTTTGTTCAGTAGTAGTGGACTACAACAAAGAGATACATCGTGTTCCGTACATTTACGGGCGTAGCAGTGAGGGCTCCGCGGACGAAAACGTATATGTACGTTTACAGCAGTCAAGGGGTTAATCAGTAAATATTTAAAGTGAGTTTTCTCTTCATTCATTATAAAAATATATTGCAAAATAATTCTACTCAATCGATGTTTTCTGATGTTTTTAAATCACTATTGTTTTATTTTAATTGATGTATACAATATGATAATGTTAGAAATGAATTATAAACTCTGTTGAATTTAGATTAAGATTGATGGCTAAAGAAATCAGCAATAAAGAACAGAAATGGGCAGCAGTGAAAGAGAAGAGGCAGAAGAAAAAAGCCTCTGAAGTGAACAGGACCAAGAAACTGGCAAAGCGGAAGTTTGAGGAGCCAGACATAGAGTTTAACCGACCCCATGAGATTGCAGGAAACCTTCGAGCTCTGCAACCCGAGGGCAACATACTCTCAGACCGATTTCACAGCATGCAAAAGCGAAATATCCTAGAAGTGACTGCAAAACAGCTCAAGTATGTAGTTAACATCATTATTTTGGTAATCATTATGTTCAGTACTTGTTATACTCAGGTTTCTTAAACTGAGAAGAATATTGTGTTGTACAACAGTTAGAGAGTTGAAAAGATTTCAATTGTACTTTTGCACTTACCACTTTATTATTATAATCAATTTCAGCGATGATTTGCGACATTTTGATTTGATTTAAAGTAGGAATGGGTCCTATTCCAATACCAATATTTTAAAATTATTTTATTACAAAATAATTAATAAAACCATTATAAGTGTTTAAAATGTGCTTGGAAAGTCTAATGATGTGTCGAAGCTGAATC
Source organism: Homalodisca vitripennis (assembly GCF_021130785.1). Taxonomy (NCBI): domain Eukaryota; kingdom Metazoa; phylum Arthropoda; class Insecta; order Hemiptera; family Cicadellidae; genus Homalodisca; species Homalodisca vitripennis. Next base: position 157,061,553 of record NC_060207.1, on the reverse strand, counting down.
TGGAATCCACTGAATCTTCAAATAAGTGTATTTGCAGATGACAGCTGATCGGCAGTACACAGATTACCAATCAATAAAACATGTACTTTGTGCATAAAAATGTGTAGATAGCTAAAATAATTACCATATTTTTCATAGTATGCTCATAATTTGTATTTTAGATATTTATGGTTGTCTATCACTGCAAATCTATTGCTTCTGTTTGCAGACAACAAACAATAGGCACTATGCAAATTACAGATTCCTAAAACTTGTTTTTGTTGTATTTTTGTTATTGTAATAGCTGTATTTGAAAATACATAGGGTAGATCAATTAATAAATTTGTATAGTTTTGTAAATAACATTTAGCTTGCTGTGTTCACATCTGATGCATTTAAGTACAGACAACTGCTACTTGGCAGTAAAGAAACATACATAATGCTAATTTTTGTTTTGTTATGATTTGTGTAGTTGTATAAATAAGTCCTCTTGAAGGATATGCATGTTTATATCTGAAAATGACATCATAGCGAATCATGGTTTGAAATTATTCCTGGCCACCTGTTGGTCAGATATGCTTTAACAATAATAAAACAAAACCATTCAGCATATAATATTCTTAGTTACAAATAATACAGGAATTGGTATCGAATTTAGAATCAAGATTCAAGACCACAGTTTGGTATCTTACTGGTAACTGACTGTACCTTGGGACACTAAAGTTCCATCTAATAATAAATACACTTTGCTATGGCTATGTCATTTCTTTACAGTAGAAGTCGGAGCATGTGGTCTTCCTGCAAAGTCTTTGAATGATCTTGGACTGGGAAGAAATTCTCTAAATGTTTAAGTGTGTCTCTAAAACTGCACAGGCTAGTAGATCTTAACACTGGTTACCTAGTGTGGAGTTCAATCGTAATAAGTGCTGGTCTAAGTGAAATGAGATTATCAAACCAGACTGGCAGAGAACATCATGTGGAGACTCATTCAGTTCTGTATTAATTCTCAAAAGTCTTCATGGGCCTCTCTCAAGAGTGATTCCATTGTATGCAAGTTCCCTTATTAATTTTGAAATTTCAGTTTCAACACATATGCTGCATTTTTTCTTTTTAACAATCAATACATGTATTTACCTTCATTTGAAATATAAACTTTATCCAAAGTCAGTGTAGTCGATGACAAAAGAGGCTCAGTAATGATAGACTAATTGGTTAATTTTAAAGAATTCATCTTTGATGAGTTAAAAGCACATATTATGTAAGTTTATGCAGATAATATTCTAATTTGAATCACAATTTTCAGGTGTCACAGAAGGAAAGTGAAGAAGTTTTTCAAACCAGGCCACAAAGTGGAAGAACCTATACTTAAGAAATAATGTTTATTTCATTAAACGTATTTGTTACTAAAAAATAGTGTTGTTAATACATTATCCAGAAGGAACCAAACTAATAATAAAACTACTGAACTTCAAACAGTGTTATAGTATTATGATTCTTAATTTTTAACATTTCATATGTTTAGTTGTTTTACAGATTATTGTTGTGTACCAGTATGTTCAAAAATATTATTGTAATAATATTCAAACTGGTCATAAGTGCACATTCATTAGCACACATTGACTATCATTAAAATGTACTCACATAAAATAAACAAATTCCAAAGACAAAAGTCTATCTAGAATAAAAACTGGAAGACATTTTTGGAATCAACCCATCTTAAACTAACAGACAAAATGTAATTAGCTTAGTCTTGGCTTCAGTTAATTATATTTATTTTTTAAAGTTATGCATGTTTCTTAAGTTTAAATACATTTTCTAAGAAATATTTTTTCTAAAAAGTAGTAGTGGTATTTAGTTGATAATATCCTTCTTAGTGTTGTTTTGTCTTCTTCACAACTGCAAATCTATGTACAAGATTCATAATATAATACATAAAAATATATTTACTTGACTTTTGAAAACACTGTTATGTACAATTATTACAATATATAATAGGAGGCCACAGAGTAATGTAATAGAGTGAGAAGAGGGTTAATAGATTTTTAATTACCAGGTGATATTTTAAGACATGCTAACTTGTATGTAATAAGAAAAATGTATTCACACAATAGAACACAAAGGTTATCTGTGCAAGGCAAAACATCAGTATAAAAAGTAATTATAGAAAAGCAACAGAACAGAATTGTTTAACAATAGAGCATACAATCTAAATGTAAAACTCAGTACATTCTTGTAATCATTTAAAAATTATTCCTACTACAAAAACAATAGGTCTACTCAAGACATGGGTATCACAAGAGCCTCGTGGAGACTGAAGAAAGCCTTCTTGATTAAGTAAACCCTTAAATAATTCTTTTGGCTGAAGCTTCCTCATGTCCTGCAACCACACATTGAAATATATTGTACGGAAGTAAAAGATTTGAATGAGTAACAGAACTTTCATTTGCTAGCATTAAGTGTAACAAAAAACAAACAAGATTCATTATACTGCAATTGTGTAGGAAGTAAAAATAATATTGATACAAGATAACAACGTAACTAACCAGAACAAACTCATAAAATACATAACAAATAACAATCTGATTAACAAGGTGAGATGAAAAAAAATAAAATTAAAAACTATTTTATATTTTAACTACTATAAAAACTTTTAAAAAAGTCAAATAAAACATTTTTATAGGACTGTTTAATCCTTGCAGTATTTGGTCGGGAAAATGCAACCCGAAATCAGATAAATATGATGGTAAATATAACCTGTCCCAAAACTAATTAATTATAATAGATGGAATATGTTAGATTTAAAGGAAGCCATTTTGTGCAAGTCTATCCTTAAGTTTGTCAATATCATGGGAGGGGAGAGGCTGAAGAGGTAGACGACACGGTCCTCCATATAGTCCCAGCAGGTCTAAGGCTGCCTTCATTCCAGGCACTCCCAGGTTAGCCAATATCAACTATACAGTACAAAAAGTGAGTTTCATGTTAACATAACCACAAATTATGCAATATTAATTGATTTATAGTTATCAATTGTAATAGCCAATACTCAACAATATTATTTGATGTGACCATCAGAATACATAAGTGTAAAGTATTAAGAAATATAATTTAAAACAAAGTTAAATTTAGTAGGTAAATAAATTCAATATATAAAAAACAATGTTCCAGTACCTCTCTCAGAATAAAATCAGTACAACTGTTAGTGTGTGCGATATATTTTCCCTGCACATCAAAAATGCTAAAAACACTGTATTGAGAACTCATATTTTCAAAATTTTCTGGGATCATTTCTGGGGGATATACCATAACCCTCCTGCCATGGGAAATTATGATTTTGCCACCTCTAGTTGTGGAAATCGAGTACTGTGTATATTTATATGCTGTGGATAATAATGAGTTTTTGTGAAAATAAGTATTATAAAGTTAATCATTAGTATTATTGTACTTTTTATTGTACAACACCATGACTGAATTCTTTCAACGCAAAAATGTGTCAAATTTAGTATGGCTATATGATACAGATTTGAGAGGCTAATGTGTTCATTCCTTCTAGGTTGGTTATTATCGTACTTTTCGTGGAACATGTGTGAAATGACAAAGACAATAGATTTTTATAAGTAGGTGTAAGTGTCTGCTTTACATGTTTCTTTAGCAACAAGTCGGCATTAGTGGTGCCGGCAGTCAGCAGTGTTTTCTTATATTGCAATGTCATATTTATTTTATTGCAGAAATGTGTATTGCACTTGAATTTTATTTACATTTTTCATGATGTCATGCATAGTAAAGAAATTCAAAAAACCTATTGCAATAATAAAATAAAATAGTTAAAATATAACATTTTAAGAAAAATGCAAAAGTGTTTTACTAATTTGAAAAAAAGATTACTGTTACATGGAGACACTATACTGTCAAAGTTTTCTTGCAAAACAATGAAAAATTTTAAAATTTAATTAACTTTTGGCACTTTCTGATAAACAGAGGCCACCTATTCAAAGCATGATGTGGTTAGGCGATTTTAGTTTACTAACCTAACTGTTAATATTTTTTTGTGTAACTGCCCACCCAAAGTTGCTAAATCCCGTTTATTATTGGTGGCTTCTGTTTAATCAGAAAGTACCAAACTTTCAGTAGCATTAAATTTTGCTGTAGATTATTGTACAAATGATCTAATATGACATTTGGTTAGGTTTTTTCTCATTGTTAACCCTTAAAGCACTGAAGAAAGTTTGACCTCAATTCAATTAGCGTGTATTAGAAATTTTAAAATAATTTCTGCTTTTTCTATTTCTTGAAAGAAGAAATAAACTTTTTTAAAAAAAGCTCTACCGGTTTTACAGGTAGACACACCATATAAGTCCACATCTCGAATTTTAAGATGAAACGTCGATAACAGAATAACACTGGCTTTTTTATTGACTTTATGAGACACGCTTTCCCATTTTCTTCCCAACAGTCATAAATCAATACATTTACTCATTCCTACACATTCTCAGGAATGATAATTATACATTATACACATTCTTAAAAATTATAATAAATTATCTAAAATAAGACAATATGGATATTCCTGTATGTCTTGTTTAGTACAATTCTGATGATACACACATATCTGTATGTCGTACTTTAAGAATTAACCTGTTGATTAGTGAGTTTTTTTAGTGTGCATGGCTCAAAAAGTGAGTTTTTTAATTTTTTGGATTTTTGAGTATTTTAATTTGGTTATTCAAATAAAATAAAATTCTTTCAATTTTTAATTTATCACGATAAATAAAATAAATTACTATCCAATTCTTCTTCTTCACTACCCGAATCTAAAAAGAACTCGCGTATTTCATCATCATTTAGATAGCTACGGCCAGCCATTGGCAACAAAACTAATTAGGTTTGTAACAAAAATCAGGGTGCGAAGTGGCAGGGTCTTCATACCCCAACACATGTGCCAAGCCAGAGCGTCCACGAAGCACACGCACAGCCACCTTCTCTCTTCTTGAGTGCTGTACTTTTCGTGCGCGTGCACCTGGGAACTGCCTGATCCAAATCTTGTCTTCTTTTATACTTCCGATCAGGCTGAGCTGATCTGGCGGGCTTTCTGTTGAAACTATCCCAGTTTTAACTTTCTTTTCCCCACTACTCTCACCTGTCGGGTAATCTTCCCAACAATCTATCTTAAACTATTCTAATTCTAATTTTCCTTCTGTTAATCCAAGCCAAGGTGGAACAGCATATGCCGAGGGCTGCGTGATCAAGGGGAGAGCTTGGTCGTAAATATGCGAACTCTGGATACCTGGCGACCTCCAGTTTAAAACCTAGCCTTCCCCAAGTAGAGCGGGACAATGCTTGGGTGTGACCTTTAGATCTCCGCTACTCGTGGGAACACAATGAGTACAGAATTTAAAGAAAAACAAACAAAACCAGAGAGCTCTTGTAGCACTCAAAATGTGGATGAAAATTCACGAAACACAGAGGGATTGATGATGGGCTCTGACCCTAGCAATCCTGATCAAACCCAAAAAAACAGGCGGACTTCCTAGTAGAAGTCCAATAGCCTCCGACTCGGTTAGAGTCGAAAACCGATGAAGAAGATGCGATACTGGAGGGCGATCACCAGAAGGAAGAGGGAGCAAAAGTCGAGAGACAGCTCCCAGCACTGCCTAAGTTATGTGGAGCCGCCAGGAAACGCATGGTCTGGTTCCGAAAAAAGAGGGGGTATTCCCAAGAAGAAGCCAGGGAATTGGCCTTAAAACCAATTTCCAGAAGAAAGAAATAAAAAATTGAACAAACAAAAAGAGGGAAAGAAACCGAAAAGACCTCACTCTGATGGATCCACTCCGGAGGCCCACCAGAGGAAGAAAACAAAGAACGAAGGAAATCAAGGGGAACGCAAGGAGCAATCTGGACAACCCAGAAACCTTCCTACAAACAAGCGGTAGCTGGTATAAGGGGTAGGGGTCTTGCACTCCAATTTTCCCGAGACCCTACTCACAACCGAACAGATGGAGAAGATATCCAGAGCTTCATCCTGGAAGCTATCGTGGAGGAACAGGAGGGTCCCTACTCTCCAAGATTCTACTGTATCAACAGGAGACAAGGGGTTCTAATCTTCACCTGCGAAAACATGGAAACAGCAGAATGGCTTAAAGGAAAGCAAGACTCCCTAAAGCCTTGGGAAGAGGCCAGTCTAAGGATAGTACCAGAGGAAGAAATCCCTCGTGCGAGAATTGCGACTGTCTATCTTCCTGACAGTATACTTGATACAAACCGAAAAGATAATGAAGCTCTTAAAAGGACAAAACAAAGAGCTATCTGTCGGAGAATGGAATGTTCTGCGGAGAAGCGACGAGGGGAAGTCTGTCCTACTCACCCTGGCAGTCGACTGCACTACAGCGAACAAGAGCTTGAGAAGGAAGGTCCTTGGATCGGCTACAAGTTTGGGAAAGTTCAGCTTAGACTGAAGAAAAAAACATCAAGGAAACATAGAACAACCCACAAGGGAAGAGGGGACTAACAGAGAAATCTGAGAACGGTCACCACAGAAAAAATGACCGCTGAAGAGATGGAAGTGGAGGAGGCCACGAAGGTGTCAGAGCAATCTGTACATACCTTACCTAAAAGGTCTACTCCACAAGCCAGTGCAGCGGTCGAAGAAGAAAGGACCCACCTGTTCTCTCTTCTTGAAGAAGGGACCTTCGCTCAAAGGACCATCCGTCTCGGCTCGAGGAAGAAAAGGGGATAAAGTCTCCAAGCAATCCAGAAGAAGAGACGGGATGGACCACCTGGGGGAGGTGGGAAAAAGGCGTAAGTATGCGCCTAATACAGATAAACCTACACCATGCAAAGGGCGCAACTGACATCTTGGGAAGAAGGTTTATCTCAACAGGCCTGGATATCGCCCTAATCCAGGAGCCTTGGATCAATAGAGGTTGCATCAGAGGACTGACAACTCAGGTAGGTAATCTCATTTATGATCGAACAATTGAAAACCCAAGAACTTGTATTCTAACTTCAAAACTAATAACAGTTCTTTCCGATTACAGATCTAATAACAAGGGATCTGGTGGCGGCTACAGTGAAGGTGGCTTCACTGCAAGGGGACAGAGAGGTTTACTATAGCCTCAGCCTACTTCCCCAACCCGTCAACAAGCTGCCCACCAAAAGAACTAGAAAAAGACTATTGCAGAGCTGCAGAGACAGAGGCTCGGCCCTCATTCTCAGCTGCGACTGCAATGCTCACCACACGTATTGGGGAAGTACGAACACAAACAAGAGAGGTGAGGAACTTCTACAGTTTATGTTCAGCAATGATCTAGTGTTAGAGAATAGAGGGTCAAGCCCAACCTTTATAACTAGAAATAGGAAAGAAGTCCTGGACATAAACCCTATCTACAGGACTCAAAAACATAAATATAGTAAGGTGTGCACGTCTCCAAGGAGGCCTCACTATCGGACCACTGTCCAATTAGGTTTCGACATAGAGGAGATAGGGGAAAGATAACGTGACCCACAGGGTTCCTAAATCGACCAACTGGAGAGGTTACAGAGAGTCCCTGGCAGAAGAGTTGGAAGAAATAGGACCCTTTCAGAAAAATGAATTTGAATTAGAAAGGTCTGCACAAATAGTAGAGCAAGCTATAATAAAGGCCTACGAGAAAAACTGTCCTCCCAGGCAAAACCGGTTGAAGAGGGATGTGCCGTGGTGGACTGGGAGGTTGGAAACATTAAGAAACAAAACAAGGAAATTATTAAAATGGGCAAAAAAGGACAGACGACTGGCTCCCTTATCTACAGGCCCAAAATGAATATAAGAAAGAACTTAGAACAAACAAAAGAAGAACCTGGAGGAATTTCTGTAAAAATATTAACAGTCTTCCCGAGGCATCCAGGCTTCAAAAAACTCTCCAAACGGAGCATACAAATCCTATGGGGACTCTAGTAAAGGACAATGGTGACCTAACAATGAACAGGAAGGAGACCTTAGAACTACTTCTGGAGACACACTTCCCGGGGGGTCAGCTAACTCGTAATGAGGATACTTATTCTCTATATGGGGGGGGATCCAGTCGGGAGGTGGCAAAAGCCAGACAGGTGTCTAACAGACTATTCACACACGAAAGAATTAAATGGGCGATAAGATCGTTTCAAGCCATTTAAATCTCCTGGGGCGGATGGAGTTTTTTCCAGCCCTTCTTCAAGAGGGGCTGGACATTCTATTAAATACCCTTAGCATTCTATTTAGAAGCAGTTTCGCCCTAGGATATATACCAAAGAATTGGAGGATAGCACTAGTGGTGTTTTTGCGGAAAAATGACAGGGATCCAACAAAACCCAGTTCGTACAGACCCATAAGCCTAACCTCCTTCATGGTGAAAACTATGGAAAAAATAATAAATAGACACATAAGGGACGTAATATTTCTGGTACACCCACTTAGTCCCCACACAACACGCATACATAGAAGGAAAATCAACCACCACTGCTCTCCACAGTTTAGTGAGAGAGGTGGAGAATACCTTCGAAAAAAAGGAAGCCCTAGTCAGCGTCTTCATGGACATTGAAGGAGCTTTCGACCGAGTACATATCAATCCATGAAGACTGCGATGGAGCGTTTTGGAGTTTCCCCAGACGTAGTCAAATGGATAGTAGCCCCTCCTAAAAAGTAGACAGGTGAAAGCCAAGTACGGGGACGAATCGGCTGCGATCACGGCCCAAAGAGGCTGCCCCCAGGGGGAGTCTTGTCTCCTCTCCTGTGGGCGATTGGTAGTGGATGATCTCCTAAGAAAAGCAGAGAAGAGGGGGATAAGGCTACTATGTTATGCGGATGACCTAGTGCTTATGATTAAAGGGAAAAACATTGGCAGGCTGGAACGCCTAATACAAACAGAACTGAACTTCATAAGCAACTGGTGTCATGGGGAAGGTCTGCGGATCAACCCATCAAAAACTAATATGATTACCTTTACCAGGAAAAGGAAATTCCAGCTAGCTAAACCGGTCCTGGAGGGAATCAGCATTAACCAAACAAAAGAAGTGAAGTATCTGGGTTTAATCCTGGATGAGAAGCTCACTTGGAACTCCCATATTAGAAACAAGACATCCAAAGCAATAATGGCCCTTGGGGCCTGTAAGAGACTCTTTGGATTTAAATGGGGACTTAAAACCCAAAATGATATATTGGATTACGAAACCATAATAAAACCAATGGTCACATATGCTGCTTTAGTGTGGTGGCCGAAGGTCGAACAAACAACAGCTGCAAAAAGGCTACAGAGTCTTCAGAGGTTAGCTTGCTTAAGCATCACGGGAGCAATGAGCTCCTGCCCAACACTAGCAATGGAAGCGGTTCTGGGTTATACTCCTCTTGGCCAGGAAGTGATGAGAACAGCTGCGATGAGCGCAATGAAGCTTCTAGGAACAAAGGTAATAAATGCTACCTCCCTAGAAGGCCACATGAAGATATTGGAAAATTTCCCTGAGGCTGAAATGCTAACCAAAGTATCTGATACTATGGTTAAGAAATACTCCTTTGAAAAACCATACACGGAAGTAGGGAGGAATGGATTAAAAGGGAGGCCTACCCTAAAAAAGGAGTCCTGAAGTTTTACACCGATGGTTCACTCCTAGACTCAAGGGCAGGATATGGAATGACATGGACCTGGAGTTGACATGGCTGTGCCTCTAGGAAGACATGCCTCAGTTTTTCAGGCGGAGGTCATGGCAATAGATTCATGTTCTAGAAGACTCACACAGTTGGGGACAAAAGGATTATCATACCTTATACTCTCTGATAGTCAGGCTGCACTGAAGGCACTGGATACCTGTTCGATTTAATTCGAAAGCGGTCTGGGAATGCAGGAAGGCCCTAGCAGAGCTAGCAACAAATAACAGAGTAACACTCGATGGGTGCCGGTCATGAAGGAATTCATGGAAACGAAAAAGCGACATCCTCGCCAAAAAGGGAGCAGAATCCATATTGGTGGGGCCTGAGCCAGGTTGTGGAATATCCTTCTCCAGCACTAAAGCTCTGGTTTAAAGATTGGGAAAAGAGAGGACAAGATACAAGAATTGGAGCAGAGCCTCGGGTTTAAAGAATATCGAAAATGTTTATCTCTCCTTATGCAAAAGGGTGGACAGCTCTCCTAGACCAGAATAAGGAGGATATAAGACTGATATTAGGAATGTTGACAGGACATGGCCCTCTGAGGAAGCACCTTGTGAAGGTAGGCCTTAGTAGGAGCAGCGAATGTAGACTCTGTGGAGAGGGAGGAGGAGTCAGCAGAGCACATTTGGTTTGGATTGTCCTGCCATCGTAGAGACTAGGAAAAGATACTTGGGAGCATATCTCCTCAGCCCCAAGGACATCAGAGAACAGGAGCCCTTAAATCTGATTGGTTTTTGCAAAAGCCTCGGTTTTTGAGGGCACAAATAAAAGTAAGGGAGGCCGCAAAGGTCCTTTTAGGACTAAGTGCGGGGACAAAGTGTCCTCTTCCCTCAGAAGGAAAAAAAAAAAAAAAAAAAAAAAAAAAAAAACAAATCAGACTAATCACATGAAAAAAACATAACCTCTAACACCGTTTTCAATGTCACGGAAAGAGGTAAACTACTGGTTCCCGCGAAGCCACTTGTAGGGCTTTGTTACAGAACGAAACAAAACAGAACGCTCCTACGATCTAGCGGATACTCTGAGAACTACTTGAGCTAGTGATGTTCCGTAGTACTTTTTTTTTTACGATAGGAAAATGCATTATGCACCGTCAGGGACAGGTGTTCGCCCTGGTGTGTGGGACTCTCACCCACTAAAAACCTACCAGTCCAGGCATTGGAGACCCTCTCGGGAACGCATCTCTGTAACTACTTCAAGAGGGTGCCATCGTTCGCACAAAGGGCATTACTTCATTCTAAAATCCACCAGCATGAGCTATTCTGGTGCTTTATAGCTGCTCTCTCTTCTTTTTTGAATTAGCACCCTCTTGCAGAACGCAGCGACAGCGTTCCACGATTCGGGACTGGACAACATCTCTAAGAGTCTCCGGCGAAACATGCCCGATAGCTGCCTCCAGCTCCCTTCTCTCCGTTTCCCACCTTCTACATTTGAAGAAGGTGTGCAAGGCATCGTCTGCATCCGAATCCCCGTACTGGCATTCCGGACTCGGGATCTTCCCCATTCTGTTAAGGTAGAAGCCGAAACAACCGTGCCCAGTGAGAAGCTGGGTAAGGTAGAAGTCTACCTCTCCATGCTCTCTTTCGGTCCATCCCCTCAGATCACCTATGAGCCTAAAAGACCAACGTCCTCGATTCTCCGTCTCCCATCGAGTTTGCCACTCATCCATTGTGTGCGAACGGGCAGTAGCACGGCTGACAGTGCCATTCCCATCGTATACACGCTTCCGCTCCGAAACGGTACGATAGGCAGATGAAATCCGGAGAGCTCCTCTCCTCTGCACCGCCACGACCTTCTTCCTGTAACGCTTATGCCGCAAGGCATCCGCCCATATCTCGCAACCATAGAGGATAACCGAGTTCGTCACGGACACGAGGACTCGGCGCTTAGTCTCTGCGGGTCCACCGACGTTGGTCATGAGCCTACTCAGATTGGCCACAATCTTTTCAGCTTTCTCGGCCGCACAGGCGATGTGGTCCCAGAATGTCATACGGGAATCCATTCTCACTCCTAGATACTTGACGCAGCGTTTGGAATCGATGAGCTCCGTGTTGACGTTTAGCTGCACGACGGGATCTATCCTCCTCCTGGTGAGAAGCACGATCTCTGTCTTCTCGGTGGCCAAAGACAATCAATGCTCACCCATCCAGCAGAGTATTCGCCTCAGAGCTAGACTTAGCAATCTCTGGGCCTCATCCAACTCTCTCGCGGTTATGACTACAGCAATGTCATCTGCATAACCAACGAGGAAGGTGTCGTGCGGCATCTCCATACGAAGAACCCCGTCGTACATGATGTTCCACAGGTCTGGGCCAAGAATCGAGCCTTGGGCAGCAACCGGCACTTCCCTACTATGAGGTCCGTCCAACGTTCCAAAGACCAGTTTCCGATGCCTAAGGTAGTTATTTAGCAGCCTCAAGAGATACGGTGGAATCAAAAACGTGGACTGTAGGGCACCGAGCATGTCAGCCCAACTGGCCGAGTTAAAGGCGTTCCTTACGTCCAGTGTTACCAGCATTACCAGTTTGCGGTACCTATGGTCTCCCTACTGTACTGACTCGAACGCTCTGACAACCTCGCCGACAGCACCAATCGTAGAACGACCCGCGCAGAAACCGAACTGGCGGTCAGAAAGTCCTCCCGCCGCTTCAACAGCCTGGATCAGCCTAGGTTTCATCAAACGCTCGAGGAGTTTCCCCGCTGTGTCCAGCATGCAGAGGGGTCTGTATGCGGACGGGCTTGTGGGGTCTCCTTTTCCCTTGCTGACCAACACTAGGCGCTGGATCTTCCAACGAGGAGGGAACACGCCTTCCAGCAGGCAGCGGTTATACATATTAAGCAGCAGCTGCGGTGAACCACTAGCCACTACTCTAAGCACTTCCGCTGGGATTCCATCGGGCCCGGGAGCCTTCCTACAGCGCATCGGAGCGATGGGTTCCGTAGTACTTACCACAGCTGCTAGATGTCTAGAAGTCAATATCCTTACGAGTCGCAAGTATTGCGGTGAAACTAACCAGTAAAACTGTTCAAACCGCAACAGTTACGTCGTTATTAACCTATACCTTGGCGCACTGTTCCGCAGATGCTGCGGCGCTACTAATCAACAGGTTAACAAAAATATATACTAAAAGATTTTTATCGATACTTGACTTCTGTAAGTTAGAACAGTAAGTGTGGAATAGTATAGTAATTTATACTTGCCATTGTGTCAACACTAGCAAGTCTGTACTGCAGCTTAGCAGCCTCTTCTAACTTGTTCTCTTTATACAGTTTGTACAACTGACAAACCTCGTCTCCCAGAATGTTTGGCAGAGATACCATCCCACCACATGCTCCTAAACACAAATAGATTCCTTCTTGAAGTAATATTTATATTAGGAAACAACATATTTAACAGCTCACTTGATTTTTATAAATGATGAGCACGTGCAAAGCAACATGATGTACATGCATATCAAATTCCAATTTAAAAAGTTTCACAGCAATGGTGAATTCCTACACAAATAAGAAAGCCTTTTAGTTCAGCACACCAATATTTTACACAACTTTTAACCATATAGGAGCTGTGCAGAACACAGTATAGGATTGAACAAAAGGAATAAATAATACAGTAAAATATAAAGAATCATGAAAATACATGCCTATTATAGCAGTGACCCTATCAGCACTATGGCTAGGGAGCTGCTGGCTTAAGTCAGGTCCAAGAGTGGCCATCAAGGAACAAGATAGGGTCTCGGAACAAACACAAGGTTACTATACCAGAGTAGGTGGGTAGACCAAGGGCCACACTAAACTGAATACATGTAGTCGATTGTGTCTCTTACTCTCTGATGTTTTAGATTTAATAAGAAACATTATTTAAGCTATGTCTACTTAAGATTGAACAATCCAACATACCAACAACAAGAGATTGCAGAAGTTTACTTCCCGAAGACTGGGTCACTTCGAAATTCAGTTTTTTGTTCTGAATTTCACCCATTAACTCAGCAATCTTTGACACCTGCACAAAGCAAACAAGAATTGAATTACAAGTAGTAGGTTTATAGGCATATAAGTTATATGCATAATATCATTTATCAAAAACGCATGTCATAGTTTGTATAGGGGTGTAACAATGTGTTATTTTAATTATTAGAATGTTACAAAGAGAATAAATTATGTGGTTTATTTGAATTATGAAGATAAATAATTTTTTATGTACTTGGGAATAGGTGTTAATAACTAAACTGACATATTAGCCCATTGAGGTCAGACTACCTTACCACCAACTAGTTTGTAGTTCCTGTGTTCCATTGAATCATTTTACTTAGCGGACTTGCAACTCTATAGTTGTGAAGAGGAAAATAAACAGATAGTCAGGTCAGTGACAACTAACACGAATGAACAATCAGTGAGTGTGGATAAAACAGTGAGTTTTTAAAAATTTGCATTAAGCCTACTGTACATAATGTATTGAGATATTTTGGATATTTCTCTGATAGTAAAAGGTGATTTCCTCATTTATTTTAGTATGGTACAAACAAAAATTTAACGATAAAGATTTTTCAATAAAAAAGATGCAGTTATATAAAAATTAACAGAAGAGTAACCTAATAGCAAAATTTAAAAACATATTTAATACTACCTAAAGACTCCCAAGTTTGATTAAAACCTAAATGCATAACTAAAGTACTAGAATTTCAAGGTAAAGTGTCTATTTTGGACCAAATTAATTGGATGTATACTCTATAGTTATGAGCCGTTGTAAACTAGTTGGCCAATGGGTTAAAAGAACAAGCACAAATTTTAATATGATTATTACCACTAGAATATTTTTAAAATTTTTGTTGACCTCCCTGGTAATTAAACCCATGACCTGTCAATTAGAGTTCTTAAGCTAGACTACAGTGAAGGCATAGAACTGGGAGGGAAGACTGATTGTTGCATCCAGCTACAGATAAAGATTATAAGTCAAGATATTCAGTCTCATTTACCTAGAGCATAAATTTTAATGTACACATTTTGTGCTTGTATAACATCAATCAATCAACTAACAACAACTACAATCAATAAATCAGTCAATTACTTTAACATCAGTAAATCTATGTTGTCCAGACACATCTTTCTTTTCAATGGTGTGAAGCAAACTACATGCTCTACCTTTCAAATAGTATTTTGTCACTAAACGGTAAATTTTATTAGCTGTAATATTAATATCATAATTTAACTAGTTTTATCTTGGAAAATAAAAAGCTATAAATAGTGTTTATTACCTATTTAAAATCACATAAGAAGTCTTTGTAATGATTATGGTTTATGTCATTATATGTTATCATGTTTTATGAATTACAATTAGGAAATATTGATTTATCTGAATAAAAAGAATTGATTGAATAATGTCTTAGTTATCTCAGCATTAAAGATATGGCTTTGCACAACCAAAAACAGTACTAATTTTTTGTTATCAGTGTTGTTCGTTTTTGTAATCAGTGTGTTTATCAGAGGAAAAAGTG
Organism: Homalodisca vitripennis; assembly: GCF_021130785.1. NCBI lineage: Eukaryota > Metazoa > Arthropoda > Insecta > Hemiptera > Cicadellidae > Homalodisca > Homalodisca vitripennis. Next base: position 157,046,430 of record NC_060207.1, on the reverse strand, counting down.
CAACTTCCCAAAGCATGCTCTCCTTTGAGTAAAATATCATGACTAAAAAATGTTTAAAAAACAATAATGAAAAACAGTTAGATTAACATGCAAAGGTTTGAAATTTGTTATTTAAGAAGAGAAAGATTTAAAATATTACATTATATTACATTATCTTCTTTAACACCACAGATGTTGGGATGCTCTGCCAGCTTGAGGATTGTCTGTGTGCTGATGTCCAAGTTTGTTACCCCAGGATTGTTGTAAATGACGACTGGTACTGGTGAACTGTCTGCAACTGTTCTGAAGTGTGCCAGGATTGCATCTTCCTGTTCAAACATAAATAATGATTGCTACCAAGTCTAATAAATATGGTATTGTTCCATATAAATATGGTCAGGGTAAATTGAAAATCTTTCTGGAAAACATGTATAGTATTGGAGTTTAGCAATTGTTTTGAGATAAGTTATCAAAAATTAAATTCATTTTTAAGTCTTTGTCAAGGTTTATAACCTAGTAAGGATACATACAGTTTGTTGTATCAGAAGGGGAGAAATCAGAGATGTACAATTTAGTGTTCACTGTGTTCTATCTTGAGGCCTTTTCTGTGCCTTGTACTTGTGAACTATTTGCCAAATACGCTACCTGTACTATCCGTGATTTATTATGATGACACAACTCTCTTAACATCTGACAGCAATCTAGATCATCTTAAAACTAAACTTTCAGAAGCTGAAAAAAACACAAATTTGGTTTCATCCAAATAAAGTAACATTGAACATTTGAACAAAACAAAACATATTACTTGAACCCCAGTAAAGGTCTATTCACACACATCAGTTGAGTCACAGTTCAGTCTCAGTTCAGTCACAGTTCCGTCCGGAATTCGTCAGTCAACTGTCCGTCAGTTGGCTTCAGTCAGTCGTCAGTCACTTTATACAGTGATCTTACAGTCAAGCTTATTTTATCATGAGTGAATTAAATTGGATAGTATATAATTACCTCAATAGCTGATTTTACTATAGTAGAGTTAGCTGCAATAGCGATAGCCTTAGATGACGAAGAGATTGAAAATAAGAGAAAAAAGCGAAGGATATGGGTTCATGATTTATGGAAGAAGAGGGAAAGTCAGGGAGAGTTCATCACGTTATTTAAGGAACTAATGGACGATGAAACTAAGTTCTTTAAATATTTTATCTTTAAATAACAACAATTACTTACCATCTAAATTCATTTCAGCACCTATCTTCTCCCAAATTTCATTCTTCACAGACGAGTCCATGTACTTAGGGTTAGACATATCATACAAAACTATATTTTTGCGAACAGATTCTATCAATTTTTCATCGTTCATCTTGATGATCGTAACAAACAGTCTTTACAATATAAACTCAACACAGAAATACAACTTTTATATAAAAACGAGATTTATAATTATATGTGTATTGAAACATCATTCATTTTTAATAAGAAATACATATAAATAAAACAATGAATAACAAAACATAAAACAAACAAGAAAGTAAAACCCTTTAATAAAAATGCTATAATTAAAAATTTTGATTGACAAAACAATTATTAAACAAAAAGTCATCTTAAAATCATCTCTTTGTAGCTCAATAACATCTGGTCACTTTTAAATAAGACGAAGGGAGAAAGAGGAACTGGAAATATCTGATTTTACTGCGTAATGATGGCACTTGTATATTTCTAAAGTCTAATTTTTATCTCACTTCCTATGTTCCATTTACAATTCACAGAATTTTAATTACTCTTATTTACTCTGGCAAAGCTGCAACATTGTTGATCCCACAATCAGATAATCGAAAGTTAACTGTATATTATTATTTATGTTACATATTTGATACCTGACCAGGTAACTTACATTCAGAGATCTGCGGTGATAAAAGGGTATCAGGACCAACACAGCATCTGCACCATTGCTGGCCAATAGTTTGGTGATCTCACAACACTGTTTAGTGGCTAAAATCATCAAATAAAATCTTGAATAATTCGTTTCTACTGTCTAATTAATACTTATTGAACTTAAACCTTAGGTTTCATTTTACATTTACGCTACTCTATTTATCTTCAGACTATACAGGAGACTAAAATACTGTACCTCCGAAACACTGTTGAGCTATAAGATAGAGTTAAGAAGTTTGCTAATGAAGCTAATGTTTTAAAACATACGTAATACCTAAGTAAATCTAAAAAATATGATGGTACTGAAAATATTTAAACGTTTTCATTATTTCATAAAAGCATGCATATTACCTATGCTTAAGCTTCAATTTTATAATAGTTTTAACTATTAATTTGTAATTATTTTTGCTATTTTACACAATATTTAACAAAATTTTAAAATTAGTTACAAGATTTGAATATAAGTCATTTAGTGTTAACAGTTAGTTATATTTGTATTGATTTACCCTGTCTGTATGAAGAAAATAAATGTATTACCAGTAATGTATAATATACAGAATAATTAAAATTAAATTGGTATTAGAAATAAGTTTCCTTGTATGGATGAGGTTGACATTGAATAATTGATTGGTTTTGTAACATTGAAATGAGAACTGACAGTCAGACTCTCTTGATCCTTTGTTACTTTTTTCTATCCTTCATAAATTGTTATCTTCTTGGATATCTTTCATTCCCCATTCTAAGATGTATTCTCAGTTCTTGCTATGAAGATTTTTATTGTTTTCTTGTATGTGTCACAAATTTAATGGTTGAAATTTCTAGATTCTAATAATTTAAAATATAAAACCCAAAACTTCATATGGCCTAGATTAAGTTTAATTAAAATTTGTAAAAAAATCCAAAGGAGAAATTTGTATTCCCTTAACACATATTATAAATTGCTCAATATACAAATAGCAATCTACTTTAAGAAGCTGCTTGATTACCTCAAAGAAATCACTGAAAATCTTCAAAAAGCAATTTGTAAAATAGTTTGAAGACAACCCATTATTTTTCTAAACTACACACACAGGTAGTCCTGGAATCTAGAAACCAGTCAGACAGTTATTAAGCTTATTATGTATTTCTTGATTTGTTTTGTAGTAACAATCGTAAATTCAAGTTGTTTACTTGTTTTCATTGTTTTTGACACCAACATCATTCTCTATGATGTGTGAATAAAGAATATTTTTTATCTTTGACTTTGACTATGAGACGATGCTCTCCTCTATTACCTTGGATGTTTTAAATTGTCAGTATACACATCAACCAGAAACTCAAAGTCTATGTGTCATTTTCATTTCTAAAGTGCTAGAATACATATTTAAGAGAATAGTGTCAGTTGGTACATTATATAGCAGTTTCCAATCCTTACAGTATTTTGCAATATGTATAAGTTTGAAATGTTTACATTTGGTTGTACTGCCTTCATCATAGTTAACAATCACTTGACCAGAATAACTTTTTACCGGGTAGAGGAAGAACCGTTAGTTAATTGAAATTTAATATTGTGTGCCTCAAAAGACAGTTTTGTTTGTTCACAACAATAATAATGTTATTTTTATTGTATGTGATCAACACTAACAATGTAGTAATGCATTGTTATCATTGATTTTAAAATAGTACAATCCAAGCTTTTCACATTGCATTTACTGTAATGAATTCAACAACAATCAGAGAATCAGTTTAATAAAGACGGTATAACCCATTAAAAATTAGAGTTCTACAGTAATTTATCTACATGCCACCTTAAATAGGTGTGGAGCAGAATAAAATTTTGAATTTATAATGAACACAATACCTGTAATTTGTTTTTTTTAACATTTTCACCGTATCCTTTAAATCATAATTCCAAAAGTGAAATTTTAAAATGCATTGAAAGTACGAGCATTTAGTAAGTTACCAAGTCATAACACAAAATTAATATTTTAAATGAGAAAATAATGTGCTTTTAGAATAATCATGTTCCTTCAGTAAACATTTTAGTGATTTTTCAAATTAAATATTTTAGGTTTTGTTTTACTATTAAATTAAATAATGTTAAGAACCTTCCTGTCATTAATCCAACTTGTTTTGATGACTAGTTTTGGGAGTGCTGTCCCATTATCATTGTCAAATAATTAAAAATCAAACATATCAAAATAAATCAAATCACACATAACACAAATGAACACATATGTATGAATACTGAACACTATGAAAAAATTGGGTTATAATTTAGTTTACTTGGCCATGGACAGGAAGTAACAAGTCACCTGTAGAAGATTGTCGAGGACATGATTTGATAGTAGGACAGTGCTCCTGAAACTAGTCATCATTGACTAAACAAGTTGGATTGACAACAGAAAGGTATGTAAACTTATTTAATTTAATAGTCAAGTATTAATCCAGTGTATTAAAACAATGTATAACATTTTTGTTTTAGACTACACTGAGACAAGATATCTAAACTTTAACAACACAATAGTATTGTTTAAACTAATCATGTTTAATGTTCCTTACATTCACAGTAGGCGTTGGCCAGCAGTAAGCGATTTCGGTCGACATTTTGGTGAACATGTCTAAGGATCTGGAGCCGTTCTTCAATACTCAATGCTGCTACCTCCCCATTGGAGCCATTTATCAAGTAACCTACACAAATTACGTTTCAGTAAGCAATACACATTTCATATTCCTATTTGTTTTTTCCACTTAGTAGTACGCTTATTTCTCAAAGTCAGAATAAATGGAAAATTAGTGAAAATAGACTGAATCTTATTGATAAAAAATATTAACAATTATATCAGCTAATTATTGATGCATTGTTATTAAATTATATTATTTTAAAGACATATCCATAAGATGTTAGATCAGCTTCTGAGAGAAGTAAACACAACTAATTTGTATAAATGTTATCCTGACAAATTTCTTCAACTTCATTGACAGGTTTTCGCCTTCAGATGTCAAGAGGACAATTGTAATAGATTGTACAAACATTAAAGTTGTATTTTAATAACAAAAATAATAAGTCAACTCTGATTAATGTAAACAAAGCATAACACAATGACTCAAGTGCTTAAATTATTTCATAAAATATCATTATTATCATCACTTGAAGAATTTAATGGTAACATTATTGTACTGGTACAAGTGTAAAAATTAACCAAATTAATATTTAAATCGCAAAATCCGAGCTACAAACTTAAAACATTTAAACAAGTTAAATACATTTCAGTTAATTTAGCTTTACCTAAACCCAGAGTATTATACTATCTGTAATTCAAGGTAATATTCACTAGCAGAACAATTACACATCTTCTCAACCACGATTACTAGAATACATGGTAAGGGTCACACACATTATGGCGTGATGTCACTGGAGCAAGCTGTCTTGAGATCATCAATAACAGGTACTCTGTATGATTATATTTTTATTTTATCTCAACATTGGCAATGAGAAACTCATTATCAACCATATATTACAATAATAGCTTTTTAAGTGCTAACATGTATATGTAGTTTTATTAAACCAATTATAAGAAGAATATTGTTTATTTACAATTTTATGGAAAACACTTAGACATTTAGCAACAAAGTAAGACATCTCCTAACTAATGTAATGGTAGTACGAGTCAGACGAAACTTGTTTGCTCCAGTGACGTCACCTCACTGTGCACTGGTGCGTTCACCTCATGACCCCTACCATGTATTTTATTGACCGTGTTCCCAACAATTGAACACAATTGTGTCAAATTACGTTCAACAAATAATAACACTGTGTTTAAATTATTATGACTTTCATTACAGTTGGGAACAGTTGACATTTACACTAGTTTTCCTTCAAGAATTCTAAAAATATACTTTAAAATATTTATTTGATTTAGTACATTGATAATTTAAATCTTGCTTTCATTTATTAAAAAAATAAAGTATTGTGAAACAATAAATTAAACTCCAAATAATAATAAATTACACTCTGAACAGTATTATTAAACTACGAGGGGCTCACAATAATTCTGCTCTTTACCAATAATACAACATTTTATTTTGTTAACTGTAATTTTAGAATTACAGAATCCCAGTATTGCTAATCAAGTATGAATATAAAATGTTGACAAGATGAATATTAATTAAAATATACCTTCAAACCACTGAGATGAGATCACATTAAATTGTAAGACAAAAAAATGAACATACACATAGACACACTAAATGCAAAACATTCTGAAATAATTCTTCAGCTGCTTACCTGAGAAAGGTAGTTTTTTCATAGAATTGTAGATTTGTATGTAATTTCTCATAAAGCACTTCCTGTTTGTCATCAAACGGAGTTGTAATTGCTGGGAAAATACCTCTCAGTGAAAACACTTTCTGAGCTGTTTGTAACATAGTGACTGTGGCCATAATGGCACAAGGTTGGGCTGAGTTGCTGGCTGTCAGCTGATTCTGATTGGCTTGACCCTGAAACTATCTCGCTTTAAATAACACATCTACTATCTCGGTTCTAACTGTTTTATTTGCACTGAACACTAATATGCAGCTTTGTTTGTAAGCCACATATGACCAATAACTGCAATTTATTTCACTGATGTTACTGTTAATATTATGTAAAATCAACAGAAATGATTATAATTAAAATTAAGGAAAGATTATTAGCTATGTATAGAACGAATTATTTTAACTAAGCCAGGATTGAAACTAAATAAAGATGTAAATTCACATAGTAAAATTACTAAGTGGGAAACATTAATTTAAATATACAATCAGAACACTTCTAAGGTTGTGAGACATTCTTTTCAAGGCTGTTGAGGGCAACGCTGTCAAAGTAAGTATTCTTGATGTTCATGCAGGCCATGGACGTAGCCAGCAAAAGGGTTCAAGGGGTCCAGACCCCCCCAAATTTGTAAACAATTATTATTATTTAAATGATTCAGTATTACTGACATGTACTGCTGAAAGATCATTCTCAACAGAGAAACAGGTCAAGAACTTCTTTTTAAGGAACAAAATGGGGCTTTACTCTCTGTCTACTACGGGAAAATATAAGTTGTCTGACCCCCCCCCCCCAAATATTTTCCTGGCTATATTCTTGTTGCAGGAAAATGTATAGACAAGCATGGTGCCAAGATACTGATATGGACCTGGGAACCTGTGAGATACTCAGGATCGGCTAATGTCAAAATAATATCTCAATAACATCTCTCATGAAAGCCATGAGATTATGAGTCTGGAACAGCATGATAGGATGGGAGGTATGTTTGGGAATTCCTTCTAATGGCCATTTCTTATTTCAGTAAAGCTTGAAGGCATTTAGGAAAAGATTAATCCAGGCAAGATTCTTCCCAATACTATACCCCTGTAGGAAAACTCGTTTCAGAGCTTAGTGAGGATTGATTTAGAGATTGTCATTTATTTCAGTAAAAAATCACTGATACTATGGATATATTGAAGTCAAATGACCTAATTGAAATATAATTGATGTTTTGAAATAAAAGAGGAAAAGCCATATAATTTTTTTTCTGTAAAACTTTATCACCAAAGACTGAAATGATAGTGGACTGTTGCCAAGAAATAAGCAAATTAAAGATTTATCACTTCATGGTGTAATTTCTAGATTAGTTTACATGCTTGTCTGATTGCAAGTTCAGCGAAAAGAGGTGAATGTGTTAGTAAGTGTTTTCTTGTACAAGTGAAATAATCTCCACTTCATAGTATTACTACATTTCTAAGTAACAGTGTTTCAAGTGTGTACTTGACAATAACAAGCTGTTATCCAAAAATACTGCACAGTTCAATCATGCTTAGAATTTAATTGAACAATTATTGTAAATGAATTATTCCAATGTTCTGTCTAGATGCTGGGTGATGAAAACCTCAATCTGTGACCTATGCAATTTTGATTAATACTATACAAAGAGATGTTTGTTGTAACGTTTAATGTATAGTAATGAAAGACAGCTGAGAACATGGCTCTTTGACTATATATATATATATATATACAGTAGAACTCCGATTATCCAAATTAATTGGGGATCAGGCCGATTCGGATATGCAAAAATTCGGATAGTTGGATTTAGCATGGGAATTATGCAAAAAAGAAGTACGGTATTTTACATTAAATAAACAAAAGTGCATTGAAAACGTTGTTATTTTAATACTATAGAGTACAGTAATAAACATGAGCAATAAAAATGCAGTACAGCAATACAGATTAACGAAAAGTACTAGTACATAAACTAAATGACAAATGAAAAATTAAGTGATGAAATGTGCAATAGGCTACATACAGTACATATTTGTCCTGTGTAGTTTTTCACTTGAACATTTCCAATAAAGTACGTTGCCTTGAGGTTGTAGCTCGTTTCCGTGCAGCAAGGTCCCGCAGGCGCTTGACGGCAAGAAGTTGTACAGCTTCACATTCTGGTTGCCGCTCCATCCACTTTAAGGCGTTTTCAAAACAAATGAAGGCTTCTCCGTGTGTTGGCACATTTTCCTCTTCAGTTTCATCACCGCTCTCATCACTGTCAATGATATCACTTTGCTGTTCGTCCATTACACTTTCTGCTATTTCATTGTCTGTCATTATCTGAAACCCAGGATCAGCGTTATCAGATTGCAACCACTCTTCCATATCTTCAACATCGACTTCTGAACAACCTGCGATGTTATTGGCAAGTTTTACAAATTCTGCCACAGTCAGTTCAAGTTCTTCATCATCAGCTAGCTCATCTGTTATTTGTTGTAACCTCTGTTTTTCTAGTTCCAGCAGTTCTTTTGTTGATGTACCGTTTATTCTGTTCCAAGCTCGTTTTAGTGTAACGCTTTTAACCATATTCCAGGAATCCGCAATCATGTAACAGCAGTCTTTCAAGTTAATTTTTTTGTATGAATCCAAAACTCTCTCTTCATTGTTTTCTTTAGCCAGGAGCAGTTTACGGAGCAGTTGACGTCTGTAGTGTCGTTTTGTACACTCAATAACCCCCTGATCCATGGGTTGTAATAGACTTGTGACATTAGGCGGCAAAAAGAGGCATTTAAATTGGCCCTCGTCCCGATCATAACATTCAATGGGTGGATGAGTTGGAGCATTGTCAATGATGAGCAACACTTTCCCCGTTTTTCCAGTTTCTTTTTTAAATTTTTTTACTTCAGGGATGAAAGTTTTATTGTACCATTCCAAAAATATATCACTCGCCATCCATGCACTTTTTTGGTTGGTGTAAGCCACTGGTAAATGGTTTACATTTTTAAAAGCTCTTGGCTTTTTTGGTTTACCTATCATTAGTAAAGGCAGCCGATGGGTACCTGTAGAGTTAGCACAAACAAGGATTGTTACTCGTTCCTTGCTTACTTTATGCCCTGGAGCACTTTGTTCTCTTTTGGATGCCAAAGTCTTCCTCGGTAGGGCCTTCCAGTTTAACCCGGATTCGTCGGCATTGTAAACAAGTTCGGGATCATAGTGTTTAGTCTCTTGTTTAAATGTTTCCACAAACTTAATGGCAGCTTCACGGTCGGCAGAAAGTTTTTCTCCCGCTACGTCTAATTCTCGAATGCCATGCCTAGATTTAAAATTCCGAAGCCACCCCTGGCTTGCCTTAAAATCAGTCACACCCATTTTTTCGCTAAACATTCGAGCTTTTTCACATAAAATTTGTCCGGAAATAGGTTGCCCACTTGACCGTTGTTGAAGAAACCACGTAAAAACAGCGTTCTCAATAGGTTCACTTTTAGCGTGCTTCATCACTTTTCTAGATGAACATCCATCTTCACGAAGCTTAAAATTTTTGCTTTGTTAGTTTTAATGTCACATATAGTCGCAGCCCCTACGCCAAACCGCTCTGCTAGTTGCTTTCCTGCGACGCCTTTATTTAACTGATTAATAATTTCCACTTTATCGCTGAGAGAAAGTACAACTCGTTTACGTTTTGCACTCATCGTTAATGATTTTATAATATCAGGCTATGCAACACTACACACATCAACGCAACTCTCAAGGTACAACGCAACTCGACTGCTAAATACACACGCGAACGGAACTGGCATACGGCTCAAGCGCACTGACCGGCGGCGGGCGGCGAGACTGCAGTCGATGTGCAGGTGGAAGGGCGGGGTGTTCTAAATATAGCATGCGGGAGTCACGTTACCACGGTAACAGCACGTACGCCTGGCGCGCCGGGCTCCTGCCCCTGTCTACGTCATGGCACGTTTCGTCGGGCGGGCGCCGTCACTGTTATTTGACGACTTTCAAATTTTACATAATTTCACCGAATCGTGATTCGGATAATTGGGGATTCGGATAATAGGGGTTCGGATAATCGGAGTTCTACTGTATATGTATATATATATATATATATATATATAAAATTATTAACTGCACTCCACTAATAACACAATTCCATGGAGGTTTATTATGACAGGATGTGATATTAAATTGTGTATAATAAAACTCATTGGATTGTGTATAATATCAGTTCCTGAGCTTTTCATATAGGTAAATTGTGACAGACACACATTTTCTGTTAAATCATCCATTGTCTTAATGCCAAATGGTACCCTGCAGTAGATACACAATATTACATTGTGTGAAAATAAATTGTATTGAAGAAATTAAATTTCTATACATCATAGACTGTGTATTTATATGGGGAGTTTCTATAGTTTTGGACTATTCCATCAATCAGGAAAGGGGAGTTACTTTCAAAGATCATCTCAATTTTAACAATCATCATGACTGTATATGATTTTATGTTTTTCTTAGGTAATACTGAAAGTAGTAATAACTCCAATATGCTATGTTGTCGGTTTTTTGTTTTGTTTTTAAAAATAGATTATTATTTCTTGCCTCGTACACACAGTAAAGGTGGGAAATATAAAATTTGTTGTTTTTTCTGACATTTATTGACACTAATTTTATTGAGCATAAACAAAATAAATATTTTAATTGCCTGGATTATCAGAGTTCATTTAGTTCTAGTCTTGTTTTTCTTTAACATTTTGACCAAAATCAGGTTTCTCTGACGACCCAATTTTCTCTTTCCAATTATTTTGAAACTTGTTTCAAGCTGTGCTTCATTTTATACACATTACTTTTTATAGTGGCCTGACCACATATTACACATGATCGCACTTTAGTTTTACACATGAGTCTTACCCAAAATTTAAAGGTTTTTTTCCATTTTGAATAACTGTATGGTGAAAGAATTATAACTGATATTTTAATTCTAATCCCATACAACTGTAATTACATCTTAGTAATACATTATACAATAGACACACACCACATTTAACTTAATATTATAAAATAACTGTGATACTCAGTGCCAAGGCGAATTACCAAGTTGATACATTGGATTAACCCACAACACTGATGACAAACGATCATTAGGAAGGAGTAGGAATCGCAAACAAATTGTAATGTCTTGTTACTATGTTAACCACCTCCTTAACATTGCCCAACTTACCGTTACTGCGTTTTTTATCTTATGTCTAGTTTTTTACTTAAAATGTACGATGAGAAAATTTCTGAGAATTAAAAGTATCTCATACTTACAAATGAATGGCTTAGAAACAATTGACATATTTTTATAATCAAGGACTCTGATAGTTGGGTTTGCTACTCTTAAAAGTTAATAGGTATAAAGGTTAAAAGTTATACTACAAGGTGTAAAGAACAAAGCATGTAATAGGTTAGAACATTTTTTATTTAATTTATATTCTACAAACAAATTTATATTTTAACTGAACTATGTATTCCCACACCTTGAATACAGAGGAAGCAGCATAGTCAACTGAAGTTCAAGAATGCTTTTTACTTGTATTGGAAGATGTAGACTGTGTAGACTTCTTTGGCTTTGGTGCTTTGGATAATGCTGTAATTGAATCACCATCTTTCTCTTTATTATCAGAACCAATTGAAGTAGAAGATCCATCAGGTATATCTTCTTCTATCTTCTTTGTATCTTCTTCAGGTTTGCTGATCAAGCCCAAATTCCCTTTGGTGTAGATTATAGTGTCGATCCTTGAACAGAAAATATACAATTGGCTTAAGTCCGTAACAAGAATATCTGAGGAGGGGGATATCTAAGATCTATTCCCTCAAACAACAGAACAAAGATTTTTTCAAGAGGTGTCTTAATCTAATGTTTAAAAAACCAAAAAGAGTTTAATTGTATTATTACACATTTGTTTTCTCTAAAAAAATAACATTAACTCCTGATTAGTTATTGTGGTCAAAGTTACTGAGGGAAAGCAGAAGAAATCAGTTTTAAAGGTGTGACACACGAGTTTCAGTTATTATTATACCTTTGAATTTCAATACCACAGTTTAATTGCACTTTATTTTAATATTTTAACTCATTAAAATACTAAGTCTCTTTGTATTGTTTAACTTGTTTAATACCCATAAAAAGTTGATTACATATTACTCAGGAGCTAAGCTGACAATTATCAAACCATCAATCAATTAACATTATCAAATTTCTCAAAACATGATGTTTCTTGAAAACTACACCCATGTGGTTTTCACTTTTAATCCAAGATTAAAACTTCAACTTCAGATACCTGGAGAAAATTATCACAGCAAACATCTTAATATGTATACACATTCTATAGAATAAATAAACACTATTCTTGAAATTAATATAGTTTTAGAATCATCTAAGCCTACATCAAAATTACTCTGTTCAACTCATATATAACTTGACAATCACGTATTACTCTAATAAAGAATTGGCCTCCCAACAACCGGAATGCTTCCACAAAAATCACATAATCTACAAGGCAATATACTCTAAAAATTGAGTAGGAATTGTTGGTTTATATACAGAGTGAGTTTTATGTCCCGGCACACCAGGATATAATTTAAACGGCCCGAGATATCTATGTGAAACCTTGACCCTACCTATTATAACATATTTTTTTAATTTTTCGTTGTTGAAAATTTTCCCCCCCTTTTCTAAAGGGGGGTAAAGGGGGCAACTAAAAATTTTCAAATACAAACCACTATCATGTGACACCTCATTTTAAAGGGAATAAAAAAATAAATTCAATAATCCAAACTAGAGGTCTCTACGTTTATTTTAACTGATTTTATGACAAATTTACAATAATAAAATCAGTAACTGTCTCGTCCTGTTTATCGTAACATGAGTAAACACTAACGCAAATTCTAAAAACAGTTACCAGTTTTAATGTAGCAGGTGTTCAAACTGTTCACCTTCGGCTGTTTGACAGTGTGCTAGACGTGTGTAAAAACTTCAGACATGATAGGGGTTTGTATTTGAAAATTTTTAGTTGCCCCCCTTTACTCAATTGTAAATTTATCATAGCATCTGTTAAAATAAACGTAGAGACCTCTAGTTTGCATTATTGGATTTCTTTTTTATTCCCTTTAAAATGAGGGGTCACATGATAGGGGGTTGTATTTGAAAATTTTTAGTTGCCCCCCTTTAGAAAAGGGGAGGGGAAATTTTCAACAACTTGAAAAATTAAAAAAATATGTTATAATAGGTAGGGTCAAGGTTTCACATAGATATCTCGGGCCATTTAAATTATATCCAGGTGTGCCGGGATATAAAACTCACTCTGTATAGGTACGCCACTTGTTGGATATTTGAATATCTAATCATATTCATGTTGAAAATTTTTACAAATTATGATTATCCTGTATTTTTTAAACCCCTTATTTATGAATCCCAAATTTTACTTATTGTTTTGTAAACAATCATTGAAATTAATCCTATGTACCTTTTCAGGTCTTTCCAATTACTCTTAATTAGATTGCGAGAGAGGCACTAAATATTTTGAAAAACTTAACCAACCGCAAACGGATATGAAGTAAATACAAGTTTCTCTCTCACTTTTGATTTTTATTTACTTAATAATGTATAGTGTAGAATAAGTGTTGTATTCTTCAGCAGTATCATGAATGTTACATAGAATGAGTGAGGTCTCCTTATGCAATAAATTAAATACATCGTACTAATTGTTCCTATACAAGAGTGGAGCAAAGAAGGCAGTTGAGGCCGTAGCTCCTACAGCCAATCACTCAGCTTCATCCAGCCAAAGTTGTGCTGTAATGCCAAACTGTCCTCCCGTCTGACAGACACGCAGCTTAACTAAATGATGTTCTCAATTTTTAAAATTGGTACTTTGAAAAAGTATGAGAGCTGTTCCAAATCAGAAAGCTGTATAAAAAAAACGCCTGAAATGATCAATGTTTTGGAAAAAAATAATTTATCAAAATTATGGAAATTATTTTGTTAATTTTTAATTTACACTATACTACCACTGTATATTTCTATGTAAAACATGTTCTAACTTTCTCTCTAATATCTTTCAATTTGTATTTCCTAGAGTTCCACACAAAATTGTGTCCATATTTGTTATTAAATTACAATTTTATATTGTTCCGTTATAAACATGTCATGAAAATATATCAGATTTATACCAATGATGTTTTAAAGCCATAAAATATTACAATATAATGTATTTTAATATATATAATATAATGATTACTCATATTTCCTATTATATATGATTTTCCTTAGTTTTTTTTATACATATACATAAGCAGACATTTCTTAGGATTTGCTATTTTTGTTAGTTGTAAGCTACTCGAGTAGCTTACAACACAATAAAAGTAATAAAAGTGATTTATTAAAATTATTGTTAATAATTTTAATAAATCACTTTTAATGTTAATACAATGACAATCCATAACTATTGAAATATATCAGTATTTAATAGTAATTGTAAAATAATCTAATACAAAATGAAATGGAAGGTGTCTCATCATTCGTCATGTTAGTTTGAATATAGGATTTTTGAAAGAAGCTAAGTGGATTTTTCAAACGAAGAAGAGATGTTTTTACCAGACGAGAAGCAATATTGCAACAGCTACAACACACACCGCACCACTATCGCCCAGACCTCAACCGTCTTTTTTGCTGCTCCTATTTGTAAGAATCTATCTTTATTTAAGTCCAGATAATTTCACCTACAGATGGAGGACTAGAACCAAAATTAAGATTTTGCTCCAAAGCTGATGATGATTATGGTAATTTTCCATTTTTTAAAAAGTCGTAAAACCAATATCAGTTAGATTATTTTGTGAAATGATAAGATAAATGTGTATAAAGTCCATGAATTCTGTAGTATTGACAAAATGAACATACGATTGCAACGGTTCGGTAGGTTCTGTCGTCAGCAGTTCAGGTTTGTCAAACAATTCCAGAAGTATTGAAAGTAGAGATTCTCTCTGGCTCAAGTTATATGCCTCATCTTCGTCTGGCTCCTCCTGCACCTGAAATCACACCTGATCTGTAATCATGTAATGTTTTAACATACATTGTAAGATATGTTTGTCTCTGTATATTTCTCAGCAATTTTCAATCAAACAAGAATTAAATGGGCTAAAGAAAAAACATTACGATTAACTGTTATGGTAAGCATGTTCAAATAATTTGTTACATGCTGGATAGAACTGTAGCACTATTTCAGTTCAAAATTACATTTTGTACTGTTGAAATAATTTTCTTATATATTAATTTAGGATTTCTCACATGCATCAATGCTGTATAGATTGGACGAATTGTATTAAGTTAGTTTATCATATATTTACGAAGTTCCTTAAATTTCCCTACATGATCAAGGTCTGGACGATAACATCTGTTTGTCACATATGCATATCTCTATGTATTCATATACTGTTGCAACTACTTACCTCATTTCTCAGCTGTTTTTAAATTGAGCATCGATATTTCTATCATACAATTACATGCATATAATAACAGTTAACAAATAAGATTAATTTACTCTGCCAAAATAAATATTGATTCATTTCTTGTGTTTTCAGGTTTTAGTAAATTATTTAAAATTCCAATCTGGTGATAGTTAATTATTTTATTATTTATTACCTTTAGAAGCTGAAGAAACTTTATTTCTGTTTACCTTCAACTTTATTGACCAAATTTGCACATCACATTACAAGATATTTTCTTAACTCTCTAGCTTAGAGACAATAGAGAAAGAATCTTGTAATTAATTCACATAAACATAAATAAATATGAATTTTAAAATGCAGATAAAATTATATAAACTAATGTTAACCATTTGATGTGTTTTGACGTTTTATGCACTTAAAACATTATTACCATATGGTTTTACATCCATACAGTGCGTGGCGACAACCCGTCATGTTTTATCTTGCAGCTGATTCTTGAACTATTCTGACTAAGTATCTATAAGAGAAATTGTAGACAAAACAAGGAATATTACATTATGCATTTTTTTTTTGCTGAATATCGTCAATATTCAACAGGCTTATGTGAGCTGATTGCAGTTATGGCAGCATGAGTAAACGAACTGGTGACATTGTCCTACCAGGGCATATTTGTGAATTATTTACATTATTAAATTAATTCCTTTTTAGAAAAGTGTTTGATATTTTATATGTTATCTCAAAGCTATGATAAGTTGTCAAAATAACAGCGTAGGATTGTGAAGTTGACCACTGTATAGACAATGTTTTGTTATTGTTGATAATAAATAAATTTAAGCATACAAAAATAATTAAATAGCAAAATTATTGTAATTAATAGACATATTGTTAGTTTCATAATAAGTATTTTAGTGAAATATCATGAATACCTGACCAAAGTTAGCTAAGATATTGAGACCTCTAGGATCATTCCATATAAAATCAACACAATCAATTACCTCACCATTTTACATTTTTTAAGTTTTAATAGTTAGCTGTTCATTCCCTTACATCTGCTGATATGGCCTCATCAAATATTATAAAGTCTTAAATAATTATAATATATGTGTGTGTGTGTGTGTGTGTGTGTGTGTGTGTGTGTGTGTGTGTGTGTGCGTGTGTGTGTGTGTGCGTGCACACACACATGTGTGTATGTCTTCTTCAAGTTAGAGAGCAAAATTAATAATGCATTTTCCTAATTATTTGAATACATTCTCACTGATTTCAAGGAAACATAATTTTAAAAATTGGTGTTCCAGACTCTTACATTAAGTGCCTGCCTGACAGCTTCAGTGGCAGTTTCAATCATGGTCTCCAGTGTTTTACAGTGTTGACGAAGCTCATGCAGGTCCACCACATGTTGACACTCCTCTGCATCTCGAGCTTCAAGCAACTGCTTTAATCTTTGACTGATTTCACGCTCTGCATGAAGCGCTTTCTTTGCTGCAATCAGCTTATCCTCTGCCACCTTATTCATCCACTGCACCCTTTCCATTGCCCGTAGTGTGTCTTGTAGCCTCATTTGCATCATTGAGATCTTCTCTATTATCTGTCACAACAATAATTTAAATTATTTACATTCATGAAAAAAGAATTAATCTAACCCACTAGGAGAGGGAAGTTTGGCCAAGAGGTTGCCAGGTTCAGGCAACATTCAAGAAAAATCTTTTCAGCTGAAAAGATAAACCCTTTAAATCAGAGAGGATGGACGGAATCTTTTCAGCATTACTATAAGAAGAACATCCTAAAAAGTAACCTAATAACCCTTTTCAGGAGTAGTTATGCTATTGGCTACATTCCAAAGAACTGAAGGATGGTTACGTTTGTGTTGAAGAAAGGTAGAGACTCTTCTCAGCTGTCATAGAGGCCGATCAACCTAGATAGCACTGAAAAAGATAGGAGTTCCTCTAGACGATGTAAAGTGGATTGTAGCGCTCTTAAACAGTCGCCAAGTTACAGCAAAGTAGAAATAGTGCCCTCAGGGAGTCTTCAGCAACTTGCATGTGTTAGTATTACTGGAGCTTTGAGCTCATGTCCAACTGTAGCTCTGGAAAAAATACTAAGATACACTCCTTTGGGACAGGAGGTTAAAAAGGCAGCTGCATTAAGTGCAATGAAGATCCTGGGGAGAAAGTTTATGATGCCTACTGACTCAGAAGGATACATGGCAATAATAAATGAATTTCCTGATGCCAAAATGATAACGAACATTTCAGAGTGCATGGTAAAGAAATACTCCTTCGATAAATCATACAGGTACGATAACTCCACAGAAAATAGAATGGATGGAATAGAAATGAGGCTATATTACCAAAGGTGTTCTGAAGTTTTATACTGACAGATCACGTCTAAACTCAACAGCAAGGTTTGGTGTATATAGTCCAGAAGCAAGACAGACGGAGCTCTTACGAAATTATGCCATGGTTTTCAATGAAAAGTCATGGTAACTGAAGCATGTGCCAGAAGACCCATACAGAATGGACCTAAAGGTATGGAATACCTTATACCATTAGTCAGTCAAGCAGCTTTAATGGCACTTGGCACTTGCTTTTTGATACAAGGGTAATATGACAATGCAGGAATGATCTAAAGGAACTAGCAAAGGGGAACAAAGTTGTCCTGGGTTGTGTGCCGAGTTATGAAGACATTTGCCTTACTTATAGCCTTTTGAATGTGACTAGTTTGTGTGTACTCAATATTTTGACAGTTTTCATTTAAAAACTTTTTCAAAGTTTTCACTTTTACACCAAATCAGTGAGTGTTTCATCTCATAAATGAACTGAATTCATAGGTATCACATAATTACTAAGCATTTAATTTATTTTCTCCAAAGACAATTGCATGAAAATTATAACCTAGAAAATGTATACTGCATGAATTTTTTTAAGTGCATGACAAGATTTTAATGATATGAACAATGGAAGTTTTAAATCTAACAGCTTGAAATAGTTTAAAGATTTTCATACCTGTGATCACTTTTATTTCCACTTGGTGAAAAACTCTAATTTTAACCATAAGGCCTGTCTTGTCATAACAAGTAAAGATTGCTAGATAACTAAATAATCTTACCAACATCTGACAACTGACTATCACTTACTAATATAGCTCAGGGGTATAGTATCCTGCTTCTAACCTCAAGGAACTTGGATCAAATCCCACCCAAGGCAATATCTTTTTGCTTGAAAATTCAAAATGAACTAATTTCATTTTGAGAGTTTATATCTATATCAAATATTATTTTATTGAAACTGACTGTGCAAGTGTGTTATTTTAAGCGACATTCTCAATATTTACCTGGTTAATCATCCATGTTTTAATTGTTTATTGACACAGCTGCAGACAGTATTATTGGCTAGTCTTACCTACTAACTGTCAGTCAACAAAGTAAACAACTATTACTGTGCTACAGCCCAAAGTCTAGAACTTGATGTCTTACATTATGCTTATCTGTTGAATTTGTTGAATATTGAATTTATTACTACTACTGTTAAGCAATAAATGATATAATAATAAATTATATTAGTTTATAATTATATTAATAACGCCTGGCCTACTACATAACGGCCAACTTGTGTACACAGGCCAAACTCAAACAACCAACAATTGTACTGGCGCAATAATGCCAAAGTATCCGTGTGGCATTTGCAAAACTGGTGTTAAATACCAGGCAATTCAATGCAATGGACCCTGTGAACAATGGCATCACTCTAAATGCTTGAACTGGAGTGACAAATATTTTAAAAGCTTGACTAAACAAGAAATTCAGTTATGGAAATGTGCCAATTGTTTAATAACAAATAGCTCCAAAAGTCCCCAAAACCTCAGAAATTTAACACTTGACTTCCCCAATGTTGAAAATGAAACCCTAAACAGCTCCATTAAAACCTTGGAAAATGGCCTCATTGAAAACAACTTTCTACATAACTCAACCAGTGAAGAAGATAAACTCACTATGGCTGCAACAATAGGTTCTGCTCTGCTAGATGAAAACACACTGTTAAAGGAACAACTATCAAGTTTAGAATGCAAACTAGCAGACCTGCAATGCAAACTTATAAGTTATGAAGCAAAGCTGGAGGAAATATCTGAAGAGGAAGGAAAATATCTGTATAAAATTGAAACATTGACTCAAGAACTAGGTAACTCACAGGCTCAGGTTGAAAAAGAAAGAAACAATATAGTTAAAATCCAACAAATTTTTGAAGATCATGACATATCACAAGAACAGCTTATCGCAGCACATGTTAAAAAAATCAGTGACCTTGAAAAACAACTGTTACTTTCTGACAGAAATCTACCAAAACAAGTAGATAAAGCCCAACTGCAAAAAATTGACATTGAAACCCAGACAACAGGCTGTGAATCACTTCAAACTACACCCCAAAACCTTACTACTATCCTAATGGAAATAGCCCAATTGAAGGCCAGACAGAACAACTTTGATACAGTTATAAGAAACTTCAGTTCTTGGCCCCAGAGTCACTGTTCAAACATCCCACATCAGTCAGTCCTGTACGAGCAAGGTACTCAAACTGAAGCCAACCCTGAACAGGTGGCCGTCCCAAATTCTCCCTCTGGAGTTACTTATACTCCTGAGACCATTAAGAAAGGACCACCCATTAGAAACCTATCTTGCTCAAAACCTCATGGCTCAAATAAGGGCAGGAAGAGTGCAACAGAAACTAAAACCAACCAGTTCAGCGTGTCTCTTCAGGTTAAGAAAAATAAAATATATAATGAAAAAATAAAAAGTTACCCCAAACAAGTTGTAAAAAACACGCTCCAAAATGACAATTTAGTCAACGGCAAGCAATATGGAACCTTTAATATAAGTAGATGCCCTCCATTGAGTGCAAAAATACTAGAAGATAATGAGACCTATGAGGGTTTCCTGCAAAAGAGTACATACTGCACGTCTGAAGACACTGCCTGTATCAGTCCTCCTCTACGGACCCTGCCGACCCCAGGAACCAACCTTCCAATACAAAATTCCCCGGAAATTATACAGGATGGAAGAGCCCCTGACACAAAAACTCCCAGGGACCAAGCTCTGGCCCCAACTGCCCCTCCTGTTCATATGCAGGCAACTCGCAAACCAGATTTTTTAGAACTCCGTCAAAGAAAAGAAGAGAGAATGAGGCACCATCAGAAGACGAGAATATACATCAACTCCTCACTAAGGCCAATTCATCTATGACAGACTTTTCAATTCTCCACCAGAACGTTAGGGGTCTGGCAAACAAAATTGACCGTGTTAACCACCTGATTCAAACAACAAAGCCAGACATCATAATCCTAACAGAGCATGGTTTAAATAGAGATGAACTGAGCATGACAAATCTGATTCATTACACTCTCCTGACCCACTTTAGCAGAGTAGACCATAAAATGGGTGGTGTTGCAATATACGCTAAAGACTGCTTAGCTGAACATATTGCTCCCATTGATGTGCTAAATAAGTGCAAAGAACTAAACTTGGAAGCATCAATGATAAAACTAAACAAAGGAAACAGCAAACTGTTCTTGCTTGGACTATACAGACAACCAAAGGCTAATTTAGATGAAGCCTTGGAAAGGCTTTCTACAATAATAGAAGAAACAGCAGCCTACAAGTATCCATTGATCATCATGGGTGACATTAATGTTGATATTCTAAAGACTGACACCAACACAGCTAAATTAAATGAAGCACTGGCCAATTTTGACATTGAGAGACTATCTATACCTCCTACCAGAGTAACAAACACCACTTCAACTTCAATTGACTGTGTCTGTGCAAATCACTACACAAAAGATTTGGATGTTCAGGTAATACATACTGGCATATCTGACCATAAGGCCCAAATATGCAACCTCAAAATTTCACTGCCAAACTCAACTCAACCAGGTCAGATCATCCGACACTTCCGTGAGGAGAATATTTATCACCTGAAGTACCTCCTAGCAGAAAATAGCTGGCTCAAAGTTCACAATGCCATAAATGTTGACCAAGCCTATGAAAATTTCTCCAAATCACTGACTGCAACTATAGAGATGGCTTGCCCAAAAAAGAAACGAAGACCAAGAAAGAAGAAAAACTTAGATATGTATGACAATAAAGACGCACTTTTACTGAAGCAAGCCTACCTGCAAGCTCTCTCTAAATTTGAACTGACAGGAGATATTGAAGACAAAGCAATCTGCACTGATGCAAAGAAAAGGTACGATCTAAAACTAAAATCCCTGCGCAAACAAGCAACTGTAGAATACATAGAAAAATCTGTTAACAAACCAAAAGCTATGTGGGATACAATAAATAAGGAACGAAAGAAGCAAGGACAAAGGGAGCCACAGATACAGCTGAAAGTGGACGGAAAGTTACTGGACGAGCCACTTGAAGTGGCAGAACAACTAAACAACTATTTCATAAAAGCTGCTGATGAAGCACTAAAAAAGAGTGACGTGACAAGAACTGCCAGAGCTAACCCTATCACATTCACATGTGACAAATATCTTTCAGAGCTGTCATTCACCAATCCTGAAGAAGTATCAAAAGTAATTCAAACATTTAAACCGAAGTGGTCTGCGGGACTGGATGAGGTTCCCTCACAACTTGTAAAAATCTGCTTCAAAGAACTAATAACTCCATTAACCAGCATAATTAATAGATCATTTCAAGAAGGACAATTCCCAAGTGCTCTTAAATGTGCAAAAGTCTATCCTAAATACAAAAAAGGCTCTGCAACAGATCTAACTAACTATCGACCCATATCTCTAGTTTCCACTTTCTCTAAAGTAATTGAGAAGGTGGTCCTAGCACGATTAATGGATCATCTCGAAGCTAACAGCCTGTTAACTGAGAAGCAGCATGGGTTTGTAAAGGGGAAATCGACCACAACAGCAATAATCAGCCTCATGAAGAGTGTAATTGATCAGCTTGAAGACAAGAAACCGGTTACAGGAATACTTCTTGACTTCAGTAAGGCTTTCGATTCCCTAGGGCATGATCTTATCCTCTTAAAACTTGAAGCTCTAGGCATACATGGGACAGCAAAATCTTGGTTCCAATCATACTTGAGTGGACGCTCTCAAGTAGTTGAAATAAAGTCTACATCCAACAACATGGTACAATTTGTAAAATCCAGTCCCAAAGAAATAACAAGAGGAGTACCTCAGGGCTCTGTTTTGGGACCAGTCCTTTTTATTTTATTCATCAATGACATGCCACAACATCTTGGTAATCTGAGCACCTGTTTAATGTATGCTGATGATATTACTCTTGTAGTTAGCGGTGAATCAGCTGCTAGTTTAAAAGAAAACTCTTCCCAAAGTTTGAATAAGGCCTATCAATATTGCAGGGAAAACGACTTGGTTGCAAACACTACAAAAACCAAGCAGATAATTTTTGGAAGGAGAAGTGTCACACTAGGTATAGACAATGTAGTACAAGAAGAGAAAGTAAAACTGCTAGGAATGACAATTGATGCAAAGCTCACTTGGACCCCCCACATCGACAACTTGTGCAAAATAGTTTCCTCTGGCCTATACGCTGTGCAAAGACTTAAACAAATAGCTGATATCAAAACTGCCAAAACAGCATATTTTGGACTAATTGAGTCACATATTAGATATGGTCTAATTATTTGGGGTGGAACCTCAATCTGTACCATGGAACGAGTGTTGATCCTGCAGAAACAAGCTGTGAGGATACTTGCAGATCTGCAGCCACTACAGTCTTGCCGTACATCTTTTAAAGAGCTGGGAATAATGACAGTGGTCAACCTCTACATACGAGAAGTGATCATGTATGCCGAAAATCAAGATCCACCTCGTAACAGCAACGTCCACAGCTACCCCACCAGGAATGCTTCATACTTTGCAACACCACAACATCGGCTCACTCTATCCGAGAGACAACCACTCTACATTGGCTGCAGACTCCACAACCATCTTCCAGATCAACTGAGAAGAATAAGAGGACAGAACCTGAAGAGAGAGCTCAGCAAATGGTTGGCGGAACGGCCTTTCTACAGCATAGCCGAGTTTTTCAATGACAATTGAACAATTGTATTTTGTGAAATATTTTTCATTGACTTAAGTATATTTTAACCTCTGACAAGCAATTGTTAACAAACTTCTTGTTATTCTGTACTTTTTGGAAAACAGTATTGACGCCTTTGTATTTCTCTACGATATAACAAATAAAGAGATTGATTGATTGATTGATTGATTGATTGATTTCTGGGAATGAAAAAGCAGACACTCTGGCCACGATAAACTCTTGAAAGACTTTTGGTAGGACCAGATGGCCTGTAGAGTAGCTTTCTCATACAGAAAGCTTTTGTAAAAGCTTGGGAAAAGAGGATCAGATCCGAGATATGAAGGACTCAAGCAATCAAAAACGTTTCTCTTCATATGCTAAAAGTTGGATTACACTGAACAAGGAGGATATACAACTACTACTTGGGATGCTAACAGGACACGGCTCCCTTTGAAAACATCTGATGAAGGTGAGTTTAATCTAGATTGATGAACTAAGACTCTACATAGAGGCAGAAAAATGAGCGGAGCACATATGACTAAAATATCCTGCTATTTGTAAAACTCCTACTGGTTTATATCATGAATGCAAAGGAAATTACAGAAACTCAGGGTCCTAATGTCTTTTTAGGACTAAGTGCAGGGTTCTAGACTCTTTTTTCATAAAAAATAAATAAAAAAGGTATGGTAAGATTCAGCTGGTTTCATATTTCCTGTGATCAAAAAACAAATTATGAAACAAATATCAAAGTCAGTGGAATCAGTAATTAATTTAAACATTTTAAAATCTGCACAGCAAACTGAAAACACAATGTAGAGCAACCTAAATGGCATCAGTTGACATTCAGTGAACAAGGAACCCTAGTAAGCAGTACTACGGTGGCAATACAATGAAACAGTACTTACTTCTGAATATGCCTCGTATAGTGATTAAAACTAATATCTAGAAATTCCAAGGTTAATCCTGAGCAGAATAATAAATGATATAATTTGAAAGATCAGGTAACTAGTCAATTTTAGCCAATAACAAGACCAGAATAAGCCTAAGTCAAGTCAGTTTATATATTAACTAACTAATACCTAACTAATTGATTTAAATTCCAGTGTATGAAAGAAAAAAAAGAATCTGACCTTAGAATTAATCAAATTTAATTATAGAACTTCTCTTACAACACCTTTACTTCACAATATATAGTAAACACAAACTATAGTTAATTTTGAACTACGAATCTAGAATAATATCATCTACACCTTTTTCCAGGAGCACATACATTTTCTATTTAACAATTATAATATATTGTAAGCTTTTACTCAGTGCTGATTTAGCACACATTGTTATGATCAAATTCATAGAACAGTACTTACCCTATTTTGAATCAAATTCTTTTTTAAAAGGATTTTGTTGTCCTCTCTTTGTATCTCTGCTTCAATTTTGAGATCTCTCTCTTTTTTCTTAAGATCGGCATTTTCTTCATGTAGACTTTTCCAAGATTCCATTAACACGTTGATCTGGAATAGATATTTTTTATATGATTTCTCACAATTTTTAGGAATCAGAATGGAATGTACAACAGATAGAAAGATAAACAATACACGATAAAAAATTACATTTTATATAAGACTGATATAAGACTTGATTTATAATTAATTACTAATTAAAGAGTAAACAAGAAAATTATTGATTAAGAAAAACAAGAAGCAATGTAATTCAGTTCATTTTATTTGTCCTAAAAATTGGCTAACCGTTCACAAGATTTAGAAGGATTTCCATTGCAGTTCATAAACCTGGTACATTAAAACTTATGCCACTGAAGCACCTGGTACCATAAAAGCCACAAGAATGTTCAGTACAATAAACTAACTATAAAAATCTTCAAAGCTCTTCAGAGAGCTTCTGCCCTTTGTCAAATCCATGAATTTAGGACTTCTCAGGCTCTGAGAGCTTTCACCCTCCCAACCTCTAACAGGCTCGATCCCTGGCACATCTTAGTCTCTGGGAGGTCTCCCATCTACAACCTTTTAGCCTCTGGCAAGTCCCAGCCTTTTCGTGGTTCCTGGCCTCTGGTAGGCTACGGCTCTGTCAGGCTCTGTCTCCTAGCAGGATTTCCTAGCCTTTTACCTTGTATGGTGGAAAGCAGGATTGAAGGTATAAATGACGTTTCCGGCAGAATTCCCTGAATCAGTGGCGTCACAATATTCAGCACCTACTGGGGCCGAGTGCAAACTGAGTTGGGCCCATACTGTCAAAAGTTGTATTTCCTTGCTGCTGATCTCACTGCCTTATTTCATTGAATGTATAGGATGATTGTCCAAATGATGTTTCCATTTGTTTTCCTATTGATGTTACAAGTTCGGCCCCTGTAGTAGCCGGCCGCATATACGAGTAATGGCCTTATCATTATTCTTATTAGTTATAAATATTATTTACACTACCACCACCCATCCAGTCTTTTACTGTAGAGAGACTTGATAAGCTTCAAAGCACTTCCCCATGCACAGGCCTTGTTTTTCAGGGCATGTTTCACAATGAAAATCAGTTTTGACATTTGGTTTTCCATTTGTTTGTACACTTCTTTCTCTTGGAACAGTTGACATTTGCCTTCTGGTCTCTGGTCTTGAATTTTTCCTAACTTGTGAGCTTCTTTCCTCAATCTTTACTGACCTGGAGATTTAGGAATATTCAACGACATTTAGGAGAGGAGGTAAAAGTCCTTTGATCACTTCTAATCGAAAATTATATAGTGTCATTGTTTAATTTTGCATGTTATGCAGTTGATGTGCATTTGTGAAAATCGTACGTATTGTGTAGACAAAGATTTTTTGTACCATCTAAAGGTTTTACAGTACTTTCAAATGGGTTGTAAGCCATCATCTGATCATCACGAAAAACACCACTCATATGAGTGTTATACTTCACTATTAGAAGAGGTTTAGGCTTAGTATGATCTCTTTAGTTCACAAAACCCGTCATGTTATTTTGTGTACAGTCGAGATGTATAAGATAGTTCTCTTGTCTTTTCATTTCCCAACCATCACAATTTACGTAGCGTGTGATTGTCTCACCTTCCTTCAGAGGTGTAAACCTTGTAGTTACTCCTTGAGGTGTAAA
The DNA here is from genome assembly GCF_021130785.1 of Homalodisca vitripennis. NCBI lineage: Eukaryota > Metazoa > Arthropoda > Insecta > Hemiptera > Cicadellidae > Homalodisca > Homalodisca vitripennis. The sequence continues at coordinate 157,019,620 of NC_060207.1, read as the reverse complement.
CTTTCAACCAACATGTAATTTCCCTGTGATAGTTTTTTTTTTTTTTCAATTAATAATTTAGAAGCAAGAGCATAGTTGTTATAATAATTTTCAATATACACCGAATGGCCTAGCCCAAAATAATCCTTCAAAAGGTGTAAAATAACCTTCTCTGTACGCCCTGCACCACCTACAGTAGTCTCTGAATTGCCTGTGTACCTGAGGAATCTTAGAATAGATTCCTGATGCTCTGTCAATGTGTATAATTTGAGAACAAACTTGTACCTTTTACCATTTATGTATTGACGGAGGTGCAATCTTCCTCTCCATAGTACTATAGCCACATCAAGAGATTGATTTTTTGAGGGTAGTAAACACTCCATTTTGACATTGAAGTAACTTACAAATAATTGAATCTTATCTATGGCAGTACTGGGGTCAAGAACATTGTCGTTTGTTTAGCAAAACGCATAAAGGATAAGAACCTGTCCCTCAACTTAAAATTGCTAAAACACTTGAAATTGAACAAATAATGTATTTTCCAATAGTCTTGTATTTGATTCATTTGTACTTGATTCATTTTTATTGTGCCTATGTGCATTAAAATGCATAAAAATGTCTTTGGCTCAGGAATAGTGATGTCTTTCCATACATTGATTCTTGATTTCAGTGTCAATATTGGTTTACTGTAAACATCAGTGAATGCATAAGAAAATAGGAATACATAGGAAAATATCATCAAGTAGGAGTGTGAAAAATCTATTGGGAACTAACCCCAGGGACTGGCACTAACAAAGATTCAGTTCTTAAAAATTCATAGGTTTCATAACTGCTGCTTAAATACTCTAAGTTGGAATTTCAATAACATTAGACTCCTCATCACTTTCAGAATGACCAGATGAAGAATCCGAGGAACAATCACGACTCTTTGTATGAGGTACACAGAAACATTATTCTCATAGTTTTGTTTATTGTTGGTGTGGACGGTACTTTGACCAGACGGAGGTACTTTGCACTGCAGGATCCATTTTTATTTTAAACAAACACACACACCAATAATGTACAGAAAAAATTACACAATAAAAACAATACATTAAACACAAAACATTCAAAGATTACACCAGGCTCCTATTGAAACTGAACCGTACCGCATAAACGCATATATTTTTTAGAAGTTTAGAGTTCCTCTAAAAGACAAGGTATTTTTAAAACTTTCATATTATGGAAGTTAAGATTTAAATGTTTGTTCATACAGAGTTTAACTGGTTCTGATCTTTACATATAACCTGTAAGCTAATACAGTTCAATGACAAAAATAATAAATCGGAACTTTGAAAATTTTGAATTATTATAAAATTAAACAATAATAAATCATTAAAGTTTACCAGGTTTATTATTAAACTTAAATTTTAGACATTAAAAACCATATAAGAAGTGCTTTACTACCACTGAATCTGTTTTACTACAGTAAATTGTGACACCCCAATGTGACCAGTTTCTTACTTTTAATTTAAAATAAAAAAATAACTTATCTACAACCTAATGACACTCAATAGAAATTTCTGTGATAAAATTAGAATTTAAATTAGGAATTTTATAAACATTTAGTAATATTTGAAAAGTAATCAATTGACTCTAGCGACTCGTAACTCCAAATATCTAATTAACTGATTACTTTCAAACCAGTCCAAAAACCATGAGACTTGTAAAGTTCTATATCTTCAAGTAATATTTTTGAACTCAATTGATCATCAACCTTTTGTTAATTTTCATTACCAACATGGAACTTATAATATTCTACATTAAAAAAATTATCTTCATAATTTAAATTAAACTACTACAAATTGGCAAACACAATGTAAGGCTTTCACTACAATCTACACGGAAGACACTTTCCAGAAAATAAAATGAACTGTTTTCAAGTTGACCCAAACAACTTGGGGCTTGATAAAGCAATATCACAGTTTCTTTGAAAAAAACATTGAACTGCTACAGATCCCCACTATCCTCACCTCGTTGTTAACAGCAACATTCTCTCGTATGACTCTCTGTGTTGTGGTGGCAATGCGGATGTCAGTTGTGGTTTGAAAATCCAGCGATAATTGTAGTAATTTATTTTCCATGTCCTTCTTTAGCCTGAAAATCACTCAACATGATAGTTTATATCTAAAAATAGTGTTATAATATAAAAAAGTGGTATACATTTGATGGTACATTTTATCATAAAAATGAGAAATAAATTACTCACTCATCTTTTCCAACTATAAATTTTCGCTCCACTTCATATAGTGCAATTTTATGCCTCTTTTCTTGTTCCTCCATTTCTTCTTCCTGCCTTGTAAATTTGTTCATCAGCTCTTCTCTCTCCCTGCGGAACTCCTCCAATGAGTTAAGTTTGCCATCTGACCAAAAATATGTTGGGGTTATAAACACTTAAAGAAAGAGTGTTTAACGTCTACATTTTGTTTATCTGCTATTAAGAAGTAGTTATTAACAAACTGATTTAAATAACTATAAGCTAATTTGAATAAAAATTTCTTAATTTTAAAACTGAGGTTTGAATTAGCTTCACAGATATTTTTAAACTAAATTAATACTACATTTTTCTTAAACAATAATTTTTAAAAATCTGTAGCTTTACAGGAACAATTTAGTATTCACAAAAAATGCTTTTATGTATGTATATAACAAATACTATACAATGTACTAATTCATATATGTTTTGTATTTAGTAAAATATCTTCTAAAATGATTCAGTAGAAATATTTTAAGTTTAGAATACATTATCAAATGCAATATTTTCACAGTGAACATTTTAAATAAAATTATAATGAATAAAGAATATATTGTTCATTATTTTAGCAGTGTACAATCATCAAAGTTGACAATAGCAACATAACTGTAATAGTTTTTTCAGCTCAGTCAGAGGAAGTTAGATTATGTGATAAGTGAAATATTATTAATTTATTCATATGGGATCTGCAATCTCAATATCTGATATGGAGTTATACTCAATATCTCAAAAAGGGGTAGGCCTACATCATAGTTTTGTTAGACTTTTTCAAAGTTTGGTCTGTAATATTCTCCTAAGAATCAGCAGCCCAATAAACCACAACCTGGATGTTAGTTTGTTCTATTTTTTAAACCAAAGAGACTGTGTCATCTTCAATCAGGGTTCACAAAAACTGCTTGCGGTTTTTCAGATTAAGTGATTGCAACACACCATGGTCCTTTGGCTGTAATAAGGCTGTAACATTTGGAAGTAAAAATTATGCTTTAATTTCACTACTAGAAAGTTCTGTGGTATTTGGGTGTGATGGTTCATAGACAATCAAGAGAATCGCATGTGAGGGTAAATCATTGTCATTAGTGAATTTTTGGACACAGGGTACAAACTTGTCATGAACCCATTGTGTAAATAACTGTCCGACCATCCACGCTTTTTTCTGGTTCCTTTAATAAACTGGAAATGACTTCATATTGATGTTTTTAAAAGCTCTAGGCAAATTTGCCCATCAACATTAGTGGGAGGTTGCGGTTATCAGAAGCATTAGAACATGCCATTAATTTTACTCCATCTTTGCTCATTTTTAAGCCAGGAGCACGGGTTTCCTCTTTAGAGCTCAACTCTTTGTAGGCAGTGCTCCTAAGTTGAGGCCGGTTTCATCAGCATTGTAAATTTGCTGTGGAGAATAATTTCCTTCCGATATCAAAGTTTCAAATGTACTCACTTGTATTCAAATGTATTCCTTTGCTGCATCATGGTCAGAAGAAAGTTGTTCTCCTGTAATTGTCGACTGTTGTATTCCATGGCGCTTCTTCCATCAATCTAGCCATCAAGTACTACCATGGAAAAATTCACTGCCATTCAATAATTCATTCAATTAAATCGCCTTTCTTGAACAGTAGACCCACTTAAAGGAGTTCCTCTCTCTCTCTCATGAGTCTAAGTGGTACAGAAGACTTTATAGTCCTAATTTCGCCTCTAATAAAGACATTTTTCATTCCTGGGAAAACCAAACAAAAAGCATTTCATCCACTTCATCATACTGGGATTGCTTCGCTGTTTGTCTATTTTCAAGAGTCTAGCCAGAAGATGTAGCACAATATTGTTCAAGCTTTGCACGGTTTTTCCCCAGTCACAAATTGTAGATTTGGTAACATTAAACTCTGCAGGGAATTGAATCACACTTTCACTCTCATCTAAATGCTTTAGGATGTCTAGCTTGTCTTTAAGAGTAAGAGTGGTACGCTTTTGTTTACTCACCATAAAAACCAGCTCTCACACTTTTATTATGCAAATAATCACAACAGTGGAATCGATGTTTGCACTGAGACAACAGATGGCACACTGCTGACCACTGCAGACTATAGCACAATGTGCAGCTGCTCTATAAGTCTGTGTGTGTATGTGTATTGTTGGTATGCCAGGGGAGGGGTAGTACAGTCTGGTCTGTAGCGTGTGGACATGTGCAATGTATGCTCACGTTGCATAACAATAGAACTCTCACACTACAAAAGTGAACTGCGATGTACTGTAACTTACTACCTGTGCTTAGGATTAGTGGGACTCCACTGTGTTTGGTTTCCAATCATATATTAGTTTGGTTTAAACTAACTTATTGGTACTTATTGGTTTTAAACAAATAAGTAACAGCAATGGCCAAATACAAAATAATTGAATAGTCAAAAGTAAGGGCTCTGTGGTGTAGTGGTAGCACACTCACCCAGCAAGAGAGAGATCTGGGTTCGAGTTCCGGCAGAGCAAGCTCTTATTGTGATTCAATGTTTATTGAAATTAAATTAGCCCATTGCCATTCATACAAATTTAATGAATTAAAATAAAAGTCATTTGACAGGTATTTGGTCTTCCAATAATATGTTAGTTTAGTTATTGAAACAAATATGTAATAGAAATGGCCAAATGCAAAATAGTTGAATCGTAAAAAGTAAGGACTCTGTGGTGTAGTGGTAGCGCATTCACCCGGCACAGCAAGTACTTTTTGTGATATAATGTGTATTAAAATTATATATAAATAACATTTTGAACATTCTAAAGTTATGTAGAAATTTTTCTTAATCATGAGGATAATTGGAATATGCTGATTTTGTATTCAGTAGCACCAAGTTGTTTGTGCCAATTGTACAGGTTCTATTAAAGATTCTCATGAATTATGAATCAGTCAGTAGTTTACACACTTCTAAATCTTGAACTATAATTTGCTACTGCAGTGAAATGTAATTTACACTTTGTAAAAAATCAATTAAAATCTTTGTTCAAATGTTGAAGATGAGCTTGTATTGGCTACTACTAATTTAATCACTTCATTTAGAAACACAAACCAATACTTAAAACTTTTATTTTTTAAGGCCTTTTGATAGCAAGGCTATTTTCGTCAGATACACCACAACAGTAAATACAAAAAGTAAATTTGTTTTTAATAATAGTCAGACATAATGTGATTTTAATATTAATTTGTCATGTGTGGAGTAATGTTTTTGTGATGTGTCTGACAAAGATAGCCTTGTTATCAAAAGGCCTCACAAAAATAAAAGTTTTAAGTATTTGCTTGTATTTCTAAATGTAGTGATTAAGTTAAAGTCTTTATATCACACATTGGCTGTATCACTCGTTGATGTTCAAATAGGATGTTGAAATTTAAAAAAATCTTTATATTGTTTATTTATCCTTGGCTATGTCAACAAATGAGTTGTTGACATATAAACATTATGGATAGGTGCAACATGTGTTGGTGAATAGGCTGCTTGATTTATCAGAACAATTAAAGTATTACTAAATATATTACTTAGCAGTTTTATTTCAGAGTTGAGCTGTTCATGCATGCTCTTAAAATCATGTTCCATGGATTTGATTTTCTCCTGGAATGCTGTCTTCTCTGCCTCTCTTGTCTGAAACAATTAATATGTAAATTGAATACAGAAGATTGCCTACAACAATATTAATGTTCCGGCTATTGATACCAGTATACGGGTGCATGTGTTAAACATAAATACAAAGTATAAAACTATGCAACTAAAATAACACATTCATCAATCCACGATTTTACAAATAACATATCTAAATGAGATGCATAATATTATGACAGGATATTTACATATCATGTCTTTAGTTGTTTTTAATTTTTAAATAGTCTACTATCCTCCAGAATGTGCTGTTGCATTGAGCTAATATTTATGGGAACTCCAACCTATAATTAAGAAAAGGAAAAGGAATGTGTGAAAGAAATACAAAAAAGAATATTGTCAAATTTTATATTTCGTAAAAAATCTTACCAGTTAAATTTGCTTTTTTATTTTTATTTTATTTTATTGTATCAATAAGTTCATCCATTACTAAACAAAATTTTAAATGGTTGCCTAGAAAACCGATCCAATAGCACAACACTGAATCACATACAAGTATCGGCAGCACCCCTGGTCTTGGCTTTAAATTTGTTCCCATGGTCTTTACAGTGTGTTCAAACATTCAAACCAGAGTTGTTAAAGTTCATGTATTGCCTCTTAAACAACAGTTTTCGTTTACATTACAAGCCATGTATCCAAAAGTGTAGCACAAATCACTGAATAATATGATAATTGATTTTTATGTTTTGCTCGAAGATAAACAGTTTTTTAAGCTTTTAAAACAGTTTAAACTGTGACTTGCTAGTATTAACTTAGTTGTCATTCATGTTGAATCAGGTGATTAAGAAATGTTATTTCGGTTGCAATAGAATTGTCAACTAAGGCCCAGAGAGTTATTTTATTTTATTTATTTCAACAGCTATCCATTACAATTAATGCATATCTTAATATAGGATCCTAATTGATACTAGAGTAATAAATTTTGCTATTGATTAGCTATCTAAAGTTGATTACTTTCACAATCACAATATATAACATAATTCTTAAAGCTCAAAAGGATCAGCATGTGGACTGTCAGTTGTTTTCTCCTAAGTTTAATTATTTAATTGTGACTGTACCAGGACACCCCCTGATGGTTTCCCCTTGAGGTTCCCCCTGATTTTAGTTTTACTTGAGTTATTTATGTCATTATCACAATAACTATTCACTTCATTCTTTATAAAAGTTTGATTTTAGTGATAACTTTCTAACGTTTAACTAATTATATTTGAAGATAAATCATTTTTACATTTCATAATTAAATATAAATAGGACATATTTTAGTAATTAATTGACGTAACAGGACACTATGTTTGAGAATACTGACATATTGCAGAACTATAACACTACAACTATCAGCTGGTGAATATAGCAAGCAACACATATTGCTGAGTTGGTTCATAACATTCCAGATAGGGAGAAGCATTAAACAACCGGGTAGTTAGATTCAACAGGAAAAATGTTATAAGAAGTAAAAATATGACACAATAAGTCCAAATCTAGGTTTTTTCGAGCTTTAACAGACCGGCATGGTCAGATGTATGGACCATATCAATTATAGAAAAACGGCAAATGAAATTTTTAATTTTGACTTATAAACAAAATTTGTATGATTTGTATTATGTACCATTGTTCTCTAGGTCATTATGAACAAATGGTATAAATTATAGGTAGAAGAATAGTAAAATATTTGTTTTTAATTTTATAAAAATGATATGTAAATTACACAAAAGCAGCATTAGGGTAAAGCAGCATTAGGGTAAAACAGCCTGTCAAGTCAAGTGTTAAAAAGTTGATCGCAAAGGTTAATAGGATCAAATTTTACCTACCAACAGAAATTACATTTAGATATTTTTATGAAATGAAATGAAGAGGTATTGTATATTACAGTACATACTAGCCAATGTTGAAAGAGGAATAAATGAGTTTTCCAATGGGGAAAAAAGTGGTGGCCCTGTGGTAATGTTTTGCAGCTGTTCCTAAGCTTACTAAGAGCAGCACTGCCTCTGTATGGTTTACCTGTTGGAGAGCCACCAGCCGTTCCTGCAACTCTGCAATTTCATCAGCCTTTGATTGAAGCGTTCTTCTGAGGTAAGCAATAATATCAGCCCTGTCCTCATCCAACTTCTGAAGGCTCTTCTTGACGTCTTCATTTTCTGATTCTAGTTCTGAACACCGGGATCGTAATCTGTATTTAAAGAAGAATTTAAATTGGATATGAAGCAAGAGATTACTAAAGAAAAAAACATGTATTTGAATTTTATTATAATAACGGTTTTTTGTGTATCATGTGAATGAACCAAAATCTAACATAAAATGTTTTAGAATTAACTTTACAGCTCACCCTTAGTTATTTTCATTTTATTTGTTTATTAGTTAATTATAGTTCACTTATGTTGCATATAAATATATCATAATTAGCTTATCAACTTGTGTAAACACATGTAGACATTATTTTATTATTACAGAAGAAAAGAAGTACAGTCTTAAATATTACGAGTACATCTATAATATTCATGACAGCAGAGTTAGTAATTGTTACTTTTTACAGCATGGGAAGCGACAGAGCTCTCACTCCCACACAAGAATAGGCCTTCCATGAACTAAAGGATGTAACCCCCGAGTTTATAGTAGGGTTGCCTTGGGGTGTTAAGTTAAGGGCTGGACCCTACGCCTTGTGGGAAAAGTAATACTTTCACCTAAGGACAAGGGCCCAGAGCCATTCTCCTCAAATTAGTCCAGTTTGAAACTCGCTAGGGTAGAGAGCAACAGCTTTCTACATTTCATATAGTTAAGGACAGAGGGCAGCAGCTCTCTGAATATCATTTTGCAATATAGTCCACTTTATTATTAGTTATGTTTCATGGTAGTTAGTGTCATTTTCACATACATCCAGTTTCAAAGATACTAAAGTGTTTTTATTTATAGACAATTAATATTTCAATACTGAAAGCGTACCACACGCGCCGCAACATAGTCTTTCGGGGATTCGATAGAACATTATAGGTAGACTATCATAGACTACAAGTGTCATCTGTGCGTGCATAATCGGACTTAGTGGAACATATGTCAACAAACAGTGTTGTGTCCAGTGATCAAGTACTTTTGCGATTCTTGGTATAACACCTATGTAAGTCCATTCCAATTTCTATTCCTTATAGTTTAAGGAAGCAATCATGTCAGACAATTTGAAGAAATTTATGGCCAAAAAGTAGGAATTAAATCTAAACTTACTAGATTTAAGATTTATCTAGATAAAATAGAACTAAATGGGGACGTATCACAATTAAAAGACAGATTTAGTGTCTTTCGGGATTGTTTGTCTGAGTACAAATCTGTTCAGTCTGAAACAGAATCAGCGGACTCTGATAGCAATCATGATATTGAGAGAGTCCTTGAAGGTCTATACTTTGAATTGTTAGTTAGGTCATAGGCTCTTCTTCCAAAACAAAATTCCGATATGGCTATATACTTGTCTCAAAATTCTAATGTAGATACACAACACTCATTACCCATACAAGTTAAACTGCCGACAATAAACCTGGCCACCTTCAGTGAAACTTATGAATAATGGCTACAGTTTTATGAACTTTTAAACTCCATAACAGATGACAACACTTCACTTTCACCAATACAGAAATTTCACTATTTAAAATCGTAATTGCAAGGTCCAGCGCTCAACGTAATATAATCATTGGAAGTATCAGCATCAAATTACACAACAGCCTGGACTCGAAAAATAGATTTGACAACAATCGTGTCATTGTAAATAATTACATCTTATCCTTGTTTGATGCCATACAACTTGAGAAAGATACCGGGGCAGCATTGAGAAGTCTGTTGGATTTACTTAACAAACATTTGAGAGCACTCAAATGTCTTGTTCAACCAACTAACCAGTGGGACACACTTCTTATACACATGATCATTAAAAAATTAGATATGACTACATTCAAACTTTGGGAAAATCAACTACTCACTACACAATTACTCAGCTTTGATCAGTTGACAACATTCCTAGAAAATTTAATTTGAATCATAAACAATTGTTTATGAGCAATACAACATGCTGTCCCTTATGTAAAAAGAGCCATAAAATATATCAGTATGACAGGTTTAAAAAAATGCCACTCTTATTCAGGCTGCAATCATTGAAAGATTTAGCAATAGGCCTTCCATGAACCAAAGGATATCACCCAAGTTTATCGTAGTCACCTTGGGGTGTTAACACGTTCACAACTGCTTATTTCCTGACTATTTTATTTACCATTTAATTTTTCAATAATAATGGCAAAACACTGTATCTTTATTTAATGGTCTAAGTATAACGATAAATATTTATAGGCTTCACTATTCTGCACAAAAAGATTATTCCCATGTTTCTCCATAAACATGAAATTGTACCTAAAACATTAATTTACCCTAAAAATTAAGCAATAGTGAGCCCAACGAGGCACATGATAGTCTAAGGTATTTATTTAAGCACAGGGACATATTGAACAAACCACTAAGACAGCAACCAATAAGGAATGTATGTTAGTCATTTTCATATAAATTCAATTTCAAAGTTACCAAAGTGTTTCATTTAAAGACTAATTAATTCCGATACTCAAGGTGTACCATGCGCCACAACAATTAAACTGATATATGATTGGACTAAGTGAAATTTTTGGAAAGAATGAAAACATCCCGTTTAATAAAAATAAATTCAAGAAATTTCCTTGGACATTTTCAAATATTCCTACATGTATTTACGTATATTACTTCAAACCGTTTAAGAAAAAAACTGTTACACTACTTATTTGTCTCTTCTACAAAACATTTTGTTTTAGAAAAAACCATCCATTTTAAACAAATACACAAAGATATTTTTCTTAAAGCAATCTTTTACCTGGCAAGTTTCTGATTTAAATCAGTAATTTGGATTTCATAAAATTCCTTGTCAACTTCTGGTAAAACTTCTTTGTCTTCTTTGGCCTGCTTCTTTTTACCTCCTCCTTTTCCTTTCTTTCCCATGAATTTGTTTTATGTCAAAAATTATTATAGATTAATATGATAGTCCTATAAAATAAAGAATAAACAAATAATTATCATCGTTGAACCATATTACAATATTTAGTGCAGCACAGGTTTTTACAATTCTTAGATGAATACAACAATAATCATATTATGTATTGTAGCCATATAGTGTTTCCTTACTTACACAATTCATGAAGTGATATTTCATCACTCATATATCTGTGACACTTATGCTTCGTTTGAATCAAATTCAAAGTCCACCAGATACATATTTTGATGATTACATAGGAAAACTTCATTGCCAAAATCTGTTTTATGTAATGTAATAATAAAGCACAAGGTAGGGAATCAATTTGGAAGGATTCATGCAAGTTAAACCTCAAGTGACAGGGAAAGGTTGTAAGGAATATCCTGGTACAGAGACAATTTTTGTTGGGGGTAAAAGATTGAACTTAAACATTAAAATGTATAGAATTTTGATTAATGTCATTATGAAATATTTTGCTCTCAAAGTAAATCACATTAAAATGGCAACCAGTGGTATATGAATAAATTTATGAAACAAGATTAAACACCACTCAATGGTGGATTGAAAGTATGCTATAGAGCAGTCAGAACATAATTTAACTTTTAATGCTAAAGGAAAATAACATTATAGGTGAGTAATGGGGAAATCAACATTACCATTCGGTGAAATACATTTTCCGAGGAAAAATTTCTGTGTGGTTAAGATTACCTTAAATCTAAAATTTACTCTGTATAATATCTGGACATTTATTAAAATCAAGTATTTTTATAAGTATAATAAAAACGTTTATTTATTTCCCTTCCATGATAACCATGATAACAAGAATATATATGTACTATATATATATATATATATATATATATATATATACAGACAGTATATAGATTTCTTTGAGCATGTTGATATGGCCAATTTGGTAAGGGCACCACAAAGCACATTCAAGTATATAAATAAACCGAGGATCAGAAGAGAAAAATCAGTGACAGAGGAGATCTTCTGGTTGAACGGTAGTTGAACCCCAAGAGTTGACTTGCTCTGGAATAAACATGGGCTAAGTGTTTATGTGGGCTGAATTTAGGAGTCATGTTGACTCCCAGATCCTTCATCTTAAATGCTCTCTTCTTAAATATGCCATCTATATGGTAGTTGAAGAGTAGAGTAATATTGCTACTCCTGAAGAAAAAAACTTGACATTTAGAGATGTTGAGGTTCATAGCATTAGAACTGCATCAGTACGCCATATTAGCAGTAAACTCTGAAGGACTCAACATTGTGGACCGTAGAGATCATCATTGGCAAACATGAGGTAGTTGTTAGAAATGGCGTACTGATATTCATTAATAAATAGATTGCAGAGCAGGGGATCCAAATGTGATCTCTGGGGAACCCCTGACAAGAATGGGAAAGGCTTTGAGAAGCTCCAATCACATTTCACAATCTAGTTTCTGTTACGAAGATAATTACCAGCCAGGAAAGCATAGAACCCTGAACGCCATAACCAGCTAATTTTGCAATTAATAAATTATTATAAACCCTGTCAAATTTGTTGTGTATTTTAATAAAGTTGGTACAACCATCTGTTGAATACAAAAATAATTCAACAGAACAACAGAATTAATTAAATTCAATTTTATTTTTTATTAATTCAATTAATATTGTCATCTACAATTTTAAGCAATTTTTTTCTTATGTACTAAAATCTATACATTTCTTATTTATTACAATGACTCTCTACAGAATGATACGCTATTGTATAGAGAAATTTCCTTCAATTATATTTTATTCAACATAACCTTTTTATTTTAAATGCATTTTTGTTTTACACCATAACATTTTATATATGGAGTAATTTACAAAAACATATATACTACGTCACACAGGGAAATGTTTCAAAACTTTTTACATTTACAATAGTAGTGCTAAAATCTAATTCTATTTGTAACATAATTTGATTTGGAAATTATTGTTTTTTAAATCCAAACTTCCTCATTTCCTATTTTTTGTATAAACATATAATCTACTATACTTTATATATTTACATTATATATTTTGTGCTATACAAAATGGTATACAACACTAATAACTATAGACAGTAAACATATTTTCTATGAGACAAAAACTTTCACAAAATGGTAAAACAACAGGGATGGTAATCATATAATCATAGCTGGTCTATGGTTTGATAATTTATGTACTCTTCTTGATGTAGAATCTACAAATGCATTACAAAATATAACGAGAGAAAAGATTCCACCATAGAAAGAGTTCTAGTAAGTTTGTTTTATTTAGGTGGCAGAAATAATAAATTTCAAATGAATACATTGACTGTTACTAGAGTTACTACCTATAGGCCTACTACAGGTGCATAAAGAGAACTTGTGTACAATTGAATCACTTTACATAAAAAGCTAGTCCCTATAATGTACTAGGAAAATGATAATTTAACATTTTAGACATGTTTATCACTTATGATCGTATTTTGTCTGGCCTAGAGTTTATAACCACTGTTTTAGGAGTTAGCTTTTACAGGCTCAACACTCCCTCACCACGTCAGCAGTCTTCTATCATCTCAGCTGAAGACTATCAACTCTTCATCCACAATACTAATACTCTATTTAGTTTGTTTGATAGTCAGCTTAGTTTTTAATAATGTTTATGTTAAATAACTGCATTTTTATTTTTACTTACAAGAAATGAAACATATTTATTAATATTTCAACTTGTAGCACTATCAAGAAAGTACATACTAAACTAGAAAACAAGTTCAACATTTTAACAACACTCAACTTATACAAACTTTTTTATTGTCTGTAACTGGGAACTGGGAAAAGTGTAACATCAGTAAAGTTATTTTATGGGACCTAGAGTTTGATTAGTGGGCCCGGTTTTTTATATCGATAATAATAGGAAATATTGCATAGTTTATTTTTATTTTATTCCAACAGTAAAGCCAATAAGTATACACACAATAAATAACAAATGATAAACTAAAAATACATAACAATGGATGACAAAAAAATATAGAATATACTGTAAATTTAATTTAAATATTTATGCAGGAGCATTTCGGAAGATAGCAAGAACTTTTCTTTGAATTTTTGAGCAATTTCATTGAAGAAATCACTGATATGACAGAAATATTCTCCAGCCTTGTCATTCTTGCAAAGTGGACCATAGAAATCATAACCACGTGAGTAGTGACATCTGCCGAACAGATCAAGTGACCAAGTCCTTGATGTAGTACAGAAATCCATTTGGGAGAGGAGCATTGAACAGTTGAGCAGGCCGTTTATCAATTTGGCCAAAAACAAGATATTGGCAACTTCACACTTAAAGATCATAGAGATAAAGATCCAGGAGGAGAAGCTCAGCCTGAGGTTGAGCAAATAGCACCTCCCTAAAACACAGTCCCTGATGCATCCACACCAATCTTAAGTGCTTCCTTGGATAGTTTAAAGCATATTAATCAGACCAAGCTAGTAAGGGGACCAAACGAAGTGCACGATGGCACGGTGAAACTTCTTCCCCTCCATCTCCTGCCACGACATATGTTCACAGCGCATGGCTTACACATGAACCGAAGAGGTAAAAACCGGGTTGCTGAAATGATAAAGAATCTTGCCATGAAGAAAGTCGTCGAATTCGAAGCTGAAATTCAAATATCAACCTCAACATTACATAGTGGAGTAAAACCGACAACTATGCTCATTCCAAATGAAATCTACAAACAAGTGGCAGAAGAAGTAACTGCCAGTCAACAAGTTCCCCCAGTTTCTTCAAACTCCAACAACAACAGGAACACCATTGAAACTGCCTCTGAGCTTTCTTCTAGAATTACCATCTTGGCCGAACTGGAAACATCATCCTCAACTTTAGAGTCAACACTATCACCAGAGACAAATATTAATGGTGCTTGTAGTATTAGTTCTAATTTTTTGTCCAAGACAAATCAGTTAAAAAAGCAGGTGTAAAAGTTAAGAATATTTCTCCCAACTTAAAACAATCTGAGTGCCATATAAAATTCTTATATTTAAATGTGCAAGGTTTGAATAACAAAATACAAGTCCTGGACAGTTTTATCAATGACAGTAATGATAAAAGTAATGAAATTTCATTTATTTGCTTATCTGAACATTGGCTCAAGGAAGGCTTGACTAATGCAGCATGCCCACAAAATTTCTATTGTGCAGCAGATTTCTGCAGGAAAGATACTATTAGAGGTGGAACCTCTGTTCTCATTAACAAAAAAATTAACTCCAAAAAAATTGATGTGTCTCGTTTTTGTTCAGAACTAAACTTTGAAGCATCTGTGGCGGTTGTGGATAGTCTTAAAGTTATAGCAGTTTCAATTTATCACTCCCCTGCAGGTGACCCTAAGAACTTCTTGGAAGCCCTAGATGATATATTAACTTTCATTTCCTCTTACCGTGGATATTCAGTCGTAATTGGGGGTGACATGAATGCCAACTTTGACATAACAACGTGCAGGAAAACGTCAAGCGAATTTTTAAATATTTTAAGGCAACATAATTATTTCTGTGTCAATGACAAACCTACACGGGGAAATCATTGTCTTGATAATATTTTTTTAAATTGTCCAGACAAATTTATCTCATGTAACATCTTTAATTTTCCTTTCTCAGACCATAATGGCCTTATTTTAAACATACAAAATTATACACCCTCAAAAACTTTCCGAAATTTAAACGAAAACAACCAACAAATAATGCCTTTCATAATCAGTTTCCCACAGTCATCTACTGATGAACTAATCAATAGCCTATTGTCACACGATTGGAGTATCTTACTTTATAATAAAAAAGTATTGTGCGCACAAACCTTTTTTCAAGTCTTTTTTTCAGTCATAATTAATAAAATGGAATTTTTTTCCAAATTAAAGAAACAAAATTTCTCTGAGACCAAGATGAAAAAAAATAATAATGAATGGTATACAAAGGAACTGGCGCAAATGAAAGAGAGGCTTTTGTACCTGCACAAATTAGTAAAAAATTCTGCCTGTGATAGGCTTCACACACACTACGCTGATCTGAAAGGAATTTATAAAAAGTCCATAGAGGATGCAAAATTGGCACATAATGCAGCGAAAATAGAAAATAGTAAAAACAAATGTAAGACTGCTTGGAACTTAATAAAAGAAAATACAAATAACTTTCCGTCTCAACCAGACATAAATATCACCCCAGATCAGTTCAACAACTTTTTTATTAGTTCAGTTAAGCAAATAAAGGATAGTATTGCAAAGCCCAAATATTGATAGTATGAGCTTTATTATAAATCACCATATTGAAAGAAAAGATTTTACTTTTACAGAAGTCTCAACTGAAGATGTCACTAAAGCTGTCAAAAGACTTAAAAACTCAGAAAGCAAAGATATTTTTAATTTGTCTAATAATTTGTTTAAAAAAATTTGTCATACATTTTTGAAGCCTTTAACTGTATGTATTAATAAATGTTTGAATGAAGGGGTTTTCCCTCAGGAATTGAAACTGTCAAGATTGTGTCCAATTTTTAAGAAAGGGCCTAGAGATCTACCTGAAAGCTATCGCCCTATATCAATTGTACCGGTACTGTCAAAAATTATAGAAATCTTAGTACATGATCAACTTGTTGCCTATCTAGAAAATAATAACTATCTTAATTCATCACAGTTTGGCTTTAGGAGAAATAAATGTACCATTGATGTTGTTGACACATTAATTAGAGAAGTCCTTGATGTTTTTGAGGATGGATCCTTTGCTCAAGTCACTCTCTGTGACTTGAGCAAGGCATTTGACTGCGTTGAACATAATGAACTAATATTGAAACTTAACTATTATGGCATTACTGGTATTTCTGCTAAGTTTTTTCAAGAATACTTAAAAAATCGGAGGCAAAAAGTTCTTATTAATGGAAGCTGGTCCAATGAGTTAGTGGTTGAGAGTGGAGTGCCCCAGGGTTCAGTCTTGGGCCCCCTTTTATTCCTCATCATCATCATCATCGTCAGACGTTTCCGTTCTCACGGGTCGTCGTACACAGCCTCCTCCACTTTAGTCTATCCTTCCAGGTCTCCTCTTCATCCACCTGTATTTTCGGTAGTCCCCTTCTCTCTATGTATTGTACCAAATCTTAACCTTAAACAATTGCCGGGTCGTTGCCGTAAATTTCCATCCTTTCCGAGGCTGTTCTTATTTTTGAAAGCAATGATCTTCCTACTGCTGTTAAGGCCAAATCTCTGTTATATGCAGATGACACAACCTTTTTAAATAGTCATACAGACTTTGCAGCATTAAAAGACCTTGTGAATGAAACAGTCGAAGAAGCTTCATTGTGGTTCAGGTCAAATGGCTTTTTATTAAATGAATTAAAAACCCAAAATATTTTATTCACCTTAAGACGAACTCCTCAATATGATATAATAAATGATTTCTCTTCTTGTGTAAAATTTCTAGGTATTTTTATTGATAAAAATTTAACATGGAATCCTCATATTGAATATATTTCCAAGAGATTATCCCGTGTAATTTTTTTACTAAGACGAATAATGAAATATGTGCCTGAAAGCTATATAAAATGTGCTTACTATGCATTTTTTCAATCTATAATAAGGTACGGTTTAGTAATATGGGGTAATAGCACTAAAATCAATGAAATTCTTATCTTACAAAAAAAGGCAGTTAGGGTAATAGCACAAGCACAACCACTGGACCATTGCAAACCACTTTTCATAAAACTAGAATTGCAAACTGTTATTAACCTATATATATTTGACTCAGTATTATACATTATGAAATATATTCAATCTCAAACTTTTAGCAGAGATCTACATAGCCATAATACCAGAAATAAAAATAATATTGTAATGCAACATTGTAGGCTAAGCAAAACCCAACAAAGTCATATTTTAATTTCCCAAAAGATTTACAACAAATTAATAGGTCTAGTTAATAAGTATTCTGTAAATATTTTTAAAACTAAGCTATATAACTGGTTAATACAGAACCCATTTTATGAACTTTCAGAGTTTTTTAGTATTAATGATATACTGTATATTTCTAGATTGTCCAATTGCATATTCCAATTTGTTAATCTAGTGGTTTAAAGCTTTCATCTGTATACTGGAATTATGTTTTATTTAACATCAAACCTAAAATATATGTACAGTATTTTTATATTTTTATATATTAGAGTAATATCTCTTTTGACTATGCCACTTAGGTGTATTTATGACTTTGTCAATGCATTTTGTAAAATGACAATAAATATTATTCTATTCTATTCTAAACATGGCTAGTATACTACAGGAGCTGACCTACAAAGAATGAAAAGTGTTTTTAAAACAGCAGGGCTCGTCATGACATGAGTTTATCTTGTGATGAATCCCAACATCCTGAGTGCACGTCGCCATAAATTATAAACATGCTCATTGAAGGAGAGATCAGTATAAAGGGTAACATCCAAATTCTTTAGACCCTACTTAGTGGTTGAATCAATTCTAGTTACACTCATTCATATAGTCAATTGATACTGATTAATTAATAATTAATTTAAGTATGTATGAAAGTAAACACATTTTAAGATTGTAAAGATGATACCTCATGTGACTTAATTATGTCTGGCTGGAACAAGTGTAGGCCACTTATTGAGTTTTTTTGGTGTGATTGATTGCTATTGAATTATTCTAAAAAACGAGGTTGACAACGTTCTGGACTGCCCTAGATTACTTAGCAATATAGACTTCAATTAACAGGAACTAGATCCAAGAATATCCAGAAGATTCCAACATCTATGTTCAGCTATTTAATGTTTACTAATGTTCCCTGACAGAGGCATAGGAATGTAACACATTTGTTTGTTTTCCAAAGGCTTATTCACTTAAAAACTAATATGTAATTATTAAGAGTAAAACACAAGATGATGTTGTTAGCATAAGCCTTTAAAATTAAAAAAAGAAACGGCAGATTAAACCACAATAGCAATAAAGGGCAGAGTAAAATAAGCGGTTTATATCACTTATTACAATCATCGATACCTTATATGTTGAATAACAGAACTATGGGTAGGGTACGATTATCGGACCTGGTTTTTTAAATCGAAGAACGTAGTCTTCGATACCTAATATTCACATCTCAAATCCTAGACTATCAATTGATATAAAAGTATATTTATATAGTCCTCAATAACAATCATATGTTTTAAATTAAAATATGAATTTAATATTTACAGTGATCAAACAAGTTATTATAACAAAAATTAGGAAAACTGAAGACTACCATATTTGCTCCTCTCACAGTTACAGTTGTTTCTTTCCCACAAATTTCACATAATGGGGTTTTTGGTACGAGTCCAACATGTTGAAGCCACAAAAACAATATATTTTATTTATGTTTTATCATCTTTCAAAGCAATAGTTCAAAGCGTGTAGTTTTCTAAAATTGACTGCCATTTTTAATAATTAAAATTACTTATGTAAAATTGAAAAATTACCCTACGTGTATTATTTTAGTGTTTACAGCTGTTGATATAGACTATTTAAGTTAATAATTCAAAATAAATAATCAGTATCGATTGATTATATCGATGGTTATGATTAAGTAATATCGATTGCCAATTTCGATATAAAAACCGGGTCCGCTTATCGTATCCTACCCCAGAACTATCAATCGATAACAACATATCCAAAATACTTAATTAAAGTAACATGATTCAAATTAATAAAAAAAGTTTAAACAATTACGTAATGTTATAAATAATAAAGAAACCATAACCATTAATCAAAGAATAAAATTAAGACAGTTGACAGGAAAAATATCATTTAAATAATAAAGAAAATCTAACAACAAAAACGTGTTGAAAAACCGAGAAGGTAAAAAGACTCAGTAAATAATCTTTAAGTGTTATTGTGTTTAGTTTTCTAAAGTGAACTATCTTTTTTATTTAAAAGAAGTTACTTATAGAACAAATTGTGTTTAGAATATAAAAATGACTGTACATACAGTTGGTACAGATGATTTAGTTACTATATTCAAAATAATTACTATCGGTTGATTATATCAATGTGTAAAATAATTAAATATCGTTTGATAATTTTGATATAAAAACCGGGTCCACTTATCATACTCTACCTGCAATAAATACAACAAGGTAATATGATAAATAGTAAATTTTGCTTAAAAAAAAAATTAAAATGCTACTAAATTAAGAAAATCATACATTGAATTTTCATTATTTGCAAGTTAAGTTATTAAAGGATTCAGGCTCTCCAAACACTTTTATAGGTAGTTTTAGTCATAATTTAGTTATTATTTACTAAGAGGTTCAGTAAATTATCATTAGGCTACCTAAACCAAATTCTGATAGTTACTAGACCTATTTAGAAAATTAAATACAAATAAGTTTCTCTTCAAATACTTGGATGATAATTTTCAGATTGAGAGATAATTTGTCTATTTTTATTCATGTCTATTTTAATAACTGGATTTAGGAGCTACTTATAAATAATTACACATTCCTTAGTATTAAACTTACAGTAGGTACTCTCAACAAAGGTTAGTAGATATTATAATGGAAAATAAGCTTCAACATTTTAACAGTTCTAAATTTATAAAACTTTTACTTTTATAACATTAATGTCCGATAGCAAGAGATGAAGAGCTGGGGAAAAAATGTAACATCAATATCATTGTTATTTTATTCTCTACCCTCACTCTGACGGAATGTTCACTAAATTCAACTGCAATTCAAATTTTTGCACCATGGAAACTGGGTAGCAAATCAAAATAAGGAATTTCATCCGCTCAGACAACCAACATGAGAAAAATGTAGAAGCTAAACATAGAGGATTGAAGATTTGTATTAGACACATTGGAGCTATTAACTATAACTTTTATTTAGACGGGATGAATTACGAGTCTCGAGTTCATTCGATTCTCAGATAGAGAAAACAACTAATTTACTATTGATCTTTATTAATATTCCTATTATATCCTGTAATGTATCGTATTAATTGTAAGTTTTACTCCAAACAAAACATTGACAAAATGTTCAACCATATAAGAATTTATGTGACAGGACATAGATGTGACATTTTCGACCAAGAGAAAGACAAACCATTGTCTTAAAACACAATATGTAAAGTATGTAAGGAGTATGTAATATGTAAAGATTGAGGAGGCTGCTAGTAATGTAAAATTATGTAATTTTATTGACACGAGTTCACTACATCTTACACATTATACTAAATTTGGACTACACTTAAACAAATCAGGTAAACATTTTTTAGCCGAACTAATTCATCAGTCTTTAAAGGTGAAAACACCCACAATTGTACAAAAAGACATCCAAACACCAGGACAAACATGTAGTAAAAGCAAAGCTCCTTCACCGGAAAACAACTCCACTTTTTTAATCAATAAACCCCTCACACTTCATGTGGCAACTAACGATCCATCAGCTGACATTATTCTACATAACATCCATGCATCAACACCTAAAGGTTGGGACACACATAACCGCACCGTGCCCGACACGTGAGTCGGCCGGGTATCGGTGCGGGCTCGGCTCGGTTACCGTGAGGCCACACATTTCCGTATGCAGTCCGAGCGCAACAATCTCACTGTTTGTACTAGAGCATGTTTCTTTTGAATTCGAAGTGACAGATACTTAAAAAATATTCGGAAGATTAAGTATTGCTGGAGATAATTGTTAATTTCATTGTTGTTATTTTTATTAATCGCTGTGGTGAATGAAATATTGCAATGCTACAGTAAAGCTTTGTACAATCAGCTAGTATGTACAATTTGTAAATATCTTTATCTTGGTTATATGTTTTATCCCTATAATTCTTGTTCATTGTGTTTCATTGCAGTGAATTTTGGTCAAATACACTATAAACAGTATATTTGGTGTTTTTTGTATTAAACCCAAAAGCTATAGAGTTTGCCATGTTGCAAGCCCGTTTATAATAATTTGTAAAACATAGTAAATATTTGTAAAATATATACTGGAGAACATACAAAAAACAGATTTTACCAAATGCTTTTATTTCATAGCTCCGATGACAAATAATTTATTGCCAGAATTAGTCAAAAATAGTAGAAACATAAATATATTTTCTAAAAAAATTAGAGTATGGTTGATCGGTCAAAATGATATTGAGTATATGTTTAAGATAATAAATTAGTGTATGGTTAATCTTGGCTGCTAAGTTATAATAATATTTAAATAGACACGTTAGAGCATTATAAAATAATTATTTATAATATAATATTTAATGTTACATGTGTAAAGCCTAATATTTGAATTAATTGTAAATCATGCATAAATCCTTTTTGTTTAATACAGCACACTAGTTATACTAAATTTAAACTTTGAAACGTAATATTACATTATTTACTACATAAGCTACAATAACTAATTTTTATCATTTTATTCTTGCTCGATTCCGCCATTTTTATTTTGTACCCTTTTTGCATATAGTATCCCCAACACAGGCACAGCCTCTTATGGGGTACCTAAATTTCCCTTATTTTGTAAATCTATTGGCCTAATTATTAGTTTAAAAAAAAAAGAAAGAAAAATCTAAAAGGATGTAACCTACTTTTTTATATTTTATTACTCTAAGTAAATAAATTAGAAATAAAGTAAGTAGAAAACATTTTTTTGTATTTGTTATTTACTGCTATTGTAAATACGTTATGTTATAGTATTATTTATTACTAAGCACTGGCAATAACATTTATTTGTAATATTCAGTTTGTTATTATGGGGAAATAAATAATTTATTATTATTTATTTTTAACATGGGTTTTTCTTGCTTGAAAATCTTATTGTAAATAAAATATTTTTATTTTTACTTTATTGAAGTGAAAAGAATACAAAAATAAAAATGTCATAGAAACATACTAAATATGACCCTTACAAAATACCGGAATAAATTTGTCAAGTAACTTCAATACATCAAAGAAAAATAGATTTTTGCGCAAATAATTACATGCTTGTTATTTTTTAATTAATGAAAAATGTTTATAGATTTTTCATAATTCGAATTTAGTTGTTTAAAATCACTTAACGTACAACATGGTTTTCAAATTTGTTGTAATAAGAAAATATGCACAATAAGAAAATATGACTTTTACTCTAAAGTAAGAAAATGTAATACTTATAATAATAAATATGATTTTGTACGCGAACACAGGATTTAGCGTTAGTAGGCTATACTAAATAATTCACTAAAATAGAACGTGTAGACTACTTAAATAGTTTTAAAAAGAAGAACGTAACAGTAAACAACATATGATGCCGCTCGTAGACCGCACCGTGCCCGTCAAAATTCAAACTAAACATATCGGTGACGGTGCGGGCACGGTGCGGCCACGACGGTCTGGTGTCGCTGCGGACATGTGTGGATTTGCAGGTTGAAAACTGCGCTGCAATTCTTTCACCGTATGACGGCCAGCATACGGCCGACTGACGTGTCGGGCGCGGTGCGGTTATGTGTGTCCCAACCTTAGAATGAGAACTCTGCAAAATGCATAAATAAACCAAAAAACATCCAGCGCAAGAAAATATTAACAGTAACCTAGCCTGTATATCACATTCACAAAACAATACTTCTTTAACCTGTAAGAACCGTATAGATTCACAAAAAACAAATATTAATAATATAAAAACCTTAACCTTATTACACCAAAATGCTCAAAGTATCCTAAATAAAGTTATACAGCTGGAGTATCTGAGTCATGATGTAAATGTAGATATAATTGCTATAAGTGAACATTGGTTGTCAGCAAAAAACCTAAAATATTTTCAGATAAAAAATTACGTTGTAGCCTCAATTTATTGTAGAATTAGTTTGACACGGGGAGGTTCTTGTCTTCTTGTAAAAAATCATATACAATTTATTGAACGTAATGATATTTGTAAATTTAGTGAAGACTTTGTTTTTGAATGTTCCTCTATAGAGTTAATTTCAACTAATTCTAATAAATTAAATATTTTAACTGTTAGTTGTTACAGAACACCAGACTCCGATATTCATATATTCATTTCCAAGTTGCAATTGTTATTTGAATTAGCTTTGAAAGAGAAAAAGTACTTAGTTGTCTTAGGTGATTTTAACATTAATTTATTAAACCATAACTCAGAGTCTTTAGCTTTTAAGAATATTTTAAAATGTTATAATTTTAGATATTTTACTAGCGGACCCGGCGCGCTTCGCTGCGCATTTCAATAAGTTTCCCGCGGCTTCGCACGCAATTTCCCGTTGAAAACAGTACACTATATTCACTTATTCATTTTCTATCACATTCTAAACATTGCTGAGATAATTGATAGTCGTTCCTTCGTGAGCTTCTTGGGCGCATTATGAAGGTATGTACCACATTCCTGATACTTCTGTCAAAAAAAAACAACTAAGGTTGATTTTATAACATTCTTTATATTTGTAGCCAACGTAAGATAGTAATTATGATATCTGCATTGCTCTTCTGATCAAGCATGAGCATGGTTTATATTAAATAAATATTGCAGTTAAAGGTGAATTTTTACGTCAAATTTGAATTGTATTATCTGGATAGTAAAGTCTATGTTTAACAGTGATTGCAGAAACAGTTTAAACAAAATTTGTCGTTTCTCTTAAGCTTACTCTAATATGTTTACAAAGAACAGCTGATTAAAAATTTGAAAAGACTCTTTCACTTAATAACATATGTTTGCTGCAATGCATTTCTTACGGGTATTTCTGTAACCAGTGGGGCGGAATCCTGAATCGGGAAAGGGATAAAAAGTATCCTATAACCTTCTACAGATCAAGACGAACAAATTAAAAAAAAAATTAGGCGAATCCGTCCAGCCGTTTGTGAGTGATGCTGTTACACACGAACAGTTTCATTTTTATATTATAGATAAATGAACCTACTAGAGTTACCAAAAATGTTGAATCTTGTTTAGATAATATTGTTAGTAACATACCTCAGAATCTGCTATCAAGTCTTAACCTTCACTCTGGCTTTTCAGATCATAATTTTTCTCAAATTTTGAAAATAAATGTCAATAATTTATTACTAAAAAATGAAAATAGTAAAATAATTACACATAGGATATTTTCTGAGCAGGGTCATAGAATGTTTCATGACTTTCTGCAAAAGGAGGACTGGTTTGATGTGATTTCTGGTGAATCGGTTGATGCAAATTTCTCAAAATTTGTTGATAAGCTGATATTATATTATGAATTAGCATTTCCATTAAAAACAATAACAAAACTTAAGTCAAGTCCATATTCCTGGGTAACTGATGTGGTTAGGGCAAGTGCTGTCCTGTCAAGGGAGCTGTTTGCCAGAGCCAAGTCAATAAACACAGAAAATAGCTGGAAAGAATATAAAACTTACCTTAAACATCATAAGAAAATAGTCCTTTATGCAAAAAGAGAACCCCTAGTAAATAAAATACAATCCTCTAAAAATATTCCAAGAACAACCTGGAATATCATTAATTCAGAGACTAAATCATTCGCTTCTGTAAAAAACATTAATCTAATTTGTTAATGGACAAGATATTACTGAGCCAATGGATGTTGCAATAGCATTTAACAGGCACTTCACAAGTGTACCTCATATTATCTCAAACCAACTTGACTTGCTGAATTCAAGGCATTACGATCCACAAAATCTTTTGCCAAATCCATTTGTTAATGGTTCATTTTATCTCTATCCTGTTTGTGAAAAAGAGATAATTGAAGTTATAAGTAAATTTAAATCAATTAAGTCACCAGGCCTGGATGGAATACCTCCAAGGATATTGAAGGAACACATCCACATCCTGTCAAAACCTCTTTGCTCTTTGGTGAATAGCTCCCTGACTCACGGAGTCTTCCCTGAATGTCTCAAGGTAGCCAGAGTAACTCCAATATTTAAAAACAATAATTCAAATCTTGCAGAAAATTACAGACCTATTTCAGTTCTTTCAGTTTTTTCAAAATTATTAGAAACTATTGTAAAATTACGGCTTGAAAATTTTTTTAAATCATTCTCAATAATAAATAAAAATCAATTTGGTTTTCAATCTAATTTGTCAACTTCAGATGCTATCATAAGTTTAACTGATTATGTGCTAACTGCCTTGGACCAGGGACAGTCGACCTGTGGCCTGTTCTGTGACCTCCAGAAGGCTTTTGATTGTGTAGACCATGAAATTTTGTTAAATAAATTGGAGTATTATGGCATCAGAGGAGTTGCTCTCAATTGGTTTAGTAGCTTTCTGAGGGATCGCAGCCAGGTAGTAGAAATAGTTCAAAACAGTGCTGGTTCTGTCCATAAATATCTATCTTCTGCCCGCTATTTGGAGGCAGGCGTACCCCAAGGGTCAGTTTTAGGTCCAATATTATTTTTAATTTTTATAAACGACTTACCCAAGCAGTTCAATTTATGTGACAAATTAATTCTCTTTGCTGATGACACCACTAGTTTGATTAAATCTGACAATAAAACTGAACTATCTCAAAAATTATATGATAACATTAGTTTGATTTTTAACCGGCTTAAAGCTAACAAACTATCCTTAAATATTTCCAAAACATCCATACTTAATTTTCACTTTATTAGAAACTTTAGAGAACAACTTGAAATAACTTTTTACCAAAGTAAACTTACTTCTACAAAAAATTGTAAATTTCTTGGTGTTACTTTAGATGACAATCTTAGATGGGAAAATCACATCAGTCAGTTAAATGGGAAATTAAATTCAGCATGTTATGCTATTCGTAAAATTAGAGACTTGACTGACTTAAGAACAGCAAAAACTATTTATTTTGGCTATTTCGAATCTGTGTTGAGATATGGAATTGTTTCCTGGGGAAGTTCACCATTTATTGAACAGGTTTTCAAAACTCAAAAGAGAGCAATCCGAATTCTAGGAAATTTGAAATTTAATCAATCATGTAGAGGACATTTTTTTAATCTTCAAATTTTAACAGTAAGAAGTATTTACATAATGGAAGTTTTAACTCAAACATATAAAAGAATACAGTCCAATCCCTTTATCTCCCATCATAACTACACAACACGTAATAGTTATTCTCTACCTGTTCCTATACACAGAACAACCCATATTAAAACATCGTTCTCTTACAATAGTCAGCATTTTTTTTAACAAATTACCTTTAGCATGGAGAGAGATTCCTACATTAAAGGCTTTCAAAAAAACTATTAAAGAATACATGCTTCAAACTGAAATTTATACTTTTGACGATTTTCGTCCGAATTCACCAGAAAATAATTAAGATGTGAAATATCATACCACCTAGTATTAGCTATATGTTACTTGTGTTGTAGTTAGTATTTTTTTTTAATTGTTATTTAGTATTTAGTGTTATTATTTCTTGACGAGCCTTATAACATTGTAATGTTCTATTGGGCTAATAAATCATTTCATTTCACAATCGAGAACAAAATTGAATAGTGCTTTATGTTCAAAGGAATCCATACATACTAACATGCCCTGACGAAAACTACAACGCTTAAAATTAATGAACATGAAAAATATCATCAAATTATGATGGAAACAAAAAATTCATCTGGACTAAACTTAAGATATTTTTAAAAACTTTCAAGTGTTTCAGGGTTCAAATTTATAAAAAATCACTATTATTCTATCATTTTATTATTTAAAATAAGATGTTCAATAAATATTTAGTTGTAAACATTTCAGCGTTAGCTGGATTTTGTCAAATGTCCAATTAGCTACGGAGTGTTGGATTTTATATTTTTTTAATTACTATTCATTTAATTGTTATGTACCTACTAATTTGTATTTAAAATTTCCAGAAGACGAGAGCGTATTATTCCCAAAAATTGTAGAAATAAAGATAATTTCATTTTATTCTATTAAATTAGTACTGTTTTATATATATATATATATATATATATATATATATATATATATATATATATATATATATATATATATAAACAATACTAATACTACTATTACTTGTGGTACTTGTATTTTGTATTTTATATCATATAATACAAACCTAATTCGTAAACAAAGATTTGTTATTGCGAAGGACAGAAAAATCTAAAACTTGCCAATATGTTGTATTTATTCTGTTTTTATTAATAATATTGTTATGGTGGCTCTCTAAGCTATAACAAGTGCTCCATTGTGGCAAAAAAACTTCACCCCACGCCACAACCGACTGCACGTAGGCAAACTGCAAGATACTGTAGAAATTCTCGGACAAACTTTCATGAAGGCTTGGATATTAGTATTCAAACACTTTGTAATTAGTTGAACCTGTTGCTCCCAGCTTAACTGTTTATCTATTATCAAACCAAGGTATTACTGTTCCATGTTTTGAACTGTACTGTCGCAAACAACTTCCACAGGAATTCGAAGGATTATTCGCTCTGATAATTGTTTTAATAGAAAAGGGTACGTTTTGTCCTGGTAAAATCGGTCCCTTATTCTAACAAAAACAAAAGTCGTCTTACGGCATGTTTCCCACTTGTCCTACCACGTGAAGTTAACGGAAACCAAGACTGTGTCATCGGGAAAAATTAAAACACTTATCACATAATTCTTGACAAGTTATTTATGTAAATCAAGAAAAGAAGATGGTCAAGGATTAGTTTCCTTTTTATACTAAGCGAACGAATAATCTTTCTAACTATCAAACTATAGTTCAAGAGACCATTAATTTTAAGTACTAAATGTTGTCAATATGCACAACAGCATCACCAATAGTTTCGAGAGTAGACTTCCATAATAATAATAATAATAATAATAATAAGGTTTTTGGGTGGTGTATGTTTATTGTTTGTGTAAAGACACATTTACTTTAGACAAATTAATTCCGGAAATCAGTGTCATTTAATAAAGTTTAATCGTAAACAACCAAGAAAGAAATTATTATCTTCACCCTAGTTGAATTTTTATGTCTGAATTGAACCGCAATAGTTGGCTACTATGTAGCTTCTGCTGTTCAAGAAGAAAAATATAAGAAACCAAATGGCCGTCCATGACAGAACGAGACTGAAAGTTTTTGGTTATGATAAGTGGTATATTTTGCCATCAGTATTTTGTTACTTATGGGACATTATTAATTGATATGTGAAAGTGATGTTTTGTGTAATTAACTAGTTTGGTGTTACATACAAATTAATAAGGATTTTATTACGAAATACACGAGTTATATACCTTTATTTTGTAGAAACAACAAATTGTTTTTTGAAAGTAGACTATATTTATTTATTTATTAGTGGTAAAGGGTATTTAGTCGTTTTTATTAATTGAAATATATATGAATTTATTAAAACTTATGCACTGGCTGAAAATAGTATACAATTATAAACTTTCATTTAGCCTATAAGCTACAGTGTGAAATTGATGTTTATAAGACTGCTTTCAAATTCCTCAATTCCCGTGATGCCTAGGCTTATGAATTTGTATAAGAATTTAAATAAATTAAATATTAATTGAATAAATAGTGGATGAACCTGCCATTCAATAATAATGGCAGAGTTAGAACAAAATTCTGCATGCAGTGAAGAAACCAATTCTCTTTGTGATGAAGAAAGAGTTCGGAAATTATTTCAAGCTTGTGATGGTGACGGTGATGGTTACATTGACAGGTAGGCTGACTAAGTTTGTTTTTATTTTATTTAGCATATATATTTCTTGATTACCTTCATTGGATAGGGTACGATAAGCGGACCCGGTTTTTTTAATCAAAATTGGCAACCGATATTACTTAATCATAACCATCGATATAATCAATCAATACTAACTTAATTAATTATTTTGAACAATTAACTTAAATAATCTGTGTCAACAGCTGTAAACACTTTCAAATAATACACGTAAGGTAATATTTCAGTTTTACACAAGTAACATTTGATTATTAAAAATGGCAGTCAATTTTAGAAAACTACAAGAAATTGCTTTGAAAGATGATAAGACATGTTTTTTGTGGCTTCAACATGTAGGACTCGTTCCGAAAAACCCATTATGTGAAAGTTGTGTTAAAGAAACAAATGATACTGTTAGAGGGGCAAATATGGTCATCCAGTTTTCCTAATTTCGATTATAATAATTTGTTTGATCACTGTTTATATTAAATTCACATTTTAATTTAAAACATATGTTGGTTATTGCGGACTATAAATACTTTTTTATCGATTGATAGTCTAGGATTTGAGATGCGAATATTAGGTATCGATGATTACATTCTTCAATATAAAAAACCGGGTCCGCTTATCGTACCCTACCCCCTTCATTCTTGAGAAAAGATAAATTGTGTCAATGAATTAAAAGTTTGAATTTGTCTAAAACAATTCAAATTGTTAAAAACTCAAGGATTACAGGAGCCTTTATGTGAGCCTATCATGAACCAAAGCCATAAATTTCTCAATCATAGTTATACCTGTGATCACCATAAGTCCCTTAATTATACAATGCTAAAATCTGACTTCAGATCCATCTCCCTCCTCTTATCATTGGCTTGCAAATTTGTAAAATTAACACCTCTCGATAATTTTGTAATGCTGCTACCAACACCTCTCCCCCTAGTTTATATTCAAAAAATTGTGATATAATATAGATAATTTAAACTCTAGAGTAAAAATTGATTTATTAATATAAAACTAGAATTTCTTAACTGTAAAACATAGTTTTTAACTGTTTGCTGTTTCTTTTTGGTATTTACTTGTTTGTAATTTAGATTGTTTTTGCTGAATTTTACATGACTGTACAAGCAGATTTGTTCGTATATTACTTAGATTCCATAACTTTTTAGATTATGGTATAGCTTATTACACTTTTTCATTTCTTCTTCCATCCATTTCATGTTTAGATGACATACTCCAATACATACCACATAACATGACACTAGCACTCAACAGACTGTGTAATTGTGCGAATATACAGAAGATTGTTACTAGAATAAACATCAGGGTGGTAGGGATTGTGTGAGAACAGTATTTAGTGATAAGTTGAGAAATTTATCAACTTGTACGTCACCTAGATCTGGAGCTCGAATCGCTTAATCGTATGTACTAGGCTAGACCTATATGACAGTCATGTATTAATAAAATCTTAGTTGGCTTTATGTGCTCACTTGTCATCCTGCCTTGGTATTCCTATTTTAATACTTTTAGAAGTTGAATCAAGGCAGTTTTAGCCAAGCTGTGTGCTTGAGTTTCTGAACAATATTTGGCGGAAGGCAGGCTGGAATGTTGGCTTCTGTTAGTAGGCAACATCTCTGTAACAAGTAGAATGGCTGCTTGGTAATGTAACATCTAATTCCTTTCAGGAATTATTACTGTCACAATATATATGGCAGTAATAAGTTATTAATCTGCAGATCTTGTGATTATCATGCTCACCTTAAATGATATGATTGTATTATGGAAGCTGGTAAAGGTGCTTCAATCTCAAAGTTTACTACTGCATTAAGTGTTTAGAGTCAAAAGCCTAGCATAGGAATGGAATTCTAGTTTGTACTTCGAAACTGAATTTTGTTCTGACTGAGAGCCCTATTGATACAAATGTTTATGGGGTTTGATAATTCAGCCAAAATACTTCTACATATGCTAATATCTGAGCTGATTTCAGGCACATAGATCGCCAATTAAAAACTATCAATGTTCTTGAGTCTCTTGACAAGGAATTCACAAAAATGTAAACTGATTTAGAATGTAGGAAAATACTAATCTAAGAACTTGACTTATGAGCAGAAGCAATGATCTTCCCTTCTACATCATTCTGCTAATTTGTCATCTTTTGAGAATCTTTATGTAAAAGTGAGAAGCAACTGGACTGGATGGTCCTTTGAACTAGACAGGTTCTTGTGTTGCAGGTAGATGGCATTGTTAATGGGACAGCTGAAATAAAGGGCTCAAGGATTTAATTAGACTATAGATTAGGAATAAACTTTTTAACCTCTCCTGATGTTGTACAAGTTAGTTATGGGAAATCTCAGTTATAAAACCAGCATAGTTAGTGACAACTAAAAAGAAGGATTGCCAAAATGGCGATTGGTGAGACGAACAAATAATGAGTGTTTGTAAAACAAAACCCTTTTGTTTATATCCAGGTTTAAGTTTGTCCTGCAGAAGAGACTATCCAAATTGTCAAAGATGCATTGTGAAATTTGCTTTGATGAACAGATTGAGAACTAAAGTTAGCAGCAATAGTTCTATTATGCATCTTTAATAGAATCAACTTTCTGAAAATCATTAGTCCAGAGATATTGCTAACAATGTAGAAATTAATATATTTATCAAGCTGTCTCTCATTAGCCCTCTTATATGCTGTCGGTGAAATAAGCTTTTTTCACTTTAACTAACACGAAGGCCAGATTTAACTAGCAGAAAACTACCTCTAAATGCTATCTGACTGACTATCCATCTCTGTAACTGCCAAGTTTTGAAAACTATGTAATCGTTATCCTATATTGAATAAGAACAATTTTTTATTAAATTTTATTGAAATTAGTCTAATATAATGTTGTTATAGTGAAGGTTGGATCTGGTTAGTGAACAATTTTCTTTGTAATTTTAAATAAAAATATAGCTGCCGGCTAGATCAGGTATTTACTTTCTGTTGCTAGTGTTGCGTCAACCAAGGTTGGCAGTAGGAGACACTGGAAGAAACACTTAATTATCGAAACTAGTATTAATACAACAAAAAGTTTACTGCAAAATAACTGTTGGATAACAATTGTAGTCATTCTTAGTAGCGGTATCATAATCAGAGAATGTCTGTAGTTCATCAGAATAAGAACAAGTTGCAGCACACTTCACATAACACATAAGCATTACTTACATTCAACTACTTAGCTGTTCAAGAAAGAGTACAACATTATCTTGGTAGTTAATGCAGTAGTTCAGTAAATTTTAATGTAGTGTCCTAGTAAAACACATTTCAATTTCACATTATTCCTTTAAATTCTTTTTTTGTATATTTCCTTTGTTTGAATATGAATAAAAAGCTTATGAAAATCTGTATCCTGTTGAATTTTACTATGATTTATGAAATTGGTTCAATAACAGATCAAACCTATTTTTACAGTCAAGACTTACTGACAGTTTGTCGAGAACTTAATCTTGAGGATTCACTAGAGGAATTGATGAAAGAACTGGGAGCTGATGAGAATGGACGAATATCTTACAAAGAATTTTTACGACGGCGATTAGCTTTGCGGCCAGAAATAGAAGCTCTTCGCAGCACTCCTCATCTTCCAAGAGAAACAGTCACTCCAGACTATCTTCCAACAAGCAGTGATAATAGTCTTGGTAAGTAATAATAATAAAGTATTTGCTTATACAATACAATTATTGTTTATCAATAAAATATTAACAATGCGTTATAGTCCCATAATAATTTTTGAACTAATCAATTTGAAATACCTATTATTTTTTTTTAATTGATAAAACTCCTATTTAAAAGTAAATTATACACTGTTATGCATAATTTTATTGAGATATAATTAATATTACAACTTACCATTTAATTAGGTAGAATATAAAAAAAACTGATAATATTGTTACAGTATACTTTGCTTTTCAAAAATCACTAAATAAAGATTACATACTGTAAAAAATTATAATTAGCCAATTTTTCAAATATACATTTTAGAACAATATTCAAACTGTGAAAAAAGTTATATCCAAAAATTAAACTAATACACTATGTAGAAAATGCCTATTATCATAAAAATAGACCATATACTGCTATTCCATATGTGTTCTATTATGTTTCCTCAGCTGTTATTCAGTATAAGTTGGGTTGATACATTGGCAACAAATATTTCCATTAGCATTATTGCTTCCAATGTAACATCAATGAATCACTGAAGAGTTAATCTTAGTGCCATATAAAAAAATCTAACTTCTCTTGTGATCTAATTCCTATATAACTAAATAATTGTGCTCTCCCCCAGGAGGCTTCTGTTCTGTCTGTTTCATTCCTGCCATTAGAACCTACTGTGGATTTGTGAATATAGCAAAAACCAATATACAGTATGTCACTTGCATGTGGAAACCCAGTAGTGTTCATGAGTGAGACCACAGCTGATGGACAAACACCACAATAAGAAAAGGGATGGCCAGCAAGAGCTGTTACATTACATTTTTTTGTTGGTTGAAGACAAAGCACCGACTATAGACTTCCACGCTCAAAAATGTATGTCAGAGTTACGTGATTTCGATTGGCCAATCAGATGGCTTGACTATTGGATTTGTAAATATTGTACATTCCTATTTTTCCAAGATGACATGATTGAGATAGTACCCACTATTCCTCCTCATGATGGATGTAACATGGAATTTCGGGAGGTTGTTGTTCAACCTCACTTATCCTGAATATCATTCAAGAAGCGATTGGTTCATTTAACTATGTTAGTATGTGGTCTCTCTGATTTTGTTCCTTCAGCATACTGTAAATATGCCATCTCACTATTTCAAGGGAAAGTAATTTTGAGTACCCCAGATGTACATATTCATAATTTTGTTCATTGTAAATGTAAAGAATTATGTATAACAGCGGGTCGCAAACTGGGGGGCGCACCCCCCTCTTGGGGGATGTAGGAGATCTTCAAGGAAGGCGTCGATGTATTTCAATAATAAAAACAAGATTATAATCATTAACCCAGGTTGATGGTTGTCTGTATATTTCATATCACCACTATTTTATTTATACATCTGTTAACACTAAAAGTCAGAGAAAATAAATTCATTATTAATAATAGTCGAGAGGCCTCCTGTGTAGTACAATTGAATTCTGTGATGCAGGCTGACAATTATATGCTCAGCTACTTTGTTTTAGTTATTTTCACTCAAGCATTATTCAACCTCCTGTCACTGTCCTTTGTAAGTTATTGTAACTTTTCAGCTACGCTTAGTTCGTCCGAAAGTGGTGGGAAGACATGGCTTGCAAGCGATTCTTCTAGTGCTCAACTGAATCAATGCAATTTTTTTTGCCATGTTTGTTGTGATTTTTTATGCTTGTGTGGTTTGTTATTAGCATAGTTTGTTGGACCAGTAAACATTAAAAGTGGGACAAGCAAATATTGTACTCTTGTAGTAGTCATAAAATAACTAAATCACTGCAGAATAAAAGACTGTATAGTGATAATTATATTAAATATGGATTCACCTTAATTGACAAAAATGATTACCATTTACCTCAGTGTGGTAAGTAGGAAATTATGTGCAAAGCTGCAGATAACTGCTAGTAATTATTATAATAATCATTATTGTAATTATAATTAATGTCATTCATAAAATACCTTCTTTAACATTTGTTACTTTTATGAAAGTTGTGATATTCTCATAGGAGCTTATTATCGTAGTCTACTTTCAGTTTCTGAATTTTATATATTTTCAGTGTAGAAGGGTTGTAAGTATCATAATGTAAGAAGTATTCCATTGTCCAAAATAACCAGTTGTCCAGCATGATCAGCCTACTGTAGCCAAATATTAACTTGATGAAAAGAACACTCCAAACTTGATGTGGTCTGGAAATTAGGTGACAAATTCATATTACTGAATACCAGTACCGGCCTATTTAATTTTTTCCTATTTCTGCTTTTTTTCTGTATACATTTTTCCAGTTATGCTTCTGGAAGTGTAACAAAATTGTAATTGCAGGTGGAGCGTCAGGAGGCAAGTGTGGGGAGAGTTGGGAATTTGACAGTGGTGCTCGGGATCTGAGCCCGGAGCCTAACACACTGCAGAGGTTAGTGGAAGCGGCAGGCTGTTCTCTCACTTCCACCAACACGGCCAGTCTACTGCAGCTGGCTAACAAGGTATTGTATGTCAACTGTTATATTTTGTTCATTAATTAGCCTTTAAACGTTCATTGGACTTCATTTTGCTCTCTGAATGCTATATAAAAAAATAAAGTTGTAAGTGATCTGTAATAAAGCAAAGTGGAGTCTGCTACTATAAGCAAACTTCAGTATGCAATAGAGGAGTTTTGAATTATGTTCAATTTCACCTTCCGCTTAGTGCAGTGTCTGAAATCTGACACAAATAATTTATTGTGTAATGAACGTATTGGACAAGTGAAGACCAGACATAGAGGAAATATTAAAGTAATGCAGACCGATGTAGCTTGTGCAGTTGACTGTTTATCAATTCATTAAAATATTTTGTTTCATGTTCCTTTTGTCAATTACATATTTGAATTAAATAAAAATTATTGCCTTTTGATAAATATTTAGTTATTTCGCTAAAAATAGTTTTCTGTGATGAAATTATTTATTTATTTCTGTTCTGTTTTTAAAATTAAAAAAAATACTTACTTTATTCAGAGGGTTTTGTTTTGTACAGTGCACATTTTGGGTTTTAAAAGCTGATTATTTTATTTTACTTGGTTTAACCCTTTGTACGCTGAAAGCAAGTTGTACAAAATTGCTCTAATGCTCAATAAAAAAAATTTAATTGTTTCAAAGTTATACATTTTTTTAGGTTTATTGGTGTTGCAACAGATGAAAACACATGATAGTTTTTGTATTGCTTTAATTTATTTACATATGAGTACATATACATGTAAATATACATGGCAGTATATAAAGTACAATAAACTTTTCTGAAAGTAGCAAAAGTTAGCACAACAGTAATATATATTATTTATACAAAATTAGTAGTTAATGAAGGGAACAAATCCATGACAAATATGGAATATATAAAGAACACAAAATGGAACAAAAATAAAAAAGGAACACTAATATTGGACTTGTGTGTGGTAAATCTCAAAACACTCATCTGGGTGGAGGGCAGGCTTGGCCTCACATGTTTTACATAGATATACAGTTTATCACATTATCGATATGGATAACCTTGCACAACACGCAGCTAAAGCAGCATAGCAGGTTATAAACAACAATACACAGCGGCCACCGGAAGCTGACTGTCACGTGCGAGTATTTCCGCTTAAAGCGTACAGCTTGCTCACTGGCGATGGCGCGGACTGACAAAGCAAACAAAGGGGCTTCCGTTGTGATTTGGTCCCTGCTGTTTTGATGAGTCACGCTTCACATTGCGTCATATTAGAACACCAAATATTTACTCTCAAGCATTCTGGCGGAAATTTGTAGAACTAACGTAAATATATTGTGTTGTCAGAGGATTCCGCGATCTATTCCGCTTAGAACGTTTCGAGTTAGATTTACTCGGCAGAATATTCCGCTTACAGCGTATGAAGGGTTAAATATAGATTTGTATAGTTTTATTTAACTCAATTTGTTATATGAATTTACTTTTTACGGTTTTTTTTTTTTAACCTGGCTCCAGACAAGTTATTATTCAGTTCTGTATATATATTTTACAGGGAAAAGTAATAAGTTTTTAATAAATTTAAACTTTTCCAAGTTTGCCAAATAATTTTCAGAAAAGAAGATAACGTTTTTTTTAAATATGTCTTTTATAGAAATACAATAGTGCTAAAATGACCAATAACTTGTTTTAGCCATTATTTTCACCAAAGTCATACTAAGAAATGATAATTCTGTCCTCAGCTACACCTGGCGGCTCTGGCATCCCTGCGAGGAGAGATCTTGGAGCTGACATCACGTCTGCATGCGGTGACGCAGGAGCGTGATGTGTTGGAGCGTGCTGTTGCACAGGCTGAGAACTCAGTGGCTCAGCAGTATGAGGAGCGTCTCACCGAGCTACACTCTGTTATTGCCGAGCTCAGCCGAAAGATGGAGCGACAGCGTACTCTTGTTATTGCCGAAGAGGAGGACGTACAATCTGGTAAGAGTTTTTCTTTGCACACTTTAGGAATTCAAAGATCTAGCTCTCTAAAATAAATATTTCTAGTCTCATTAACTTTTAAATTTGTGAAATTACATAACAGTATATCAAAATGTCTTTACAGAAACAGAGCAAAGTATAGAAACGTGTTCCCAAGCAGATGAGACGTTGGCTGTAGAGGAATCCACTCTTCCTGCATTTGATGAAAGCGAGGTAGGCTTTTCCCAATCAGTGACAATAACATTTTATAAAGTTAATAACATAAGTAGAGATACACATCTGGTGCAGATATTGCTTATGAAATTAAATACACATTGTTGCGATTGCGACAAATTTTGAGATTCTAAAGCCCAATCTAAATCACTGATGCACCTAAAGTGAGTGACAGTTATAACATGCTAACAAGTGAATTACCAGGGAAGCAACAGAAATATAATCTTCAAACACTCTGTAATCATGAGCAATTAGTGCATACAGTGACATCTCAATTCGTTTGACAAGTATTTGGTCTTTCGATCATATGTTAGTATAGTTATTTAAACAGATAAAAGTATTCACACCGTAGAAAATGTCCTAAAATATAAGATATTGAGACTTTGACTCTGAAAACTTCCTTTGAAGCAGTTGGAGAAGAACTATGCTAGATGAAAGTTCGCTGGACTTCTTTTGAACTAACGTACCAATTTTTGCTCTAAATGTTCTAAAATATTAAAACTATTTTTCAGTTTATAAAGAAACAAACATTTACATACTGTCATTGTTAATGTACTTTTAACTGTACATTTTTAGCAAATATTTAGTATCAGATATAAAAGACAAAGTTACTATCTAACTTTTACTGTAAATTTAAAGACTGCTATAATACCCATCTTAGTTGTCTTTTGACAGAAGTAGGCTTCTCTGATCTGTGATATATATTCTTTGTTAGGAAACATAGCAAAATCAACTATGAAACAAAAATACTAAAATTAATGTAAATTGCAATGACCATAAATATACACTTTTTGGCGTATTTCTTGATCATTGTAACAAGGCAAACTCAAAATTGGCGTCGGAAATAGAATTCATGTTCATTCATGTGAACCAGCTGTGGTCATACATGTGGAATGCCTACTAAATTGCTTGCAAAGTTGTCTAACTTTGACTATACATTTAATGGCTGCTATGAAATCTATCTTAACTGTTTTTGACAGAAGTAGGCTTCTCAGAGCTGTGTATCTACATATATTTTCTTGATCGGGAAAAAGGCAAAATCAAATATGGAACAACAAATACAAAGCCTGGAGTAAATTAAAATGGCCATAAATATATACTTAGGTGGAAAAACCTATGGAATTGTGTATGAAGCCACGGGCAACTGCTAGTTACAACATAAATTCAACCAATATTGTCTGTTCTGATTTTACTTGTCTGAGCATACATTTCCTGTTCTCTAGTTGCAAGTCGAAGAAATTACGGATGCAGCATCAAAAAAGGAGAAGAAGTCTTTTCTGGAGGAGGAACTGTTTGAACTGCGTGCTGAGAACAGTGCATTACAGGAACAGCTCAGCAAGACAGAGGCAGAACTACAGCAAACACAGACACTACTAGCCAGCGTGCGTGAGGACAGAGACAAACTGAGGAACAAGGTGCAGTCACATACAGTAATTATGTGTGGAAAATAATAACTTCTTTGTTGATGTGTTCACATTAAAGATTTACGTTGTTAAGTACAGTATTTGTTTTGAAAAGTACATTTTTTTGTCAGATATCATCATCATCTGACGTTTCTGTTATCACGGGTCGTCGTACACAGCCTCCTCCACTTTTGTCTGTCATTCCAGGTCTCCTCTTCCTCCACCTGCATTTTCTGTTATATGTTACTGTCAATTTGTGAAAACAGGCATTCTATAGAATACTTAGACATTCTGTATATTGCCCAAAACCAGCCTGCAAAGTTATGATCAAAGTGTATTTTATATTTTGTTTGGACCTTCTACAGAATAATTTATAGAAAATACTGGAATGAAATGCTCTGTATTGATTATAAATTAAATGAAAAAATACCTCAATTGTAAAGGCAAAGTTAGGACTTAAAAGTCCTCTCCACCGCTTAACCTCTTAACAAAAAATAGTGAAAATTAAATTCAATAATTTCAATTACAAAAGAGGGAAATGAAAAGGAAAGGTCCCAAGTGAGGCAGTTCCTGCCTCAGAATAAATGTAATTAATATTTTGTTATTTTCAAAATAATACCAGTTGTATATTCAACATAGCAGATTGTTTTGCATAACAGTCTTTGCTAAGCTGCGAGTTTATGGACATAACTAAATAATATCCAGGTGGACATTTCCATTATCCGAAAAACTGCCTTAACCTAACTACCGTCACAATTACAAGTTATCTCTAATCAAGTCAGAACTGATATCCTCCCTAACTGCTTTTAGGAGACAGAAGGTACATCCTTGATAGCATCCTAGCTAGATGAGGGATGTTTAGTAAAGAGACATCTATCATTATCTAACTTAATGTTGCTTATGTACAAATGGTTTCATCTAAACTGTAACCCCATATAGTTTAGTTCATTCTATGATATAAAATATAACAAATTTCAATTCTATAGCTTAATTTGTTTTCAAGATATCCTGCAGAAAGTTTTGCTTCTCCAACGCTTAGCCGAATTCCATGCAGTTAAATGTACCATCATTAAACTTGATATTGCCTATAATAAAAATGAAGCTTTATTCAAAAATTCATCTATTGATCAATTTGTTCTTGATATATCATGCAGATAGACAGGAGAAAAATGTTGCAAGCCCCTAAGCTTTGCTAATGTTTAACCAACAATAAATTTTCAAATTAAACCCCTTTATGTGATTTGTGCTTTTCTATTGGATCTGATTTACACAATCTATATGCTTAATCCAACTAGCATGTTCAGCTATAATAGCGAAACCTCAAATATTATTTGTTTCTTGTTTTATAGAATTAGGTTAAAACAATGTACTTGGAATTCAAAATTTTGTATTTAGTTTTGTTTTAAAAAGTTAGTTTTATTAAAATTTGTTAGTAATGGCAGATTATCTAAATATTAATTTATTTTGTATATAAAATTCAACGATTTACTTGAAGTTATTGGATCAGTTTTAACACATATCAGTAGATTTGCCTCATAAGCGTATAAACTTATATTGTTACCTGCGTTCCAACAAAAAATTGCTACAAGAAAACATTTAATGCAACAATAATCAAGTTTGATCATTTATAGATTGCAGACATTATGTAATAAATATAGATATAATAGAAACTTGCAAATCAGTAGATAACTCTTAATGACCCAGGCTGGGAATGTTGACAGTTAAGGGAGGGTCACCACAGTCTGCGTCCGAGCAGCTCTCCTCCTCCTCCCAGACAGGAAGTTCCAGTGCTCAAGGTGGCGGAGAGAGTGCGACTGCGTAAGATGGACAGACATGTCACTGGCTCTGATCTCATCTCTCTTGGGGTAAGACAAAACTAATTTTGGTCTGTTGTGTGATTAAAATATTGGTAGAGAGAGACTATAATGGCTAGAGTTGGCTACAGGTGACCAGGACTGAGGTTGCGGAGCAGCTGGTGTCAGAGCTGCAGGAAGAGTGTGATCAGCAGGAACTGAGTTTACGGGACCGACGACAACTGGAGTTAGAGACAGAAAGGCTCTCTGCTCGACTGGAACATTCCAGATCACAGGTTAATGTGCTGCAACTGACATTGGATGAGAGCAAGAGTCATTGTGAAAGGTAGTATGACCACTTCTTTTGTTGTTAGATCAATACTATATATTGTATTTTTAGCCTGTTAAGAAAAATATAATATACCTAACATTGAACCTAACAAGATTTGGCAGTAAAACAGTAAAAAATGTGAGTGTTAGCATTTATTTTCGTGTCAGAATACAATCAGTAATATTTTATATCAATCAATCAAATCTTTATTTCTCATTTGGATACAATGCAGTTCATAGAGAATTGGCATTAGCTAATAGATTAGTTTGTAATCGTAATCTCTGTTTGAACTATTTAAAATGTGTTATAAGTTTTAAAAGAAATTCAACTATTTGTAGGAAAAACTGAATAATGTCAATTTATAAAACATTTAACATCAGAAAAGAACTTATTAACAGAGTAATAGGTTTTGTTTATTAGTATCTGTTTGATGTTTGTTATGCTTTTTATGTTTTTTCAACGTTTTTATTTAGATTTAAAATTGTATTAATTACTCTACAAGTCATCAAATAAGCTGAATGTCCAATTTTGGAAGTATTATGTAAAGGAATTGTTAAAAGGTTTCTCCTTATGTTATATGAACTAATTGAACTTCTTGAAAACCTGTTCTTGTTCTTAACATAAAATTTATAAATATCTAGAATATACTGATAAGACGGAGTTAAAATATTTAAGGATCTAAATAATGGTTTATTATGTCAAATTCTTAACACTCTTTTCTGTAAAACAAAATAATATTTTATTAAAACTACTCAATGTTGAGCCGCCAGAGATGATTAAACCATAAGTCATTATACAGTGGAAAGTGGCATAATATACACTTCTTATTGGGAAAAAAATCTACACAGTTTGTCAAGATTTTTA
This sequence comes from Homalodisca vitripennis, assembly GCF_021130785.1. Classification (NCBI taxonomy): domain Eukaryota; kingdom Metazoa; phylum Arthropoda; class Insecta; order Hemiptera; family Cicadellidae; genus Homalodisca; species Homalodisca vitripennis. The sequence goes on along the minus strand of NC_060207.1, from coordinate 156,977,333 downwards.
GATTGAAGCATGAGAAAATTTGTATATATTTTTAGTTCATTTGAGTTCAGAATATTACACCAATTACTTGAAGGACTTGGTGTGGAAAAATATGGTATTAGAAGAAAATCAGATAAATAACTAACTTTTTTGTTTCAGAATTTCCAAATAAATAGTGCATAATAAACTATTCATTAAATCTCATCCAACATTCTGTTTATCTTCAGGATAAAATAACTAGCTGAATTTATGTTTTGATAACTCCATTCTTAGTTTTGTATTTTAAAAGTAATTTTTATATGGAAGTTGCATTCAATTCCATAACAATGAAGTAGCATAATCTAGTAGTAAAATATCAGGGCATGTAATTTTCTGCTTTTCGTGGAAAAAAAACAAATTGTGAATGCCTATCACTGTTACCCTTAGTAAATACATGTTTGCAATAGCTAAAAGAAAGTGGTACTTTAAAATTTGTAGTAAGGACCCCAAAAGCCTTTCATGAATTAATCTCTTTCTTTTTATGAGGCTAGATTGTGAGACAGGTGCAAGCTGATGTGATCTATTGATTATTTTTAGAGCCTAACAATTGTGTGGTTTAATAATTTCGTAGAACCTAAGGGGTGGCTTGCTTCTGTATCGATCTCAATATTGAAATATTTCTACATTTATTAAAGTGTGTTAAAAAAAATTACACCTTTTTGGAAAAAAGTTATTATTATTAAAGTATGAGGTAAAAGTAATTTGTTGAATTGAAAACAAATAAATCTACATGTATCAATAAAAATAAATGTATTTTTTGTGTAGGTTGTGCCTGTTAGTAGGGAAGTATGAGTCCAACGTTACAGCTCTGCGGTTGGCCCTGACATCGTGCGACCGAGCAATAGAAGCCTACGACCTGCTAGTGTCGCTGCTGGATGCACATACCAACAACGAGAAGTAAGCACGCTTACTTGATCACCTTATAAATTCTAGAAAACTTCTTCACATGAAGAAAATGTTAATTAAATTTTCTCAAAAGTTCTGCTAAGTGATGTATTTTGAATGCAAGAGCTATAAATTGTGGTTTGCTGAAAAGATGTATTTAGTACATTTATGTGTTGTAGTGATTTACATCTGACAGTTGAACTGTAAACAAATATTTTAATAGGCAATAATAATAACTAATGTGAAGAGTTTCATTATCATTATTTACATATTATTATTCTATTGTTAGTACACTACTTTCCCATCAAATATTGATAAGCTTCTGTTTAGAGTAATTTCATTGTATGTTTTGAGCGTTGTGTATATTTTGGTAGTGTTTAAAGACAATGAGAAGTACATAATAAAGTAAGTAGGGGTTCATTATATTGACCCTAGTGTAGCCTAATTAATAACAAAATGTCTAGACTAGAATTACCAGGTGCTATATTTTTTTAGTTTATAAGGTCTTTCTTCATGTGATAAAATATTGAAACTAAAATGTTTCAGCTCATTTGATAGTTAGTTGATTGCTTGATTTATTTCAATAATACTTGTCATTGATTACTTTTGGGATCATAACTCAGCTGATTGAATTCATCATTTGATAACACATCTTTATGCTTTAGTATATTACCTGAATTTCAAATTAAAACATGTTAGGTCTTTATGCCTGAAGGGAAAGATTGTAAAACATCTTAAAAGAAAAAGATTATGAACAAACCAACCAATCCGTGCATGACGTTCAACTGTTGGACTGTTACCGTTGTGTCTTTCTCCTAATTTTTAAAATTTATTACCTGCCTAGGTGAAATTTTAATTTATTTATTCTGTGTTATGTTTTTATGTGATTAGGCCTACATTATATATTTGAGTTTTTGTTTAACAATGCTGTAAATGTGCAACACATCACTTGAATAGGACTTAATTAATTGCTTCAAGCTGTAATCACATCATGAAAGACCAATATTCAGACTTGAAACATTAAAAACTGATTTTATGAATTAATAATTAAAATATGTTAAATAAATGATTACAAATCAACAATATATAGGTTGATAGATTTTTGCACATAGTTTTGAACACGTTTGTATAATAAAATTTAACTTTTTATACAAAATATAATTATCAAAAATATACATCACACTCCAAAGAAATGCTGTAACCTGTTAAAGCTAATAACTTATTGGGAAAATACTTTACTAATACCAGAAAAAATCTTGAATAATCAGTTAGTAACATAAATTAATCTAACTCTAAAATTTCAAAGCTACTCTTTACCAGTCTGTAATGCCACTCCTGAAGTACATTGTTTAACGTTTTTACTGTAGTGATTGTCAATGTATATTGTGTAGATGTGCGGAAGCAGATGAGCTGCGACAGCTGATAGCTGAGCTGAAGGCAGAGCGAGCATTAGTGCGCAACACTGTGGTGGAGCTGGAGAGTCTAGTGGAGCAGCCCCCACCCAGGCCCCCTGCCTCCACCTCACAGGCCCGCAAACTGGATCTGGAGACTGCTGTGCTTATGCAGGTAGAGACAGAAACATCGGGTTTTAGTGTCAGCAGTTTGAAAGGCCATAACACAACAGCAGTAGTTTACGAGTTTTGCTGTGTTTTTAGAACCTTGTTGTATAATTCTCTTCTCATGATAGATGTTCAAAATTCAGTCTCTAGAACAAGTTATGTTTCAAAGTTGGGATGAATTAAAGAGGGAGGGAATGGGTCAGTTCTGTTGAAGAAAAATTTAACAAATAAAATTTAATTTAATAAAAAGAAAATATAGAGTAATTGAGAGACGGAAGAAAGTTAACATACTTTGGAACACCGGAATCACTTCTATAAGATAGAGTACCCATTAATGAAAAAGTGGTCAAAGACGAGGCTAGACATAGGGTGCTAAAGTATTTTCATTTGACCATAACTCTATCTTTATCTCTGTTGCTCCAAGGATAGATCCACTGTTCCACAAATGGAAATATGCTTCCAGTGAGGCCTTGGCTTTTTGAACCCAAATTCCCCAGGAATTAACATTTCAACTGCTGCTACCATCAGGACTTCTGAATGGCTCATTAGATTAAGAGACAGACTTTGAATCTGAGGGTTCCAAATTCAAAACCACACAATATCTTTGTACTTTTTTGGTCGCAAAATTTAACTTAAAAAACTACTTTTAACTTTTAATTCCATTAACACAAAATAATTAAATTATCCTCTCTTACTTGATATATTAACATTTATTATTTCCATACTATCTTTTAAATACTTACTATTTATTTCATTATATTATTTTATAATATTAATAAATAAGTTAAAAAATGAAAAGAAAAGAAAAGTCTTATAATTGTGAAGACTGTTCAAAAAACTGATAAATAAAAACCATCTATAAAATGTTCTGGCCAGTGTTTTCAATGGTATCACTTGCATTGTACAGGCATTAATTACTTCCAACTTTAAATTATTGTAGAATCCAAATCAAATTGGTCTGTCATATGTGTACAAATATGACATCATACAAATAATAATGTATCTGATGTGTGTGGAATATACAAATTATTGGAAATTAAATCTGATGAAGGCGATGATGATGAAGAGAATGGATTTATATTAAATAGCAGCCAATGAAGAAATCAAACAACTTAAGGTGCACATCAATAATCTAGAAATATCAGTCATTCAAAAAGAATAAGAAATATTGAAATGATTAAATCAAAACACCAGCAGCCTCTCCTACTCACTGTCTCCTTTATGTTGCCTGAAAATAACGAGAAAGGAAACTTCGATGAAGACGACAAAACTTAAAACATTTACACTGCCATTGAGGAACTCTTTTTAAGCACTTGAGGGCTGCATTGAAGAACAAGATGAAGTATGTAGTGTGATCAGAACGTATCTTTAAACTCCAGGAGATCTAAAAACAAACCCCAACCCCGGATCACACCAACCAGCAAAACAACAGCAGAGTAATCCAATTAAAGGGACAAATAAAAAACAAATGTTCCGATGAACTCGTGAGCATATTAACAAGAATTCCTTTAGCTCTATCAATAAAAATTCCTTTTACCTCTACCTATAGGTAGACTTAGAGCTTACCTTAGAATGTCAAGAGCTTACTATTTGCCTGTACATTTACATGTAACGGCATACCACAGTGTGATGGATGCAAGATGTTTTAATCCAAGAGAGGCATATACCTATGAATTTTTAATTAAGACATTCTTCTAGAATGTAAAAAACTTTGCTTGATCCGCTGAGCAAAGATATCTTAATACATCTGTCAGAGAAATGTATACTCCAATTTACCAAAAAACTTGGGTCCAGATAAGTGTTTTACACAGCATTAGCATAGGCAGAATCTATTCCTTATACATGTATTTTACGTACATATTCATAAAATATTCTGTATTTCTATACTTGATAGTAGGTACTTAATTGTACATAATTAATCAATTATACAATAGTTATAACAACCTGCTTGAACTATTTTCATCAAATTAGCCTCTGAATATTACAAAAATGCAGAATAAGGTTTGTCAGAGAGTTTGTGACCTATACTGTAAAATTTCCTATATGTAGAATACCAATATCTCAGTTGATGTATTATCTTGATTTCACATTGATTTATTTATGGTGTTTTACTTTTTATGTTGAGTTACAGAGTATGATGTTTTCATTTGCTACTTCACATAACTCTTACTTGTATGCTATCGGTCATGGTTTTTAAAGTTTCCTGTAGAATGTACTGATTGGATCAAAATAAATTTATACTACTAGTCTTTACCTTGTTTCCATTACAGTACCGGAGACATGTATTTTTTAAACTGGATTTTACTGATTTCTTGTTTAGGAGCTGATGGCCATGAGAGAGGATAAGTGTGAGTTGAGAGCCAAGATATACCTGTTAGAAAGAGAGAGGGAAAACCAGGAGCTAAAGGTGGCATCACTGCAGTCCCAACAGCAGGCTCATTTAGCCACCATACAACACTTACAGGCACAACTACAGGATGCTGACACAGAGGTACAAAACAGTTGAAATTTATTTTGAAGAAGAAAATGTATCAAAGAATTACGCTTTATTTTAAATTATTTAATCTCTCAATACAAAAGAATAAATCATTTAGAAAACTTTTAATATTAGTAAGAAATGGTAGTTATTTTTGTCTATTTAAAAGATATTTTGTTGTTTTACACTACCAAAATACATTGTTTTTATCCTCTTCCTTATAATTCCATGAATAACCCCATTAAATACTTTTTTAACACGCTTTTCCCTATAAATAGTTACTCTTTGGTACAGTTCTCTAATGAAGTATATGTGTTTACCTTAATCTTAAACATTTAAATTTTTTATAAGACTGGTTTGATTATATGGAATTACATTTTTTAACTAGGTCAGGAAATTTACAAAACAGCACATTTTCATACTCATATCTTTGTTAATCTTGTTATATAGTATGCAAAAACATTTGAAATGTTCCTGAGATCTAAACAGAGATGCTGTTTTGTTATTTTACTAACTAACCCTTTCAGTACCAACGTCCAGGTGACCAGACTTTTTTAACCCTAGAACTGGCAATGGTTGTTCCTGAAATGCCACAGTATTTTAGATCGATATATAATGGGATTTTTAGACAAGTATTTATACCAATTAACTTACTCCAAATGTAACATATTATACATGATTTTTTTTCAGAAAAGACTACAGAATCTAAATATGCCTAAAGAAATTAGATAAATTAGAAAAAAACCACAAAAATTTTGTTTTACTTTTTTACCAAAATATTCCGTTGCCTAGCAAAGTTCCTGTGTATCAAATAAGAAATCTGAGATATACATTTTGCTCCAAATTTTATACTTATTTCGTAAATATATAGTTTGTTGCACTTTAAATGCATAAAATTATACTTATAGTAGTTTATAAAAAAATCCGTACCCGTATTTTATTCTATGAGGCACGTCCAGAAAGTAAGTGTACTGGTATTCTCACAGCTGTAGGGAATACTTTTTCGACATGTTGGCAACACTGCCGCATAGCTTGACTCCTTTCCTTCAAAACGAGACCAATTCGAGGTTAGTGTGTTGAAAATTCTTGACGCAGTACCATTCTTTTGCGAAAAATTTCGATCGTATCTCCTGCCAAGTGCGAAATTCGCGCTGTCATTCGCTACCTTGTTGTGAAGGGAAAAGCTCCGGTTGAAATTTATAATGAGGTGAAAACTGTTTAGACTGCCTCTTAGTTTCATAGTGTAGTGGGTAACCAAAGTTTCGTCTCCAGTAACAATAGAGTAGAGAAAATCATCGCCTTCAAGTTCGTAGCGTTCCAAAAACTCTTTGTAGCTCTGCACTCGATTCAACTTGTGCTGTTCTGTCAGCTGTTTTGGGACCCATCTCGCAGACAATTTCCGATATCCGAGAGTTTCTGTGATTGTTTCGTGTATCAGGGATCTGGAGATTCGCGGAAACATTGCAGAAAGTTCATCTAACGTCAATCTGCGATCATCACGGACCGCAATCTCGATTTTTCACAAGTTCGTCAGTCACAATTGAAGGTCTTCCACTCATCTGATCGTCATGATTCAGAATCTTACTAAATAATTTAATAATGAAATATACAACAAAACAAACATAACCTATACAAAGTATGCGGCAATGACTGATCAAATACGATGAAACAAACGTTGTGTAACAAGCGCTACAGTTGTTGTCGTCAGCTGTCTACCGATAGACGTGCGGGGTGGAATAACATTTTGCAATGTACAAAGAGAATGCAACATAAAAGCAAAGGCCAACGAAACCGGTATCAATATGTAGATTGATTCTTCTTCTTTACATTGGTGTGAGATAAAACGTGATTGGTTAGTAATTACACGTTCAAGAGTCATGAAAACAAAACAGTGCAAATGGACCGCATATGTGGTGATGCCAAATTCTGGGAGACCAAATAAGCCGCATATGCGGCAATTGCCAGTTCTAGGGTTAAGAACTTGCATAAAGTGTCAACAGGATAATCTGATATTTTTAAAACTCAATTATCAATATCCAGTTTATGGACATTTAAAAAAAGAAATAAACTGAAAATGTAAAATTGTATGTTTTAATTGTATTTTAAATAAATTCACATAAACACAATTTATTTTTAAAAACATGTATAGATTGTGCAAACACAGCTGATCAATCAGTATCAGTCACAACAGTCAACAAACAGTATGGCATGACATTAAAAAACCTTTGATATTTTGATTTTAGGGAACTTAATAGACATGTTATAAAGTTAGTTTGGGATTTTTATAGGACTTCTTTGAGAATTGACCCTGAAAAATACAAAAAATCATCTTTATTTCATAATAATACTCCAAAAAACCTTAGACAGTTCTGAATAGTACTCCAATAGTGTTTTAATACTGTAAGGGTTTTTGTATATTTAAACAATTTAAAAAATACATGTTATGATATTAAAAGATATCTCATTTACAATAGATTTAATGTTTATGGAGAGGTGTAACTGGTAAATTTATTTAAGAACAAAAATGTAAATAGAATTTTTTGAAAATTAATGTGCTATAATGGCTTGAAAAATGGAACATGTTACATATTTTCCTGCTCATTGTATTAATAAAATATTCTGTAAGCAGGATCTTATAAATTAAAGAAATTATTTGAACAAGTTGATTAATGATAGTCCATAAGGGTTCTTTAAAAGCATGTGATTTTTGTTGTATGTTGTGATCCACCATAAATTTGTGTGTAGTGTAAATAAATAGAAATAAATGAGGATTTTTATGCATTCTTGTGCTTAAGTACTGCTGTTCCGTCAAGTAAAGTATGCTACACCACTTTAGAAAAAAAACAGACAATTTTTGTCAAGTATTTTGCCCAGAATATAATGTAGTGATTCTTTAAACACATTCACTGCTATCATGTCCTATTAAAAACACGCGGAACACACTCCAGGTGCTGTCATCTCCGATTGGAGACTTCGGCTATTGTTGCAATATACAATTAAAAATTATTAGCATGCCTATTGAGTTTGAATATTTTTTATTAGTTAATGTGTTAAACAAAAACCTGTATTTAAGGCAAAGAAAGATTTCACCTGCCACTATGTTGCTAACCTGACTGCGGTAGAACATGAACAATAATTAGGGATGTGGCAAATCTTTGAAGATTCAAGATTCTATCGTAAAAAAAACTCGTGGATCGATTTTTGAATCTAAAAAGTTTTTACTTTATCAAGCAGTTAATTTTGTTATTAGATTACTTTACTGTTAGGTCCCTATTACTTGAAGAAGATTAACATATCCCATATTTCTTACTTAAGTTAAATGAACAGCATACGTGCAAGCCTCTGTATTCAAAGATAATTTTCAGCAGGAGCTGGATGCAGATGGGAGGGAAAGTCGACTACGTGAGAGACTGAAGGAGGTTGCAAGCACGTTGGAACGTGTCAGTCGCAACGCCGAGCTGAGGCAACGACAAGCTTCCGAGCTGGCCACAGAGTTGAAGACTGCTAACAGGTGACTCAAAACTTTTAATAGTGAAATGCTCAACATAACATATGGTCAAATGTTCACAAAATTGATCAGTTGTAGGCTATAGTAATTTTACCTTATTTTCCTTTAAAGTATTCTCCTTTTGCACTTATACATTTGCTCTATTTTTAACACCAGGTGTCCTGAAAGTCCCACTGTCCCACTCCCACCCCTTTTAACTTTGGAACATTAATATATACATACGTATATATAGTCCCACTGTCCCACTCCCACCCCTTTTAACTTTGGAACATTAATATATATACATATGTATTTATATATATACCAATAATCCATGGGCGATTGTTGTTAGGCAAAAAAATCATGATTATTGGGATATATGAGAACCCTAATTAAGAGATGGGAATAAGTTAACATTATAAAATTTAAACCCTCCATGGAGAGGTTTTGGTACATCTGGTGTAACTGTTTGAAAAACTCACGGAATCGAATCCATTTTTATAAAGTTTCTTCATCTGATTTGTCATATTTCCTATCACCTTATCTGAATAATAAAAATATTGTCTTTTCAATTTCATTATCAGGCTCAAAAACCGCTATAAAACAATTTGGTGGCAGGCTAAAAGAATGGAAAAATGATTTCAAAGTTGTACAATTGTGCATGGCTAGGTACTTTTTCAGAATTAATTAGCAAAAAAATGTTGTTATTTTTCAGTGTATTCATTTCTTACAAAGTTCTTTCTTTATGTATTGGCCTTGTAACAATTGAATAGTGAATGAGACACTTGTATTTTAAATAAACCTCCCAACATTATCTTTGGCCAAGTGGAAATTCTCCTTCCTTGGTTTTGTTTATGATAAAAATTATTGCAATTTTTTCATAGTCATAATAGCAGCACCATGTCTCATTCAGTACTTGTTACAGTTTTCTTAAGTAAGTTGTTTTCTCTATTAACAATATTATCATGTCCCTGGACATGTTTATACTCATATATTTTCATGCAGGAGATGGCATTTTTGGAACGCTGCAAAAATTCATATAAATGATGTATGTTCAATCCATCAATGAAGAATGCTGTGAACTCTTCACTGTGAAATTCTTAATTCAGTGGCAATATCACTGTTAGTTATCCGACTATGAATATGCAAAGTAGAACATGCTAATCTGTAGTCATGTGGAGTGGTTTCTACTGTAAAGCTTGTATTCAACATCTTTGCAAACTTTACAAAATGTCAGAAATGTAGAGATCAAAATTACAAGAATAAACATAGTTCTTTGTGAGAAACTATCTTAAGCTTTTGACAGCAATGATAGACTTAATGCTAGAAGACTTCACACCTTTCTCAGCTCATCACTTTTACTATTAACCCTTTGAGTTCCACAGCGTCGCTAATTTTGACGGTACGAAAAGTGCATAAAGTGCCAGCGTTGCCAATTTTGACGTTTCGTATTTCGATAATATTTGGTAAAGTACAAGATTATTTTGGCCAAATAATCAGATGGCTGTATTCAATAGGTTCCAAACTTGTATCAATAAATACGAGTTTTATGTTATTTCTCTACTATTTTATCTGTGAAACTTATGTTGTTTGGGTACTTATCAAGAAGCCACTATTTTTGGACGAGTTTTCCTTATCGGGGACAAAATAAATTACAGTATTAAAAACAACTGACTTTATTTCACCTATTTTGGAATTTACAAGTTATTACGACAATCAATTAAATCAAAAACTATAAGAACAACGTTTCATTATTCGAAAATGTCAGGTCATTCGTGTGTCTATTTGGAGACGATTTGGAGATAGGAAGTATGACTCATCGAGTATTTTTCGATTCATTATGGAAGAAGGAACGTATAATGAAGTTTATTTTGATCTCTGATAAGGAAAACTCGTCCAAAAATAGTGGGCTGTGATAAGTACCTGTACGATGATTCTGTCTTCTAGTCAAGCGACATAGCGGATGAGTACCGTGTTGCGTAATGGCCTTTCTTGTTGTTTATGTGCCGATAACCAAGCATTTGAGTAAATACAAAATAAAATAGTAACTTATACAGTATTTTACTGTATTTCTTTACAAAAGTAATATATGATTTGAGTTGTGTTCAAGCGAAAAACGTGAATTTTCAGTGTAAATATTATTAGGGTTATTATTTAGTAAATGTAAACTTTTATGTAAATATGTTAGCAAGTATTTGTTTCTAAATGTAGTAATCATATTTATTTGTGTTGTATTAATGTTTTATTAGATTTATTGGGAAAACTACATCATTACTAAGTAATTTCTAAACTCTGACAAATGAAGTACAGTTTATAAAATGTCGGTACCGGGCAGCATTTTGTTAATACATATAATGCCATGTTTTTAAAATTCTAGAATAAGATATTACACATGGGTTTTATTTAGAATCATATGGCCTTTATCATGGTATAAAGAAAAAAATCTTAAAAATACTGTATACACACAAATTAGGTCGAAACTTAACTTTTTATACAAAAGTAAAAAACTTTTTTTATAAATACTGAAATTTTTATATTTTTATAAATCAAATTTTATTTGTAACGATATGTATCATATTCTGCATTTAATAAGAAAAGAAACAACAACAAAGTTATGGAAATCTGTTTGGTAGTTATTTTACAACAGCCTTTTTCCCAAAAGCTTACAAATATGCGAAAAACAGCGTGGCACTTTATGCATATGCCTTCGGAAAATACCCGTGGCACTCAAAGGGTTAATAAAAAAAAGATTCCCTTTATTAAATCATGAATTGAGTATAGAATGATTAAGGAAATGTTTTGACCCTAGCTGGTACAAGATGAATAAATCAAACTCTTCTTTAAAAAGATCAATTGTTTTAGGGGTTTACTTCAACTTTACATTTAACCTGATCATGTAAAATCATGTAGGAAAACATTTTACAAGCATTTACATAAATTTAATTACAGTATTGTTTAAAAACAAATAAAGATATTAAGGTTACCAGCAGTGATAACTTTTTGGAGCATTTGTATTGATAACATGTTGTATGTGTTCAGTGCTCTGGTACAAAGTTTGGAGAGGTGTAAACGTAAGTCTCAAGCCAGGCTGCGGAGGCTGGATACTCAAATGTTGGCAATGGTAGAGCGACATGCAGCTCAGGTCAGTAACAATTATGTTACATGTTCTCTAACATGGAGTATCTTTAATAGATTGTTTAAGCAACAAAACATAAATCAGCTAACACAGAAAATCCCTAGTTCCGTCCAATACAATGCTGCAGAAGGACTTTTAGGGTTTATTTTGAAGTTTACAAAAAACACCATTTGCAAATAAACAGTTCAAGTGCTTTTACAGACAAAAAAAATACACATTTTCTGTTATTAGACGTGTTTATTAATAGGTCTTTCTAATTAGGTGTCTTTGGCAAAGCTAGGTGTTTAGTATTGTAACTGTGTTGAGCATTCTTTGTTTACAACACTATTCATGCAGGCAAATATGCAGCATATGCTAGTGAAATGCAGTGTCATTGATCTAAAAACTTTTATAAAAAAAGGGCTGAATTATTGTGTATTCAACAAATTGGCGAGCACTTTAAACACCTTTTGTGATGCAATTACTGCTATGTTACATTTTGTTTGTTTTTTGTGTTGATAATTTAGTCTTATTTTGTTTAGTTTATTAACTAGCTTATTTACTTTATGTTTATTTTTCTTTAAATGTGCTTGAGAATGAAATTACAAGCTGTACACAAAAATTTCATTGATTTACCTACTCTTACATGCAATGAAAGGCCTATCTCTGCAGTGTAGTTTCAAAGTATTCCTTTCTCTATGGTAGTGTTGTTATTGATATGTGATCCATTCCTGTCTCAGAAATAAAGCTTGGGCTATTGTCTACCACCACATGAAAATCTGCACATTATTCTGAAACACTGAATAAAAAAAGGTTGAGGTTATTAGCGTTGTTTAGTTAATATATATATATCAAAAATTAAATCAATAAAATGTTTATATATATATATATATATATATATATATATATATATATACCTTTAACATTTTATTGATTTAATTTTTGATTGTTATTGTACAGTTAAAAATCTTGATATTAAAAATCTTGGATATTAGTTGAAATTCAAGTAATAAAATAAAAACATCACATACTTTTCTCCTCTGCCTTTGATAGATATTATCTTTGAAATTTATGTAGCATTTCCTTCAATTTAATGATTTCTTCAGTTGAAGTGGGTTCAGTTAAATTTTGTTATAAAATATTCCTTGTAAAATAAAATATTTAATTGTTATTCTTCAATAACCTATTATACTACCTTTATAATTTTATTAAGCACAAGATGACAAAATTTAGATCACTTACTCTTTGTTTTTATAATTTTCCCGTCATATGGCACTGTATTCAAACTCATTTTATATTATTTGTAACTTTTCCTCAAACCTTCTATGTAAACGATAACTTTTATACTTCAAATTACTAATAAATGTTAACTGTAATATAAGTGATGGACGTCGGCCTGTCTGCAATAAGCAACACCAACGGTATCTTTCGTCACTGCTATTTCTGGACTAAGCATGTAATTACATTTTGCCTATTGGCTCATTCTGTGCACGCGCAGACACACCAGCTGCAAATTTGCTTGGTCTCTCAGGGCTCTGATCACCAATATGCCTGTATTTGAGTTAACGATCAAAGGAGCTGTCAATTGACTATTTGAGATCTCACTTATGCATTTCCCTCCTATTTTTATAATAATTTTTATTTCATTTTAATTCCATGTAATTATTTTGAAACTTTTATATATTTCTTCTCAAATTTAAAAATAATACATTATATTGGGTTTTATACCTTCATAGTCAACAAATTGTTATAAACAGTATAATATATTATCAACAACTAAAAGTAATATCAGAAAAAAAAGAAGAAAAAAACTGTACATGAATTTTTTGCCTTCGGACCTCCATTGTAGATTCTGTCAAGAAGAAGCTAAACGAATATTAAAAACTGACCCATTCCTAGTGAGAAACTTTCCTCCTATAGTTTAGGTAATGATCCCATCTATAGCTAAGACAATGTGAATATCAGATAGTTTTGATCTGTTTGTGTTGTAGGTTCGCACACTAAAACAACGGATAGCAGCTTTAGAGGAGTCCAGGGAACAGCAGCAGACGAGGCAGTCCCAGAATTCCACCACTAGTGAGACCTCCTTGTAGACTATTATACCCATCCATAGTTACTCATCTCATTGGTCTCTTGGTGGAGGATAAGAGAGCCTGATTACTAGTCCTACTTCCTTTCTCTAGCCACTTCCAGTTTAAGTTCTTAACTATTGTGCTGCATAAAAGATAAAAGTAATGTTCTTTAAACATTTTTATTTCTCTGGAGAAATTGAAAAACTTACATTTTTGTAATTGCAAAGCAATTTAGTTTATAAGACAGATGATGTTAATTCATAAAAGAATGATGGGCTTTTTGGGTTTTACCGTACAAAATTAGATGCTTAAAATTTGGTAGTACAGTAGAGTCCCACTAATCCGAATTAATTGAGACTGAACATTGTTTGTATTTGCAGGAATTCGGGATAGGCAGAGTTCATGAATAATATCTACATATTGGTGTTGAGTGGCTCGTGAACAAGTAAAAGTTGGAAAGAAAAGGCAGTGACCTTCGGTGACTTACATGTTCATCTTTCGGCGCCTACCTATCCCTTCCCCTCTCACTTTTCAAACACATGACTCATTAGTCGTATTTACGTTAGTGTTAATTCTAGCGTTGTTTGATGAACTGTGTGCACTTAAAGCAAAATTATTGTTAAAGGTTTGATCCGTGACTGTTGAGTTACTTTACCAAGTGACTGTGCCTTTTTTACTTATGTTCTTAGTCCTTGACATTAACTGTTAAACATAAATACGCAAAGTAAACAAATTATTATTTCGTGTACTTTGTATAAAAAACTTGAAGTGTTAAACAGACTGGACAAAAGAGAAAGTGCTAATAAATTGTCAGTTAAATATGGTGGTGGAAAAGCAACGATTAGCGACTGGAAAAATCATTGTGTTAAAATTGAGCAGTTTTGTTCTGCTTCAAGTAAGAAAAATTCCTGAAAAAAACAACAAAAAACGACTGTGTCTTCATATGAAAAACCTGATGAAGCCTTATTCTTGTGGTTCACTCAACTGAGACATTTCCCATTTTTGGTCCTTGGTGGTAAAAAAAAGGGCGCTTCCCCTAAACAAGCTTATGGATGGTGAACCTTCATTTTCAGCTAGCGTGGTTTTTTTGGATTGTTAAAAGGAAATTTACGTAATTAGACAGGTCACGATTGCTGGGTAGAAGCTGTCAGTTGCCAATTATCTAAAGTAATTTGAAGACCTCATTTCTTCTCAAAATTGCTTGCCACAGCAAGTTTATAATGCGGATGAAACTGGACTGAACTTTAAGGCTCTGCCTACTAAAAGTCTTGCTTCTTAAGAAGAGGAATCTGCCTCAGAGTTTAAAATGGACAAACGTCTGTCTTAGCTTGCAGCAACAAATCTGCAACAAACAAACTTCCCCGCTGATGATAATAGGCAAATCAGCGAAACCATGAGCGTTCAAAAACATTAACATTAACTTCTGTGTATTGTAAGAATAAAAAAAGCTTGGGTGGAATGTGACTTGATCAATGAATGGTTCGATCACCAATTTGTCCTTAAAGTGATTGTGTTCAATAAAGAAAAGAAATTGGCTATTCATGCTCTGCTGTTTATATACAATGCACCGTCCTACCCAGGAGAAATGAAACTTATTTGTGGAAACATCAAAACAACTTTTCTGCCACCAAATGTTACTTTAATTCTTCAGCCTATGGACTAGAGTGTGTTACAGGCCATTAAACAAAAATACAGAAAAATGCTGCTTCTCATCTTATTTGAAGAGGATGAAGATGAATTCACAATCTTTCAAAACTTAAGAAAACTACAGTAAAAGATATGATTTACTGGTTAACACGTTCAATGCGGGTCCGGTAGATCTACTGCACGGCTGCCTCGCGCCAGGAACGCATGACGTAGATCTACTGCACAGTGCCATTGTTTAGTAACCCAGTCAGTGTGCTCTCAGCACTCGTCATGTATGGTTGTCCGTTTTGCCGCTCGTGGGGACATACTTTTCCCGCGTTTTTGTGGTCGCCATTCTCAGTTAGCGTTTTGTGGTTAGTTTTTAGACTACTTCAAATTTTACCGTTTTTGTTGTGTGTTTAGTGTTATTCTTGTAATACAATAGACATGGATTTGCCTCCTGGAACTAGTGGAATCCAGAATAGACGTCAGTTTGTGGCTAATAGTGATTCTGATTATGAAGACGACCCTGGTGTCCCTGGTTATGCTCCGGACCTCGACGATGAACAATACGAGACTGATGAGTCAGAGGTCGAAGACCCAGACTATGACGTAAGACCAGCACAATGGAGTCCTCAAACTATAGGTATGAAAGATGTACCGTTTACAAAAGAGGAAAAGTTTTTAGTCCCTTTGCCTAATGAGATTACCCCAATCAATTTTTTCTTGTTGCTGATGGATGTGATTTTTTTTAGAGGGTATTGTGGCTACTACGAATAGATACGCGTTGGAGTTATTCTGTGGACCTAATACAACCCTAGGCTCACGAATCCATAAATGGAAAGACATTACCGTAGAGGAACTCAAATGTTTTATGGGCCTATTGCTGCACATGGGAATATTACAATTACCCCGAATTCAAGACTATTGGAAAACTTGTATGCTGTTTTCAACGTGCTTCCCCAAATTCATGGCCAGGGACAAATTCATGCTTATTTTGCGATGCATTAATTTTGAAAGGTACCCTAACCCAAATAACAGAGCTTCTAAAGTACAGTTTCTAATTGACACTTCAACAATAAAATGGACACAATTTATTATCCTCAAAAAAAGTTGTGCATTGACGAGGGAATGGTTTTATGGAGGGGAAGGTTGTACTTTAGGCAATATATATAAAAGGGAAACGCCATAAGTACGGCATCAAACTGTACAGTTTGTGTGACCCCCATGGCCTAATACTTCGTTTTTTTTTGTATTGTGGAGTTTTAGATGATTACGGTGGTAAGGGACACGCAGCCAACATTGTATTGAAGCTGATGCAAGGGAAACTCAATTGTGGCCACAGTTTATTTATGGATAACTATTATAATAGTTTTACTCTTGCCTCAAGCCTGCTCCGTAGGAATACATATTGCACTGGAACTCTTCGGCTGGACAGAAAATACGTATCTCCTGAAGTCAAATCGGCAACCCTGAAAAAGGGTGAAACCATCGCCCGCTTCGCTGAAAGCGTTGTTGTCACCAAATGGAAAGACAAACGCATTGTCTCTTACACATCCACTGAGTTTGAAAATGACATGGTGAATTCAATTAATCGAGGTGGTTTGGAGAGACTAAAATTACTACCAATTTTTCAATAAAACTATCTCTTTTTGATCAATTTACATCTTTAAGTTCCAGATACAACTTCAACCCACATGTTTGTTAGCATCATACTTAGTCATGTAATTTTACACTTCGGTTGTGCTATTTTTCTTATCTAGAAATTAACTCTTATCTTATTAATTCAAATGCTTAGTAGGTGATTAAATGCATTTCATCAACAGATAATTAGGGATGCCTTTGACAGTTAGTACCAAACTAATGGATAATACTTGGCCTCATTTTATAATTTCTTCTTCTTAAGGCCAAACATACAATTTTTCTCATTTGACATGTTCAGTAATAAATATTCACAAACTCTCTTTAATTTTTGTGAAACAAGAAATAGAAACCATAATGTCATTTTTTAAGAGGCATACAAATAAAACTTGTTAGTGCAGTTTATAATTATTATAACTTGTTTAATCTGTTTGATATTGTTCCATAAAACCCCACAATTTTATGGAAATCCTTAAATTATTTTTTAATTTTTAAATACATAATTTTTGCTTTTGTAAGATATGTTTATATAAGTAAACTAACTTACTTGTTAAACTTCTTACTAACTTGTATTGTGAAGCATTCTGATCTCTTCCTCAGGTAGATGACTAACACATAACTACAAATTAGGTTAAAATAAACAAATCATACCAGAGCGTTGTGACACATATAACTCAGGAATCACAACAAAAATTATATGTATCAATACTGTGCACATTATCTCTAAAACATACACGTAATAAAAACAATAATTACTGAAATTGTACTACAACTAATAAATTAAGAACCCAAAAGGGCCTTATTAAAATCATGTTCTTGTTTGTTCCTCTATGCAATAACTCTTGTTATTAAGGTCCAAGAGACTTGAAACTTGGTACAAATGTTCCTCTTGTTACAAGTTAGAATGCCATTGATATTTGGGTCAGAAGGCAGCCTGTCAGTTTGCTTGTCTGTATGATAACTCTCGATAGAAAAGCCGTAGAGACTTCAATCTTGTTACATAGGTTCCTCTTGCTCCAAGGAAGAACCATTTTTATTATATCTGTGTTGTTATATATTCCTGACACTTTTAATTTGTCAAGATTTAACATGCTACTAAAAGTAACTAACCATTTTTGTTATAATTTACTTTTTATAATGTTAATTCCTTAACAGATTTTTACAATTTTCAACTTTATAAAAAGAAATTATCAGTTACTATTTGTTATACCTATGTAATTTAACATGTTTATTGTTGAGAATATGAAACATTGTATATCTTAATGCTTAATGTATGATTATTGATTACTCACTAAAAGTGACATCAATGCTACTAAATTGTCATCAGGAGATGTCGTATCTTCAATTTTGTTCACCGGTGGATGCTGTCTTTGTCACTCATCCAGGGTTTTGAAATCCAGTAGCCAATATTATAGCACAATCATTATGAGGAAACTTTTCTCTTTTGCCACTGTCACTTTTTTATATTTTTGTACCAAAAAAAACTATTTACAACCTCATCCATCTTCATTTACTTGTAAGTATATATTTTACTTGGAAATGTTTTTGTGGAACATGTTGAAGCACCATATTTTACAGAGTCCTGGTTCACCTAGGCATATGGCGTTCTCCATTGTTCAGAATGAAAAAAACACTCGACGATTCACTAAAAGTGGACTTAATAACAACGGTCTTATGAAAAACATATCATGGACCGGCACAACAAGTAACAAGCGACATAACCTTCCTCTGTAATCTATGAGTGCCCCTTGAGAGGACTATGTTAACTAATGTTTTCTGCAATAAATGTTTAATTGACTATCTTTACTATAATATGACCAAAAGTTCATCTATTTTTGGTGTATCCAGGTTTTTTAGTTATCATAAAATACAAAAACAAATTTTGCCCTACATACAATAATTAACAAACTCCAGCCACTGGGTACCAGTAGTATTGCAGTATATAACATGTAAAGGAGCAGTACATTTGTACAGCATTAATAGCGTGAGTCCTGCTCAGTACATTGCCTTCTCACATATTAGCATCTCACTGTCAGTACCAGATGTCAGTATCACATGGGAAATGATTTAATTCTTCATCATTAAGAAACTTAAAGCCCTGACAAACCAAAAATTTGTCTAGCTTTGGCCTACTCACTGAAACTGAAAACACAAGTATAAATAATATTGTGGGAATAATGTATGCGTAAATAGTTTTGTACAAAAATATGTGTGCTGTACAGACGTACAACTTGCAATTTAAACAAATATAACTAATTCAATTCGAGGTTACTCAAAATAATGTGTGTGTGATAAAGAAATACGACTGACACACACATGAGCTGTGGTCCCAGAAATGAAAATACTTGGATCATCAACACAAAGCCAGATAACATGCCCAAACCATATAACGCTACACTAAAGAAGTCATACTTACATCCAAACCTTATCAAAGAACTTTGTAAAAGGAAAATGGTGCATGACAAATGAACTTGCCAGCATCTCTTCCTTATCATTTGCAGAATCAATAATGGGTTAATTATCAAGAGTTTAATAGTAGATAGTTTCTATATGTGTCAGGTCTCGGTTTTATAGCAGCAAGGTGGTTTTTCGGTACCAGATCCAATTAATGGTGTAATGTAATATCTTAAGAACTTTACTGATGAATAGGGATTATGTTTAATTGCTTTTATTTACAAATAATGTTGGTTTGATCTTCTGTTTATCAATTTATGAATTACGTTGAGTTCTAAATGATTTGGCTGTTCATTTAATTTTTTTTTTTTTATTTGTACAGTACTCTCATACATTCCTACATATTAATTGTAGTACATTGTGGTTGTTTTTTTTTTTCAGCACAATAAACCCTCATCAAACTATGCTTTGCTCTAATACAGTTTCAGTTTTTGGTACATTGATGTTTATTTAATTCATGGCTAAACTAGTAAAAATGGGGCTTTAAAACTTTAAGACTTAAAAGCTTTACACTTTGTTGTGAACACAAAAGTAAATGTTTACAAAGTGATTTTATGGAAACGTAATTTTTAGACTGTTAGATAAGTATGTAAATTTTAGTAAAATTGTAAAAACAGCATTATTTAAGATTTTTTATTTGTGTATCATATTTAATATATTCTACCCATGTAAATAATGTTTAATTGCTATGATTATATGAAGTTTGTTTAGGTTGTTAATTAACTGTTACATCACTTAACAATGTATTCATTCACAAAAATGTATTTATTTGTGTGCAGAGTATTATGATTGAATACTCTTCAAAGTAATTTATAAACACTAATTTTTTATTTTTATTGTGAGTTAACCCTTGTTTTATATGTTTATTAAGTGATATTAGTATTAAAGACAATATTTTTTTATTGATTGGAGATAGAAATTAGATACTTTTTTATTTGATAATAACTATATTTGGGTGTAGCACAATTTAACATTATCGATGCTTTTGATTTCATTTGATAAAGTATGTAACTAAAATATCAAAACAACAGGGTTAAGTTAACATGGTATTCTTTTGTAAGTACAATTATTTTCTTCTGTCAGGCTATATAATCAATGTAGAACCATATAATAAACAATGTTGTAAAGAATCTAATCTAACGTTCTGTATCATTTATAATCCTTGAGTTTCTTAATTGTCTGGCAATGATGGTTTACCACAAGTGAGTTGTTAATAGGTAAGTTCCAAGTAGTGATGGTCAAATTAGGGATTTTTGAATGTTGAATCCTATTTCAAACTCAATTGATTCCTGTGCTTTGAAATTTTTGCTAGCCACTCCAGTCATGTTTTATGGTATGGTATAAAACAAAACCATTCAGCATATTATAATCATAGTGTTTATTTTAAATTTTTAATTACTATTTATGGTTACAGGAGGCAAAAGCCAGGTTTTAAAATGAGAATATAGAAAGGATAGGATGGGCAGCTTACCTTTACCGAATCGGAAAGATATTCCTCTTCTTCATAAAGTATATTCTTTATAATGTCTCTCTGAAGAAGAGGGACTCCTTCCAGTCTGATAAAGGTAGGCCGGCTCTTCCTATGCTATCTAAATGTTTTGCTGTTAGTACTTCCAGCAAGAGACTTGAGGTGTTGGAGATATTAGCTGGCTTTACCATTGTCGAGTTTTTCTTCCATAAGCAATTGTCAGACTTGCTTTTCTTCTGACATTGACAGACACGCAATAAGCTCGATCTTGAGCATGCCTATGGATTAGTAGTAAGAGGAGTGCTAAGAATATCCTCCTTTGCGTAATTCTGCTCGAGGTACTTAATACCTTGTGCGAGACTTTAGTTGTTTCCTATTCACACGTGTGAATTGTGTTTTTAGTTGAGCAATGGGCTTATTTTTTTTTTAGAAAGGTGGTGGATTTACAGTTATGCGATGAATTTCAAGGGTAGGTTGGGAGGACAATGTAGTTGTTGCTGCTGGTGAACTGTTGAGTCAATTAAAAAATTGTTTTCATTTCATAAGTTTTTGTTATTTTCTGAGTAGTTTGATGAATAATACTTGAATATTTTACCTTTTTTGTTTCCTTAGGACAAGAACCTGAGATATTGCACTTAGTCCTAAAAGGACCGTTGTGCTGCTTCCATAGTGGCAGGATGTTTTGGATGGCTTCTGGTAGATGCAGCTTCCTATCTACGAATAAGACTTGTGGGCATTAATCTCAGTCATGTCTCCTTGGAAGGAAGGGAAGCCAGCTCTGTACCAGCCTCTCTAGTCAAAGCAGACGGGGTGGCATGACCTTATGTCCAGGCTAGCAACAGCCCTTAACACTTAAGGAGCCTCTTCAACTCCAACATTCATCTCCCACAGTAAACTAGACCTATCAGTCAACCCTTGCACCTCAATTGTTGTACACATAAAGTGATACATCGGTTTTGCTGTACCCAGTGTAGGTTCAACTGAATGATACAAACCAGCCAGAACCCCGATATATATACCCCGTCCTGGGGTATATACATGCATACAAACGAGTATATATATGTAAACATATCTTTAATTTTAGCCTTTTGACACCAAAATCAATAAAGTTTAATTTTGGAACGTAGGACCAAGTTTCAATTCTCTAGGACCCTCTACCAAGAGTTATCACATGGACGGAGAGAGAGATGAACAGATAACACGGTTTTAAGAAGGCTATGTGGTTCTTTAATAAAGATAAATGCAAAATTTAAAATCCTTAACTCAATTCGTTCTCAAGATATCCCTCTGAGTTACAGGCTTCGTTAATGCTCAACAAAGTTGCATAGATTCACATGTATAATCATCAAACTCGATCTTTTTTATTTAGAAATGAAATTATATGCATCATTTTAAGTTCTCAAGATATAATGCAGAGAAAAGGCAGAGAGACAAACGAGGGATGGTACCTGCCCCCTTAGTGATATGAAAATGTAGAAAGTTCATATCTATAGTTTAATTCGTTTTTGAGGATCTTGCGGAAATGAGGTTCGTTATGGAATGAGATGTACCTTCAACGAATTCGATCTTGCTTACGAAGAAATGAAGCTTTGTGTAAATATTCAAATCCATAGGTTGAATTGTCCCCGAGATATCGTTTAGACAGACAACAGAAGATAAATTTGGCTAGCCCTCTGAGTGATAGATAGGCTTCGCTGATGCTCAGCCAATTAGGGTTGCTGTAACTTTAGAACTTAAGAAGCTAAAATAAAAGATTTTACTCTTAACATAAAGTAATTTTGAGTTAGTGTTGTTGGCTGCTGTATACAGTGTCTCGTATGTGGGCAACCAAACTTCAGGAGGTTATTTCATAGGTAAAACAAACAAAAAATGTCATGTGAACATATGGTCTATGTCGCTCAGTTTTCCTTGTATCTGTATGTATTTGTATGTGATTTTTACAAAAGGCTTAATATCTCAGAAGTTAATTAAAATTATTCCTTTTTAAAATGGCGGTAATTTTAAATTTTTAAAGCTAAATATTTCAAAACCTTAAATTTTAGTAAAAACCTGTAAGAGAGAAAACTGTTAAAGAATTTATTCCTACACATTATGGTATAAAGATTTTTAACATCTTAACTATTAACAAAAACTATTAACTATTAACAGAGAAATTGAAATTTGTATCAAATAA
Source organism: Homalodisca vitripennis (assembly GCF_021130785.1). Lineage (NCBI taxonomy): Eukaryota > Metazoa > Arthropoda > Insecta > Hemiptera > Cicadellidae > Homalodisca > Homalodisca vitripennis. Next base: position 156,954,359 of record NC_060207.1, on the reverse strand, counting down.
AACTTACTTGTTACTAATAAGAAATTAAAAATTAAAAACTAAAACTAAACAACAATTAAAACGCTACTTTCAAAACGTTTTGATTGTAGGCTAAATAGTTAATAAATTACATTCATTATATGTGTAATTTGTGTCTGCAAAAATTTGGCATAAGCAACCTCTTAATACTCAACTATCAGGGATCATCAGCTGACTGTAATAATGACGGTTCATTGTTGAAAAACACATTTTTATTTTGTATTAATTAGAATTCATTACTAAACAAAACAGTGAGGTTTCCATTGTTTTTCTGGTTATGTTGCTATTATTCTATTATCTTATTTAGGTTCTTAATACACCAAAATGCCCATTTATTCAAAAGAAGTGTAAACAGACGTTCATTTTATTTACAGATTGGCCAATGGCAACTCGCGAGAGGCAGTGAAACAATAAGTACTTGTTCTTTTCATGAAATAGACTCAATGCATAATAGTATTTGATTACAGTGTTTAAAATTTAACAGATTCTAGTTTTAATTCTCATAACCACTAGTTAAAACTGTAATTTCACAACTTTCTACACTTTTAACAGTGTAATATGAAAAACCACGTAAAATGTTTATATGACTACAAAGTTGTATATAGATAAAATATAGCAATTATTCATAATTATTGTGGCCAAGCAACTGAAACATATACAGATGTCTCACGAAGGTTCCATAGTCCAAGAGTCGATCGAGCCAATCTGCATTGTATAAGAACACAACTTGTTTTTCTTTCTTAAAATCAATAGAGAACGCATTCCTAAAAACAAATTGATAGTCAGCCACACTAGTTTTTTGGAGGTTTAAATAGTAGGCATCAAAATGTTAAAAAGATGAAAAGATAATATCTCCTTATATCATATTTGTGTGATGTAACGATTATTTCAGTTTCTGACGGTCGGTTGTGAGTGTATCAAAACTAGATAAAATACAACCTGAGAAAAAATGTCATATTTTAAATCCTTTTGGTAGGTACCCTCCCATTTCCACTTCCACAAAACCAGCGGGGCTGAAGATTAATTTCTTTCTTAGCAACAAGTCCTCTGTATGTAAATCAAAACCAGGTTTTGAGCTTACAAGGTGCAAATGGTATAGCAGCTTATAGACTATTAGTAAAACGGGTCATACAACAGTTGATAGCGTTCTGCTAGAATCCTCCAATAATAGTAAAAGTAATACATGACCATTTGATTGTAATATACAGTAGATCCATTGAGTCTTCTGAGTTTTATCTCAGACGTGATTGAACTCTAACTTACCGTTATTGTATAACAATAGTAGTTAAGCCACATAAATTAGACCAATGCATTACAATAGAATAACTTCAGGGTATATAATGTTAATTAATAATTCAATTGAAGTCGGTAATAGTAGTATTTTACATTTCAATAACATTGACATATCCTTAGTTGCTCCTGTAGATCTAAGTGTAAAATGTACATTTATTTTTATCTTTCATCCAGTCACAATTACACCAATGAGGATTAAAACCATTTCCTTCACTACACAATTTTAAATGCTTCACCCCGTTAACACATATATAGTGCTTCCGGCAATCGGCTGACTCATGAAAATATTTCCTTCCTTCAATACAAGTTCCTTCTTTCATGACTGTTACCTCATTTTGATAAAGAGGTGTACACAATGACGATTTTGCTGAAGGAACGGCAGAGCTACTTGTACTCTTGGTTGACTTTCTTGGAGTTGGGGTTACAGTTGTGCTTGTTTTCTTAGTTATCTGTCTTGGAGTTGGAGTGACACTGGTGACTGTATTATTGGTTGGCATTGCTGAAGCTAGAGTGATCATGCTGCCTGTAATCTTCGTCGACTTCCTAGGTGTTGGAGTGACGTGTGGTATACTAGAATCATATGTTTTTATGTTGTTTTTATTTACTCAGTTACCATTTTATTCTTTCTAAATGCCATTAACCTAGTTGTGCTCTTACTTGATAAATCCTTATTCTAGCTAAAGTATATTATTGAATTTCTCATTACAATTTATTAAGCAAAACAAAATCTCCTTTACACGAAGAAGTTTCTAAAACCTGAACGATTGGATGTGGATTCTACTTGCCAAAGCATAATCAGCTATGATGCGTCTATCATTGGATATGATTTGTGACTTTTACTAACTTTATTACTGCTACAAAAATAACTGATGATGAATTACACATTTGAATAAATTACTTAAGTTTTAGTGTGTTTAAATTAAACGAAGCTAAAACTTTCAAAAAAATGGCAAACTTACAAAGTCTCTGTATAAAATCCAAAAACATAATCTATTTTACCCACACGCATACTAAAGTCTGATGAAACAATTGATAGATATTATCAAGCTCTTAATCTACTAAGTAAACATTATGAATTTTGATCTATAAGTGCTGAGAAGAATCGTTCTGAATGTGTATAAGATTTTTTCATCCATGGCCTAACTTCAACGACTATTCAACAAAGACTATTAAAAAGTAACACTCTTACTTTGAAATAGGCGTATACACAAACACTGTCTCCTAATCAGCACAAAACACTCACAATAATACACTTTACCACTATCTGAGTTAAATCTAGCAGTCTCTGGAAAGAAATTAATATTCAGAGATGTACAAGTATCTGACTACCATATTGATAGCCCTAAACTCATTCCTCCACTATCACTTCCTCTACAATTAGGCCACAAATTATTATTTTATGGGAGTAAACCAGTCCATTCTCATACTGTTTGTCCTGCTAGAGAAGCCACCTGTAATAGTTGCGGAAGAATTGGGCACTACCAAATGATTTCTCGGTCTGAATCTCGAGTATTACTAGTATCTGCTTCAACCGAGGACAAGACTACTATTGCATCTGCTGCTGCTCCTGCATGTGTGCAAAAGGCCGTTGAATCTATTAAAGTCAATGGTAATTCATGTGAAGCTCTTATCAATACAGGAAGTTCCCCTAGTTTAATACATTTAACCAAGACCATAGTTAAGAATTTGCTCCTCAGTAGGGACAAGTTTCTATAGCATCAACTTCACTAACTTCTTAAATATTTGGTTCTTTTCTGTTGGATAATTAAATAGATGGCAATATCTACAGTGGACTTTGTTTAAATGTTGTAAAGGAACTTTGCACTGATGTTATCTTAGGTTATGATTTTCTTCTAAACAAAACCTCAGTTGAGTTGGAGTTGGAGGCCCTTTAGAACAACTAAAAATTGTACTTTGGTGGTAGCTTCTATTGCTCCAGTGTATCTCTTCTCTAATATTGTTAAAGGAACAAAACACATCGCTATAGAAATCTGGACTCCACATTTCAACAGATTCGGCTTTCATAACAAATAAAACCAACCATTTCCTAAATGAACGCATAACTGAACCTATTCAGCCCTCATGGAATGTCCAAGCTTTAGTTATATCAAAATATAATATATATAATATATTAAATATATAATATAAATATATAATAAAATATAATATATATAATATATATTAAATATATATAAAATATAATATATATAATATATATATATATATATATATATATATATATATATATATATATATATTGATTCTTTGCATTTAGTGAATTGTCATTCTTTTCTTGTGGTTGGGATTTGATATAACTAATATATATATATATATATATATATATATATATATATATATCATACTGGATGCATATCCACTTTCATGTATTGATGACACAATTCTGTAAATTCCCAAGTACTCTATTTTCAGCTGCATTGATTTACAAGGTGCCTACTACTAATTACCCATTAAACACATTACTTCTCTACTCCGTATGCTGGGACTATTCTTACACTATTCTAAAGGGATTCAGAATTAATCTAACAAAATCAGACTTTTGGTACAATTCAAGTCTTTTCCTCTTTATTCTTAAACTTTGGTTGTCTTCTAATACTTCAAGGATGGTCTATTCAACTCCATACTTTCTACTACTATAGATGAAGAGTATTCCATTCTCGGTAGGGACTAATGCCTCTGAATTTGCGGTTTCTGATACACTATCTTAAAAAGGACTCTGTGTAGCTTTCTTTTCTTGAACTCTGTCTCCTACAAAGCAAAGACCCTATCATTGTAAAGAAGGGTTATGCTCTTGTTTGATTACCAACCAAAAGAGCATTAATTAATGTTTGTCAATCACCGTTCAACTAAAATAAAAAAATAATGAAATAGCGTGTGGAGTTAGCTCACTACAAGTATGATATTGTGCATAGACCTGGGAGGCAAAACCTTGCTGCAGATACATCATTATGAGTAGTGCACGTACTGAAAACCAAATACTTCTTAATTTATATTGTGTCATCCTGGCATTACAAGAATATTTATTATATACAGGCCAAGAACAGCTTTCACTTTTGAGGAAGTGGAATCTATGACTTCGTCTAGCACTATCTGTGTAAAGTCAAACGTAGTTTATACAAAAAGGAAAATGGACATTTAATAAAGACAGCTTCATTTTGGAGTTTCTCAAAATTGATTTTAAAGAATCTCTTCCTTCTACGAATAAGAACCGTTACAATACTAACAATTGTGGATGAGTACTCTAAATTTCCTTCTAGGTTCTCTTGTTCAGATATTTCTTCATTGACATTAAGAACTCACCTATTCTATTTATATCCTTTATTTGGAATTCCTGCACATAGATTCCCAACCAAGAAACTGCATTCATGTCAGTTGAATAAAAAATCTTTTATGGAGTTGCAATTATGGAGTTGCTACAACCGTACTACGCCGTATAATCTGAGAGGAATTTGTCAGTTAAAGTGTGTAAGTTACAGTGGATTCATATAGAATGAATTAACCTTGTTCTAAACTCAAGAGCAATAAAAGTTTGGAACTGGGATATCGTGCAATAACAATCCTCTGCATTAAAGAAGTAAATATGACCCATAGAAGAAACGTTAAGAAGGTAGATCTTATTCAAGCTAACTCAGAGTACGCACATTAGGTTTCCAGATGGTCTAGAAACCACTGTTTCTACTCGACTATTGGCTTCTGCAGGTGAACCTGATGACAATTTTCTGAGATCAACTCTACCATACTCATAAACTGTTCCAAACTTTGACAAGCGAAGAAACTGTTTGACCTGAGCCTATCACTCAACCTGGACCCTTTCCTACCTTTAGGAGAGACTTTGAAGCCAACTTGACATAATACTGGTAAATTGATAAGAAATAAATACACGTCTTAAACGATCTCATACTTACTTGGCTGACTACTTTCTCAAGTAAAGGGGAAGAATTTAATATATAGAATCATATATTTTCAAGGTGCTGCTTTTTAAGCAGTTATCATTTTTAACCTCTCTCAACGTATTCAATAACCTATTAAAATTCTTACTTAATAAAACCGTATTCCAGTTAGAGGTTATTACTGAATTTCATTACATGACAGTTGCGGATGAATTCGTTGTTGTCTTTCCTGGGATTGAAGTGGTAGTGGTGACTGCTGTAATCTCGGTTGATAATCCTGGAGCTGGAACAACATATGGAACTGTGTATGGAACAACAGTAACATCTGTAATTTTGGTAGACTTTTCTGTGTTTGAAGTACTCGTGCTACCTGTCTTCTCTGTTGATTGTACAGGTGTTGGTGTTACATAGCTCGTTGTACCTTCACTTGATTGTTCTGATGATGGCAAAGAGGTAATGCCTCTATCTGTAAATAATTCACCTGTGACAGTGCTTAAAGTACTTTCGGTAGCCTTGCTAACGAATGGCATGACGTTGCCATCTGTATTCTTGTTCAGGAGTTCCGATGTGACCGTGTGGCTAGTACTTTCAGGTAATTCTTGTGATGTTGGTACAAGAGAGCTGGTTGTGCTCTCTGCGAAATCTACTGTGGATGGGACTATACCAGGATTTGTAACTTGGGTAGACTCTTCTGTGTTTGAAGTAGTCATGCTACCTGTCTTCTCTGTTGACTGCACAGGTGTTGGTGTTACATAGCTCGTTGTACCTTCACTTGATTGTTCGGATGATGGCGAGGAGTTAATGCTTGTGGCTGGAAATATTTCACCTGTAACAGTGCTTAAAGTACTTTCGGTAGCCTTGCCAAGGAATGGCGTGACGTTGCCGTCTGTATTCTTGTTCGGGAGTTCCGATGTGACCGTGTGGCTAGTACTTTCAGATAATTCTTGTGAGGTTGGTACAAGAGAGCTGGTTGTGCTCTCTGTGAAATCTACTGTGGATGGGACTATAGCAGGATTTGTAACTTGGGTAGACTCTTCTGTGTTTGAAGTATTCGTGCTACCTGTCTTCTCTGTTGATTGTACAGGTGTTGGTGTTACATAGCTCGTTGTACCTTCACTTGATTGTTCTGATAATGGCGAGGAGTTAATGCTTGCGCTTGGAAATAATTCACCTGTGACAGTGCTTAAAGTACTTTCGGTAGCCTCTCCTAGGAATGGCGTGACGTTGCCGTCTGTATTCTTGTTCAGGAGTTCCGATGTGACCGTGTGGCTAGTACTTTCAGGTAATTCTTGTGAGGTTGGTACAAGAGAGCTGATTGTGCTCTCTGCGAAATCTACTGTGGATGGGACTATAGCAGGATTTGTAACTTGGGTAGACTCTTCTGTGTTTGAAGTATTCGTGCTATCTGTCTTCTCTGTTGACTGAACAGGTGTTGGTGTTACATAGCTCGTTGTACCTTCACTTGATTGTTCGGATGATGGCGAGGAGTTAATGCTTGTGGCTGGAAATATTTCACCTGTAACAGTGCTTAAAGTACTTTCGGTAGCCTTGCCAAGGAATGGCGTGACGTTGCCGTCTGTATTCTTGTTCGGGAGTTCCGATGTGACCGTGTGGCTAGTACTTTCAGATAATTCTTGTGAGGTTGGTACAAGAGAGCTGGTTGTGCTCTCTGTGAAATCTACTGTGGATGGGACTATAGCAGGATTTGTAACTTGGGTAGACTCTTCTGTGTTTGAAGTATTCGTGCTACCTGTCTTCTCTGTTGATTGTACAGAGGTGTTGGTGTTACATAGCTCGTTGTACCTTCACTTGATTGTTCGGATGATGGCGAGGAGTTAATGCTTGTGCCTGGAAATAATTCCCTTGGGGTTGGAGTGGTATGGTAGATCGTGCTCTCTGATGTCAGTTCTGAGTTTGTGATTGTAGTGTAACTATTTGCCTCGGTTGATTGTTCATTGATCTTAGTGACAGTGCTTAAAGTACTTTCGGTAGCCTCTCCTAGGAATGGCGTGACGTTGCCGTCTGTATTCTTGTTCGGGAGTTCCGATGTGACCGTGTGGCTAGTACTTTCAGGTAATTCTTGTGAGGTTGGTACAAGAGAGCTGGTTGTGCTCTCTGTGAAATCTACTGTGGATGGGACTATAGCAGGATTTGTAACTTGGGTAGACTCTTCTGTGTTTGAAGTAGTCGTGCTACCTGTCTTCTCTGTTGATTGTACAGGTGTTGGTGTTACATAGCTCGTTGTACCTTCACTTGATTGTTCGGATGATGGCGAGGAGTTAATGCTTGTGCCTGAAAATAATTCACCTGTGACAGTGCTTAAAGTACTTTCGGTAGCCTCTCCTAGGAATGGCGTGACGTTGCCGTCTGTATTCTTGTTCGGGAGTTCCGATGTGACCGTGTGGCTAGTACTTTCAGGTAATTCTTGTGAGGTTGGTACAAGAGAGCTGGTTGTGCTCTCTGTGAAATCTACTGTGGATGGGACTATAGCAGGATTTGTAACTTGGGTAGACTCTTCTGTGTTTGAAGTAGTCGTGCTACCTGTCTTCTCTGTTGATGCAGAGGTGTTGGTGTTACATAGCTCGTTGTACCTTTACTTGATTGTTCGGATGATGGCGAGGAGTTAATGCTTGTGCCTGAAAATAATTCACCTGTGACAGTGCTTAAAGTACTTTCGGTAGCCTCTCCTAGGAATGGCGTGACGTTGCCGTCTGTATTCTTGTTCGGGAGTTCCGATGTGACCGTGTGGCTAGTACTTTCAGGTAATTCTTGTGAGGTTGGTACAAGAGAGCTGGTTGTGCTCTCTGTGAAATCTACTGTGGATGGGACTATAGCAGGATTTGTAACTTGGGTAGACTCTTCTGTGTTTGAAGTATTCGTGCTACCTGTCTTCTCTGTTGACTGCAGAGGTGTTGGTGTTACATAGCTCGTTGTACCTTTACTTGATTGTTCGGATGATGGCGAGGAGTTAATGCTTGTGCCTGGAAATAATTCACCTGTGACAGTGCTTAAAGTACTTTCGGTAGCCTCTCCTAGGAATGGCGTGACGTTGCCGTCTGTATTCTTGTTCGGGAGTTCCGATGTGACCGTGTAGCTAGTACTTTCAGGTAATTCTTGTGAGGTTGGTACAAGAGAGCTGGTTGTGCTCTCTGTGAAATCTACTGTGGATGGGACTATAGCAGGATTTGTAACTTGGGTAGACTCTTCTGTGTTTGAAGTAGTCGTGCTACCTGTCTTCTCTGTTGATTGTACAGGTGTTGGTGTTACATAGCTCGTTGTACCTTCACTTGATTGTTCGGATGATGGCAAGGAGTTAATGCTTGTGCCTGGAAATATTTCACCTGTAACAGTGCTTAAAGTACTTTCGGTAGCCTTGCCAAGGATTGGCGTGACGTTGCCGTCTGTATTCTTGTTCGGGAGTTCCGATGTGACCGTGTGGCTAGTACTTTCAGATAATTCTTGTGAGGTTGGTACAAGAGAGCTGGTTGTGCTCTCTGTGAAATCTACTGTGGATGGGACTATAGCAGGATTTGTAACTTGGGTAGACTCATCTGTATTTGAAGTAGTCATGCTACCTGTCTTCTCTGTTGACTGCAGAGGTGTTGGTGTTACATAGCTCGTTGTACCTTTACTTGATTGTTCGGATGATGGCGAGGAGTTAATGCTTGTGCCTGAAAATAATTCACCTGTGACAGTGCTTAAAGTACTTTCGGTAGCCTCTCCTAGGAATGGCGTGACGTTGCCGTCTGTATTCTTGTTCGGGAGTTCCGATGTGACCGTGTGGCTAGTACTTTCAGGTAATTCTTGTGAGGTTGGTACAAGAGAACTGGTTGTGCTCTCTGTGAAATCTACTGTGGATGGGACTATAGCAGGATTTGTAACTTGGGTAGACTCTTCTGTGTTTGAAGTAGTCGTGCTACCTGTCTTCTCTGTTGATTGTACAGGTGTTGGTGTTACATAGCTCGTTGTACCTTTACTTGATTGTTCGGATGATGGCGAGGAGTTAATGCTTGTACCTGAAAATAAGTCACCTGTGACAGTGCTTAAAGTACTTTCGGTAGCCTCTCCTAGGAATGGCGTGACGTTGCCGTCTGTATTCTTGTTCGGGAGTTCCGATGTGACCGTGTGGCTAGTACTTTCAGGTAATTCTTGTGAGGTTGGTACAAGAGAGCTGGTTGTGCTCTCTGTGAAATCTACTGTGGATGGGACTATAGCAGGATTTGTAACTTGGGTAGACTCTTCTGTGTTTGAAGTATTCGTGCTATCTGTCTTCTCTGTTGATTGTACAGGTGTTGGTGTTACATAGCTCGTTGTACCTTCACTTGATTGTTCTGATGATGGCGAGGAGTAAATGCTTGTGCCTGGAAATAATTCCCTTGGGGTTGGAGTGGTATGGTAGATCGTGCTCTCTGATGTCAGTTCTGAGTTTGTGGTTGTAGTGTAACTATTTGGCTCGGTTGATTGTTCATTGATCTTAGTGACAGTGCCAAAAGTACTTTCGGTAGCCTTGCTAAGGAATGGCGTGACGTTGCCGTCTGTATTCTTGTTCGGGAGTTCCGATGTGACCGTGTGGCTAGTACTTTCAGGTAATTCTTGTGAGGTTGGTACAAGAGAGCTGGTTGTGCTCTCTGTGAAATCTACTGTGGATGGGACTATAGCAGGATTTGTAACTTGGGTAGACTCTTCTGTGTTTGAAGTAGTCGTGCTACCTGTCTTCTCTGTTGATTGTACAGGTGTTGGTGTTACATAGCTCGTTGTACCTTCACTTGATTGTTCTGATGATGGCGAGGAGTTAATGCTTGTGCCTGGAAATAATTCACCTGTGACAGTGCTTAAAGTACTTTCGGTAGCCTCTCCTAGGAATGGCGTGACGTTGTTGTCTGTATTCTTGTTCGGGAGTTCCGATGTGACCGTGTGGCTAGTACTTTCAGGTAATTCTTGTGAGGTTGGTACAAGAGAGCTGGTTGTGCTCTCTGTGAAATCTACTGTGGATGGGACTATAGCAGGATTTGTAACTTGGGTAGACTCTTCTGTGTTTGAAGTATTCGTGCTACCTGTCTCCTCTGTTGACTGTACAGGTGTTGGTGTTACATAGCTCGTTGTACCTTCACTTGATTGTTCGGATGATGGCGAGGAGTTAATGCTTGTGCCTGGAAATAATTCCCCTGGGGTTGGAGTGGTATGGTAGATCGTGCTCTCTGATGTCAGTTTTGAGTTTGTGATTGTAGTGTAACTATTTGCCTCGGTTGATTGTTCATTGATCTTAGTGACAGTGCCCATAGTTCTTTCGGTAGACTCTCTAAGGAATGGCGTGACTTTGCTGTCTGTATTCTCGTTCGGGAGCTCCGATGTGACCGTGTGGCTAGTACTTTCAGGTAATTCTTTGGTTTTAGAGTTTGTATGTGATTTTGAGCACGCCATGCAATTGCTTCCTAGATCTAATATGGATATATCTATGTTTATTTTTGTTTTTCCTTTTTTCCTCTTAGGGATATGTATTTTTAATTTTACATTGATGTCTGTTTTCTTTTGGTCATCTTCATTCTCTACGTCACGTTTATTGGCTCTCACATTTGTTCCTGTGCCCATTGCGTTCCTGTCCTTAGCCGTTCTCGGTACTCGAGCTACAGTTCTGATTGTAATGTATTCGGGGACCTTTACACCCCTTGCAAGACTGATTCCTCCCATCTGTTTTGGGTCGTGCACACTTTTTGAAACAGTTCTCTCTTTAATCTGGTTCTTAATCATCGTGTTTACAGCAGTAGTGTTCGTTGTATTATTTATTTCGACCTTCCTTCTCGCTGCTTCAGTAATTTTTTCAATATAATTTTTATTTTCCATACTAACGAGTTTCTCAGGTGTTGTAGTCGTTTCTGTTTTATTCATATTAAAGTTGTTTCTAGATTCATCGGTGGGTTCAATTTTCATTGAGGTACTGAATATTTTTGTCCTAGAAAAAAGCAACTCAAATTAGAATAAGTATAAATAATTTTTTATGTTTATTAGCATACATCTCTAATATATCAATTCAAATGTATTTATTTACTTTTAGGGATGCATATATATTATACTACGGTATATTAAATATAGTACAAATAGGAACTCACTAGATAGAATTTTACTATATAGATCAATCAGTTATATTTATATTATTTTAATTTCTTATAAAGCCAACTTTAATTTGAAGCATTAAAATCTGTGTAAAACTGTACACGTGACGTGTACCTTATTCTTTTAAATAATTTACTGATATTAAAATAAATATTAATTATAAGTTTATGCTTTACCTTACATGTAATAGACACAAAGATACGCGATATTTTAGTCATTAGATGATAAATAATTGGAATTTCGGTATTTGTTTAAATAAATTATTGTATCAGCAATTATTTCAATGGAGTTAAATAAAAAAATCTATTGAGAATGATGCGCTTTATATTTTAGCGAAGAAAGTAATTGCAAATTATTGCAATTCTTGATTGGTAATCTTAGTATCTGTCTAGATCTTAGAGTAACGGTATTCCATTGTAGTATTAGTGACAAGAAAGACGAACCACAACTTTACTATACCTACTTGCAATTTATTTCGGTTCCTTCTGGAGTACAATTCCTTAAGGGAGGGTTCCACGCTGTACCAGTTCCGCATACCATCAGATATTTCAAACTATGATCACAAAGGTAGAATTTGCGACAGTCCGATTCATGCTGGAGATACTCTCCGTGTTGGCAGCGTCCAGACACCATTATATTTCCTTTAACCATAGCCAGGAGTATAATCTAACTTTAGAGGTATACGTAGCTATATTAGACTAATAGGTATGTATTAGAGCAGCCAGAATAGCAAATGACGTGACACGTGTATTAAGGTTTTATTAGGTTAGTATGATCTTCACAAATCCCTTCTCGTCTAAAAGCGTGATTTAACATTTTAGCAATATGGCTGAAAAGCAATCGGCATATGACAACACAAACCTGCAACTGTTCTATGAAGTTTATGATTTTCCGTTGTTTGCCTCTAAGAGTAAATCAGAGGAACTGTTGGCAGGAAGCTATAGTAAACGGATGATCTAAAAACCTATAATATAAATGCAATCCTCAATTTTTCGCTTTGCAAGAGAAAGATTTTGTGTGCTAGAAGATGTTTTGAAAACTGACATTGACATACCATGGAAACTTTAAATCACTTTTGAGTAGTTTGATATCTCACTCCCTTGAGACGATGAGTTCACTGGGAATAAAATCAGTAGAAGAGGGTCAGAGCTCTAATGGTGTATACAAGACGCTAGGCCAATGAAGACGCCTTTAACGTTAAGCCCTAGTACGAGAGAATAGACAGTTGTGTGGGCCCTGTGCTTTCAAAGGTAGAACAGTTTCCGCCGTAATCCAGAAATTAAAAAATACAGGTCAACCTGAAGCGGCACCGGGTCGGCAATGATGATGGGAACCATGGAAATAACTTTGATCTGATAAATGAAATGAAATGAAAATGAAAAGGATACAGATGACATGAAGGTCCTTATAGAAGTGGACCAACAAGAGTCGGTGCCTTAAAGTCTGACATGGAGTGCACCGGTGAAAAGAATGTCCTATTCAGAAAGATCCTGGAATACCGAGGTGTAAGGCTAAAGTTAACCAACATAAAAAGGTTATGATAAACTCGAGAATATTCCAAACCACACTGAAGAGAACTCCTGCCTGCCTTCTACCTTACAGATGTATTCCGAATTCTCTCTGAAAACATCTGTAGGGTAGAAGGCAGGCAGGAGGTGGTCCAAATCTGTAGGTTTGTCACTGGCAAATAAATTCTAAGAACGTGTAATGAAAGGACTAAAAGCTTCCGATTGGAGTATGGAGACGCGAGACATTAGCGAAATAGCTGCTAGATGAAACTGCTAGATGGTGTTTGTGCCTGGCACAAAAAAGGAGTTTCGTTAAAAATAATTGGTTTGTTTGTCGTTATCGAACGTTTGTTTTTCATTCGGCTATAACCATAACCGTGTGAATACATAACAAGATAGAAGTACTACGCCGTACCACATAACAGGTTTCGCTGAGCTTGCAAGCAAAGTGTCAAGTCTATAGCTCGTTTCATTCCTGAGATGTTCTACGGACTGACGTGCATTCATACAGGAAAGATTTTTTTCAGTTCCAGCCTACTGAGAAATCGATTAGCGAAATGGGTGGACATGCATCATCATAGAACTCATTCTTATCTTATGTACAAACGAAATTTCATGGAACATTTAAAGTTAAAAATGATATCAAACTTAATATATCTAGCGAGTTGTTAGACTACATGTGGTACAATATAATTGTACTTATAAAATGTTTGCTAGCGCTCAGCCAAATTCCATGGAGTGACATGAACCATCATCGTACTTGATGTTAACTACTTAACAACTGAAGCTTCATGCGAAAAGTGTATGGGTCAGTTCATTCTCGATATATCGTGCGAACAGACCGACAGCAATCTTCCCAGCCCCGCAAACGATAAGGCTTCATTAACTTGGCCACAATGTTTCCTAAACCTCTAAAAATATCAACAGAAACGTGTATAACAAAACATTGCAATCACGGGACCCAACAAGTTGTACAGTCACAGAACAATGACATTGTTTAAGTTTGACGGATGCATACAAATATTCTAAAAGTTCTAAAATATACATTGTGGGTAAATGTAGTTTTTTTTATTGAGATAAATGTTTTATCCACTGTGTGGAATAGAAGGTTTTATCGTGCATTTTGCACAAATATGTATCAAGTGTACAAATAAATTCACACCTACTTGTAACTGTAATTATTGTACAATCACCGTCTAGCTATAGCTTACACCTTCACTGCTTTATACTATCTTGTGTCCTGAGTCTTTTTAAATATTTTCATATCTGCCCACCATTAGCTCTATCTCCTCTTTCATTAAAAGAATTCTTAAATATAATAAAAAAGTGAAAAATAAAATACAACAAAAATCATTCTTCACATTCACAAGCTGCTTTTAGAGCCTGGATGGGACTCATTATCAATTATATAGACTGTTGTTGGGAAGCTAACACTCCGGTAAAAATTGTTCTTACGTGATTGCGCGATGGATTCTCTGTCATGCGAGCAGCCTAATCTTCTTTGACAGAAACTGCTTGCCTGCCGCAGTCAACAAAGTTTAAGACTCGGGCAATCATCTGGTTGTCCCTTAAAAACGCGGATAGGGGTTCAGGATGAGGGTACACTGTGGCTTGATCGCGAGAAAATGTAACCCATTCGAACCTAGTCCCTTTGAAGAGGATGTTTGAGCCCTCCATATGTACATCTGATCGGGATTCTTGGCGGCGCCTAATAGGAACATCTTGTATGCAAACTCCGGACCCAAGCTTGGTAGCAACTGCTGAAGTGAAATAGACTTCACTATGGACTATTTTCAGTAAGCAGCCTTATAATGAGTTCCAGAATCTAGTTGAGAGATTATGGGTATAGTCCAGGTTTCTAAACCCGATTCCCGCGACTATGCTAGTCGGGTTGATAGGTGTCTAACAGGGTTCGACCTTCAGGATAAGGCCAGAGGAATCATCGATTTAGGGGTCGAAAGCTCCCTTGAACAGAAAAAAACTAAAACGTGTAATATGATTGGCTTTTCGGTGCTACTGAAAGGTTAGTAGTTAATTGTTCCTATCAACACGCAATAGATGAAGAAAAACTAAGGTGTGCAGAATTAAGGTATACAATGGAAGAGGAAAACATAATAGTTAAGGTAATAGGGACATAGGAAGTGATAAATTAAATTCAGGTCATGGTGACTCCGTATTGAAACGAAAAGAAGAAGGAGAACGAGATCAGTAAAGGAGAATCTACCCTCAGAGAGGAAGAAACTGTGGGACGGTGATAGTGTGCAAGAAGGCGAGACACTGCGAGTGGGCCCCCTAGAAAATGTTGATTCTGTGATAATTTCAAAGTCCAAGTGGTTGAAGCGGACAGCTATAATGGCTGAAGATGTAGAAGCTCAGACGTAATCCCGTGATAGACTAATGAAAATGATAAGGACAGGAGTAATAAGGAAAGAAGGAAAGGAGAGAAACGACTGGAGCAGGAAACCAAGTAGAAGAACGACAGGTTCTGGTAGATTAGTGAGATTAGTGTTAAGTATTTAATGGAGGGATTCGAAATTAAAAATAAGCATAGCGGTATAAAAGTTAGAGAAAGAACGTTAGGTTATAGGTACATGTAGTGGCGGAGTGATTTGAAAGGTAAGGAAGGATTGTACATTGAATGAGGTTTAAAGAATATGTGCTGCAAGTGCAATGATTTGGTCACACTGCTAAGCAGTGAAATAGACCAAATTCCCAACTGTTCACACTGAGGAGACGATCATAAATACAAGGAATGCAAGGTAGAGGATAATGAAGATAGATTAGCCTGTGTGAAATGCAAGGGAGAACGTCGACTACCACCGTGTTGCAGGGCGGAGGAATATATAGGAAGGTGTCAGGTGGCAAAAGAGACAATAGACTACGGTGTGTAAACAGGCGTGAAAAGGCGAATGAAAAACAAGAAAGATAAAAAGGAAGAGAAAAGAAAACAAAAGTTGATCCTTAGTACTAAGGTCGTTGGGTGTATGTAGAGGGATGTGTACTAATAAATGTGTACAATGTAAAGACGTATAATGAAAATGGAATAAAGCCTGGTTGTAGAAGTCTGGAATGAAGTTTTCGACTTTTGGAGGGAGGGGACTAGATGGAACGAGCGGTTTAGCCTAAGATGTCCCTTTCATGAGATTTGGCTGAGCGATTTTGTTAACGAGACCTATCGTATTTTGGTAATTTCTGAATGGTCAGTAAATATATAATTTATCTCATCTTATCTTTTTGCGAAGCCTAACTAACTTTCCACAAGATATCTCAAGAACGAATCGAGGTAAATAATAGACAAGTTATATGTTTACTATCACTAAGAGTTCTGGCATCATTCTTTTTCTATCTGTATTAAATATCTATCTGTCTGTCTTTTTGTCCACAAAATATTTTGAGAACTAATTGAGCTATTATATTGAAACATTGCTTGTAACTTCGATTTTTATGTTTGTACATATCACTTAATGGATTTTGAATAAACGTTTGCATGGCTCAGCTTTCTATAAACTATCTCGAGAACGATTAAACCTATACGTGTACTATACATTTTGCATCAAACTTTTGTTTCTACATAGAAACGATCGAGTTCGATAATGGTACGTGGCCATCCAGGAGATTTGGCAGAGCGTTAGCAAAACGCATAACTTCATCAAAATGTTGTAGGTAAAGATTCTTCTACATTACTAGATGGTATGATAAAAAATCGAGATAATGTTGTAGATAGGGTTTTCTTAGAAGACTACTTATTTACTGAATAGCTAAATCTTTCCTGTATTTGAAATAATTCAATAGTATGATAGATTGTTATCATTTCTATAATATGATAGTGAAATGAGACACTTTCTGTTACTGATTTAACAATAAATGCCATGAACAGACGTAAAAGTTAATAATTGTGCGCTCTAATTTAAAACAATAGAAGCAATCGGCAATCTTTAAATACTCGACAAGAGTGGTCTCATATACCCTATATTAAATTACAATTTATAATAAATGGTGATGATTTTTTTATTAATGATGTTTTACTTTCATTTAAAGAATACCATTTAAAATAAAATACCTGTATATTCCTCGCCCTTCACATTTTTCGTAAATAACACAACTATAGGAAGCATCAAAATAATTACATCAATCATTGAATTATTTATACCTGAAACAACGAAACATAAAATAATTCATTAAGGAATAACTTTTAACTAGTACATCACATACTTTTATGTTGTATTGTAAATAGCCGTTTTATACAGATTTTTAGATTTGTGATTCTACCGAATTAATAAAGCAAAATTTGCAAAAAGTTATTTAATATAATTTGAATTTTTATATTTTACAGACTTAAGACGTTAAAGCTTCATTGCAACTATAATTTATTGAATTTATTAAAGGACAAAGAACCAACTATTAGCCTATAAGGATGAGAGTTCCCTCCTGCATGTGAGCTGAGAATAATAAGAAAAATGATATTGTTTTCTTATTATTTGACGTGTATCTCCTATTAATTTATATCAATTTAAAATTGATCACATATGATGATAAAACATTAAATAATACAAAAGCTTCTACTTTTATAAGCTAAACAAAAAATAATTTATACATTGAGGACATCCCGTTTTCGCCAGAAAAACGAAAATGATTTGTTTCCACCGTACGTAAAAATGGCGCTTGGACAATTTTATTTTCTAACAATGGGGTCTATAGAAGTTGTTCATAATTCTATGGTGGGAGGTCTAGGATCATAATTACGCCATGGAGGCGGCACTAGTTGCTGCAATGTTTGTGTGAATATGAAATTGACATCGCCCTACTGCAGGACAACCCCCTGACGCCTCGACGCACTTTCACCGCTCCTTACAACGCGATATACCGCACAGATTGTCCACTCCAACATGACAGGAATAATACAACTGCTGGCGGGACTGCACTCCCGTACACCAGCGTGTGCCGCACCGGCACATCCCTCGCCCAGCCTGACTACAGAACTTACTTCCATCGTGTCTGCTTCGGTGGACGATATCAAAATATCTCCCATCTACAAGTCACCGCCATGTCGCCTCATTCTTCTCTATTTACGTATCGAGTACCCATTTATTATCACAGGAAACCTCAATTAATTGTAAAAAATACAGATCTTGGGGTAGTGCCGCCAACAATACAGAATGTCGACGCGTACTCCACTTCATAGATCGTCCATATGTGACGATATTCGTCCCTGAGCTTGCAACCCACGACCATGACCGGAAAAAATCAAGGTGACATTTTTTACTTTGTAATTCATTGCGACCTTCCTGCCATTATTACGGTTGATGCCATCCCTAGACCTATCATCTGACCATCTACTGGTTATTTAAAAGCTACGTTTTGATTTTTAGACCACGTTTACTGTGTGATTTATTTTAATATAAAATCAAGAGGAACTTTGTTAAAAGTTTGCATTAGATTTTTTGAGTGAATTTCAAAATAGAGATTTTTTAACTTATTCAGAATTGTTATTTGCTCATTTTATTAAATGAGTGAGTTATTGAAAAGGTATTCTTTTAGTTTTAATTTTAATTTGATCATAAATTTATATATGTATTTGATCATAAATTTATATATGTATTAAGTATTGATATAAATCAGTAGCTCGATCTTCATCCATGTCAATTGATAGTGTTGAAACTTCACGAAACATATTCATATATAAAAAATAAAAATTACAATTGGGAGATACAATAAATATGACCCTAAATTTATTTAAATTTGATTATGTTTAAAAAGATAAATTTTATTTATATTTCTATCTCAAGTTACATGTTAATGAACATTTCTTCTTCAATTTATTCAGGTTGAACATTTCTAATTAAAAATAAGGATGATATTTATAATTTATCGCAGTCTTTCTCACAAAACAGAAGTCCTCTTTGCCCCCAGAAATGTCATGACGTTGCAGAGGACTAATTAAAACTGTAGTTTAATGAAAACATTTACTTGTTTGCTCAAATATACCATTATGTTGGGAATGTAATGGATTAATACTCAGAAATGCAAATAAAACATATTCCTCTGCTGGTGTTGCTGGAGGTCAGGCAGAGAGTCAATATCTTCAGGAATTGCAGGAAAGAGTTGATAATAAATTGTTACAATAGTGTAATGGGAAGTACGCGCTGGTGATCACATCACTTTTCTTCTGGACACTTAGCACCATACTATCTATAACTGGCTACAGGAAATGGAATAATTTTGGATGTGGAAATATGAATTAAATCGAAATTTAAGAAATATTGTACATAATAACAGGTTAAATAATATGTGGCGTATCAAAATAGTAATGGAATATCAAAATAAAACTAGAAACTTCACATATTTTGGATGATAATTACTATAAGAAATTAAGGTAAGAAATTATAGTTAATTACTAAAAAAATAATATTCAAATTACTGGTTCATTAGATACAACTGGTTTTTGTAGTACAGAAATGTTTAAAAACTTTAAAAGTTTTAATACAAACATAGTCAAAAAGAGAGAACAATAACAAGTTGATTTAAATCATTAAAAAAATTTTATTCAGAAAACATAACATCATCTAAACAAAGTATAACTTTATGAAACAAGTTTTTCTTCAACCTAACTACAGAATAAAGTGAAGAATAAACTTGTTTTGCAACTGTTCTTATTAGAAACTAGGCAGAGAAAAGGAAAATCATTGTTGCTAATGGTATGATTTAGTTTACACATTTTAAAGGATAAAACTGGTTTTGCATATGCAACCATCTAGGATATAAATTATCTTGCATTTGTTATAATTAATACGTATTTCTTTTGAAATTATAGAACCATATTTTACAACTTTAACATAAATATTATCTCAATGACGAATTGATGAATCCATAGCAATTCGACTCAACTTATATTTTTTGGAGATATGATTCATATCATAGTTATTACTTCATCACTATTATTAGTTTTGGTATTGGGCGATCAATTGAAAATTTAAATTCAAACATCTGCATCGACCCACATTTATTTTAAAGGGCTTTTGATTACATATGTAACAATTAAGCTTAACAACGGATAAAGTAAAAGGACCCCAAACTAAAACTAAAATGTGGCACATTTTACAAATGTTGCATTCTTGTAAAGGTTTTAATAACGTAAATGCCAACAACCAATCTTGGTAATCGTACTATGAACATCAAACCACTCGGTTTACTTTTTCCAAATATACAGAAGAATCTATTGTGTACTTTTAACATTTCAGGAGAAGCAGTTTTACATTTTGCATGACCTATGATACGTGAAGAAAAAGTCCACCAGTAAATGACTGAACTTCCTACAATCTTGGATACTCGGATTCTTTCTACTGAACAAATAATGTGTGATTTGCAAAAAAGATTGCTTTTAATATAATGGTGCCCGGAGCTATATAAAAATTGGGGTACTACGTGCAATAAATATATAACCTCTTTTCAATAATTTTGATATAAAACAGGTTCTTGCACACTTTGATTTTGACTTAAATTTATAAGTACGTAATAAACTGATCAAATGCTATATACGTTACCATAAGATAAAACAGTTAATATATTTGAAATTTCTAGCTCACCAGTTCAGACTAATAACCAAAAGAGTATAAAGTAAAGTAACGTTCCTTATAATGTTTATAACCCATTAAGACTTAATTGAGGGTGAAACGTACAGAAAACACTATATCAGTTTATTTTCAACAAAAGAAAACTGTGTAATATAATATGCAATAATTGTAATGAATATAAAATTATCGATAAATATAGTAAAAAATACATAATATGTGTTCAAATATATTAATGTTATACCTACTGTGGCCATACAACATAACAATAACAATCTACAAGTTATTTCCTTTTCTAATAAATAAGTATCTGTTCGTAATTTAGTTTATCTAGTATATCGTATAAGAGATTGTAGCCACTAGGATGTTAGCAATTGAAGGAGGTTTGTTTAAAGATTATTTACAATAACTTGACATTCTTCATCCCAATCAGAAATTATATACTTGTTAGTGTAGTTTTTCAAAATTCTGAAGTCGCAGGGGTAGCCACAGGCCGGAATGTTTATGACCGATGGTTCCATGTCCTTAGATCCTCCGTCTATATATAATAGCTAGAACATATTTTAAAATAACATTACAATTTAAAAGGTATATAAGTTTTTTTATCAAACATTAAAGTTATTATGTTTATATACATAACTGTTTAAACTTTTTGAAACCAAATGTGAACCCAAATGTACCAGTACACAATCCTTATACCAGTACACAATACTGGTACATCGATACGTTAGATTATATTTGTTTAAATGTCTTATCAAAGGACTCCACGATCTCATTATTTTATTTATGTTTTTCATTATAAGCCAGAGGCTCAAATAATGTTTGTTTAGCAAAGCGTCCGAATCTAAAAGAGCTAAATGTAAGCCTAAAATTATTAATATTTACTTTCATTACTGCGAGAAATTTACAATGTGTATGATCATTTTAATGTAATTTTATTTTTTATTTACTTTCATTTAAATTAATTTCAACTATTACGATATATATATATATATTTTTTACATTATATAATATTTATTTATATTTAATGAAGTGATACTGATAACCAAAAACTCAGCTGTCACAAAACGAGTTTAACTCCTTCAAAGTATCTAGACTTAATTGAATTAAAATTACGAAAAGGATGTTATACTTTTGAAATTTAAATGATAGCAGTTTGGAGGACAACACAGTATTGGTTGAGTAGTACTTTATTTGCTGCAATATTATAATTAACAAGTTTCTTATCGCTTACCTTGACATAATACTTATCAGTAGAGAGATGTTTGTGAAGCTCAAAGATCAAAGCTGATCCTGTTTCCACTAATGATCCTGTAGAGAACACAAGTTGTACTAAGAAGTTTCTTATCGCTTACCTTGACATAATACTCGTCAGTAGAGAGATGTTTGTGAAGCTCAAAGATCAAAGCTGATCCTGTTTCCACTAATGATCGTGTAGAGAGACCACCATCCTCAAGTACACAAGTTGTACTAAGAAGTTTCTTATCGCTTACCTTGACATCATACTCGTCAATAGAGAGATGTTTGTGAAGCTCAAAGATCAAAGCTGATCCTGTTTCCACATATGATCGTGTAGAGATACCACCATCCTTTAGTACACAAGTTGTACTAAGAAGTTTCTTATCGCTTACCTTGACATAATACTCGTCAATAGAGAGATGTTTGTGAAGCTCAAAGATCAAAGCTGATCCTGTTTCCACATATGATCGTGTAGAGATACCACCATCCTCTAGTATGGCCTTGAGACTAAGGAGTGTGAAGTCGTGTGTAGAGTAGTAGAACATCCGTCGGTTTGGTTTCAGCGTTCCGTCGATTTTAGCTTCTATTAGACCGATGAGTTCCTTGAACAACTGGCCTGAAATTGTCAACGTTTAACTTATACTTAAAAACAATAATTAAAAATAGAAAACACAATCTTATTTTTAGATGGTTTATCTAGGCAAAACTCTTGAAATAACATACTTCAAGAATGAACATTTACAGAAATATGGAGTGTAGACCAAAAGCAAACGTGACCATTAAGTGCGAGTGGATGCATATGGAAGAGAGGTAGGGGAGAGTACTTTTAGCCAAACACTTTTATATATGATCTAAGTTGATGGCAGAAAAATTAGTTTTATTATAATCCTCCCCTTCCCAAAAAAATCACTCGACTTACATACATGCTCGCCTGGTCTAAAACAATAGAGCACAGGGTATAGCAGAATTTTACTGTACGAATACGAGCCGTGTATTTTTTTAGCCTTTTTTGCAATTGAAAGTGAGAAGCAATAGTGTTTCTGTAAATATATATATATATATATCTGTTTTTTAACTTTTGTCTGTCTGTTTCTTTTTCTTATAAACGGTTGAACCAATTTTAACAAATCTAAAGTTACAATATTTAAATTTTGCACGGTCATGTGTTATGTTAAGAAATAATAACTAAAATAAAGGGCTTTTTAAGTAGAGGCTATTTGAAAATAAAAATAAAACCCCTCTATAAATAGCAAAAGGGTATAAGACAACATTGCAAAATTACAAAGACATTTTTAGTTGTTATCTCACAAGATCAGGTTAAAAATACTTTTTACCTGTTCGAAAAGATATGGATAGTAAATTAATTCCCACACAGCAATTCATTTGCGACACAGTACAAATGATTAACTAGGTTATTTTTAAGACATTTTTGTTGCAAGTTTTAGTTCCTCAGCTTTCTTTAATTATTTATTAAATGTTTAATCATAAAATTTAGTATAAAAATTTTGTCTGTCACAATTAATTTTGAAACTTAAGAAGATAAGATAAGATAACTTAAGAAACTATAAGAATATATATATTTTTTGTCCTCAGTTACGTTTTAATAAGACAAAATAACCATCTAAAATCAAACCTTTGCACCGTTAACCAGTTTGTAATACTTAGAAACGAACTACGAACTACTTAGATACACTCTGGATAAAATATACAAAATATATTTTATCATGTGATATGGTGTAGATTCAATAACAAAGGGGTTTTGCAGTACATGAGTTTAAAATACAATTTAGCAACAGATAATTTTAACAGCTTATTTATGTCTGAATGTATAAAAACTTTTCATTTCAATAATAGGCTACTCTTGGTTGATTTTGTACGTTTATATTTTTATTCTTCTTTTACATTCGTTGTTAGTAAAAGCTTCCAAAACGGATAAACATAAGCGAGGAAAATATAGGCCTGCTAATTTCATGATGCACCTGAAAATATGTAAGAACATGCATACTGTAGCTTACCTTCTGTGAGTTTAATCATGTCGTCTGTCCCCACTGTGGACGCATAATAAAACTCCGTAATCAGGGTTTTTAGAGGTTCAGGGTAAATGTTCTTTGCAAATTCCGGTATCGGTAGATCTTGAGACTCCTAATACAACAGTTTGTAAATACATCTTTTTAGATACTCTAGTATAGACATTAATGTATGTAGTAACGGTTCTTCTAACACTACCAGCTCAGCCATGTTTGTCTTTTGTCCTCTTTAATTCTTTGCATAACATTTTAAAACTGTTAACAGTTCATCAGTAGATCAAAATACAGGATTATATCCATTGGCTATTCCTAAATGCGAGGGTGACAGAAAGGAAATTCTTATTAATCTAGCTAGTTTTAGCTGTCGTAGGATTTAGGGACTAGGTGCGACTAGATAATCGTAGAACCTGATGATGCTCTTAAAGATCGGGTGGTCCAAGAAACACCTTGAGGAGTGGTAGGATAGCCAGGGATATCTAGAGACAGACATGATATTACTATAGCATGGAAGATTCTCGAATTAAAAAACCAAGTATCAGGTTCCTCTTCAATTTTTACTAGAGGCAGTAAAATATCATATATCAGTAAGACACTTGGTGTATATCAATGGTTTAAAAGTTTAGCATGTAGAGGACTAATAGCCCAGAGTCATAAAAAGCCACGGTCTAGACTCCGGACATTTCCCATCGTTCAGTAAAACAAATAATCAGTAACACCGTAGTGTTACTGATTATTTGTTTTACTATCAGATTGCAGATCTCGAAACGTATTTCGAGATCTGCAATCTGATCTCCTCTTCAGGTAAATAACTAACTTTACACATAATTACAAACTAGGTTAAAAAAAACAAATCATACCAGAGCGTTATGACACGCGTAAGTCAGGAATCACAACCACCATGTTGTGTGTCAACTTCACTAACAGTGAACGTGAAGTTGACAGAGTTCTAACAAAACACCAATCATTAAACTAAACTACAGACTACAGTTCAAAATACGTCTGCATTCGTCGGGGGCAGCTCTTTTACTCTACGAATCGTTGTCTCAACGACCCTATTTTTGTATTTGCAATATTAGTGTTGGGTCTTTTGCACTACTAATCGTTGACTCAACGACCCTTTTCTGAAAAAATAACAAATAACAGAGGTCTTTTACTCTACGAAGCGTTGTGGCAACGACCCGATTTACTAAGAAAACTAAAAGTTCAATCCAATGGTTCTTTGTCACAACGACTCATTATACCGAATATAAGAATAGAACTACAAGTGGGTTCGTTGACACAACGACCCTTTTTTTTCCATATTTTTTATCTAATTCATTAAAATGGGCCGTTTACACTACGGATCTTTGTGTCAACGGCCCAAATATAAATTAAAAGTAGAAAAAGTAGAAAAAGGTTCGTAGAATCAACAACCTAGTTTCAGAATAAGTTGAAAATATATGTATTAAGGGGTCGTTGACTCAAAGACCCTATAATGCATCTAACCTCAAATAAGACATTCTAGGGCGTTTACTCAACTGATCGTTGTCTCAACGCCCCTCCGTCCCAAACAAGCGCTTTCAAAACGAAACACAGGGTCAATCAGTCAACTCCTAGCCCGGTAGGCATGAAGGCGGCTGCGTCTGTGCCGAGTTTAGTCCTAACATCTGATATAAGGGTAAATACTTTGTATAAGTATTATATGTAAATATTTTGTTTATTATACGTGTATATTATTGAACTAGATTTAAAGTCTGGTAATAGTTGTATTTATAAAATATAAGAAATATTTTTAAGACATACATTTCTTGTTATGATTCCCCATCTCTTGTTTATGTATTCAAAATATATTTCACTCATGTACATAAACTGAAATAATGTAACTGTCATTCATATTTCTACTTCTGTCGGAAACAGGTTGAGGTTTCTAATTATTATTAAATGGTTAGTCAAACAGTACCCAACGTTAAAATTAAAGTTAAAATGAAAACGTTGCAAACAAATGAAAAAACTAATACTAGATTTTGACAACTACTACAACTCCAAACATGCACTATGAGGAATTCGATTGACAGTGCCGAAGCCACTCATCTGAGAAAGACGAAAGATTTAATTTCTGTATGTCTGTATGACCGACATATATCGAAAACGAATTGACTTATATATGGTTATTGATTTATAGCAATCACTTTCAAATTGCTATTGCGGTTAACCGTACAGTGACGGGAAAATCGCAGAAGAAATAAATTTGTAATCAAACTGTGTACAGTCATATGACATTTTTAGATGTGGCATGGTACCACAAGTACCCTATCCATCCGCAAGATATTTCTAAAAATGTCTTTTTTTTGTATGCTTTAAATTTTATATGAATCTTTATTTATACATAGACAAGAAGGAGCTCCATTTTGGCGCATGTATACTCATGCTTTTCGGCTAAGCGTAATATATTAGGTATATTGTAACATATACGTACTTGAATTCTGTGCTCTTCACTACCCGTATGTTATTTTTATTATATCTGATTGAGTTCATTTATAAGTCTAGGTGAGTTTACTGTAGTCGACACTAT
The DNA here is from genome assembly GCF_021130785.1 of Homalodisca vitripennis. Taxonomy (NCBI): domain Eukaryota; kingdom Metazoa; phylum Arthropoda; class Insecta; order Hemiptera; family Cicadellidae; genus Homalodisca; species Homalodisca vitripennis. The sequence goes on along the minus strand of NC_060207.1, from coordinate 156,928,136 downwards.
ATACATCATCTGATATCAAACCTTTCTTACCACTCAGTAGCTAATCCCATCGTGTAACTGTAGAATATTTAGCGTATCAACTATACCTATGTAATCGATTTGTTAATTACGTGTATAAGTTGTTAAAAGAGGTTTGTTAGCATTGGATAGTTTTAACAGTTTTAAATTAATCTATGGTCAAATATCAATGGAATGAAACTTAAATATTCTAACTACAACTACAGAAAAAACAGTGAGGTAGTCTCAGGTAAAGGCTCGGGTGAGGTGGTTCCTTCCTCAAAATGGTGTCGTTAGCAGACAATGCAATAGTTTTATTGCAACCGGTCTCGAGTTTACGTGTCCCTTCTGAATGGGTCTAATGAAATTACGTGGAAGGGGTTATAAAACTATTCTCAGAATTCCGTGAGGGTTAAGAGATAAGTCTGCATAATAGCCTTTCTTCCATATTATAACATCTGCTCCTACCTACCAGGTGTCAGCAATAAGATAAATTTCTCAAGCCTCAACCACATCTGACACTGAAAAAATTAGCAGAAATTAGGGAACCCCTAATATCCTATATCACACGACATTTAAATACAATGCAACCCTGCGATATAATAACTGTAAATAAGATTCAGTGATTACAAAAAAAACCCTCAACAATAGTTAAAAACTTTACAATAGTAAAACAATTGATGGACACATTTGAAAATAAATTTGTTGCAGATAAAAACAGAAATAAACTGAATGCAAAATAATGAATGAAATTTAAAATTATTTGTTTTTTAAATATATGTGAGGTTAGAAAAAAATATATTGTTAATTAGCCTACAAATTTTACTTACTATTTTCATGGATATAAGAGGCAACGTCATTTAAAGATGCAGCGAGCACAATCCGACGTAAGGACCATCGAGGTATATAAATTACAGGCTCGTGCCGACCATCAATGACACTACTGAATTTATGACATCTCATGAAATCGAGCGGCAGATTAGCGAAATAAAAAATGGGCCTCGCTTTAAACGACGAAGGGGCTTCAGAACCAGGAAGTGGGAGACACGCGTTGCAACGTGTGTCTTACGATGAAGGCAACCAGGATGGCCACACCTTATGGACACAATGTAGTGTGCAGGCTGTGCGCCGTCCCTATGACCGAGTATGAAATATTTCATCAGGTCACAATAATGGCGATGGAACTATTTACAAACACATATAAGAACCGAGCTGCCACTAACATGCCCTATTTGTAGAGCAATTGTTGGTGCTTTTGTAAAACCATTTTAATCATATCTTTACCGTTTTTAAAACAATGTAACTGTAAAATATATTGTTCTATTAAAAGTGTCTAAAAGAATGGTTTTTTTCTTTGCACAACTAGTTCGTAGTTACCCGTTATTACGAGTATGTATATCTTATATTTATTGCAGCGTTTTATATATTTTGGGCTAGCTAATCCTATAATGTATATATCTATTTATATATAATATAATGTCAGTTTGTTCTCAAGATTTCCTGTGAACAGAAATAAATTATATCTTTCCAGCCCTCATAGGTTTTACTGCGTTCGGCCCAATAGAAACCTTTATACTTTAATTGCTTATTTATGAAACAGGTGTAAGCATTATTAAAGATTTTGAAAGACTATTTTATTTTTCATCTATACTAATAGATCCAACTCTAAATAGCGAAAACATTATCCGAAAACACATAAATATTTTTCCAACTTTTTTCCAAACTGCAAGACATAAGCATTTTCACAAACTAGCCATTAGCATGAGCTTTTTTTATAAACAAAACACATGTTATTTTCGACTAAAATATTAAAATACAAAATAATTTATATATATATACTATCTGACATAATTAGTTTATATAGTTATTAACAGTAAACCTTTTAAGAAAGGAAAAGTGTATTTGTTAAAACGCCTTTAACATTGCAACATTAAAACAAAAATATTTGAAATGTTACTCTATTTAATCAACTTTTTTACTATTGTCGAGGGAACTGCAGAGGGTAAGTTAACTGTTAAAGGTAATAATTTTAAATTTTATGTTATTGGGGATATTTTCGTTTTCTAGCCATTTTCCAAGTTCTTTTCTTTACATAATACTATAGGTTAAGTTATATTTAAAATATTTTCATAAAATATGCAAAACATGCTTTATATATGTAGTATTTTTCAGTTCGTAAAAAAATAAAATAATTAAAGTACAAAACATAAAATTATAACTTTTAAAACATACAAATTTTAACATTTTGGTGATTTTGTATGGAACTGACGAGTGTATCAGGGGACTAAAAACATAATCTAATTTAAAGAGAATGTAATTAGAAAAATATTGATTGAAAATCGTCCTTCTAAAATTAATATTAAAGTCGGGAAGCTGGTCGAATACTGGAATGGGCGAGATATATCCAGACATTTGTCTACTTCGTAGTTGATTGAGAGAGAAATTGGCTTTATTTGTATTACTAAAATGCATTGACTGAAATAACCTACTGATTAAATTATATACACCCAAACGTGTTTTTTACTGCTCAATTACTAAAATAACCGCATATGTATGTAACGGTTAAAAAGGCTCAATACTTATTACTGCATTTTTCAATAATTTAAGTGATACAATTGTATCAATACTCAATGTTAATTGTTGTTGTCAATTAATATATTTTATTTGTTATTTATGCTAGTTATCTTTTAACAATTTAACTTTTAGTGGCTGTTATTAAAATATGAGTACAATTGGTTTGCATGTAACACTAGCTACCCTCACTGATACCCTTAGATTCACACTCAATTTTGCTCGCATGACAGATGCGTTACGGAAACATCCTTTTTAATGGCAAAGCAGGCATTTCCGACATAAATGGTGGTTAAGAAAGAAAATTCCACGTATAAATCCATTTTCCACTAATTACATATGACAATAAAGATGTTTTAGAATTCTGAAGTCGGAAGTGAAACATTTCTATTTGCACTATTTAAATAACTGAAATTTTGCTTGCTTGAACAGTTTCAAAGATTCAATATTAATGAATTGTTAATAAATAAATTTTAGATCAATTGGTTGAATACTGAGGTCTAAGTCCATAGCCCTTTTGCAGTGGACTCTTGTAGTATAGAGACCTTAGAGAGCTGGAACGTTAATATATAACATGTCGTAATTCTTTAATGATTTGTTCCTTTAGACTAAGTATATGGTTAGATCTCTGGTGATTGAGAAATAATAAATAGTATTTTGTATTTATATATCTTTTAATTTAACTCTATAAACTGACAAATCAAATAACAAACCCTAAGGATTAGATCGAATCATAATTTTAAGAGCTAATGCTAGAATCACAAACTAGCAAAGAAGAATCACAAAATGCTAGAAGGGGCATTTGAAAATTAAAAAATTTTGTACCACATGATTTCTATATGGTGGTTTGAAACGGAAAAAGAAGTTTTATGATGTAATTTGTAACATATTTTTTTAGCTTCCATTAATTTATTTGTAGTTATTATTAGTCACATTCTAATACATTTAGCATATAACTTTATAGGGATTATTTTCAATTCTCCTTTTTAAAAGATGTATTGACGACACGTTTTGTCGGCATAGTCGAAATGTAATTCTCTTCATTTAATTAATTTTCTACAATGAAGAATGGTTAATTGATGGTAGCCACTTAACCTATTCTTACAGTTAAGATTCTCCTTAGACTACTAGATACGATTATATCTTAATATATTAAATCTTAATCCTCTAAAGAAACTCTCCATGACTTCTTTTTCACCTCAAACATTATTAATAAGCATAAATGTGTATGAACATGTATATATCAATATTCCGTGCAGGTATTAGAAGCATTTATTAAACTTCAAGTATCAACTTTATTCAATCCACAAAAGTAAATTATTTATAAATTAAGAGATATAGATAGAGTTAATAACATATTGAAATTTAGAAGAGGAGTGAGCGAAAAATAAAAGTACAATTTTTGCTGTGAACAGCACTAAAATTCTATTAATTTATTTAAATATTACAAATAAACTAATTTTATAAAACTATATATTTATTTGGCATGAATTGTATAGTTTTATATAGAGAATCAAACTAATTAGTAAAAATGTAAGTTTTAAATAATGAACATTTACGTTTTAATAATTCATTGTATATAAGCTAAATTATGATTACTTTCAAAATTATATGTAATTTTTATCTATATTATTAATTTGATCTATATTATTGATATTTAGAATTGCTATTTATCGTTACAATTTCCATTTTTAATATTTAATTTGTATTTCCATTTTTTATCACTCTTACTTGGTAATGTCTTATCATTACTGCTTAAAAGTATATCTGTATCCGTAAAAGGGGTTTATATTAATATAGTTTTAAATTAATACAAATTATTACCATTTGTGCCGATGGCCGAGCGGTCTAAGACGTCGGACTTTGAGTCTGAGTTATAGCGCAGGTTCGAATCCTGTCTGTGATCATCAGTACCATTGACCTTACTGTATTGACTCTCCCCCTTATTCTGTTTGATAAGATCCTCGCACAGGCCAGTGGCCCATGAGGCACGGGCAGAATAAGGCTTAAAAGGGATCGGCTTCTCCTTATAAAAAAAAAATACAAAAAAAAAAAAAAAAAAAAAAAAAATTACATTTGTAAATTTATAGTGGCAAGAGAATAATGTACGCTACATCAATACGAGCGCAACATTCAGCGCCGTACGACTGGTGCGCGGCAACATCTCGCCACATTGTCCGGCTGCACGCAGTTGACACAAAGACCCTAGTAGACTAAAAGAACCTCTGAACAGTTTAAATTAGGTCGTTGTCTCAACGACCCTCTTACTATATTTTATCCATTGAGTGGAAAAAATGGGTTGTTGTTGCTACGACCCTTCTTCACATTGCTTATACATTTCTCCATTTTGGTCCGTTGACACAAAGAATGGTTGAGTAAAAGACCTGGTTCTCTCAATATAAGCATTTAATATAATTTAGGGTCGTTGAGACAAACGACCCATCTTTTGAAATATTCAACTAAACAGGCAAAATGTGGCGTTGTTGCTACGAACCCAGTTGAGTAATTGACCCTTTTCATTCCTTTTACTGGGTCGTTGTCACAACGAACCTATGTAGAAAATCTTAAATATCAAAATGGGGTCGTTGTCTCAACGACCTGTAGACTAAATGACCCTGTCTTATTTGTTATTTTCTCAGAAAGGGTCGTTGAGTCAACGAATAGTAGTGTAAAAGACCCGTCACCTGCCACCTACCGATATAATGCTCTATTAGGTGATTATATCTGCTCAGGGTTTCTAGAAGTTAAGTTTTCCAAGAGATGCTCACTCGGAAAGTTCTCCAAGGACCACGTGGTTTCCTTTCCAGAAGATTTCAAAATCTCTAATACACGTTAACGGAAACACACCTTAAAATGTTAGGCAGAAAACCACAATGTTTTGTTTTTATTAAATTGAAATTCAATGTTTGTAGTTAAGCTCAATCCCAGTAAGCTTCTTGGCTTCTTCAAGAACAAGTGTCGAAACAATTGAATGTGAGAATCATTCACTCATATGACTGAGGTGAAGATAACAGGTTGATATATTAATATCACATATTAGTATAATGAATAGTTAACTAAAACCTTTTTAAAATTATTTTATTGTCATCATAGTTGAATACCAAAACACGTGTATCGTAATAAAATAATTTAAAAAGGGTTTTAGTTGACCATTCATTGTACTAATATAAACATAACTCTGTAATGTGAAGTTACTAACTAACAAGATCACATAATATGTTCACGTTCAGTACAGTACAAGTCGTTATGTGCTGAGGTACTTAAAGGATTGAATAGTCTCTCACAGATAATAGTTATTGAGAGAATTCAACGTCTTAAAATTGTTTGCAACATTAGCACATCACATTTGATAACTGACTCATATGCACAAGGCAGGAATAAACCAACGGGTCTCACGTGTAACATTTTATTCTGAAGCTCTTAGGTCTACATTTTCTGCCGACTTAGACGTATTATCGTATCCATGCAGAGTTCTAAACACTCAAATACTGCCTTAAAACAGCAAGTTATCACGAAGGCATCTCCTTTCGCACATCTACTCCGACCAGATCGAGAAACTGTCAAGGACACCATCGAAAGGAATCTCTGCACGGCCTCGACTGTTATGTAACATCAATCTAATGTAACGAATGATTAAGGTCATTTTACATGTCAGACAAGAACCTTTATCTTCAAAAATCGGATGATCAGTACAAAAAGAAACAAGTTTTCATATCTTTAAAAACAATGCTTATGTGATCAGAGAATAAAAGATCAAAATCAATACTGTAACTCAAACATTCTCCACCTTACTTATATCTAGATAAATCTGATCTAGATCGTAATTTCTCAAATCTGAGAATAAAGAAAGAATTAATTTTAAAAGTAAACTATCTACTAAGGCACAGGGGATCAAACTGGCTAATAGCAAAGATATTATTTTGGTAAGCAGGTCCAACTTAGATACTGGGATCTGTGGAGAAATTTTACTAATCTCAGCGTAAAACTAGATGTCGATTTTAAGATATTTCTTGTTGTTGATAGATACCGAGAAGCCTTATAGCACTCTTGAATATTAATTCCAAATCCAAAAGCTTAAAAACTCACCTCAATAAGCATTAATAGAGGAGTTCTTCAAAGACAGGAGCAGCCATTCTTACATATTATAAGCTTTTGGTAGTTAAACGTCCTTTCATGAACCTGTACTGGTGTTGAGAGATTAGATAGCCGACTATTTTATAAAGAAACCACAGAACTTTGTCAGTTATGAGTGATAAGATAGTAAGAGAAATTAGTCTGCAAATCGGAAACTTAATAGCTCTATTGGATACAGCGATACCTTTATTAATGCTTTATTCAAAATAGACAGTACCTAGCCTAACAATAAACTCCACCCTTTATTTAGGTTAACTTCTAAAAATTAAATGAGGATAATTTGATAACGTTAATGATAATATAAGCTAAATTTGACAATAAAAGCATGAACTCGGATATACTATAAATAGAACGTGTTTTTAGAACTTGTATAGCGATGATCTTTTGATTGATATAGGATGATTGCCAATATGCATCAAATGCAATGGTCAATGTGGTTTCATAGCGATGTCTACCATCTCAGATTCTTAACAGAACTGTTCATTTTCATAATATTGGTGGACGGTGGTAATATACTCTCAAAAATATAGATCACAACACAATTAATGCCATAAACATGTTTGTTCTAGACTTGTACGTGTCAACCTTGTACTGAGACTGCGCTTGGCAATAAGCTTTTGGACACAAAATCTTGTACTATAAGGATCTACTAGTACTTTAAATAGCATTTCTCTTTAAAAAATACTCTCTTCTTCAGCTATCCAACTATACCTTCACTCCGCATTTAAGACTACAATAGAATTCGTAGTCGTATGCAACTTCAGAACACTTAAATTCTCTATGAGATAAGCGGTCTCAGTTTTAGTTGTGGCAAAAAAACAAACAAGAAAAACTATAAAATATTCTAGTCCTGAAGTAAAAACCAAACAAATTCTCAGGGAAAACGGAAGATCCATCAGTTAAACGTGAATCACTCACCATATTACATGTAATATTTTAAAATATGTTCCTAGACATATTTTAAAGACAGTGGGATGTACTTCTTAAATTTGAGGAATACCTTAAAATTAACATCACAACATCAGAATTTTCGGTTTCCAGTAATGCCTGTATTCTGAAGAGATGACGAGTCCGCTGAAATATTTGCGAGAGGTTCGACAGACTGTTTGGATAATGAACCAAAAATTCTTTAGCTTAGCGTTTCCTTGGTTAATAATACTAATACACTTTTATGACCTGCCTATGAATATAAAAGAACGTAAGGACCTTCGTGATTGTATCTGAACGAATTACTAAACACACAAAAGTACCTAAGATACTGCCATCTACTGCAATCTCCATAGTATTAGAGTTTATCACCCTCAAAGTTTGATAACTTGGTGTCTCAACCAGTGCGGAACCTAATTTCAAAGTAGTTTTAGTGCTTTTTTATTATAGGTGAAAATATTAATCGTATTCTAATCCTAATAATATTATAAACTTGAAAGTGCCTTTGTTCTTCTTTAATTTTCACGCATAAACTATTGAAGTGATTGTACTTAAATCTTAAATGAACATTCTTATGGTATCAGGGATGAATATAGGTCTATTCTTATTTCGAAAATCCCTCCAAGCTACTCCACAGTGGTTTCTACAGCAGTTTAAATTCCATCTTGACTAAATTCCATAAGACTAAAAGTTATGAAATGTTAATTGAAAGGTCCTGTTAAATATAACCAACTGTTAGTGTAAACATTGCAGTATGACAGCTCGACCATGTGTTTAATTAATTAAACTACTAATAAGTATGTTTGATAGTAACGACACATCTTATTAAAACATCATTGCAACAAGGTAAACTGATAGTTTATTCTAGTATTTATAAATTATCAAAATTTTGACTGTATACATGTGGGGCATTGAATTTGGTTTCCTTAAACGTTGTGGGACGGCATATTTTCAGTTGCTGAAGAAATAAAATCGGAGGGATTGGGCATTAGTATGATTCAACAAACCATTCGTTCCGTGACTACGATTTAAGAAAACAAGCGAGCGCACTGAGTCCGTGATCATAGCAAATGGAATCACAAAGCAATACAAGAGGCACTAGATGCAATGTTTACGAGAGAAAATCGTCGAGGGGACATCGCATCCATTTTTCACTGATGGGGTATATAAATACTAATATAATTCCTAGACTATACCAAGGAAATAGTATGACATAGAACATGAATTGGAAAAGCAAGAACATATAATTTACTTTACGCCCTCTGGTATCTAAAGCATCAAAATATCCCATCTCGGTCCCGAAAGTTGTGGAATATTAATATAATAAAAAAATTCTGTTAAATGTAGTTAACTGTTTTGTATAAACATTCATTTTTTACAGCACAACCATATGTTAAATTAATTTAACCACTATATTATTGATAATATTTATGTTTAATAATCCACATTTAGCTGACAATAAATAACTGTTGACACATAATAAAAGTTTCTTTGATTGTTCAGTCTCTTTATTGTATACAAATTGTTCAGTCTCTTTATTGATACAAATTTTAATTGTATCATTTAAGTGCTTGATTAGTAGTGTAATGCATATATCAAATGATACCACATAATTTTTATTCCAGATTGTGCCAATGACAAATTAAAATCATCTTATAAATTGGAAATATTTGTTTTAAAGAAGTTCTTGGAAATACTATTAAACACTGTAATACGATGTACCTTAATGAGGAAAACTATTAATAATTATGTGCAAAAGTTTCTAAATACTCAAGACTTGTATGGATTGCTTGACATTGTGATGTAGCATTTTTAGAGTAACATCCTTCAACGAGCTATTATTTCTCAGATTACTATTCGAAAAACAAAACTTCTACAACGCAAACCCTGACATAAATGAGTACCGAAATGTTGTATAAACTTCCTAAGGATTTCACCCCAATACCGGGAGTTTTTCTTACTGTAGTAGACTTCTCAGTCCTAAGTATGTATGTATATTTTCTTCATTGTGACAACAAGACAAAACTCAACTGGCAAGATAAATTAGACTGGAAGTTAATTAACGGCCTGAAATAGATGCTTTTTGGCCGAAGTAGCTGAGGGAAATACTATTCATTTGAACTTAAAATGCCTCTATATGCGCAAAACACTTTATAAGTGTTATCCCCTTAGCCTCTGATTGTCAAACCAAAAACACTGAAATAATATGTACGTGATCGTATACCTACTTACGTTTGATAATGTCATAGATCATCAATTTACATCACTCGTTATTGCTTTGGATAATTAGGCTACGGAATTTGATTTTCAAAACTGCTTGCGAAACCACGTGTAGCAGCTATTATAATTATATTTTCTTAATTAAAATAAATTCTACATTGAATAAGATACTTACAGCAGCATGCAGTTGTTCCCATAAATAGTACAACACAAATTTCATAGATGAAAAATCCTCATTGTATTCCTCACTTATATTTCCAATATGCTTCATTAAGAAATCTATGTCAGATTTGAATTTCTTTCGAAACGTTTCTACTGATCTGTTCTGGGAACAGTAAAACCTCGGACACTGGCTGGCATTGACGCACACCTGCAATAACGTTTCATGTTGAAATATAACCATAGAATTTATTATATTAATTTTCTTTTACTAATTCAAAAAGTTTAGATAAATGAGTTTTATATTTTACGAGTTATAAAGAAAACGTCCCGTAAAACCTGAATACCTATGTTTATTCGGGAATCCTTTTTCGGATAAACATGTTTTTAGGCATTAGTCAACCACTGAAAAGCTGGTAGTAACTATCTGTAGGGTTACAGAATCCACAGTTCATACAACAAAGTTATGTGCCCAGGATACAGGTCCAAGGGTCAGGACCCCCCAAATTTTTAATTGTTTATTATTTAAAGAATTCAGTATTACTTACATGTAATGCTGAAAGATCGTTTTCAACATATAAACGCGTCAAAACTTTCTTAAGCAAAAATAATGGGGCCTTATTTATGTCCACTACGGGAAAATATCAGTTTTCTGTACCCTCTCCCCCCAAATTCTTTCCTGACTACGTTCTTGTCCAGCTGTGTTTGAATTCGTTTTTAGAGTAATCTTTTATGAAATTAAAATATAATATAATATGTAGCATAATATTAATTTAATACTCGTATAGAACCATGCTCCCAGTAGAGTTTTTTAACTAATTCTGGGAGATCAAACAAAGTTAAACAATATATCCACATTCGGAGTCACTCGTTTCTCCCTTGTCATCGATGTTCTACAACAAAGAGAATACTGAGAAGGAACTATCGATTGTATTCTGTTCACCAACTAACCAAAATTATCATAAATTCCAGCTGTATGATTATGTAAATTAAATGTAGGCCTAATGTTAACTTCGTTTGAACCGCAAATGTAATTGATTTAAAAATTATTTGCCCAAATATGAGAAGAAATGCGTTCGAAACAAACTAAAGATAACTTTTGAGTTTTAAGTCAGCTCCATCACACAACTTACTCATATAGAACCCTCTGATAAAGAGAATATTATTGCTAGATCAAATATCGATGGTTTGCTAGTACGAACGTACAAACTATTTAGATCCAAGGCCAGTGTTACCATCAACAGGTGCCTATGAACTGCCGGGAAAAGTTCCTATAAGGGAAAATATAAATAAAAATTACATTCAATCACTTTTCCTTAAGTATAAGATCAGTATGTTCCTTTCTACGAAGAAATTTTAAACTGCACTGCAGAGGATGTAAATGATGGAGAAAAGGAACATGTTCACATCATGATGTTAATTTAGATTGAGTTTTAACTTCACTAAAAGTTTAAAATTGAGTGTCACTAAAAGTTTGAGAAGTTGTTTATATTTCACTGTATTATTTAAAGAAATTTAATGTTCCGGTATCTCTTTCAAATAAATTAAATTGTAAATTACAACAAAATCATTATGTTTATTTTATTTTAAAATTGCATGTAGTCTACAAATACGTTTTGACTTTTCAGGGAAACATGGTTTAGTTTTTCTACATTTGCAAGTGATTAATATACTTAGTTAGTATATCCTAACAAAGCATCAACTAATCTTTGGTAACAAAGCATCAACTCAATACTGTGGACCTCGATTCCAACAATGTTTCATTCATTAATTGCAAAACTCTTTCGTGTTGTTGGCAACATTAAAAATATCATTAATATTACGTACCTCCCAGTGATCGAGATAGGTGGTAAACACAGGGATAGGATGCCAGAATATATTGTTGTTCCAGACCAGGTGGTCCTTGGGCGGGAAGAGAGCGGCCAGAAACAGCTGAGCGGTCATATGGGTACGGTCGGTATCTGTGCTGTAGGCTCTGATCTGCTCAGGACTGTAGTTCGGACTCAGGAACCCATTGTACAACGCTCTAATCTTCATCCCTAGTTTGTAAGCTTGTTGCCGCCCGGGCTGTGGAAAATAAGTGGTTAAACTTTATAGATAAGTGAACAGGAGCGAACCCACAACATAGATTTTGAAGAGCAAAAGTCTAACATTACAGCCATAACAATCCTCATCAAAATATAAAAAGTGATATATTAAAACAATGTAGAAGTAAGCTACACAACGTGTCAGGCAACAGGCTTCACTGAGTTGGATACGAAATACCCAATCTGTGTCTCATTTGATTCTCGAGATATCCTGCTGACAGACATCAATCAATCATACAAGAAAGAATATTTACATCCCTCCGGCAGACAAAAGAGAAATTATGTCAACTTATTGAGTATTAGTATTCAATGACGCCATCCAATGTCTATGGTTGTACATCATCATCATAGAACTCATTTTGTCTATGTACAAATGAAGTTTCACGTCAACTCTTCAGATGAACTCTTTCATAAGATATGCTGCCACATGGTACACTCACTTTTTGTTCAGTAACATTTAGGTTTCATTTTAGTGTCCAAATAATAAAAGGGAGAATTATATAGGGGGAACTCGGTTTGCCTGTATAGAAATTAAGCTTCATAAAAATATCAAGTATATAGTTCAGTTCGTTTACGAGAGACAGACAGATACATAGGTAGATTTGTCCAGCCCCTCGAGTGATAGATTCCGCTAATGTTCTCCCAATAACATAGATACTGGTATCAAGTATTACGTAACTGATCCTAAAAGTAACGTAGTAAATGGGTTATTTTAAAAACTCAGATCAAAGCTCTCGTTTATTAATACTATTTACGACCATATAGTTCAACTTGCTCACTTTCGACAGTGACTAGGCTCTATGTATTCTTTGATACATCAAGTATTTATCAGTGTACGGTATATCTTACAACCACCGTTCAGCGGGTATACATTTTGTTTTTTAATTTAGAAACTATGAATACACCAGCAAGCAGTGTGTGTGTATATATATATATATATATATATATATATATATATATATATATATATATATATATACACACACACGTATATATACACACACATATATATATACACACACACATATATACACACACATATATACACACATATATATACACACATATATATACACACGAATCAATTTATATATATATATATATATACACACACACACACACACCAGTCTCTCTGCGTACGCGCGCGCGCGCGCGCGCGCGTGTGTGTGTGTGTGAAGTCCTAGTGCTCACGTTCAAGCACAATCAGCTGGTACAGTCATGAGATTTCCATGAGTATCACGAAAGACATGGACATAAAACTTCCAATACGAGAGAGTCCGTTTTACTCGGGGTTTAAAATTTTCAACCCCGAAAACATGTAGCCTCTTCAAACAAAAACAGTCGTTAGTGCTATATAACAACGCATTATAGATTTGCTTGATAACGGGTCAAAGATTTGTCAAAACAATATAATTTCTTTAATTGATCATGTGTTGAGTTCGTCTGATCACGAATGCCACCGGCCATCAGTGCCACCTACTACAGCTTTCCCCGCAGTTGGCGGAGATCTTACCACATCCTTCGACATTATACCTATTAGGGGTGGACACAAATTCCAGGATGTCTGATCATTAATGATTAAGTCACTGAGAATTTTAATTTTATAGAAAAACATTGATAGGGTCATTCTTCCTGTATTTGGTTGATTATTTTTACCATATTTAGATACTTAGTTTCCACATTTGTTTCCAACTTTGTGGTGAATCTAAACCTTGATGAACTATCGGCTACACCCAAACTATTGGTCTATACATTTTTAAGAGTTAGTTTCGGCTACTTTATATGGATATATGCAAAAGTTGTTCAAAAAAACATGTATAGGAAACATATACTTAGTTTCCACAATTTTTCTTTATAAGTTATTTTTGTTCAGTGTTTGAGAAGTGTTGTGTGGTATGATTTTGACTTTGTTATCTTTTTGAAGGATCGATACAGCCCTTTGATCACAGTTTACGGGACGTAGTGTTTAAGTTTTTGTTTACATAACGGCAACTGTCCAAAATCCTATAATCCTTCCAAATCGCCAATAACGAGCTTTCCCTGGCACAAGTCAAACTATGGGAGCTCCCGAATTCTGGTAGCATATAGCATTTATATCCTTCAGTTTCCTTATTTATGTTAACCTCTGAGAGTTCCTGGCCTCTGACAGGTATGGATATCCATTATTTTTGACCTCTGTGAGTTCCCAGCATCCAACAGCTTTCACCGTGTGGCATGTCCAAGTCTTAGGGTGCTCCCAGTTACTGAAAGTTACCAGTTTCTGGCAACTTCCGACCTCTTAGTGCTCTCAGTCTCTAGGACCTCCACATACTGACACATATTATGTGACTTACTTTGGCGACTCACGTGGATTAATATTAAAGATTTAGTTTTGTTTATCGAGGTTATTTTTACAAAAAAAGTATTATTTCATTTTTAATTTGTTGACAATTCAAGATTGATTGTTGAGTATTTAATTTTACAGTACAGTAAGTATAATTAAGTATAGAGTAAGTCTATAGTTAATGTATTTTTCTGTTGACAAGTAAAGTTACGTATAGTTTAAGATTATCAAAAGAAGTTACTCAGATTTATAAAGAATAATAAAATAGAAATTGAGTAATTTACCTGAGATAGCAGTGTTATCAAAATGTAAGATTATTGATGGCGAGGTTCATATTTATGAAATTGGTAATTACACTTTAAGCATAAATGTAACAAATTATATAGAGCTGGTGGGGTGGAAATCTATTGGTTGAGCGTTAGCGTAGTTTATCACTCGAGGGACTGGAAAAATGTAATTTAATTGTCTCTCTCTATCTGTGTCACTGTTTGCACAATATCTCGAAAACGAACCTATAGGCATAACATGTTTTGAAGAAGCTTCATTTCTGTACAGGACACAGAGTTTCATGAATGTGCACGTTACTGTATGGGATTTGGTTGAGTGGTTTCGAACATTTTTACATTGCTCTTTTGAGTAACCATGATAGCAGTGAAAGAATATTGTAGAATAAATAAATTCCTAAACAAACGGAATCTAAATAATATTATATGAGATTTCTAAATATTACGACATATTAACACATGTTGCTAACTACTCCAACACATATAAAATCCATCATCTATTTATTAGTGGCTTGTGTGTAGCATTGAACGAAAAAGTTGAGCAGACATTTTTTTTCCTAACGCTGCTACGGAACCCAAATGAATGAACAAAAATGTGAATGTATCGTGTGGCAAGATATGTCGAGAAAGATTTCATTTATTGACGTTACATTTTGCATGAAATTGCATTTTTACACAGACAAGAATGAGTTTTATGACAGTGCATATACAACTATGGAATTAAGCTGACCGTCGTTAAAGCTCAATATGCTGACAAATTTGTGTTTGTCTGACGGGGGGTGTAAACATTTCTTTTTCTGCCTGTCTATCTGTCCGTGGGACATCTCTAGAATGAAGTGAGCTAAATATTTAAAATTTGCGTACAACATTAGCTGAGTCTGTAGTGCGACACGTGGAGTGGCGTACTCCTAACTTACATATAAATATAAATCAATTGAAGTTGATGATAACAGTGCTATAACAATGATCTTAGCTGATATTTTGAAAATTGGATTAAAGTGTTTCATCTATTATGTGCCATAAAACTTTTTTTGTCAATGTGTAAAACAATATTGTTACAATAGATAAGTTGTATGAATTATTGAAGATTTATAAATGAACTGAGTAGTTATTTTAATCTAAATAAAATTTTATGGGGTTAAAAACATATTTTAATATGAGAAGATTTAATATTAATGTACTAGGAAATTCAAATAGCGTTATTATAAGCTATACATTGCTATGACTAGTGTGATAGTGTATGCGTGTAAACTTAGTTTAAAAATTGACTTGAAAAATGTAAAATATTCACTTCAATATAATATCTGTGCTTTACATGTTTTCGAGTTTTGTTCAGTATCAAAGATACAACTAATAATAACACTAAATTTCGTTATTTTGATAACACACTAATATATATATATATATATATATATATATATATATATTATTTATATATTATTTTGATAGACAGAAGTGTTACCTGCGTGAGCTGAAGGCGCCCATGCGGCCATATCGTTTTGTTTTTAGCGGGATAAGGAACCGCTGGAAAATCTCCATAAGGGCTTCGTGTACCATGGCGAGAAAACTAATAAACAAACCAAAGACGAATGAGACAAATTGTAAAGATAAGTCCATTTACCCTAGGCTCTGACAGAGTCGAACCACAAATTAACGACGATTACAAAAGTCGATCTCCGTACTTTATTTGCACCGATTCGAATTCAAAGATGGTTATTACTCAAAGATTATTTATTACTCAAGAGGCTGGTAAATATTCAATGTGCATGATATTCAGAGCACGAATTGAGCTATTGACTGGTAATTATACATGCAATTTCATGTCTGCACGGGCCTCAACCTTGCCGGTGTAAAACTGTATACTTAGATGATATTCTTATTTAAATCTAGTTTTATTGGACAATTTTGGATAAACGTTATCCTTTAAAAAATCCGATGTTTGAGGCCACACTTTTTTTGTTTCAAGTTTACATGTTTGATAAAATATCATACCAGGATAATTATATAATTGGTAACTAGCAGTTACCAATTATTAAAGGACAATAGACTTTACAACAATAAGATTAACAAGGTAGTAACCCAACACCAGTTATTAAATATATATACCAGCTATATTTCATAGCAAGTGTTAAAAATGACAAACATTAGCTTTGTATCAAAAAATTCTTCTAAAAGGAATCCATATATGATTATTCATGTAAACGTTTCAAAAACACTCCCTTTTTAGTTATTACAGTTTAAAAGTTTATATGGATGTTATTTTGAAACCTGATATGGTAACTAGCAGTTACTAATTATAAACATTTTCAAAATAGATGTTCCTAGTTTTCTTAGTGGAAACACTACGATGTAATATGTTGGGGCCCTATGATATTTTCTACGGAAGCAGGCATGTATCCGTAGAAAATATATTATTTTTAGTATTCATGGTTAAGAGTATCAGAGGTTAATCAAAATTGCGACTGGTTCGTTATTCTAGGTTTTACTGGATATAAAAACACTTATGATTCGAATGATTTCTATTTCCGACCTTAAATTAAATTTTCTTTATTAACTCGAACAAGTAAACATGTACATATGCAGGTATCGGAAACCTACTTTGGCCAGAAAGTCTCCACTTCTGGTCCTTGTAATCTACTTCCGGTCTAAAATATTTCCAGTACCTTAATTGAGTTTTGCTTGTGTTATCCCTACATTAATTCCGGCTGTTATGTTCAATAGTTCGGTTTGCATTGTTGCCATAATAATTAAAATATATTATAGATATATACGTAGGTTCGAAACCTTATTTCGTTCGAAAAGCGTCTACTTTCGGTCTAAGATATATCCAGTCCTACGAGTAAATCACACCTGTTAAAAAGCATAAACTACTGGTGCGGCACTTTCTACTTACTGTATAAGGGGAGAGTGGAAACCCTTACTAAGGTCATGCAACACTTCATAATAATCGTATATAGGTTTTGCATTATGGGAATCGTGCAAGATTGATTATATAATGATAAATAGCGGTTATTCGTGATTTCGCACTTTCAAAGTCGATGTCCGTAGTCATCCATGTTGGTTTTCGAACTGTAGTCTCCTATGGAACTCTTATGGAAACGATGGCTCCTTGGTTCATGTTATTGTCCAATGTCCATTCCTCCTTTTCCCATAAAATTGTCATATCACAATCTCAAGAAAGTCAACCAGTTTCGCGAACATTACGTGCAAATATTAACATATTTTCTCAACAGGAAGGTGTGTTTTGTAACTGCGTTTAAGTGGTATGTTTAATGCTTTAAATAATTAAAATTCGTCAATGGGTATGGCGAACTGTTCGGCTGAAAACAACAGTGTCATATATTTTGACACACTGTTTAGAGATCATAGAGATCAGTAAATAAATACCACTACCTATATACAATATTAAAATTATAGGTTAAATATGTCAAGTTTGTAGTAAGAGAAATGCTTAGTTCTTTATGGCCATCACTGAGTGGTAGATTGTGTGATCACGAACTTTAAACACGAGTTTTTATAGTTAAAATATTGAAAATTAAATAGCGCATTACAATTTAATTTATATTTTATTAATCTACCAACTACTGCTGGTCGATTGCGTTCTATAATGTTCCCAAAGAAAAAGTAGTACCGGTTAATATTTACTATTGTTAATACTCACAATAATGACAAACTGTAACTGTTGACGTCTACAGTATTAATTATTAATAGGCCTACTTACAATAACGAAAAACTGTAGCTGTTAAAGACTACTAATTGTTAATACGTATATTAGCGTTAAACTGTTACAGTTAACATATATTATGATTAGTACTTACAATAACGACAAACTGCAACTATTAATTAACGTCTACTAATTGTTAATACTTACTATTGTAAGTATTAACAATTGCAATAAAATGTAAAAGTTAAATTATATTATGTTTAATACTTACAATGACGACAAACTGTAAAGACGGTTCCACTCGAGGGCCGTGTACCAATGGAATAGGTACAGTCAACATGCTGTTGGTGAGTGACGACGGTTCAGAGACAGAGATGGAGGTGTGGTCAATATAATGCCATGTGACGGCGCATAACAACACTGTCAGGTTGAACGCTCCTATCAGTACCATCAGGTATCTCCAGATCTTACCTTCCTCCATTCCTCAGTCGCTTTTTGGAACAACTCACGACACCACTGAGACAAATTCAAGAAGATAATTATTAAACTTAAAAATCTAAAATTGATATTTTATGATTTACAGGTTAGGAGATCAGGTAGTGTTTGTTTATTTTATTTAATAGTCCCATTTTTGGGTATAAACTGTGTTGGTCTTGTTCTTGCTGAAGTATGAGGTTAGGCCAGCGTTTTCTCCGTTTAAACATCCAGAACTTAAAAATGTCCATTAATAACCTTTTTCCGAACAAGAATACCTAAGTGTTATGTTTAATTTTCGTCAACGGAATTTAGGATTATAGATCATAATAATTCTGGTTTAATTGTATATTGGAATGACATGAATTTGATTACGTTTTGTTATACTTTGAATTAACCTTATCGATTTAAGTATAAAAGGCCTCGGTGGCTATGGACTTTGTTAGTGACCATTTTAAACAATGAATTGGCTTGAGTGTTTGTCTTCTCATTCAGTACGTTGTAATATGAAAAAGAAGTACGCCAAGTGCCGTGTAACTGACTACGCGGAGGTTACATGCAGAATTACAATTCTATTGCTCATTTCTTTAGGCTACATTTCACATGTTAAAATGTAATATGATTGTACTCAGTTTGTTTATAAATGTGTTTATCCTACGATTTTATACGACAAAACCAATGTTATACATGTGTAGTGAACTTGACTCTTGACTTTCAAATACCACGTTTTTAATCTAACCTAATAAACTTTGTTCTTAGCACTTACAACACTTACTACAACGTTATCGACAGAAACCCAATGTAAGCTCTTCTAAATCTTCAATCCTTAATAACTTTAAAACGTCCCAGCTGAGTTTAGTGTAAAACATAATCTTCATCATCAGGAAAAACTTATCACCAAAATGTCCCCAAAGATATCCTGAGTTTATCCCCTTTTATCCTTATTTTACTTATTTTCTATGGTTAAACTGTCAATTAATTTGAAACAACTTTAATTAGAAGTATTTTATTTTTCCTTACTTTAATATTATCTTCCAATTACTTACTCCCTTTGATTTCGGCAATTTCTTTAATTTTCTTCATTATATATCTCATCAGGTAAATTTATTATCTTGGCTTTCAGCGTCGAAATGCAAGCATTTCTTTTTTATTTTCAGAACATCGTTTAAAACATCTGTAGAAGAAAATCGGCCGTAATAACTCAATGTTTGTATTACTCATTTTTATACACGAGTCACGACATTCACGTACACATTCTTTACAAACTATTTGAACACAGTAGAAACGATTTGATTGGCTTACGACGGACACAATCCAAAAACATAGTTTGGATTATGACACTGTAATTAGGTAGGTGTTGTAGAAATCTGCCTACTGCAATCACTCTCATAATGGAACTTCGAAGACTTGATTTTATATTTTTACCGATCGCGATTCTCAGACCACAATATTCAAAAATAAACCATAACATAATCAGAAAATGTTTATCTATTAGTTATCGTAGAGGAAATCGAAACAGTGTTTCCGTTATCTTCAGTAATTTATCTTTTTTAAGCAATGTTTTTATTCTTATTGGTTTTTTGTATATCTCGTAGGTTTTAATTTGTAAATACTAAAAGAGAAATGTTTTCAAACATTTGTAAGCTAACTACTTACAATCAAAGTTCACGTTTTACAAGCCCTTGTAATGAATTTAATCTTGTAATGTTTCAAGATAAAGAAGTCATTAAATTTATGAAAGTATTATTAGTTTATTATCACCTTATAATTAGAGTTGTTATGTCTTAAATGCTATATAAATTGACCTTTAAAACTAACATTATGTCCTCAGTTTGATATTTCGAGATGACAGCCGCTCATGAAATTTACCTTCTTTCCAACTCTGCCGAAAAGGATATTTAAATTCAGAAAGAATGAACTACAATTATTTAACCTCAAAACATCAAAGTTCAAAACGATGTATAAACATACAGATAAACCATAGGTACCATCGTTAAATGAGCGCTGACACATTACTACAACTTATAGTAGATTAATATTATTTGAAATGAAACCATCCGACTTTGGCGATGGTCATAGTTTGGCGACTATTTATATTCATACTTGAAGAATTTCGGTTATTTCATTATATAGGCTATTAATTTAATTATTGTAACATCATTGACATTAACACTCAAAGAATATTTTCATGTTTATAATCACACCATAAAAAACAACAGAAAACAAAGAAAAGATTATCAGGAATAGAGTAGTATTTAAAAAACGTTAAATTTTATAAAGCAATTCTGAGCTTGTAGGTATTTAAATACAAAATAATATATGAAGAAAAAATAAATAATCTAAAAAATGTTTGATTATTTTATCATGCTTAATCTTTGAATCACTTCATTTTCATTGTATTTCACAGCACATCTACAGGGTATTTTACAACATGGAGTATTTCCACACGTTTCTATAACAATAAATATTTTTTGAGATACGGTTCAGTAGATGATTTTTTTTACTTTTTAGGTCCTTGATTATTATTAGTAAATTACAAGTCTTTGAAGTCGGATTATTTTTACTTTAAAATTCTATTGTTATCTCTGATGTAAAACCGTATGGCCCATGTAAAATGCACTCTGTTAATAAAGAACATTGTTTTTGGATGTAATATGAAGGAGAAAGTCATGTCGTGTATTGTTGCAGACATTATAATAGGTGTCAGTTAAAATAAATGATGACAAATGAATATTTTATATAAAGCACAAATATTCATATGTGTGGAGAGAGTAAGTATAGTAAGATTTTGAATCGTTGCAAAGTGGTTGGTACGGTTCTTGAAAATTGTATTGCCTTATTATTAATATTACATATTTATGTGCAACGGAATATAATAGAGATCATTGAATGGGGAATGAACAGGCGCAGAACCTCAGTGATTTAGTACAGATAAACATGGCATCAAACATTTGGTGCTTCTCATTGAAAGTTGCACAGTTTGACTTATGAACGTGCGATAATTTTTGAAGAGGAAAACAATCAGCTCCATTGCCATAATTTTCACGTCTAATTAAAAAACCGAGTGATTAACGAAGTCAAAATTGAGAGCTTTTGTAACTTTTCTGCCATATTATTGGAGATTATAAAAAATATTAATTAATCGTTGAGAAAGCCATTTGAGCATTCAACAACATATTTTGGACTGCAGATAGTCATACTCATATATTTTTAAACACTTTACATTATTATATTCCAGCAGAGACATTATAGGTCTTTGACTGCGCTTGTGAGGAAACATCGTCAACTTGTAATTACGGACCAAATGACTCAAAAGAGTTGGTGACCAAATTCTCAGTTTTTATACATTCATTCATTCAGCTGTGTACTGTAAATATGCCATCCCACGATGTAAAGCAAAGCTAATTTCGAGTACCTTACGTGCCTACATCAACAATTTCGTTCATAAAGTTTTTATTAACATTTATCCAAATAACATACAACGTATATTATAGTGGTTTTAATTCGTCACTGCCACCACGTACAGTAAGAATTGGATAGAACTAATATCATTGGTATTTGTATTAGGTTTATATTCGCAAAATGCTTGGAATTTTCCGTATTTGGAAGCAGCTAATTCTGTTGTAAGAGCGCACCAGCTCTTTTTGATCACTGTATTTAATCATGCAAATAACCCATTCTGTGATACTTCTTACAACTTCAATCATCTATATGAAAATATTAACATTTTTGAACTTATTCTGAATATTCTTTAAATTAAGTAATTTAAAGAACATTTACTTTTACATTTACATTCAACAACTACTCAAAGCGTTGATTAGCATTTCAAAATTTATATGTTTACTCTTATAAAACCAATGTGTATGCCAAATTTTTTCAAATTATGTTACTAGGTTTTTTGTGACTAAAAATGTCTAACTATTCAAACATCAAAGAACTTATTTTAATAAAACCCAAATTTTATAATATTTATAATAACACAAATTATAATATAATATTATAAAAGCATTTATAAAATTCATAGGATAGGATTGTATGCATAAATACTATAATGATTATAAAATGACTTACAATACAAATAATCCTTCAATATGCTGCGCCCACGATTGCATCTAAACCGTAGACGTTCGTATATTCAAATGACGAATTTCTAACCAGTTCGCCCCGTACTTATACGAGTATATAGGCTGTTATTATCAATATGGTGCAATCGAATAGAAATAAAAAGATAATCATGCCCTGTCTAATAATTTATCGGTGATAGTGGAAGCTTTAACAGTTTATTGCTGTTTTTAAAATTATCCCTATTTTGCTGCCAGACATTGCTCCATGACTTATGAACATTTAAATAATCATTTATATTTTTTAATAATATATATACGCGGGGCAAGTTTCATCTTACGTGGTAGATCTCGTACGTGTGAGAGTTATATGGGATGTATTTGATAATTTATTACACAATTATGCTTTGCCAAGTACAACTACTAAGTTGTCGGAACTTGTGACTTTACCTATACAAGAAACTGAGGGATATTTTGTCGATTTGTTATTACATGTTTATGTTTATGCGAGCAAAACTTGAATTTCTGGCCGTGCGTGCAATTCCCAGCTCCCACTAAATCAAAGTGACTCTTCTCTCTCAAGATCAATTTCTTCTTCAGTATAATTTCTGTATCGATTAAATAAAATTAGGTTTTGTTCATATAAAATCCATATTGGTTGGCTGTCATTCGTAAACTATCAGCCATCAACTGCGTCTATATAACATACTTCTGGAGAATATTATTTATTTTTAATTTTATTTGTATTTTTAATAACACGAGTATATTTCTAGTTCAATTGAAATAACGCGACAGTTTTCAAACAAAATCTATTTCTTTTTAATTCTGCTGAATATCTCGTAACGCTATTCTTAAAATGCCCATTCTTGCTGTACGCTGAGCGTTGGCTTCATTCTGTTCTGAAGTTGTTTGGCAGTTAAGTTGTTGACTCATCTCTCGTTATTGATGTCGAGATGATTGAAGAAATTCTTCGGTAGCAAGACGTCAAACACACTGAAGTAAATATTTAAAAGCCAATTCCAACTCCACGCCACATCTCGCCTCGTTGTAGCAGAAGAAGGAGACATGCCAGGACGACGTCTTCAAAATGTAGGGCCTACCTCGAGTCATTTGTGGATCACTGTAACCCATGGCATCACACGTGAGAGCTTGAGAATTCAAGTAGTAGGGTAATTATGAACTTAGATTTAGATAGTTAGAACCTAAGGCATTTTATTGTAAAATTTCGAAGTGTTGAGAGGACGTTACATTAAAGTGGGTAATTTTTTATTATCCCTTTTTATTAAATTGTAATATTTGTTACAAACTCCTACAAATACCTTTCCATGATAATTTAACTACTGAAATAGTAATGTTAATCAAGAAAACAGAATTTATTATGATAACCCCCGTACTAATGATTGCGATGGACGAAAAACATCCCTTAAGTAACAAACAGGCCATAAATCGATTTAACAATGTAGAATAGAAATTGTTTTAGCGTTTAAGTTACTCTTTTATGTAGTAAACTTTCATATTATTAGTTAGGATCATTAGTAAGATCATAGGATACTTGGTAATGAATCTCATCTCCGCAGAAGAGAATTTAGTACCACTAGAACAAAAACTGATTATGATCTATTATGATCATAGATATATTATTTCTATAAATTAAATGAGATGATTGTATCTAAGTATATCTTTTGAATAGTTCAAAATCGATATTTGGCATGATAAATTTCAGATCTCAAGTACTCAAGTAATTACAGTAAATATATTTCAAAGAATATAAAAATCAAGGACCACTTAGATTCCTCCAAAGAAAGTACACAATCATATATATATACAGAAGCAGTAACCTTCAGTTCAATATTCTGTTTATAGAACAAAGAACATAGCTAATGTTTGTCGTGTATAAGCTCAGGTTTTTTTTTTCAGAGGAATATATATTTTCTCAAATTTTGCATGCAAGAGAAGATAGTTCACACTTAATTACAAGAGATCAATTGCAGATTACACGGATCACAGGCTGCTTACCCCAAGTTTAATAATTACCAACAACGGTTGCATGATCTTGTCTTGACCTAGGCTTATTGTTAGCCTATAGCAACTAAACTTTGGCGAGCACATCACTCTTCTACATCCATCTCATAAAGTTCTTACTATGTAGGAACAGATTAAACCATTTTAGTTAAAAATTACAAAAAGAGAGTACAATTACTTGCAGAGAATAATGTGACTATAAATTACCTGGTCGTTAATAGAACTCTGCATACACATCCTGTATATGCGGTCAAAATATCGTCATATACCACAAACTTTAATTTCTTTCTATGTGGTTATTCATACTCAATAATGTTTATTATATTAACAGATATTAATCTCAAATGTCTTCGTTACTTCGTCGCAACAGCGTCTCACCAACAGACCGATCAGTGATAACATCGATGCACCGGGATCTGGTATCACCTAGTGTCAGTTGTCCTGTCTTCTGCCGCGCCGTGATGTTATATCATGTTTTAATATTCGTGTGTGATAGGCCTATCAAAAGTCGTTTCTCGTACAATTTATTCGATCATAGAAGATGAGTTATTAAAAGTCGAAACTATAGTAGTGTATGACTACAGTTTGAACTGCTTGACGAAGGAACGTACAGTACTTATTGTTATTAGTCAATCCGCAGTTTAGGGCTATATAATATGAAAGTTAATGTTTTTACCGTTGTTAGTGTTCTTATATTGCAACTTATGGATTAAAAATGAAAATTTGGATTTAAAAAATACGTTTGTAAAAATAACGACACTAATTTAAATAGTAAATTAGACCAATACTGCTAACTTCTAGAATACGAAGTAACTTTTAATTTAGAAAAATTGTAAATATTTCCATTCTCAAATTCAGTAAGAGCATAGGATATTTGGTAATATACCTAATGTCATATCCAAGATCTCATCTCATAGAAGTGCAATTTAATGTCGTAATAAAACCTGATTACTATCAATTATGAACTCTGAATAGTATGTTTTCTATAAATGATAATGATATAGTCGTATTTAACGTAAGTAGGTAAAGTTTTACAAAAATATTTAAACTTCAGTGAATACTTTTGCGTATTGTATTTACTTAAAATGAAGAGATTGTAATGTACATAAAGAGATGAATTTTGTAGTAGAACAAAAGGCAATGATTATGTTAATGATTAAGTATGAGTACTTCTTTTGAGTAATTTAAAATCTACATTTTGTATAATGCATTTCCGGAGATCTCATGGTATTATGGAAAAACAGACTTGAAATGCACGGTAGAAAATGCTAAAACAAAAAATTGAATTGAAACGCAACAAATTTCGAAATTCGGAAGAAATTTTAGTTCAATGAAAGATTTTTGTTTTCGAATACAGAGTTTTGCAGAGTTTACACAATCAATAAACATTAGTAAAAACAAGAAATATAGTCATAATTTAAAGTTACAGATTACATGGGTCAAAGATTATTTGCTCAAAGCCGTATTATCAACAACAGTTAAATTAGTTCTCCTGACATTAATAGATTATGACTAAGAATCATAATCAGGTTCATTATATTCATAAATCACCAAGGTCATAATTGTTTATCAATCAAACAAACACTTTGGTGAGTGCAACACTCGCGGACTCTATTATTAGGAAACCACTTATAAACAATATCAGACAACACTTCACCTAATTAATGCAGTAATCAAAATCTAAAACAGTGATTTTCGCAGCAGAATCAACAAATAAAAAGTATACAATAATGAAGAATATCAATAAAATAAAAAAATCATTATTTCTAAAAGATTCAAAAAATCCAAAAATATATTGCTTTAAACACAAGATTTTAAGGGCTTTTATACATTCACTTATTTATGTTTCTCATACAGTCTGCCAAAATGGGTCGATTTTAATGAGAAATACTATATACAAATAGGTAATACAGTACCAAGCCTCTTTTGGAAATTATATTGGGTGTATAAATACATAAAGAGTTCTTAGTAAAAAGTAAATGAAAATGTTTTATTACATACGAGAATGGCTGTGTAAAGAATGTCAAAGCTAGACTGATAATACAGTTTTGTACAATAGCTTCATAATCACGTGTTTAATATCTGACATAGTGAAATTAATGTGGAAGATTATGCCCAATTTTTAGGAATCAAACAGCTTTGACTAATGGTGTATACTATAAGGTCATATAAACATTGTAGATGACGGAATAGAGGTAAACCCGTCAGTAGTAGGATGGTATTAGAGATTTTAAAAACCTTGATCTTTAAACGTGAAATGTTTCAAACAGTAAATGTAGAACGCCTTTTGAAATTTCTTTTAATAGTGCACGTTTTGTGTGTGTTGAATATGAATTCAAATAAAAAACTTCCTATATCTTTGGGGATTTCTAAACAGCCAAAAAATATTAATACTAAAAATTCGTGATTAGAATACCTTGCTACCACAAGCCGTAATGTTTTCAAAAGTCTTAAATTTTTCAGTATTATTCATCCAACGTTTTTCTCCTTTCCTATAGATAAAAGTGTGATTGAATAAAATTTGTATACAGTGCACCACTGTTTTTTTTAAACAATAAATAAATCTACTTGGTATCTTACGACATTGTGGGTCAATAAAATCTTTGTTAATACCTTAATAAACGTCGTACTCTTCCGTATTGTGTTTGCTATATTTTCGAACTCAATTGCCTGAAGCGATTCTGACAATTTTACTGCTGTTGATAAAGGTCAGTTCCAAGATTTTCACAGTAAAGTATTACACTCGACCCCTGCGTTCTTATATAAACATAGAGTTTTTAGCCTTACTTTTGTAATAGTTCCTTATTTCTCTTTAAATTCAGAAAGGGATTTGAATAATAGTTTGCTTTGAACGACTAACGATTCAACGAAAAGTTATCGAAGGAAATTCCTTGCATATTTGTCTTTGTTATGTTTCACATAATTGTAACAATTCTGTTTTATTTTTATAAGCAAAATTTGCTCTTATTGTGATAAGTTTTTTCTTGCACTGGTATATTTCTTGTTAGATAAAATGTTAATAAATACTATATTTAAAATTGTTTATTTAACGTTCTTCTATTTTTATTTAGGTGGAAAGACTTATTTTGCGATAGTTAATACTTTAAAAATAAGTTAAGTTTAAAAAAATATGAAAGCTTCAGGGAACACCATTGCTAATTGTATTTACTTAAAATAAAGAGATTTTTATGTAATCAAAGGGACTTATTTTGTATTGGAACACGCGAATAGATTTGTTCGTATGAACGAAAATATTATTAATAGCAAACTCAGAAATGACGATAAGGGACAACACCTGTGTGTTACATTCTAAAAAATACATGGAAACTTGTAAGATTATTCTTTGGTAGAGACTTTTAGATAATATAATTAAATAATTTTATTGGAATTTTAACTAATTCATACAGATCTGACTGTAACAGAAAATTAACTCAAGTACCTATAACAACCATGTAGTATCAATCGTCGTATTTGGTTAAGTCGTTTCCGTTATGTTTCCTAATAAAATACATCATTTACACCCATTTAAATTATGGGGTTTAGAAGATTCCCTGCAAAGCTGTATCGTGATTTATGATACGGAGTGAACTCCTTCGAGTAACTTTAGAAAATTAATTTATAGTAACAAAGACACATATACACTACTACAGGTTAAAGTTATACTGATAATGATTAAATCTCCCTTGAAAATGCAAGTAATGTTTACACAAAAGTTAACAAGAGTGGACTTGCATTACCATTGCATCAGTATAATTATATGTCATTGTGTAATTAATTTACAACCTTTTATGCTGCCACTATAAGGTAGTTTACCATAAGTTTTAATTTAACTGTACTCATAGTAAAACATAAACAACAAATAAGAATGTTCGACCCACGAGATACTTTGGAGTTGTAACACGAGAAGTTGAGCTATTGAATGTTGTTCAGATATGTATTTTAGAGATAGGATTTGTCAAATACAGGCGACGCCCGAGTGACGAAGAAAATTGATGAAACTACCGTGCATACTATAGGCAGTTTATTGGACTGTAGGATTTCATTTTCTATCGATTGTATATGTGCAAAGAGCAATTTGAGTAGAAACAAACGTGAATCCTGCATCGGACTATCGATATTGGAAATTTGTAATAAGTTACCCGTTACAGATAATGACAACGTTAAGAAGAGATAAAGTTTAAATTCAAACTTAAGAACAGCCCCATTTTATTGAGTTTTTATTAAAACAATTTATAAATTAATTAGCAAGTCAAATTGAACTTTTATAAGTACAGTTACATCAAAAAAATGGTTAGTTAAACCCATACGCTGAATAATGGATAACAAATTTGAAATAAGAATAAAAATATTTTGAATACTATAATATATCTTTGGTAATTATGTTTTAATCGGAATCGGCTTCAAAATCTGGACCAAACCTTTGTGATCTCAATCTCAATCAATTGTTTCTGTCATAAAATACATACTGATAATTTGCTAAATATTTGCAAATGGTGCATATTTCATAAACTGTATTATATCCTTAAACTCGTACTTATTGACATGATTATTACCTCTACTAGGCTAAATAGTTGTTATCAATTAAAAGTTATATCCTCCTCCATTGTTATGACACTTTAAATCATAATACATAAACAATGCGTACACAGCATCACAAACCGGTCCAAACTGGACGAAAATCATAGTTTCTGGCTGTCAGGAATTGATTGTGTTCATTCCTAAATGTTCTATGCCATCAATTTTGGTGAGTTGCTAAACTCTGCTAGAGAATTCGAATTTGAAAGTTTCGTTGAATTGATTAAAATGATCTAAAACAGTTAAATTGTTATTTAATAGCAAAAAGAGGGGTTCACTTCTGTGTAAGGGCATAAACACACCTCAGTTTGCTTAAACTTTTCTAAATAGTAAACATGTGTAAATCACTAAATAAAATAATTTTTACAAGGGTAGTGAGATAATGTTGGTGAAATTCAGTTTGCTTTAACATTCGCAAATAATTATCAGAGAGAAAACACCATTTTCCAGTAATTAATTTTTAAAGATGGGAAAACGTACTTTGCTCGCATGAGGAAGATGTAATCAAAAGCATAAAACAGGGTTATCACTGACATTTTAATACTGCTAATAAATCATAATTGAATTCAGGAAAAAAAAGAAAAATTAAATTTAACTGTTTTGTGATCTTAAATATGAAGCTATAAAAAATTCAATGATTTATAGCTGCAGTTTTTATAGTGTAAACGATGCACGATCTGATAACGAATATGGCAATTTTTAGAATAATTATTTGCTAATAAAATTTAATATTAATTCAATCATTTCATATAATTATACACCTGGTGTAGTGTCTCTAACATTTATTATTAATTAAACCCCTTATTTTTGCAAACGGGGCGCTTCAACCAATAACTTTTATAGTAGTCTTATTTTTAATTTTTAATAATGCATAATTCGATGCAATTTTTACATATTTTTTTGAGTTACAATTTATCTTGTAGAAAGGTTTTCAGGAACTTGTTAGAATGTTACTTCAGCTAGCTTCTATCAATCAGCTGAGGGACGCGAGAGGGAGTTACATGACGGGGACTCGTTACAATTACTGCATTGACGGGAGGAGGTTCAAAATGTTTTTGACAAAATATATGGTTTTTTCATTTCTAATCTTTAACCTTTATAACAGCAAAGGACAATGCAATATACTCACAGTAAACTTCGTTAGTATAATTCGTTGGGTTAGTTATCATTTACAGCTGAAACTTTCACATGCAGAAACAGCATACTGCAACGTCACCGATTATAGGTAGCTTAAATAGCATGTATTCACTTCAGAAAGTTAAGAACTGAAATTAAAAGATAAAAAGACACATAGGTAAGTCTATGAATTAAGTTAGTCATTATGCATCTTGTTTGTTAATTAAAAGTTACTTAAATCCATTCTGTCGCAAAAATATATTTAATTGATTCGTATAGTGCATATATTTATCCATAGCTAGGTTACGAATGGAAATTTATATGGTTCCAAAGAAGATGCAGGTTTTTTTTTTAAGTGATACGATTATATTAGTATTTAGAGTCATTATATCATCAAAAAGTAACCGTCTAAACTAATAATGCATCTTTAGTTTACCATTTCGATATGACCAGCCACACGTGAAATCTACCTTTTTCGATTATGTCAGAAGAGATATTTTAATCTTAATAATTTTCTAACTACTAAACGTTTTAACATATTATTGTAAAGTTATGTTTACACAATCTTGATGACTTCTATACATTTTAAAACGCTTGTAGGATTGTCTCTGATACATTTTAAATCTTCAGGGAGAGTTTTCTTGAGGTAAATATAAGATTTTTCTACCTGTAAACCACAATTGCCTGGTTCCAGAAATAAAAACAGTCCAAAGCTAGCATATAAAACCCATTCAAACGCTCGCTTCACCATCAATCCACATGTAAGAAAAACTTTTAATTCAAAACTTATTTACTAACGGTTCGTGATATCTATTTACAAAATACTTAATTTATTTTTGAACATTGATAAAAAATGGGGTTGTCCATTGCCGCTGTTGCCATTGCAATTTGCCATTGTTGTACTTTCCATAGGACGCGGCTCAATACAGAAATGTTGAACAGTTTAAATGTTGAAAAGTGCTGAATCTTATAATAATCCTGAGAGGTTTAAATGGATTCTGGAATACCCAATATAAGAAGACCGTAGGTTTATTTATTGTAATAATAACATTTTTTAATTGCAATAACCAGAACATGTGCTTATGTGATTTATGCATGATAACGATCAAGACACTTTTCTAATGTTAAGCTGTGTCAGTGTTGGCAACTCTGCATCTGCACGTTCTGAGGCCAGTCACAGGCGAGGAGAGAAGGGTTGAACACTGTGCCGTAGCCACAACTCTGGACATGTTTCGTGCCGTGAGAACAGAGGTAGAACTTGCGGCAGTCGGTCTCGTGGGGGATGTAATTACCGTGTTCACATGTCACAGAGGGTGTGTTCTCTTTGTTATTCTCCCTTAAACATTCAACATTTATTACAATAGTGTTAGTAATCCATGTGATCTTACTCCACACACACACGGACTTGCGGTCCGGTCCAAATTACTAGTAAAAATAATTCATAGTATTACTTATTAATTAATTACTAAGAAAACAGTCGAGTTTTCACAATATCCCTTTTGTTTATTAAGTTATATGTTTGCCATTTTAAAACCTGTAACTGTTGCAAAAGTTTTCTTTTAAAGCTTCCGCTTCATGTTTTATTTTTACATGCCCAAATCAATACAATTTTCGTCAAAATAATTCTTATTAATATGTATTAAAATATGTAAATACACTATAGTAGCAGTCAATCCTAGTTAAAGTTTATTACTAGATTGCATATTGCGATGTTTTAAAAAAAATGTTATATTCTTTTATGAAAATACTATTGTACTCGTATGAAACAAGATCAGTGCTCATTTTTGTTATTTCAATTTTTAAAAGTGGGAAATGTATTTCAAGCTCATTACGAGATGAAATAAATAAATTTCATGTGTTTTTAATGTAAAAAGTATTCATTTTTGTAGATGATACAAAATGTATGAATAGTTGTATGTTTAATGGATGAATGAATGAATATCCCCTAACACCTAAGGGTTTGAATAAACCCTTTCTGGTTTAATAAAAGACACTTAGCACTTACCATATGGAATTCAAATACTTACTTGCATTTCGCCACGTTTTGTGGCCAGTCACAAACATTGTAATCTGGGTTAAACGCGGAACCAGGGCCGCAAATCTTCAAAACCTTGGTCCCGTGACTGCAGTGATAGAACTGTCGGCAATCTGTCTCATGAGGATAGTAGGCTCCGTGGTCACAACTTTCTGTAAATAAAGTAACTTAATGCTGTTGTAGTGTATCATGTATGTATATAGTTCAACACACAGAAGACACAATTGAATTTATGTTTGCAAACTAGGGATCTAAACTTTTGAATCAATTATAAGATATTGTAGATTAAATTATTAAGATATCAATATAAAATATTCATAATGGTTTCCGTTAAACAAATCAATACATTAAATTTTGTACGATGACAAGTATAAGTAATCTTGGATGCAAAATTGAATATGTAATTTTGTAGGTTTTTTGTGTTCTCTTTTAAGCCTCAGCTTTAGCTATGTCGGCTTCGATGTACACTGGTTAATTTTCATAGTACACACACTGTTTCGTGTCTATACATTATTGGCCCTTCCCGGGATTTGAACCTGTGATCTCTCAGTTAGAGAGCCGAGACTATAATCATTAGTCTACGGAGGAGGACTAATTTTGTAGTTATGTAACATGAACGTAGACTTTGGATGACGAAAAAGATTTGAAATTGCTTTCGGGCTATCTCTTTGAAAATGTTGTTTTCTGTTTTGAGAATAAATGATCTTACCGTGTCCCACGCTTACATACAGTCCATGTACAACAGTAGAAACGGCAAAAGGCAGAAGCCTTG
Source organism: Homalodisca vitripennis (assembly GCF_021130785.1). Lineage (NCBI taxonomy): Eukaryota > Metazoa > Arthropoda > Insecta > Hemiptera > Cicadellidae > Homalodisca > Homalodisca vitripennis. The sequence continues at coordinate 156,894,715 of NC_060207.1, read as the reverse complement.
GAAATATGTAAGCCGCATATAACGCAACTGAAATGAAATTAACTACCTTGTACCAACGAACTCGTTGCCTTGTACATATACATCCAATACAGCTGAGAACAAACCTGAAGGAGGTTTCGAAAAAGTAGTAGTTGTACTCCAGGTTTCTGGTGAAGATGTTGTTGCTGCATCAGGCGTAGTAAAATCTGGCTCGTCCCCTTCATTGGTCGTGTTACCTCTTAGAGTTGTCCTAAGCATTATTTATACAAGTAAGTATCACTTAAAAATAATGTATAGTTTGAATATACACTGCTCAAACCCATTGTACAGATCGAAGTAGGCAGTCATCTTACTTGATTGCTGTCAGCAGTGGGTTCCGCCCTTTGCTGCACATTTTGCCGGTGAAATCGTCCATATCCAGCGACCACATCATGGCTCCAGCGCAACCCAACCTCTTGATAAAATTCACTTTTTCTCTGACACTCCGCTCGTCATCAAAGCCCACCCATTGATTGTCCTTGACAGCGTACGGTGCCTTCATCTCGTCGTTCCATATGTACCTCGCTCCACTGCCTAGCATCTGACACACCTACAAGAGGACACACATCTCTCAACATAATATATACGCATTAATAGATTTATAAATCTAAATATTAAAAAAGCCATACAAGTATTTTTCACAGATAGTACACTCAGTTATACTCGGAAGATGTCAATTTAAATTTAAAACCTTATCATTGTTAGATTATATTCACACTTTTTGTTTAACGTTTGGAGGAAAGCCAAGAATGCAGGAGGATGATTTGGTTTTGTCTTTCTCACACCGATAAAAAATAGCACTTAGAAACAAATGAGAACTTAGCAAGGAGGACCAGCGCATAACAAGGAGCGTTGATATAATGCTATTATCCATTGGCATTTATTCATCGATGGTAACAAACTCAATAACAGTAAAATCTTAGGTGCAATTCGGATAGCAGTAGTATAGCTGGTCCTATACAAGAGCAGTGATTTAAACTTTAGCGGCGACATTGTTGTATATTTCACTCTAAACACATAATTACGGTTAGGTTGAGTCGTAAGCGCGTAAAATTACAACTTTGTAAAATTGCTTTTCATATTCACATTTAAAATTGTAACGGAAATCATAATATGGAATCTTGAAACTACTTACAAATTATCTGATCCTGACAGACGGTTGATGTCTCAGAAATGTAATGGTTCGTGAATGGTTAGTTGCACGAGCAATCATTCTAATCGATTTCCTGCAGTGAAGTATTTACAATTTAACCAACTTGAAGCAATGAAGAAGTTATTTTTTTTTAGAATCTTACTTGCCTCATAATAAGCGAGTACTCCGGCCTCTTCGGTATATTCACCAGGTCGGCCGGCGGAAGCTGGTGCGCCAATGCTGCTGTTAGCCGGATTCACCAGCGTGTACGAGCGACCGTATGAGGGTATGCCTACTACCAGCTTGTTCGTCGGCGCTCCCTTGTTCGCCCACATGGTTACCGCATAGAGCACCGTCAGCGTCTTGAAGTACTCACTGTCGGAAGAGAGAGCGTACAAAGGGGCGTTGTGCCCGGTCTGGTGGTCCCAGAATCCGTGAAAATCGTACGTCATCAGATTGAAGAAGTCTACAAACCTGTGACAATATTAATACATGTGATTTTCTGCGTAGTGAAAGAATTAAAACAAAACTGTTAATCTATGAATAAAAATTAAACTGTTAGTAAATAATTGTTATAGAAAATTACAATGTGAGACAAATAACGCTGGCTGACCTGGATAACGCCGGAATATCGTAGCCAGCTTCTACTTTCTCCGTACCCACAGCCACTGCAGCAGTCAACAGTAGCCGAGAATGTGCTCTTTCAGCTTCAAACGTTTCCCTTAGGTCTGTAGACAGAAAGAGATAATAATATACACATCTCGTCAAAAGCTAGTTACAGTTTTCATACTTCTACAGGTTTTACTTTCTATTCTCAAAATATTAATAATATAGATAAATATATTCTAAGCACTACACTTTGAGTGGTTACGAACTAAATGTAAGAAAAAAGCCTAAGTCTTTTCCCCAGAGGGGTTTTCCTGTATTTTTGGAAATAAAGAAAATTTAAATTAGATTCTATGGTTTTTCGGTCCTACTACAAAAAGAATGATTCGCACTATCCCGTATCAGCAATTGCTCAATGATTTAACAAAGCTGCATCTACTCTACACTTAAAAATAATAATATTAAGAAATAATAAGCTTTTTGCAACTTGAACTATCATCCTTCACCTTTCATGAGAAAAACGAGGTTTTTCTTGTCATCATTGCCCGAAGGATACTCCCAATCCACGTCGAACCCGTCAAATCCGTGGTGGCGCAGGAAGCGGATGACATTGAAGACGAACTTCTTGCGAGCAGAATAAAGAGATGAGATCTGTTTGAAGGGAGCAGATCCTGCGTTGTAACCGCCTTACAACACCACGATTGTATTATGGAATGATAAACAATAATTGTTACATCACACAGGATAATGAGGCATGATAGTGTTAACAATGCAGTTAAGGAAATGATAGATTGCTTCTTCTTTAAAATAATAAAATAAACGTACTTGCACCCTAAAATAAAGCCTCTAAACTGTTACTAAAATCAAAATTTGTGTCTTGACTGTCGAAATACTAGACTGTATTTATAATACTTGTAAATACACTCTTAGATTTATAGGCAACGATTTATTTGCAGAGAATTTAGAATAAATACCATAACAAATAATAAATATGTATCAATAAATTTAACAAAATTCTTATATAACAATATTTTCATCCGCTATTCCTTTATTAATGTTTAGATAGTTAAGAATTGTATGATAGTTAAGAATATAGTAAAGAATGGAAAATTGTCGTAGGCTCTATGATCACAAAATACAAAAAAAAAGAAAGGCAATATTTCAATTAATTTATACAATAGCTAGAAAACTAATATAATATAGTCTACTGTTTACAAATATAATAATGGTATCGCACATTGTTAACAGTTCAAAAAACTATTATAGACAGATTTTAACAGTTTTTCGGGACGAAAGTCCCATTGCTGAGTGTGTAAAAAATTGGAAATCAACGGAAGTTAAAACACGTAAGATAACATTTAATAAAACAAACAAATTATATACGGTATACCCACATGGTAGGTCTACTGCACACGAATAACTACGGACTCAATACACTCGGTCGGCAGCGCTGACACTTCGGTTAAGTTGTCAAGGACAAATTTTTGAACTGTAGATAAGGTGAGAGACCATAGATTTGTCTAAAGATATAATCTACCAACCGATATTTAAATGTCTCGCTCTCAGAATATTTTAGTCTTGAAATCCCAAATTTTAGTAAAAAGAATTGGAACTATTTATTCACCCTGACGGGCACCGTCGTGTTTAGTCCCAATTATGTTTGTAGTTATTATTAATTTTAAATGTGTTTATTTTATTTACTCGCTCATTATTTGTTAATGTGTCGCCTTTTAGAGTTTCTATGAAGGCCAAGGATATGTATATGTTTTACAACTGTTGATAGGTTTTAATCACGACACCGGTAGTTGCGCCAAAGTGAAGTCTATTATACGGTTTGTAACTTTATGTTATTACTATACTCAGTTCTGGAGGCATAACCATGAATTATTGTGCATTATGAATTATTGATCAACATATCTGATTCATCTTTGGAGAATTTAATCCTTACCTACAGCGATGAGGATTTTTAAGTTAGGGTTTATTTTCTTGAATCTCGTTAGTTGCTTGTAGACTTGCAGGTCCGAAGATTCAAATGGGACCAGATTGTAGTTTTCAATCTTGGCAAAGGCAAATATGATGTGAGTGCAGAGATGAGGGTCTATATTGTCCGGTGTGTATTTTCCATCTCCTTGCCTCCACTTAGACCATTGCGTGAAGTAGCAGACAACCTGGGGAACAGCTAGTTTGCTATCTATTTGGATAATTGCTAACCTAAATGATCTTTTATCACATTTATTAGTATAATGCAGAACACTCTGTATAACAGGAAACGATTTCGATCTATGTATTTGTAAAGTGTGTAACGCACATCCGTCTGCTGACTTTTAAAGTAAAACAATTTATCTTAATGGTATTTTCCATTAAGATTTCACCATAAACTTTATTGATCTTGAAAAATAGTTGATAAAATAGTTTAATTAATTTGAACTAAAACAGGCAATTCATTTTTTTTTAAGTAGAGAATTCTTTGCTCTAACCAGCTATATAGGGGAATACAATGTCGCTAACTTAAAAACTAATCCTGTTTGTACTTTTCAAGAGGTTGGTTTAAAATGAACAAAAGTGCTTTAAATCCGGAAACCAACATGTTACATTCAGAATATTTTAAATGAAAAATGGCTGAATATAAAAAACTGCAAATCATTTTGTTAGCTTTCTAATCCAAACTATGTGTTTTAGTAACAATTCTCTATTTCTGTATCATCACGATTACGGCTTCAATTCTAAACGCACCTTCATCAATAATGATGGGGAGGTTCTAAAAGAAAAAACAAGGTCATTCATTCTTGGTACTAATTATATGTGGTACTAACTATACCGCTTTGTATCAAAAATATTTTTTACATAACTGCTATAGAGGTCTCGTTGTGGATAGATTTTAACCAAAATTGGCATGAACAATGTAAAATAGATTGACTTGGCGCTCTTTGAGCCAAGCAGGCGGAGCTCAAGGGTTTTAAAATTTATACTTCACAACGCCATAAATCATCTGAATTAATTGATTTGAACTTATTGATAACTGAGAAAATTCGTGATGTACTCCAGAGCTATGTGGGGGTAGCCCCATTACAAAAGCTTACCTCCATACCAATACTACATCCTAATTTTTTATTGGCTTTAACCAAAATTAGTTATCTCGGAATACGTAGTGACCCAGTACTATCTTCTGCGTCCTTTGAATGCCTATCTCAGAGAGCTGCAGACAGCCCTAGAGGGCAAAGAGATTCCAGATACCGAAAGCTTCTTAATTAAAAAGGCTGTTAAAATTTGCAGAGTTCCTACAAGCGGAAGATAGCACATAATAGACCTTTGTGTGGAAGGTATAGGCATAAGCCTGCGACAGTCCAGTGCAACCAGAAATAAATATTCTTACTCATATTTGCTTAGATAAGTAAATAACGTGTTTTCTAGTACCGTATAAACGTTTAGCGATACAAAAATGATCCTAATTGCCAGTATAGACTGCGCATTTTCAAAGGTATTTCCAGAGGTGGCAAAGTCTACACTCAAGGAACTTCCGGAAATCAGATACTTTGGTTCAATTTTTAATGCCTGATATTTTAAATAACTGGGTTGTCAACTCAAGCCAGAAAATCCCTACTTGTTTAGGTCTTACTTCAGATTTCCATATTGATTCCGTATGACAGTTAAATCGTTTTATGTGTAAGCGTGACACATATTTCAATTTCCTTTACAGTTCCAGATACTAAAGTAACCGTATCTAGTTTTTTTTTTTTTTTTTTTTTTTTTTTTTTTTTTTTTTTTTTTTGTTTACTGTGTGCGAAGTTTTATTGTTTTCATGCAGTTTAATATGCAACTAGCATATTATATGCTCACTGGTATAAATACTAGTAAAATTAAAGATTATATTTATTTTTAGCCAATATATTTATCTTTTATTGTATAATTTTGTTTTATAATCTGAATAATCAAAATTATTACGCTTTTATGCTTTTATTTCCACCAAACTTTGAGTTTATTATTGTTTATATTCTGTTTTAGAATCCTTATATTGTATGGATGGATACCTTCCACTGTTGGTTTTCATGTTCTGCTTCTTGTCCGTGTTCCAATCCTTGAGCGATATCTGTAAATAAAATTCAACCTTATTAAGATTATTGTTTAAAAAGTATAGCTCACTAAAATTCTCGTAGTCACTGATTTTAGAATATTTAGCTCCGTATGGATTGTAAATTGTTAGCATTTAATCAGAATCTATTAAGAATATAAAAATAATGTATTTCTAAAATAGGTTTTGGATAAAAATATATAAACTATATTAATAGAGCATAAAATCTGTAAGTTAAAAACTATATGTTCGTTGTTTCAAGCGAAAGTAAATTTTAGTTTAGATTTTAATAAATACTGTTCTATACAACAACGAAGGTTTTTGCTTAATGCCATGTAACTTTGTGAATTTAGCACAAATAATTATATCAGGTGCTTAAGGGATTATTTAATAAAAAACAAAGCGTTTTATGTAAAAATGCAACTATTTATCAGATAGGATAAAAACACTTCACGACTGAGTTATATAAAAGGTGCCTTAAGGTATCTAGTAGTATGAACCATTAATATTACTACTTTAAAATAATACACCAGAAATATCATATAAGGTTCAGTCTGAGTTATGTAGTGATTTGATAAATATGGCAATCCAAATGAGTTTAAAACTGAATATTGCATTGTAGAGAGAGGATTCCTCGTCAGACATTTATGAGTGAATAATGAATATATAGCGCGGAGTGTTCCTCTGTGTTATACTGTAACTAGGCGGTCAATGAGTTTCACTGGAATCGTGAAGCGATCCAAGTATGGCAAGACGTCCCTGAAGACTTTATGGCCAACCTAATATAAAGGTTATCTTGCTGATCGACCTACTTACTGTTCATCTTTGGCGCCTAGTGTTTTTATTTCTTGTTTTATAATTTGAAATATAACTTAGAAAAGACAGCGATTTGAAAACGTGGATTCTGTTGAATACTTTTGTGTTCTGTCCTTACCCGCACCGCGCAATGGTCGGGGTTATGTCGAGAGACTTGTCATTATTTATTAAATTATCTATTTGGTATGCAGTTGTTTTCTTTATTAACTCTGTCGTGTGTGTTTATTTATATGTTACATTTTAATTCATCTAACAAAGCCTTCTGGTTTTGAATACTTTATAAACATTTTAACAAGGGTAAGTATAATAATACTTTCTGCTGTGAGAATACTTACCCTGCTCACTGTTAGTGGCGTGGACAACCATCGAGAGAACAAGAACACATAGTGATGCTACAAACCGCATTCTACAAACTGATACCTGCAACATGTGACAATATCCGTAGTACTACAGCTATGTATATTAAAAGGTTAACTCTGAAGTGCAATACTCTAATAAAATTGTAAATCTTTGAAAACTATTTTTAATAGTTAATAACTACAAAACTTTGTTCTGGGTAACTTTAAAGAGTACAAAGAACTACTTCATTACTATTTAAATTGTTTAATATTATTGAAATAGTTAATTTTAAATTAATTTTCTGGTTATGAGTAATGAACACCCGTCGGTTAAGACAAATATAATGGTTTCTTCACAAATCCAGAAATTAAATGAAAATTATTTTCTACAGTGGAATAATTCAGTAGACAGGAGTCTGGTTTTTATCTCTCATGTGAATACAGAGACATAAACACACTAGGTACAGTCAAAATATTATATACAACTACTACAGAGTTTTGTAGCTATTCACAGCTAACACTCACTCTCACCTTTAGTAGTGCTCTACAATAGTCAATCATTCATTCAATCATGCATGAACTCTACAATCATGAGCAAGCAGGGGTTGCCCTAAGAAATGGGTATGGTTGTACTTTAGATATTTTACATTGACGTTACAAATCCTCAGAGTATGTCACAGTATCATACCTAAGTGGAAAGAAATAATATGACGAAAACAACGTTATTTATTAATCGTTACATGAGACATATCATTTTTACTACTGCCAATACTGTGACAAGTTAAACACATGAATGCGTCGAGTCTTTATAATTCAATATTTATACATTACAATACATTAGGGACGTTTCTTAAAAATATAATAAGACAGCAAAACCAATCAATTTTCAAACGTACGCAAGACTGGTGAAGTAGAAGTTATAAGTACTAGTCTTATATAAATATTATATATGTTCATGTAATAACTTATTATTAAATTAAATTTAAGTCCTATAGTTTACAACAAAAATGTAAACATTTGTTTCGTCCATATCAATACGAACCAGGTGGAGGAAAACTTATTTCGAAGATTGGCAGTCGTGTTACTCTGGACAGGCTCTACTGTTTTAGATGGCATGTAAATTTTGTTTGGTTAAACATATGTAAATTTAAATTTAAATGATTCTGTAGTATAACATCTGTGTAGAAGGAAATGGGGAGTGATATTTTAGTTAGATAAAATGTTAAATTTTAGAAAAAAATACGTATTTAATTTTACATATAGCATTCAATTTGTCCTAATGGTAGCAATTACCGAAAATTTCTGCATAGCTTCATCAAACATGACCTCCAGAGCCCAAAACCCTAGAGTAGGAAGTTTTATTACTTGTTATAGAATCAAAGCTACGAAAATGTTTGATATAGTTTAATTAATTTCAGGAGCATAATAATATAGCCTACTGACATGTATGTCCACTGCCATATCCTAACCGTACATCGTAAAGGTGACATGGACATAGATTAAAGAACATAGACGCCTTTAAAATAAAATACGTTAGCGAAGAAATTAGTGCGGACCATAGAGTAAAAAGAAACTAAAGTATAGACGTCTATTAGCAGAAAATCCGATCCTAAAACACCGTGCCAGAGTAATAATATTACATCACACAGATGCATAATATTCTGGTATACTGTATTATTTAACAGTACCCAACCATTCCGAAGATATAATTTCCAAATAAACCACATTGCGCCATGGGACCCAGACTGTAAACATCAGTAGTATTTGTTTCTCGAATTGGGCGTACTTTATAGAAACATAAATTTAAAATGATAAAGTTCAATATTCTTTTAGTTAAACCATCTTAAATTTATCTACATTTCACCAAAACAAAAAACAATGTCTTGAAAATGTTTTTACAAAAATAACGTGTTTAATAGTTTACCGGATAAAAGAAGATAGCTTCATACAATTCAAAAATCATAGACTGCTCTAATCTCAAAACATACGACATATTTGAATAAAACCGTATACTCAAAAGACGTATAATTACAACATATTAAACAATCTTGGTATGGTAAACTCAATTAAGATTTATACCGCAATAAAATATCGAAATAAAAACATTAAACATACAACATTGCCAGATTCTCAAACACACCACGTTTAGTTTGTATAATTGTATAGTTTGTATTAAAACTTACATAATATTAAATTTGTAATATTACAAAACACACGGCGTTTAATTTTTATAGTGATTTAATTTTTATTTAAAAGACTTACACACAACGCTGCCAGATTACAAATGCATCTCGTCTAAAGCTGTGTTCGTCATTGTACTCACGTGATCAGTCTGCCCTAATAACTAACTGGCTCGACAGTTAATCTGTTGAGTATTGTTTTATGTTAATTACCGTAGCTCATCAGTTACACCTATCATGCAATAAACTTGAAATACTTTTCTAGTCTATGGTTTACCACGTTTATCAATGAGTGTTAGTACCTGCTAAAAATACAGTATCACGTTACTCGAAAACAAATTAATACAATTATAAAACCAGTACCTTTCTGCCATACTAATTTTTATCTCAATCCCTGCATTGGTGGTATTAAAATACAAGTTTCTAAACGTTCAAATCTTCCGTGTATTTCGTAACGTTTTCAGTAATTATTTCCTAATATCATTAAACTTTGACGGGGTTTTGAAATTCAAATATAACATTAGTAATATAAGGCTTGAAAACTCCAAAGATACCGATAAGATATGAACTGAATGTTTGAAAACGTTTATAATAATATAATAGAATATTACCTGTACACCTAACAAGATTTTGTAATGCTACACTAGCAGTCGCAAAGATGAGATAACAGATACTTTCTAGTTATCAATACTACCACTGATTAAGTCAAAACAGAATATCTGTATGACAGTGGTTAATTAATATCAATTCATTATCTCTTATTTTACCGCCGCGGTTTCCTGAAAGTCATTGACATCTATACTGAGGAAATCTTTATACATTCTAGCGTGCACTTACTTACTTCTCATGAATACAAGTTTGTATTTTATGTTTTAAACTTTACTCCGACTCTTTTTGTTGCAATTTTACAGCTTCATTTAACATTTAAAACTAAAAAAAGCCCTGCCAGTTATTTCGTGTTATTGAAAGAAAATAGAGATTTTAAGAGCACAAAACTGTTCATCAAAATCATTTCACGTTCTTCAATTAACTTAATGATTTTATACTATCCTAAAACAAAATAATTATGAAAAACATAGATATCTGTTATGCACAAGGAAAACGTAAACTGCACATGGTCACAGAAAGAACAGAAAACAAAACCAATGGTTCTTTAAAAATATTCAATAAAGATTTACATAATAATGTATATTATAGAATTAGAACGACCCTAATAAATCAAATATTATCTTTGGATTATTTACTTAATAACAAAACTTTGTAATAAGTGAAACAAAAATAATATGGGTCTGAAAAAATTAACAAACATAGAAGTATAATTAATGTTAATTGATATAACAATGTAACACAGTAATGGGGCAAACCTTTGCAAAGCAACAAAAAATAATGAACTCAATCATCAATATACACGAATGTGTAGTAGGAATAGTCCTACTATAGAGTTGTTCGTATAGGTTAGACAATAACCGTAGAATAATAATTATTAATAATTAACGTAGAATACGACAAACAAAACTAATTAGTTCCTTTTTTTAAGTGATTTGTAGGATTTAACAGATAATACCTTTTTTTAAATTTAACACTACCGTAGTAATTATTTAATAAAACGGTAATCCTACCGTATACTTGCTAATATTTCTATTATAATATTTTTATCGTACATCCAGTATATAAACTATATTAATTTGCAAGTTAAATTAAACTAATACTCATTAAAATTGCTCATTAGCCTAATAGTATAAGCTGCTAATAAGTTAAATTATATACAATTACATTCTCTCAGACAGTATTAAGGAAATCAACAAAGTAATCCACTAAACAACACTCTTTATTGCAAAAAACTATTTCACAGAGAAATTAATTTGAGCAGAAAAAGTATTATATTTTAAAATATGTTCTGAAAATGAATATGCTTAGACTTATACAATGAGGTTCATAAAGAACTGACACATTTTAACATCCATTTTTATTCAAAGATTTTTACTATTTGGTAACATTTAAAAAAAAGTACATATAGAAAATCTCAATACATTTTCAGTGACACCACATAACATCTATAGTCTGGTGGTTCTCAATAAATTTCGAAATTTCGATATGGCCACCGTATATGGATCTACAGGTATCAAACCGGGATTCGATCTCCTGCCAAACATGTTTCAGCATTTCTTGAGTAACGCTTTCAATAGCATCCCTTACCCGCTCTCGTAGGTGGTCCGTGTTTCTAATCTTCTCTGAATACACGATTTTTTGACACTGGGCCAGAAAAAACCCCATTTGAGTTAAGTCTGGACGCCTCGGTGGCCAATGTATCAGTCCTCCTCTCTCTTAATCCATCGATCTTGAAACTTGTCATCAAGAATATTCCGAACATGGTTATGTAAATTTGGTGGATCCCCATCGTGCTGGAAAGAAATTGGAACTTCCCTAGTTTCAATTTCGTATATTTGGGTAAATGCAAAAAGTTCCAGCATATCGCAATAATACCAGTCACAGAATTATCTGCAAAGAAAGATGGTTCCAAACATCAATGGTGCGTAAAGCACACCAAACATTGACTTTTGGATTATCACGTTCATGCTCGACAAACTCATTTGGTAGTTCTGACCCTCCTATTCATAGCTATGAAGTTGTACAGACATGGCCATTAATGTGAAAAGTTGCTTAGTCTTAAAACATAACGTTTTGTAAGAAATCATCATCCTCATGCAGGAAAGGTTTTCGATATGCTAAATTTCAAGTTCAAGCCTGCATGACCATAAACGATGGCTACATCGATATTTTACTAAGTTACACTAAAAACCTTTTTGAGTTTTTCTACCTGACATAAATAAATATGGCCATATTTTTTAAATTTTGTGAACAAAAATTAATGTTACACTGTGTCCATATATTAGAACCTCCCTGTATTATATCACTCACTGTCAATCCCTTACAGTGTTTCACTAAATTATAATGCAATCTTTTTCACTGTCAAAGTCAAATACGTATGGTACATTATATCGTACTGAGGTTAGTAACTAGGACCACCAACAAACTTATCTAGTGTGTGTCTGGTCACATTAATGGTAGTACTAAACCTGGCCGCAGGATTGCATCGTGAAAAGTTATTCCAGTGAGACTTCTTTGTTATATTTTTTTCTTGGTGAAACCTAGATTAGTAGACTATTTGTTGTTGTACATTTATTACAGCTAGTAAAGTAGTGTCGTAACGTATAGGAACCATGTAATTTGACATTCATTTCTTAACAACGACAACATCAGTTGCGTGTAAATTTTACTTTTCTTTTGCAATCTTAAAGAAAACTTATCATAAACATTTCGGCTAAGTTCATTGACTAACTTGGTACACAATTTCATTCCAACATGTCATCTGTTTAAACTTAAAATTTCACAACTCCCTTATTTATGGATAAAAAAGTGTTCTGGTTTGCTTAATGTAACTAAGTCAGCGGATCCCATTACAAAACCGCAATACGAGGTGGTGAAGAACCACATCCGATAAGAGATGTGTTATCATAGAATATTTTAGATTTAGTGTGGCGAATGACCCGCTCAATCCCAATCTTACGTCTTATATTGAGGGTTAAAGACACCAGCGAATTCTTAAAGTGCAAGAACTTATTTACGTCATGTGGCGGATTGCCTTTGTCTTGCTACTCCTGGGCCGTAAAAAGGAATACAGCAAAAATACCAGTAGTGCTGTAGAACAGCATTTCAACTTAGACAGCTGATCTATTGGAGCGATGACGTTGAAGTACAAACACAACTCGCCAACCAAAACTTCATTGGAGGCGAGAAGAATTCAGCAGAAAGAGGGAGGTAGAACGTAGGTAGGGCAGTAGCAAAATCTTTCCTAAATATTCAGGCGTTGGGGCTATTCCTTACTGACATGAAGAAATTACTGTGGAACACAGGACGGGTCAGATTATTCTCTACAAAGAGGACTTAGCTGAGTGAAGTTCAGCTCGGAGATACACAGACAAGAAATAGCAGAACCAAGAGGTGTCCAAAGGACCTAACCCCAAGGTAGAAGCCTAATCTACAATAAAAAAGTTTAGGTACTATGTTCTGTAAGTTAACTACAAACTAACCAGTTGAGGTTCAGCAACGCGCGTTATATTAGCTTGTTTATTTCTGTGTATAGATAGATATATAAAGCAAATAATTTACAAAAAATAAGTTTCTGTTTTTAAGTTAATAACAACAGAAAAGGGTAGCGGGTTGGCGCTTTTCAACATAATTTATATGTTGGAAAACTTTTAATCCGATTTAAATCAAATTCTTATTCAGGATAGGTTCATGTGTACTGCTTTTGGGCATAATATTTTAGAATTAACAAATGTTTTTATTAAAGTGCAATTCTAAGGTTTATTATTGACCAAACGGTTCTTCGAAATCGGCATTGGTATGTGCGTTATGAAGCTACAAAAATTATAATCCTGGTCGTGTAATTTTTAAAACCACAATTTAACACGTTTAAATTTTTAACGTACAATTATCAAGTTTGGTTACTTTCCCGCGGCCGGCGCCTGCTCGTTTAAACGTGCAAATTTCCAAACTGTCGATTGTGTTGTTGCGACGATCGTTGCAAGAGCAAGTCTTTAATAGTCAACAGGGAAGATTTGTATCTGTTACTTCAACACATTAATTCTTATTAAATTAGTATGATTGCATTTAAAAAAGTTATTATTGGAAACTATTAGTATATTTATTCAAATCTAGCTCGTTATCTAAATATTATATTTATATATTTTTCCAAGGGATTTTTTCATATTATTATAAGAAGTACCGTATAAAACATTTATAACGTAGCTATGGTGGGAAAGGTTGATTCAATATGAACATTGAATTAGCACCAGTTCATCTTCCTCTTAGTGCAGCGTCTGGAATCTGACGTTATTACAGACTTGACTGCTAGAACCTAGTCATGTTTGTTTGAAGAGATCCCAAATAGTCGACAACGAAAAAGCACAACACAAACAATTTTGATCATTTCGACATAAGATAGACCCAGAATACAAAACGTAAAAATATAGTGCAATATAGGTAAATCGGTATTCTCATTGTCTCATCAGGTCTAAAACTGTGTGCAATACAATATTATTCTGATACGATCTCTTAACACATTGAAAGAACGGAATTTTCGACACATAACGTAACTTATACGGTGGGAAGGGTTGATTCAATACGAATGTTGAGTTTAGCACCAGTTCATCTTCCTCTTAGTGCAGTGTCTGGAATCATGTTTATCTTTTTTTGGCTCAAGATGGTGTTTTTGCTAGCTGCTTGAGAGTAACGTCTTACTTACTTTTGTGATCAGTGCTTGTAGAGACTCTTGTGGTTATTGCCTTACAGCTGATATAGCGCAAATTGTCGTGAGTCTTTTTATTTATCATTTTAACTCACCGTGAATCTCACATATAATCTGTATTAACTCACATAACCTTCCTCATCAATCCAACTTTCCGATCATTTGTAGGCAGGTTTTCAGGTTGTGACTCGAAGGCCGGTTCTCGCTAAACTTCTTCCTGGCCACAGCCTTTGTGATATACTGTACGCAACCTGTATACTATATCTACTCAGCATGTCTGCGACCTGCCCGACTTGTGTGTCAAACAGGTGCTTGATTCGGAGGAGGGAATCGGATGTAATGGCGCTTGCCAGCGTTGGTTCCACAGAACTTGCTTAAATATGCCTAAAACTGAATACCAGCGTTTTTGTGGGAACTCAACTATTACTTGGTTTTGTTTGCGAGCTGACTGCCTGGCTCCCTCTAACCAGCCTCTCAATGTTCTCTCCTCGAAAATGGATGCTGTCCTCTCCAAACTTGATGAGCTTCTGAGAAAAATAAATAAAATCGATGCCATTTCCGCAGATGTGACTGCTATACAAAACGAGGTGTCGACTATTAAATCCAGGCTTTCTGCCCTTGAACCTAGAGTTGAAAAGGTCGAAGGCTGGCTATCATCCATGGAAAACCGGTTGGATTCGACTGCTCCAAATGACTCAACTGATCTTAAATCTACTATTGCTGAACTCGATGAGCGAACTCGCCGTTCAAAGAACGTAATGGTCTTCAATTTGGTGGAATCTGATTCTGGCGATACTAACTGCAAAAAAGCTCATGATCTTGATTTGGTTGATAGGCTATTTACTTCACTTCTTCCTTCTTATACTCCTTCGAAAGTTAAGACTTTCCGTGTAGGCAGGAAGCAGACTGGAAAGTTTAGACTACTTAAGGTTATTCTAACTAATCCTTCAGATGTCTCAATCATCATGAGTAATTTCTCATCTGATCGTGCTTCTCAGATTGATCAGAAATTCTCATCAATTAAACTTTCGCGTGACAGAACGCCTCGAGAAATGAAGCATCTCCAGAACCTTTAACATGGAGCTTAGCGACCGACTGGCTCGTGGCGAAAAAAACCTTACGATCAAGTTTATTAACAACGTTCCTCAGATTGTCCTGAATAAAAAAAACTAGTTAACCCTAATGGCAGGACTTGTAGCATTATTTGTTATTACCAAAATGTTAATGGCTTGAGAAGTAACCTGACTGATTTTCTGCTAAATGTATCTACTTCTGATTATGATGTCCTGGCCTTGACTGAAACTAACTTGTCACTGGACTTCAACACCTCTGAGCTCGAAATGCATGATTTCAGCATATTTAGATGCGACAGATAGGCTGCTACAAGCTCCAAACTCAGCGGCGGTGGTGTTATCTTGCAGCCCGCAATACTATATCTAGTCACATGCTGACTGTTCCGATTTGTGGTACTGAATATGTATTTGCTGCTTGTATAGCGGCTTCTCGCCGCATATTAATTGGATGCGCATATATTCCTCCGAGCCAGCCTGCAAATGTTTACTCAAGTTTCTGTGATGCTGTTGATGAAGCTATCGTGTCCTCTGGTTTCTACGACGATGTAATCTTGCTTGGTGATTTTGATTTCCCTGATGCAGACTGGAGCTCTCCGGATGTTTTGTATGCTGATGATGTATCTAGCTACTTAAGGAATTTAGCGGCTACTCACAATCTTACCCAGATCAACACGGTTCTCAACTATCGAGGGGTCTTTCTCGATCTGATCTTCTCTTCTGTACATGTATCTGATGTTGCTTCTGCTGAAGAACCTCTCGTTTTTGAGGATAGACATCATCCTGCATTATCGTTTTCTATTCTGGGTAAAAGGAGCGCTGACACTGCTGCATCTGGATATGTTCTTGAATTTAGAAGATGCAACTTTGATGCTATCTATATATCGTGCTACGCAAAGCCTCGACTTAACGTTGCTGAACAGTTGTTCTAATGCTGACGTTGACTTTGATCAGTTCTGCAACCACTTGAAACTTGTTGTGAGACAAAATACCCCTTTAAAAAGTCTGCTCTAATTCATTCCCTATGTGGTTTTCTAAGGGACTTATACGTTTAACCATCATGAAAAAAATTGCTCATAGGAAGTTTAAGGCCGCTGGCATTGTCTCCTATTTGGACGAGTTTCGGAATCTAAGAGCCCAGTGCAAATGCCTTGCCAGGGTCTGCATTAGCAATTACTTGAAAAAGATCGAAGATGATATACCGTCGAACATCAAATCCTTTTGGTCGCACGTAAATAGCCTAAAGAAAAACCCATCCATTCCTTCTTGTTTGCACTTCGATACAAGAGAGGCTGGTTCTGCTGCTGACAGATGTAATCTTTTCTCTGATTACTTCTCCTCTGTTTTCAATGATGCGGTGATTCCCATTCCTGACTTTGACTTTGGTTGGAATATGTCTATCTCTACTTGCTCCATTCTCCCCACTGACGTTCAACGAAGACTTGAATCGCTCGACCACAGCAAGGGACCTGGACCGGACGACATACCTCCAATTGTGCTCAAGTACTGTGTAATACATTGGCTCCTCATTTTGCAATTCTGTTTTCGGCATTGCTAGCCCAAGGTATTTTCCCCTCTGCACTTAAGAGTGGATTTGTTATTCCCATTTTTAAATCTGGTGATCGTGGCAACGTGAGGAATTATAGGCCAATTGTTATCCAATCAACCGTTGCCAAAGTGTTTGAAAGTGTCATTCTGGACGACCTCTACTTTCATCTCGCCTGCTCAACACGGTTTCCTGCGTCAAAGGTCTACTGTATCCAACTTACTTGAGTTCCACAGTACATAATGTCTGCCTTTGGGGTCTCCCACCAAGTCGACTGCGTTTACCTCGACTTCGCCAAAGCCTTCGACAAAGTCCATCATCGTCTTCTGGTTGCTAAACTTGCCCTAAGAAAACATTATTACATCTTGTCCATAACTATTTTTTGTTATTTCTGTATAAAATTGGCGTTTGCCATCGAAATAAATAAATAAATAAAAGAGATAAAAAACTTCGATGACGAAGAAGCTCAAAACTACTTTCTTTTACTTCTACTTTCTATTTACTTCGTTTCGACATCAGATACATCCAAATTAAAAAAATATAGTGTAATCTAGGAAAATTGGTATTCTCATCGTTTCGTCAGATGCACAATTGAGTCAGTTGCATTCAAAGGAGTGCAAGTGGCATGTGAAGTGATTTCAACATTTAAATGTCAATTTACTATTTGTATGGTGGCTACACTGCTTACATTGAAGCCGAGCTTGAGTGGGTAAACAGCTGACGGGAGAGAAGAAATATAAAAAAGGGAAATAGGTAAACAATCAACAAACGTCAAACTCTGAATGTTTTAGTAACCAAATAAGTGTGAACCTGTGATTCAAATAACATAACACATCCACACATACATTTGTAATATAGCCAAGACTAACAAGCACAAACTATAGGCTTATTAATTCGAAATTAACGTCTGATTTATTTCTCAAGCACAAAAAGGTATGACGTTTCTAGTTATCGACAATGCAACTGTAATCAATTATAATTTAAATCTAATTTGATTTATTATTTTGTAAATTAATTGTATAAAATGTATCGTATACATTTATTATTTTATCTTAAGTTGAAATTTTGGTAAGAAGTGTGAAGTGGCTAAAGTAAATAATTACCAAAGGCAAATGTTTACTTTAGCCACTTGGGCTATTGGTAATGCTTCCGTCTATCAATGCTTGCTGTGGCGATGACAAAAGACATCCCGCAAGATAGTACTCATCAGTAAAATATAAAATTCCAAAAGTTGATCACCAATGGTTAAGAGCTAAAAATATTACAAACTCACTTAACCATATAATTCTACGTGGCAGACCATTACTGCAGAAGTCCACAAACAAGTAAAAGAAAACACTTTACTTACATTACAAAGTAAAATAAAACAATACGTCTTTTCTATCCGTTCTGACACAATAAGTAGTATACTTTAACCTGTTAAGGGGTGCATAAAAACTGCATAAAATGAGTGAGATGAGAACGTCATATGACATCTGTTTGGAGAGTGGCCCAAACAAGTAAGGACGTCATGTGATATTTAATCATTTTGTAATTTTTGCCATACCATAGTTGTAGAACATTTTAGTAGTAGCCTGCCTAAATTAAACATTATATAATAATGTAGACCTATGCCTCACTTTATGTTAGATTATTTTAAATATCCCTTAAAATTAGAGCTTAAAATTGGAATTATATAATACAAAAGCACTAATATATTACCATTATGTATAGAGACTAGAACCAAAACACGAACCACACAAAGAATAAATGTAAGGCTAGTACCACTTTTATTGGCTGAGCATTAGAAAAATCAATTACTCAAGTGACTGGAAAAAATGTAATTTCTGTCTCTTCATACGATACCTCAGGAATAAATTGACCTATTGACCAGAAATTGGCATGATGCTTCATTCTATGTAGGAAATCGAGATCGATGATTGTGTTTGTCAGTCCATGAGATTTGGCTGAGCGTTACCAAATGTTTTTTCGTGGTCTTATGGTTTAACCATGATCTCAGAATTAATTAATTTGGTAGTAATTAAGTATAACTATGAAATTTTAACATATAAGATAGTAGATATATGGCCTAACTGTCTGTAAGATATCTCAAGAGTAATTTAATTAGTAGACTTTAAATTTTTCATTAAAATTCATTTTTACAGAGAAAAGATTGAGATCTATGATGATGCATGTCCATCTGCGGGATTAGGATGCCTGTCATAGAAGCCTCAGTAGGTTGGCATAATTTCCCGTTCGTCTTCTGGAGACTGTAAAATTGTCATTTCTGCACAATTTTATGACTGCCTGCAGGAAATCTCAAGAATTAAATGAGCTATAGACTTTGCAACCTATGTGAAGCTTGTTAGCGACTGGTGGTGTGGATTATTTTTATCTTCTACACACCCTGGGGGTTAACCCATTTTCCATGATCGAATTTGTTTCCTGATTGAAATTTTGTAGGATTGATCCTGTGGCCAATAGTAAATATAATGATGTACATTTAATTTCCAGACCTCCCATCCTCAAGGGATACCATGACTTCCTTTTTATAAAGGTTGTCTGATTTCGACCAAATGTTTTCTAAAATAAGTGTTATAATGTCTATTGAAAAACAACAGAACATTTTAAAATCCCCAACTTACTTTGATAATGAAAAACTTAACTACTTGTGGGGGTACAAGTATTCCACACAAACACAGCTGTACAAATATGTAAGCACAGTGGAGGTTATTATAAGTCTTGAGTTGACAGTACCCAAAAACTTCCCTTTGAACAGGAGATTTTGGATGTAGTCAACATGGACTATTAAAGAAACTAAGCTTCTCCGTGCTTACATATTTGACCGTTTCGTTTTTTGGAAGTAGTATAAATATTTATAACTCCACACTCCTTGCCACGTTTCTTCATTGGGATTTTTAAGCCCCTCAAAGTAAATTGGGGGGTTTTAATTATTTTGAATTAGTTTTCCAGAAAATAAACACGGAAACATATGTTTTAGAAACAATTTGATCAAAATCAGACATCTTTTATAAAAGATGATTAATTGTACCCCCATAAAAAGGGGGTAAATGTACATCATATGTTATTTACTATTGACAATAGGAACATACAGACCTGCAAAATTTCAAGAAAATTGAATCATGGGCAGGGGTAATCCCTAGGGCCTGGTTGGTTAATTTATAGCATGTGAACCCTTTGAGCTGAAGGTGTAGGTCTGTAATGAATTCTAGGATACAAATTAAACCCACATTAAATTTATTGCTTGATGTAAATAGTTAAACAGTGTCTCTAACAATTGATATTAACTTACATTAACATATTAATATAAGTGATTGGTCTGTATATTCGGTTTTATAATTATCATACAAATTAAACTTGGGCCTACTGTAATACAGTAATAATATAAACTAAATCCTGACTGGATGGGAATGTCTTTGATTTTCAAACAGGGTTAACGCATAAATCAGACCTTCATTAATATTATTTTTGAACTAATCTATACCCTCTGTTCAATCGTAGACCATGCATAACATTCATAATCTGAGTTCAACCACTATACCAATACTGCAGACCTTTTATATTTAGCCCAACCTAAAGACTAATGATTAACATATTTATTTTTCAGGAATAAGAATTACTGATTTGATTACAATGTGAGACAAATCAAATGTCTAATATGTTTACTGATTTTGAAACTGAGTCTGCAGGATTTTCCTCAAACTGGAACTCTTCTAGGTAAGCTTGTAGCCTAGGTAATTTGTTGAATGAAATATTATAGTTTTATTTTATTCATCAATTATACAGAGCTTTAAGGGTAGTGGTTGTGTAAAATTGTGTTTGATAAGAACAATACTTGTTTAAACCATTTTATTTCCTTATTTTCTGTTTTTTCTGTCTCATTAATGTCTTCATTGCATCTCATGTGACCAGATTCATTCCTATGTATAAATTATACAACCATCAACCCTCCAGAATACCATGAGGTGATGATTAATTGTTACTAATTAAATAAAGTAGTAGCATGCCTGATGCTGTTAATCAGTTGTGAAATGCTTGCTGGTCGCCTCCTTGATACCACCTCCTTTCCATGTACAATATGGCTTTAGTGCTTGTTGATTCCAGTTCATAATATGAATATGATTGCTATAGTTACAGTGATGACAGACAGAAAAGTGCAGTGGGTCTGAGTCAAACAAGTTCCAAAAAACTAAGTATACCTCATTAGTTAAAATGAACTGCTCCTATACTACAATACATTAAATTTTATCTTTTAAACAAAGTTGTTCATTCTCCTGTCCTGTAATAGAGCCAGTGAGGACAGCTCTGTGCAGACTACGGAGGTGCGGACAGCAGACCAAGATTTACAGGCTGTAGACACTTCCTCCACAGCGGTATGTACATCACATGTTTATCAGATAAAGTGGAAAACTTAACTTATTTTTTGAATGTCAAAAGCTCAATTCATGTATTTAATCTAAACTCAGAGGTTACAAATGTGTTTCTCAAGTTTCTTTTTTTTATTTATGTATTGATAATTCTTATTACAAATTTTTCTCCCCTCCCCCATTGAGGGTACTTTACCTTTAAAATTTTATCTAATTCTGAGAATATCTTCTGTCACAATTTTTAGTGTATTTTGATTTTTGATCAGAAAAAAAAACAATTTTAAATAAAATATCAGAATAGTTTTACTTAACTCATATAAATGTATCTACCAAACTGCTAAGTATGTTATTTCAGCCAAAACATTTAGCCCTTTGAATCAAAGGTTAGTACTTCTCATTCAGGAAAAATTTTTTGTTTCAACCTGAAAACAAGAAATAATGATGCAAAATAAAAACTTCAGTAGTATTATGTAAAAAAGATTTTTTTAAAGCCTCCATTTGAGTGTTTCCTATCAAACTCAGTCTGATTTCAATATATCTTCTGATAAAATTATGATACAAATACTAACTTGATCAAATGTTAACATCATAGTGCCAACAAAATATATTCTCTAATTTAGTTGAAATTTTGTACATAAAACAACCTTATGTTGAATTGAATTGACATGTAAAATACCCTCATGGAAAGGCCTTTTAGTAACACCATTTATGTGACTTTGGTAACACTTATTGATTTTGAATTAATTATTTATTTTTGTCATGCTTAAACTTACATTGTTGCTACATACTTGCTTACTTAAACAAAACCACAACTTTGTCATTTTATCCATGCATTAAAAATTAAATATAACTTTAAGAAATAAATATTTTGTATCAAAATTTGTTTTAGTTTTAAAAATATAAATCGATTGTCTTTATCTCAACAAACCGGGTTAGAAGTATCTAAAAATATGTTATTATCTATACAAAACATGTTTCACTCAGAAAAATCCTTCCAAACATCCATAAGATAATATAATAAGTATTAATTACATAATATTAAATGTATGAAATATTAAACACAGTTTTTAATCTGTGCATTGGGATTTCAAGGTTACTTTCTCTTCATGTATTATGCGTCTGCGAATACATTCTCTGTTAATAAATTAATCTGCGTTGTTTTTATGTACACCAACAAAGTATTTAAAGAACCAAGAATGTACATATTTTATTTATTAAAGTTTCGTGAAAAAGGGACTATAGTGCTTAACAGAGTAAGCCAAGCCATTGTACGATTCCTTTCTTAAATTAATAAAATTTCATTTATTGAATGTCCTTCCTAAAAGTAAATCAAATGTGACTCAATAACCTGTATTGTAAGATATTTTACTCAAAGCATTTATGTTCAATTGTTTGATGTGCTATTATCTCAGGTACAAACGGAGTATAGTGATGTGCAACAACTGTCCGCTGCGTATGACGAGACAAGACTGGCAGCATTCCTTGGCCGTGTGTGCCCTGCAGTGGTTCAGGAGTTGGACCGTGTGTGTCGCAGCAATGCTTTAAACACCTACACACTGGCACAGGACCCGGACTCTGACGTGAGAGAGCTACTGAAACTTAGTCCACCCGCGGACAATATGAAAGTGAGCCAGCTTTCATGGAGTTGCACAGGTAGTTATTTGTAGTTTTTAGTTATGAAATATACTTGTTATAGAAATTGGTAGGCAGATTTTCATAACTGTAAAATTAGTAAATATTTCTACACTTTTGACTTACATAAAATAATACTTATTTTTTTTAATTGCACTGTGTAACATTTTGAACATAATGTAAAATGTTGGATTTGGCACCACTACAGTTGAGTTCCAAGCTCAGTGGGTGGGATTTTATTTTCTTGGGCTTCTAGACTCAATAAATTTGTAACCTCTCCCCCATACAAACTTCGGTGTGAGTTGTGAAAGTTGTTGAACCAAAAGTCAACAAAAACAATAAATTTATAATTTTTATGAAATATATACTTATTAAATTTGAAGCTCTTTAAAAGAAAGTAGGGTCATTCCGTGTCAAATCAACCAATAAAAAATAGTTTTTAACTTGACCATTTCAGATTTGCAGAACAAAATCTGTGCATTTCATTTCCACAGTTATATTTCTTGTAGCCTATTTATATATCGGTATCAGGCTTATTAGTGCTGAAAATGTGATACCAGTGATGCATTTTTAATATATCTCCTGATCCTATCTTAGTCCCACTCTAAAATTTGTATGATGTACTCAAAAAATTTACATACACACACACACACACACATATATATATATATATATATATATATATATATATATATGCTTAAATCTAAAATCTGCTTTAACTATAGTCCCATTAGTGCTAGAGAGCTAAGATATCTCATTTTAAAGAGGGTTACATATATAAATTAAAAACATCAACTCAAAAATTAAACAAATTGTTGCCCAAAGTGTTAAAGTTGGGTATCAAATTAAAACCCATGACACCCTCTTTAAAATGAGATATCTCTTAGCTCTCTAGCACTAATGGGACTATAGTTAAAGCAGATTTTAGATTTAAGCACATGTTAAAAAATGTGATATTTTGTTATTTAAAGAAATGTATACAAAAGAACTATGAGGGATAGTATTAAAAAAATACGTTTACATTCAAGATGTCAGAAAGTATAAATACACAAAGTTTTAACCAAATATGAAATGGTCAGGTTGAGTGCCTTGTTGGTTTGTCATGAAATGACAATAAGTTTTTTTTTAATACCCAAATCACATAAAAAATCATTTGTATTGTAGTATAGTAAGCAATATGTCACTATACAACTTACTTTGCTTTCTTTGATAAAAACTCCCTAAGTACTTTTTGTAATTTCAAGTCAGATAACATTTCTGAATTTGCATTGAAACTAGTCGGAAATCATAATTTGATTTAACTTCATATATATGTAATGGTGTGTTTTTAATATATCTTTGCTTAAGCAGTGTGTTTGTAATAGCTCTGTGTATAAGCAGTATTTATAATGAAACTGTGTGGACACAGCATATTTGTAATATATCTGTATGCAGGAAGTGTGTTGGCTGTGGCTCATTCACATACTCTTCATCCCAGCTGGTGTTCCCACCAGGGCCACATCGCTTTGTACAACGTTGACAGGTCAGTCTACACCTAAAAAGGAAGGATTTAATAACTTAAATCTTAGACCAATATCAAAATCTTCTGGAATATACCATCCAATGCTGGAAATGACAAACAATAATGTTAATTAGGAATGTAACAAATTAGCTGGTGGTCATCTTTGTTGTAAGAGTGAGCACTTTTTAATAGTAATCCACTTGTGTGATTCCCCATTTTAAAGATCTTTATAAAAGAAGTATAATGGTAAAAATTAAAGTTCTTTAAGTTAACTCAATCCAACATAGCTTCCAATTAAAGTTAGAATTTACCTTTCTTCAAATGGTGTAAATTTGGGATAAAGAAGAATGAAATTGGTTTTCTTAACATCCTTGATATTGTCTCATTAACACTTTGCACTCTTTTGTCAAATTATGTGATTGTTTGCGGGTGGCCATGGTTGTTCTCTGTGTCAGGTGAAAGATCTATGACCACATCTGGTCCCTCAGCTCGGCCTCTCTTAGTGTCCCTTACTACTTTCTTGTTCAGCTCTCCAGGCTACTACGTGTGGCTGTATAGTGCAGTTATAAAATTTAATCTTTATCCAGGCGAGACTTAATAAAAGTGCTATAATCTCTCAACCAAATCAGAAATAAAAATAACATTTCACTGTTTAGATCCTTTACCATAGTAAACATTATTCGAAGGTCGAGCTTGTTTTGGGGCAAAGGTCAAGGACTTGTTGCTGGGCGGTCTGTAGGGGTGGCGGTGCTCGTGGTGTGCTTGTGGTCAGGCTGTGTGTTTGAGAGAATGAATGTAGCAAAATCGATAAATTCTTAAAAAGTAAACTGTTAATTTAAGTTTTAATTTAACTTTGTAATGTTTCTACATATTAAGATATTAATATGATAAATTTGATATTTAATTATTACATATTATGTATATATTTTGGTTAATTTTTAAGCATTTATTTTTATTTAAAATTCAATTAGTTATTAGTTAAGGTCAACATTTAATGTACATATATATCTGTATATTATGTGAGTTCGAGTGGTAGAGAGGGCTAAATAGCCCTAACTCCACCTCTTAAATAAAGGCATATTTCATTTCATTTCATTATTTAGAGTAATTGTTTTATCCAAGTGTCACTGTAGCTGCTACAGTATGTTCTATCAGTCTATGGAAATAATAGTGCATTTGGTGGAGCCTGACATCAAAATATGGAAATAGGTTTATGTTCCGTTGATATTAGAGACCTACTTGAGACTAGTTGTATTTCATAATGTAAATAAAATACTTTAAAATTTGGTAAATTTTCAACTTATAAGTTAAGGTGGGAAGTACAATTTTTATGACACCTATATATACAGTAGTTGCCAGTTTTAGGGGATTAAAGATGGGTAAAATCTTATATTGCAGTAAATTTAAAACAGCATTTGTCAGTATTCAGTTTAAGAGAAGACCTGCTGTCTTTGTAGTACATAACAAGTATACTAAATGTCTTCAGTAAACATTATTTATACAAAATTGCAAATAATTCCAATAATCAAGGGAGATAGCAACACAAGTTAGAAGGAACTGGAATGACAAATGACTGCCACACTGTCAATGGAGGGTTGTCCAGAAAGTATCCGATATTCGACAATTACTTATCTATGGCAGCACCTGTTATCAGATTCAGCATGCACTATCTATGTACCTCCTGCTTGTTCAAGAATAGTTTTCATTCATACCTTTAAAAGTCAGCTGTCAGTCAGTGTTCAGTGAACAACAATGAATAAGCAAGGACAACATTACTGTGAATTGATTATTTCACTTGAAGTTCAAAATACTGTCACATGATGTTAGCACAAAGCAGATAGATATAATAAAACAGATCATAGTGATTTCTGATGATTGGACTTCAGCTCCTAGCTCCTCGGAATGCGGTTTGCCAGGGAGAGGGTTATATATGAACAATCTTGCTGAATAGTAAAAATATCAATATATATTGCTAACAATTAGTAATGTGTAACTATTATAAGTTTATCGTATTGTAAGTTTGTGTTGTCTATTTCTAATTAGTTTTAAATGGCTTTGTATGTAAACGTTAACATGTAATATTGTTAACAACTCATTCAATCAGGATTTTATCTATCAATCACATTCTCAGTTTGCAGTGAAAAGTTGGCAGTGAAAAATTTAGGTTTTAGATCTGACATTTCAATTATTATAAAACATAAAAATGAATTTTTACTTGCTCATTTTCTTTTAGAAACCTTGGACAATTTTGTTGTGATTTTAAATAATTGTGCTGCCTTTTAAAATAAATGTAGTTCAATTTGATTGATTAATTTGAAATTCATAAAGGAATATAATGTAAAGAACTGTAATGAAGACTGAGAACTGTTGACAGTGAACTTGGAAATAGTATAATAACAACCAAAAAATCCTTTAGTCATAAAATAATAATTGCTACTTTTGTTCATTAAAATGATATTTGTATGTAGTAATAATTTCATGTTAAAGGCTTCTTATTATAAATGTTTGTTCTTCTTTTATGTGTGCTTGCAATAATGACATTTAATTATGTTATTGTTCAGTTTCAATGCTGAGTTGTAAGGGATTGTAAGGCACAATGTTTTAAAAATATGATTGCACCTAAAAAATTATTAAGTTGCTGAAGAACTAAAATCTAAAAACCAGAACTTACAAATAGGAACCAGTCAACCATACAGTTATTTTTCTGTTCCTAAACTCATTCATATTATAGATTCCAAATGGTTTTTGGTTTGACAGAGAGAGCAAGAGTCCAAGCCGCTCCCTAGAACCCATGTCATGTGTCAGGAGTATCAGCATGCATCCTTACCTATCATCTGTTGTTGTGGCTGGCACATTCTCTGGTTAGTTTGTAATACCAGGAAGTGAGTACCATTTTGGTATATATAAAAATAAGTAACAATTTTATTTTTATATGAAAGCTCACACTTTTGTCTATTGTTTTACTTAAAAAAAAATCTTTTGTATACTGATGTCATAGAGTATTGCCATCTGATTTAACAGTGACTGCAACGCGATCATTTTGACGCTATTGTCGTCATTGTGACCTTCAGATACTTCTTCTGATAAAAAAGGAATTTTATCCAATTGTTCCAAGCAAAATGCTGTAGATCTTGAGTTCGATTTGCCAGGAACGGTTTGATTACTCCACTTATCGTTAGCCCAATATCCCTTCTTGTAGAAATATAATTTGCACAGAGGGTCATTGGCCCAACAACCTACTTTATAAGATATAGAGGTTCGATTACTTTACTGGCTCGTTGCCCCAACGACCCTATTTGTTTCATTTCTGCAAATTGTACAAACTAGAGTTGTTGGTCCAACGAACCTTATGGATTTAATTTACTGGTATAGGTACGTTAGCCCAACGATGAGTGGTGTAATTGGACTATGAATTAATATTAAGCAACAATAATTTAAGTTGGTCGTTGGGCCAATGAACCTAAATGACAAAAATCAAACCATGATTAAAAGTGGGCCGATGACACAACCGGGCATTGGCCCAACAACCTACGCAGCTGCATTAACAAATTTAAGCGAGCAGACGGTGGATTAGTCCACTAGTCCCCGTCTCCTTCTTGGCTATCTTGTAAGACAGTCTTTTACTTTTTTAGCATTCCAGCTAATACATTATTTAGTGTGGTTCCCTGGATACTAAAGCATGCAAAAAATATTTAATAACTGATAAAGTATATCCAATATACATAAAATATAAAAACTTAATGCACAAAATATTAGTAACAGTATGCACTAGTATCAGTATTAGTATTCATAAATGCTATTATAGGATGAAATATTTTTTTAATCAATCATTTTTTTATACTAATAGTACAAGGTTGATTTAAAGTATAAGTTATTTCATATGTAACCAAAGATTAGGTTAATACATATCGTTGATAGTGATTTATCTGGTTAAAAAGTGGGTAAAAATGTATTGAAATTGCTTAAACAATGTTAGACACTTGACTATTATTTTGCAGCAATGTAATTTCTAATTTTATTTTTACACATTGGGGTTGTGGTGTAAGAGAATTTGTTATAAGCAAAATATAAACACCAATTATGAAATGTGTGAACTAAAGATTTTGTATGAAATATCAGGCAAAGTGTGTAACAATATAATAACATGGTATAAGCAACTAAAAGCATTATTATATATTTTAAAAGAACACTTAATATCAAATATTAAGAATTGTTATATCAGATTTGGTATTTATATTATAAACATTGTATATTTCAGATTTTTAAATTTAAATTTGATTTCATATTAAATATGCTCAAATCTACAAAAGCTACACCAGTAGGTTGATTTAAATTATAGAAATGCTAATTTAATGGTTTTTTTATGTACAAAAAATTAAGTAGAATATTGTTTATTTAAAGCGTAAATATATACACTGGTAAAAAGTTTGCAATAAATACTAAAAATTGTAATATTAATTTGAGGAATAACATATTAAACGTTTATTTTTTAAAGAGAGGCTGCACAAAAAATTATTTTATTTTGCTCCGAATAAGAAATAAATTTGTTGTACATAGCTCTCGTTCAAAAATATTTGACAAGATTGTGAGCAATGAGGTTGGCCTATAGTTTGTAACATTTTCTGAGTCTCCTTTTTTAAGAAGCAGAATAACATTAGATATTTTTAAATCATCAGGGAATATTCCAAACAAAAAATATTCATTAATTAAATGTACCAAAACTCCAGCAACCTTATTTTAAATACATTTAATTACTTTAAGTGTTATCTCATCATGACTGCAAGAGTTCTTATTCGTTAGCAAGTCTATAGTTTTAAAAACCTCCCTAAAACAGATTTGTTTACAGTCAAATTTGTTGTTAATCAGTTTAGGTTCAGTAAAACTTTATACATTATAGTGTAACTGGCTAAGTTTATAAAATAATCATTACAAATATTGCTAATATAGTTAGAATTAGTAACAGTGGAACCATTTAACTCCAATTTATATTCTCTATTATTATGTTGTAACTTGTTTCCTACTTCAGTATTTATAATATTCCAAACAGTGAGCTGTACAACGGATGCAGACTCAGTCACACAAGTGCGCTGGGTCCTGGGTAAAGGAATATCTTACCCTGGTCTCGCAACCACTAACTATCTGAGCAGCTGCACACTTTGTATGTAGGTGAGGTGCTCGTATGGGACACAGCAAGAGAGGGCTCTGAGGCGTCATTAGTCAATGTGAGCCGTACAACGATGCAGACTCAGTCACACAAGTGCACTGGGTCCTGGATAGAGGAATATTTACCTGGTCTCGCAACCACTACCTATCTGAGCAGCTGCTCACTTTGTATGTGTAGGTGGGAGGTTGCTCGTTATATGGGAACAGCAAGAGAGGGGCTCGGAGGCATTTATTAGTCAATGTGAGGCCGTACAACTCATGCCCAGAGCTCAGTCCACAAGTGCACTGGGTCGCTGGGTAGAGGAATATCTTACCTGGTCTCGCAACCACTAACTATCTGAGCAGCTGCACACTTGGTATGTAGGTGAGGTGCTCGTAAGGGACACAAACAAGAGAGGGCTGATGAGGCATCATTAGTCAATGTGAGCCGTACAACGCATGCAGACTCAGTCAACAAGTGCACTGGGTCCTGGGTAGAGGAATAATCATACCCTTGGTCTCGCAACACTAACTAT
This sequence comes from Homalodisca vitripennis, assembly GCF_021130785.1. Lineage (NCBI taxonomy): Eukaryota > Metazoa > Arthropoda > Insecta > Hemiptera > Cicadellidae > Homalodisca > Homalodisca vitripennis. The sequence continues at coordinate 156,864,451 of NC_060207.1, read as the reverse complement.
CGAGCAGCTGCCCACACTTGTATGTTAGGTGAGGCGTGTCGTATGGGGACACAGCAAGGGAGAGGGCTCTGAGGCTATCATTAGTCAATGTGAGCCGTTAACACGCTGCAGACTCCGTCACACAAGTGCACTGGGTCCTGGGTAGAGGAATATCTTACCTGGTCTCGCAAACCATAAACTATTGGAGCAGCTGCACACTTTGTATGTAGGTGAGGGTGCTCGTAAGGGACACAACAACGAGAGGGATCTGAGGCATCATTAGTCAATGTGAGCCGTAAACGCATGCAGTACTCAGTCACACAAGTGCACTGGGTCTGGATAGAGGAAATAATCTTACCCTGGTCTCGCAAAACCACTAAATATCTGGAGCAGCTGCACACTTTGTAATGTAGGTGAGGTGCTCGTATGTGGACACTGCAAGAGAGGGCTCTGAGGCATCATTAGTCAATGTGAGCCGTTACAACGCATGCAGACTCAGTCAACAAAGTGCACTGGGTCCTGGGTGGCTAGAGGAATATCTTACCCTGGTCTTCGACATCACTAAACAATTCTGAGCAGCTGCACACTTTGTATGTAGGTGAGGTGCTCGTAAGGACACACTAGAGAGGGCTTGAGCATCATTAGTCCAATGTGGAGCCGTACAACGCATGCAGACTCAGTCACACAAGTGCACTTGGGGTCCTGGGTAAGAGGAATATCTTACCACTGGTCTCCGCAACCACTAACATCTGAGCAGCTGTACACTTTGTATGTAGGTGAGGTGCTCGTTTGGGACCAACTAAAGAGAGGGCTCTGAGGGCCATCATTAGTCAATGTGAGCCATAAACGCATTGCAGACTCAGTCAAACAAGTGCATGGGTACTGGGGTAGAGGAATATCTTACCTGGTCTCGCACACCACTAACTCTTCTGAGCAGCTGCACACTTTTGTATGGTTGGTGAGGTGCTGTAAGGGACACAAACAAGAGAGGGCATTCTGAGGCATCATTAGTCATGTGAGCCATACAACGCATGCAGACTCAGTCACACAAGTGCACTGGGTCTGGGTAGAGGGAATATCTTAACCTGGTCTCGCAACCACTAACTATTGAGCAGCTGCACAATTTGATATGTAGGTGAGTTGCTGTAGGGACACAGCAAGAGAGGGCTTGAGGCATTCATTAGTCAATGTGAGCCGTAAATTACAACGCATGCTGACTCAGACACACAAGTGCACTGGGTCCTGGGGGTAGATGATATCTTTCCTGGTCTCGCAAAACCACTAACTATCTGAGCAGCTGCACACTTTGTATGTAGGTGAGTGTGCTCGTATGGCACAGCAATGGAGAGGGCTCTGAGGCATCATTAGTCAATGTTTGAGCCGTACAACGCCATTGCAGAATCAGTAACCAAGAGCATGGGTCTGGGTAGGAGGAAATATCTTACCCTGGTCTTAGCAACCACTAACTGTCTGGCAGCTGCACATTTGTATGTAGGTGAGGTGCTCGGTATGGGACACAGCATAGAGAGGGCTCTGAGGCTATCATTAGTCAATGTGAAGCCGTTTACCACCAACGCATTGCAGACTCAGTCACACAAGTGCAGTGGGTCATGGTAGAGGAATATATTACCCTGGTCTCGCCAATCCACTAAACTATCTGAGCAGCTGCACACTTTGTATGTAGGTGAGGTGCTCGTAAGGGACACAACATCTCGAGAGGGCTTCTGAGGCATATTAGTCAATGTGCAGCTACAAACGCATGCAGACTCGTCACACAAGTGCAACTGGGTCCTGGGTAGAGGAAATATCTTACCCTGGTTCTTCGCAACCACTAACTATCTGAGCAGCTGCCACACTTTTATATGTAGGTGAGGTGCTCGTATGGGGACTCAGCACGAGAGGGCTCTGAGGCATCATTAGTCAATGTGAGCCGTTACAACGCATGCAGAACTCAGTCACACAGTGCACTTGAGGTCCTGGGTAGAGGAATATCTTACCCTGGTCTCGAACCACTAACTATCTGAGCAGCTGCACACTGTGGTATGTAGTGTGAGGTGCTCGTATGGGACACAACAAGAGAGGGCCTTGAGGCATCATTAGAGTCAATGTGAGCCATACAACGCATGCACGACTCAGCACACAAGTGCACTGGGTCCTTGGGTAGAGGACATTATCCTTACCCTGGTCTCGCAACCACTAACTATCTGGCGCTGCACACTTTGTATGTAGGTGAGGAGACTCGTAAGGGACACAAACAGAGAGAGGGCTTGAGCATATCATTAGTCAATGTGGAGCCATACAACGCTTGCAGAATCAGTCACAACAAGTTGCACTGGGTCCTGGGTAGAGGAATATCTTTACTCTGGTCTCGCACCAGATACTATCTGAGCTGCTGCACACTTTCGTATGTAGGTGAGGTGCTCGTATGGGACACAGCAATAGAGAGGGCTGTCTGAGGCATCATTAGTCAAATGTGAGCCGTTACAACGCATGCAGACCTCAGTCACACAAGTGACTGGGTCCTGGATAAGAGGAATATCTTACCCTGGTCTCGCAACCACTAAACTATCTGAGCAGCTGCACCACTTTGTATGTAGGTGAGGTGCTGTATGGGCAACGCAAGAGAGTGTCGGAGCATCATTAGACAATGAGAGCCGTTACAAGCATGCAGACTCAGTCACACAAGGACAACTGGGTCCTGGGTAGAGGAATATCTTTACCTGGTCTGCAACCACTAACTATCTGAGCAGCTGCGACACTTTGTATGTAGGTGAGGTGTCGTATGGGACACAGCAACGAGAGGGCTGCTGATGCATCATTAGTCAAGTGAGCCGTAAACGCTGCAGGACTCAGTCACACAAGTGCACTGGGTCCTGGGTAAGAGGAATATCTTACCCCTGGGTCTCGAACCACTAACTATCTGGCAGCTGCACACTTTGTATGTAGGTAGAGGTGCTCGTAAAGGGACAAAACAAGAGAGGGCTCTGAGGCATCATTAGTCAATGTGAGCCGTACAACGCATGCAGGACTCAGTCACACAAGTGCACTGAGTCCTGGGCACAGGAACAGCTCTTACCCTGGTCTCGCTACCATTAACTATCTGAGCAGCTGCACACTTTGTATGTAGGTGAGGTGCTCGTATGGGACACAGCAAGAGAGGGCTCTGAGGCATCATTAGTCAATGTGAGCCATACAACGCATGCAGACTCAGTCACACAAGTGCACTGAGTCCTGGGCACAGGAACAGCTCTTACCCTGGTCTCGCTACCATTAACTATCTGAGCAGCTGCACACTTTGTATGTAGGTGAGGTGCTCGTATGGGACACAGCAAGATTGGGCTCTGAGGCATCATTAGTCAATGTGAGCCGTACAACGCATGCAGACTCAGTCACACAAGTGCACTGAGTCCTGGGCACAGGAACAGCTCTTACCCTGGTCTCGCTACCATTAACTATCTGAGCAGCTGCACACTTTGTATGTAGGTGAGGTGCTCGTATGGGACACAGCAAGAGAGGGCTCTGAGGCATCATTAGTCAATGTGAGCCGTACAACGCATGCAGACTCAGTCACACAAGTGCGCTGGGTCCTGGGCACAGGAACAGCTGTTACCCTGGTCTCGTCAGGGACAGACGGTCATCTCTACTTCTGGAAGGTGTCCCCACAGTTGATGTCTTACCAAGTGTTGGAAAGGTAAGCTATGAGGATGAGTTCTTATAAATCACACCTTGAAGAATCCCTTGTGTTTTTCATTAAGTTGTTATTATCAATACACAGTAAGAGATTGGATATTTTTATGACAGTATTCATCTGAAATACTGCATGAATTCTCCGTTAATAAAATTGGTTGCTTTCAGAGAATGATTGTGATTTTTGTTTTAGTACTCAAAAGTCCTTCTTCAGATTGTTATTAAATTCTTGAGTAATTACTTGTGAATCATTCAAAGTTATCTGAAGTTGGTTAATTTTATGTTAAAGTGTAATATTTTACTTTTAATAAATAGTAATAAAACAAGGTGGGAGTATGTCACACCATGTGTCATGTAATAGTCTTCGCTGAAGTTACATGCAATGCAAAGTTTCAAGTTAATAGCTCATTTTATTTTTGACATGACCTGTGGACAGACAGATGGTACATGCTGTTCTGGTTCATTCTACCCAAAATCGAGAAGTATACACATCTTTTTACAATTTAGCAACTAGTTAGTAAAAATATCATATAAGCCAGTTCAGATAATATGAGGTCTGTCCAAAAAGTATCCGACCGCCGACCAGTAGGCAGCCGCGGCGTAACCGACCGGCTCGAACCGGTTATTGGAGGGGAGGGGCGAGGCTACTCTTTCCCATATTAGGCATTGAATACGATCCGGTCACTCAGTGAGTCACAGCGCTCTGTTCCGTACAGTACTGCCGTGTGTGCGTCGCATTTCAATATAACTGAACAGCGCATTTGCATTAAATTTTGCCAAAAACTTGACCATTCAGCATCAGATACGATTACTATGATACAGAAAGTTTATGGTGACATGTCTATGAGCGATACACAAATAAAAGAGTGGTTTAGGCGGTTTAAAAATGGCCGCATATCAGTGGAGAGTGATGACCGATCTGGCAGGCCTTCAACGGCCAGAAACGCTGAAAATGTTGAACGTGTTCGTGCAGCAATTAATGAAAACCGTCGATTGACTGCCCGAGAGCTGGAAGAAGTTTTAGGAATACCAAAATCGTCAGTTTGTAACATTTTACACGAAGATTTAAAAAAACCGTGTTCAGCAAAATTTGTTCCTCGGCTGCTGACAGAAAACCAAAAGAACTGTCGACTTGAAACCGCACAGGACAATCTGGATTTGATAAAAAGGGACCCAGGGCTATTTAAAAAAGTTATTACTGGTGATTAGTCATGGGTTTATGGCTACGACCCTGAAACAAAGGCTTAATCTTCACAGTGGAAAACTTGCGAAGAGCAACGACCGAAAAAAGCAAGACAAAGTCGAAGCAATGTCAAGACAATGCTGACAGTTTTTTTTTTACCAGAACGGCGTTGTTTATCACATATATGCTCCAAGAGGCCAGACAGTGAATAAGGAGTATTATCTTGAGGTCTTAAGGCGGCTACGAGATGCAGTGCGAAGGAAACGACCTGAACTGTGGACAAGATGTGACTGGATCCTGCACCACGACAACGCGCCAGCTCATTCCTCAAATCTTATTCAGCGTTTTGGTTAAACACGACATCAACCAACTACGACAGCCTCCCTACAGTCCTAACATAGCTCCTTGTGACTTCTGGCTATTTCCGAAATTAAAAATTCCTTTGAAAGGAAAACCATTTGACGATGTAGAACAAATAAAACAAAATGCAACGAAGAACCTGTTAGCCATTCCGCAAAATGAATTTAAGGTGTGTTTCCGGAAGTGGGAGGAGCATTGGAATAAGGTAGTGGCTTGTGGAGGGGAGTACTTTGAAGGGGACCAGAAAGTTTTCAAAACTTATCTTCTACATGAAACAGAAAGCTAAGCTTTAATTTGACATTGACATCGAGATTAATAATGGAGCAAAACAAACTATGTTTATCGCTTTTTATGCTTAGATTTTTATTTAATTTTTGCTAATTCCATAGTAATAACCTCATCTAGCTGATATATTGACAAATAATTGTGATCAGCAGATTATTTCCAAAAATTGTCACTGGTGATGAAACATACATATAATTTTTTTAAATGACTTTCCAACTGGATGAGAGAGTTGTGTATGGGTGTATAAGAGGAGCCATCCCCCTTAATGGTCAACAAACAATGATCGATAAAGAATCTAATGTACACTGTTTTCTTCAGGATCATGGCCTCTAGTGACTACAGAGCAAAATGTTATCTACTTTCTGAGTAGTCCGAAGATATCTCAAAAACTTCAGAGTGTAACTTGCATTGATAAAGTTAAGACTTCTATGAAGTCATCCTATCTGTGGCACAAAATTATAGTTTTATCCTTGTGGGTTAATATAACATTACACCTTAATAGTGTCCTAATAATTGATGAATTCTCATACTTACTTTTAGACATAGGAGACAGGTAGAAGTTACTTTAGTTAGAAGATGGCTCTGTAAATATACCAGAAAATCTTAATGAGATTGTTTAAGGCTTCAGAAACTATTCACCATCCATGATCCATGCTTGTACGATAAAAAATCTTTACTGTTTAAATTGATATAAAAATTACATTGCAAGTTAAGCTGAAATGTTCAAGCTCTGTTTGAAATCTGGTTGGTAACCTTGTGTAGTTAGCACTACTGAGTGGCTCGCTGACATTGCATGGCATGATATCAGCTCTTAGAGGATTAACAGATAAGTTAAGCTGAAATGTTCAAGCTCTGTATGAAATCTGGTTGGTAACCTTGTTTAGTTAGCACTATTGAGTGGCTCGCTGACATTGCATGGCACGATATCAGCTCTTAGAGGATTAACAGATAAGTTAAGCTGAAATATTCAAGCTCTGTATGAAACCAACCAATTCAAGAAATTAACTTAATCACATGTGTTGATACTGAAAAATGTCATAAGATTAACTTTATAATATATTATGTTTACCAATTTGTTTATTCTGTTTTTTTTCATTGGCAACATGGTTACCCATAAGACTAATCTAGACAGAGTAACTTTCTGACAGACAGAGATCAAGACTTCTGATGAGCCAATGTTTACAATTTTCAGTAGCAATGTAGAGGTAAAGTTTCATACCAAATTTTTGTCTTCTAATTTATCAGTAACAGGTGGGAGAGGTTTCACTAAACACTCAGCTAGTCATAATTGAATAAAAATTTACATAGATATAAAATGGAATAAGGTGAAACAAAATATAATTATAACAATGTAGCAGATGCTGTAAATTTATATTAAATAATTCTCAATAAATCAAGCCAGTTCAACAAACAAAACTATGTTTCTCTATAGTGGTCTATGTTTTTAAGGCAATTATATAAAATTATGGTGCCTTACCTTGTCACCAATTCCATAATTTGTTTTTTTATGTAGATTTAAACACTATGTGTTTCAGTACGTATAACACTACCAAAGATATTATCAGAGGTAGAGCCTTCCTTTTGGTTTTATGTTCTGATATGTTTTAAATGGCTCTTTGTAACACATTTTATCACTTTCTTTTGAACTTATGTATATTTGTGAATTTCCTCCCCCATTAGTTGTCCCCTCCCCTCAAAATCTGCTGTGTTGGACTTTAGCCCTTTAAGCCCATATATAAATCCAGCTCTGCAAGAGGTGTACAGAGATTTCGATATACAAGCAAGATCACCCTCTGTGTGAATTATGAGTGGGCACTCAGATGACGAACATTCCGGATGCGCCCAGCACATCAACTTAATTAGTGAAAAAAGTGGAAAAATTAGTTATGAACAATCACCACAGTACAATCAGAGAGATGATGTTGACATATCAATAGGCTCATGGAATAACATTTTTTTAAGTGTTTTGGGTATAATACATGTGGCAGCAAAATTTGTTCCAAAATTGTTGAATTTACTAAAAACAGCTTTCTACCTTTATTGAGCTTCTAGTTATGATTTTTTTATATCTGTTAGAAATACATTTGCTAATAGGTCTATGCAGTTTCGGAACATATCCTCGAAAAGGTGATGAGCTATTTTGGTGTAATGATAATATCCTCGATTGGTTTAGTGAATTGACATAAAACAAAGTGTTTTCTCCATAAATCCCCCATGTTGAAAATATGTTCATTAGAATCTACGTACAGTTGTTCCAAAATTATCAGTCTAGTGTTCAAGTCTAAACATTTTTAAGTTTAAGGTTAGGGCAAATCTTACATCATTTTAAAGGTCTTGTTAAAAGGAACTCATTGGAGAAAACAGAATTCACTTATCTCAATCTGTTTCAAAATGGTGGCAGTTTTTTGGAAAAATGTTCAAATTTACGGAATGCCCCATGTTTTTTATTCGTTTGAGTTTTGTTTATTCTGATTCCAATTTCTTACTCACAAGAAACTCAGCTTCATTCTAATATGCCATATAACTACTTTTAAGAGTATTTTGGTGTTGACCCCAACTAAAATTTTGAAAAATTCAAAATTCATAAAAGTAAAAATGTTTAAATAGTAACAATCATAATGTTTTACATAATTTTAAATGTCTCATTAAGATGAAAAGTGTATTAAAGTGTGTACTCTTTTCGTTATCTCCAATGGTTTTCAAAAATAAACAGAAATCTGTTTTCTCATTATTTTTTTTAATGTTTTGTAGAGAACTGGGAGTTTAGTTGAATAAAGTCGCTGAAGTTTTTGACAAGAAGTATTAAATCATTTGAACTGCCAGTTATTCTGTACGTACTCAGTCAAATCACGTAATTGGTTTATTTTTATAATTTTGAAAATTTAAATCATACATAATATATGGAAATAAAGTAAAACAAGTTTTGTTGAACTTTTTTATTGTCTTAAACTAAATTTGTGATTGTTCATAGAAGTTTTGCCGATCTTAGGCTAGTGGATAAAAATACATTTTCCTGTGAATCTAGAGAAAAATTAGTGAAATTTTGGTTTCTAGATGTTTATTGAATCTATAAATTTTGGTTTCTAGCATGTTTATTGAATCTATAAATTAATCTTTTTGTATATCTGATTTGTATATGAATAATAATATTTCATTAAATATTTTATATCGATTTTAATTCCGTAACAAACCAGAGATTTTCTCTGTATAAATATTTCATATCATTTCTCCTAAAATTCAATTACATAAGTTACAAATTTAAAATTAAATATCCAAGAATAAAATATTTCAGTTTCACGTTGTTGGCAGGTACTGCTGTGATACCACCAATTTACAGGCAGGGATCAGCTGTTTTGCCTTCCCCCACCACAAGCAGGACATGTTTGTCGTGGCATTGGAAGGAGGGGCACTCCACCACTGCTCAGCTTCAGCTGCCAAACCTGTGGCCTCAGGTTAGGTGATCAGTCTATTTATTGACCCACAAACAATATTTTTTAGGTAAGAAATTTATTTTCTCTCTCCTGCTGTATAAAGGAGCTTTATTCCCTCCAAATGCGCATTGTGTTTCTATTATAATGATTACAACATTGCTAACAAAAAACAAACATTATTTGCCTATCGAGGTTATAGCGTAAATCATTACTGGGTACACTAAGTAGTAATATAGAACACAGATATTAATATGTTTTCATTTATAAAAAATTGTTTTTGCAGAGCAACATTGTTATGTGCATTGTAAGAGTTAGGTTCTTTACCATTCTCAAAACAATTACCTCTTCCAGCTTTGTATGGTAAAACTTCTCTCAGGATGACAAAACAACATTTTCCTCCCTGATAAATAAATAATTAAAGGTTTGTGAAATATTTATTTGTGGTATAAACTTAATGCTGCCTGTTTCACAGAGCATCTGGTGAAGGACCCAGTGATAAGTAGTTTTGAGCCGCAGCCTGCAACTGTGACATGCGTAGAGTTCTCTCCTCACCATGACGACGTGTTCGCAACTGTCTCCACTGACCAGACGATCAGGATTTATTCTCTCTTTCAGGTATTTCTTAGAATAGTGACTCGACTACAAACTCTTGAACTGACAAATTATTAGGGTTAGTCAAAACTGTTCCTGGGACTGTTACCTACATTCAAAGATTGGTTTACACAGGGTAACATTTCTCTTCTTGTAGTTGGTGGAAAGCGTGTAGTCCTTAGGCATTTCTTCCAATAATCCTCTTACAAAGCTGCATACTATTTCTAAAAACGAAGGCTGTATTTATTCTTAGCATTAATTTATTCTCATTGAAATACCTGATTAAAAACAATATTTGGTTCGAGGGTTAACAAGAAATCATGTCAATCTCCTGTCTCACTTTTAACTATTATTTTAATCAGCTATACCTCTTGTATACTTATATGTATTGTATATATGTATTCTTATTTGTTTTTCTTCTGTTATGAAATGTTTGGAACCTTGCACAAACAAACATGAACAATGCTCAAATCTTCATAAAGTTTCTAATAGGGAATTTTTCAGTCATTGCCAGTCAATTTTGTATTGTTATATTAGATTACTTGTTATTGTTTAGCAACTGAACAAATCCTATCCATGATGAAGTTTCTGCTCTAAATAATATATCAATGCCTGATTTTATTTAAATTCCTTTATTTATTTGACCCTAAAAAACAAAACATTTGAAATAATCTTTTTGGTATATTTTTTGTCAGTGTGACCATTAAAAAAAAATACTCTTATCATTTTAATTGAAATTTTTTTAACAAGTTTGAATACAGGAAGTGAATTGGCAGTTATTTAGTAGAATTAAGACCCAGCTGTATTAAAATTACCTTGATTTTTTTCCCATAAAAACAATGTTAAATCCCAAGCATTTTACGCTCTTACTTTAATCGTAGCATTATGGAATATCTAATTTTAAAGATGTAATTAATATACATCCAAATATTTTTAATGTAATTTTTGTTGTAAAGTGTATACTTATTGAGTACTTAAATTATGAAATACAACAAAGTTTGAAATTGTTTTCTGAATAAGCTCTTAAACATAAAAAAAAACAACAGTTGCCTCTAAAATGGATTTTAATGAGTGAGTTAATAGTGATGGAATTATAAAAAAGAACTTATTCTGGTTATGGATAAACTTTCAACAAACAAGAATATTGTATTCAATTTGTATCAGATAGTGATTTTTAAATCCACAAATCTCTAGTGATTAAGATTAAAATTAATATCAATTGTCTTACTTTTCTTTTCAGCCTTCACTTACAGGTCATTAAATGATTTAAAATGTTTAATATGATGAAATAATTTTTGTTGTTGTAGCGACGTGCAGAGCGAGAGATATGTGGAGTAGGAAGCCTGGTAGGGTTGTGCTGGGCTCCTGCTCAGGCCCATGTTCTGGCTGGGTGGGGAGACCAGGCTGTAGTGTCACTGTACAACTCCCACACTGGAGATACTCTCAGTGCACTTACACCAGACAACACTGAGAATAAAGCTCACATATCTGCTGCTGCCTTTAACACCAAAAGGTATGTAAACTGTTTATTGTTTACTACCTTTTTTTTTTTTTTTAAGGAGAGGCCGATCTCCTTTTAAGCCTTATTCTGTCCGCCCTCATGGGCCACTGGCCTGTGCGTGGATCTTATCAAACAGAATAAGGGGGAGAGTCGATACAGTACAAGGCCAATGGTACTGATAAAAAGTGCAATGGTCACAGACAGGATTTGAACCTGCGCTATCTCTAACTCAGACCCAAAGTCCAACGACTTAGACCACTCGGCCATCGGCACTCCAACCTGGAACCTGGTTACATAATAGTGGAAAATGTACTTTGGTGGCTCTAAAATAGATATTCAGTTTCATTACGGATTTGTGGTTTGGAATAAACCAAACCCAAATGCCTTTTGTTAAATTTCATCAATATGTCTGTATGTCATGCCATGTATATGAAGTGGAGTGAGAAAGTTCACAGAATTATTATCTGTGTTCAATCAGGGGAACTTTTTCCTTCATTCAGTTACAATACTTGTAGAAGTGCTGAGCTGTCTTTCCGAAAGTTGCTGGTTGTTTCTGATATAGGCTTGATTTTGAACCTTTTCCTCACTCTGGGTTCTCTCCGCTATGGTCACAAAGCGCTTATTTAGAGATTGTCACTAGTAACCTGTATCTCATTCAAAAACTCGAAAACAGTAGGATTTCAGTATTTACAATTGGTATATGTTACACAAAAGTATAACATTACATTTTGGGATTGAAATCCTCCCTCTTCTTCAGGTGTAAAAAAAAACTGATATATTGTCTGCCGCACTTAGGTTAATTTGGCTGATTTAGGCAGTCAAGATAATTGAATGGACTAAAATACATTAATTAAATCCCTAAAAATTATATTTAATAAGTTAAATTATAAAAAAAAGTTAATTTTAAAACGATTTTTACATTAGCTTTGTTAGAAAAATATAGGTTGAATGTCTTTTTAAATAGGCTATGGTATTGCAGACTATAAATCTGAAAGCTATCTTGAAACAGATAACTTTTTAAACAGACCTTCATTTAAAACAGTAAATCTAAAATTTTAAATTCTAAAATTTTCTATTGGTTTTAAAATATTTGTAAATGCATATTCAAACACTAATACAGCCGACTCTCGATAATTCAAACATTCGATAATTCAAAACTCTTGGTAATTCGAACGAAAAGGCCGGTCCCTTGAAAAACTCTCGCTATTTCGAAATTTTTCAATGCATTTTGATACACTCGGTATTTCGAACTTACCACAGAGGACAGACTAATTTTGAACACGCAGTAATTCGAAGTCTTGTCGGCGGAACTCTCTATAATTCGAAATGACGTAAACGAATTGAGGTTAGGCCGATACAGAACACGCAGTAATTCGAAGTTCACTCGACAGAACTCTTTGTAATTCGAATTGAGAGTCGGCCGGTGGGAAACACGCATTTCAACTTATTCCTATCATAACAAGAAACTTTGCATCCTGTGTCCCAGAGCATACTCTTTGCAGTGTTGGTTATGTTTGCGCCATGTTGTGTGGAAGTCGTGTTTGTTGTGTGTAAGAAGTGTTTGTCGTGATGGCTACTAAGCAAAAATATAAATATCTTTCTCTTTCGGAAAAGAAAGAAGTGATCGCGGCGGTAGAAAGTGGTAAAGCGAAGTCAGAAGTTGCAAAAACATTACAAATCCCTGCGAGTACCTTGTCTACCATTCTAAAAAATAAACAAAAAATAGTTGAAGTGAGTTCCGTAGCAGGAAGAAAAAGAACGACAAAAGGTGAATATCCTAGATTAGAAGAGTGTTTAGTCACATGGCTTAGACAGTGTAGAGATAAAAATGTTCCTGTTGGAGGTTCGCTTTTAAAAGAAAGGGCAAGGCATATGCTAAAGAGCTTGGCATCCCCAGCTTTGCAGCAAGCGAAGGCTGGTTGACTAATTTCAAAAAACGTAATGGTATATTTTTTAAAAAAGTTTGTGGGGAGAGCGCTAGCGTTAGCGACAGTGTGTGTTCCGATTGAATCATTAGAAATTAATGTTCTTTAAGTTTTTGTTAGTTTGCCGTATGACATTGTGTGTTTAATAAAAAAACTCTTGGTAATTCGAATAGTTTTCTTTTCCTCTCAATAAATCGAAACTCTCGGTAATTCAAAACTCTCACTAATTCGAATTTTTTTGCATGTCCCGCCAATTTCGAATTATCGAGAGTCGACTGTATGTTCCTTGTACTAAAAAAACCATTCACTAACTGATTATGTTTTAAGTAAATAAAAGCTTGCATTGAACACAGCACCATTTTCGATTCTGTCATTTTGGATGAACAAAATTTTCTTAACATGAATAAATCTCATTTCCTGTTATAAATTAAATATAGGATGTTCCACGATAAAAACAATTTGTTAACCACCATATTTGAAAATCATCTCATTATTTCCACTTCATCAACCTTATTTGGCTGGGTAAGGTTTGTTGTTACCATTGGTTTCTTATTAATCCTTTACGTACTACTTGTAAATGGATCTGAGCTTAAGAATAGTCTATTATACATATTCTCATTGCAACCTTCCCTCAAGAACTTTCAAGCATAATTTAGGCTATACCAAAAATGTGCATTCTGGGCTTCTGCTACCTCTTATAATTATTCTCTATAATAGCCCTACCATGAATCAGGAATTTGTGCATTGTTGGACTCATAGGATGCCGTTGATATAAATCAACATAGAGCTTTGCTGTTTCTAAGGTGTAAGGGTCATATTTTTCTACATTTATTAAATGCCCACTTGAGATAGCTTCCAATATAACTTTCAGTCCATAAATCAGATCATAGCTAATCCCTGAGATGTCAGCAACCAGTTGTGGATCATTAAAAATCAAACAATCTGTCTTCTAATGTTGTCATTGTTGGAGTTGCCAAAATGAGATCTGAGCATTTACCAAGACACTAATTTCATGACAAATTCTCTATTGTATTTTTTGTTTCCTCTCTGCTCTAAATTTTTCTCTAAAATTCTCTGCTCCTGGGTCCTTTTCTTGTGATAAATTTGTATTGCCAATTTGTAGGTTAAATGTAATATACATTTAAATATCCGAATTCTGGCATGTAGGATGGAAATTCCAAAATCCAGAGCATTTGGACTGATTTCATGTTTTCTCCTTAAAATCCTGTGGATAAAGGATTTGTAGACATGTCCATGGCTGCATTGCAGACCTTATCATTGAAGATCAAGGATACTAGATAAGAGATGATTTTCCAAGTATTCAAGTTTATCATTGGTTGATGGCAAATTTTACTCACACATCTGCTCAAACAAATGTCTGTGCGTCACCACTTCCACACCCTAGGTACTTGAGTCTGTTACAGTTAAAACAAATTTTATTGCAGAAAAAGTCAAATAATTTTGTTTGTTTGATGTGACTAAATATCTTTAAACTCAATTATTATTAAAACTTGTGGGTAATCTTTAATGTATATTAGCTGAAAATCCAAATTAATGAGTTGTAAAGAAAATACAGTGGGGAGAGAGGGAAACACAACTAAGTTTTCCAAAACTAATCCTTTAACAACAAAATAATTTTTTAGATGGCCTATTTTTAAGACCCAATGTAGAATAATAATAATAAATGTAGAAATACCATGTAGAAAAAATAATAATATCTTATATGTACTTACCTGAAGTGTCGTGTTCCATGACCTTAAATTAAAAACTGATACCTGTAGCAAAAATAACAACTTTAAACGGGATGTCATTAATGTGTGTAAACTGTGTAGGGCGATCTAGTTCCGACTACCTTTGGACTGATCCTGTGTAATGATAAGGGATAGGAGGAGTTGAGTATTGTTTCTGGAACTGTCTATAAGGAAAATCAATAAACAACGGTTTTGCTACTCAGTTAACTCTTCAAAATATACTTATGGCCACCTAAATTGTCCAAATCGACTTATGTGCATTGTTTTTAAGAGCTTAACCTTTTGCGCTCTTTTTTTGTGTCCTCAAAGTCCAGGGCTTTTGCACAAGCCTATCAGATTTGAGGGCTCCTGTTCTCTGATATCCTTGGGGCTGAGGAGATATGCTCCCAGGAATCTTTTCAGAGTTTCTAAGATGGCAGGACAATCTAACCAAATATGCTCTGCTGATTCCTCCTCTTCTCCACAGAGTCTACATTCGTTAGTCTGGTTAAGGCTCATAAGATGTTTCCTTAGGGGGCCATGTCCTGTCAACATCCCTAATATCAGTCTTATATCCTCCTTACTCTGATCCAAGAGCTGCCCACCGTTTAACGTTAGGAGAGATAAACATTTTGGATAGTTTTAATCCTGAGGCTCTACTCCAATTAATGTTTCTTATCCTTTTTTCCCAATCTTTAACAAGAGTTTTGCTGTTGGAGAAAGCTATCCCGCAACCTGGCTCAGGCCTCACCATTATGGACTCCGCTCCCTTTTTGGCGAGGATGTCTGCTTTTTCATTTCCATGAATGCCCTCATGACCCAGCACCCAACCGAGTGTTACTCTGTTATTCGTTGCCAGCTAAGCTAGAGCATTCTTACATTCCCAGACTGCTTTCGAGTCAAACAATCAGATATCAAGTACCTGTAGTGCAGCCTGACTATCAGAAAGTATCAAGACTTGTATTTTAATCCTTTTGTCCTCATTTGTATGAGTCTATTGCCATGACTTCCACTTGGAATACCATGGCATGTTTTCTCAGGGGCACTGCCATGTTAACTCCTGGTTCGTATAATCCGTATCCTGCCCTAGAGTCAAGGCGTGAACCATCTGTGTAAAACTTCAGGACTTGTTTTGTAGGGTAGGCCTCCTTTTTAATCCATTTCTCCCTTCCATCGATAAGTGCCTCTTCAGATTGGAATTATTTTTCAATTTCCTATTCGTTATTTTCATAGTAATTTAAATGTTTAAAAAAGAAATGAAAAATAATTTTTAATTTATTTTTAATGAATCTTTCTAATAAAAAGATAAACATACATTAAGGAAATATAACTCTTATACGAATATTGTTAACAAAGATATGTAATAAAATAAACTTTTACAGTTATTTTATACTCAGATATTTTATTTTACATTTTTCTCATTCTTTACGAAATAAAACTTTTAAAAATACATATGAATGTGTAGTCAAAAATAGTTAGCACACGTCTTCTAGTAAAATTGTCTAGGTTTCTATCCCGTCTATCACTTCAGTGTATAGGCCCACTACGTATCATTCATCTTGTTTGCACAGTCAATGTTTAGAGAAAAATAATAGGCTAATTTAATATTTATTGCTTTATTTAAAAATTACTTGAAAATAAAACTGCTCGATAGGTTTCAGCACTCACCTGTGAAAAAAAGAGAATATTATAAAATAACTGCTGTGTTTAATAGCCAGAGGTGATGGCCTTACAAGCTATGGACGTATTATATCTTGGCCAGTACAGCTAGACATACAAGCTGAGATAACAATACAGCAAAAATTAATCCGCACTTCCGACAAAATGGCAGTGGCTAGTAGAGCTGGCCATATGAGATCCAAGGACAAATTATAAATACTGCCTTCGAGTGCATATGGTTCAGAAAATAATAATGCAGCTAATTTTCTAAAAACATGACAACATTATTTAAGATCATCACTCGACTATCCACTTGAAAGATATTTTGGACTATTTGTTTGGATTAGTAAGTTTTCATTTTATATTGCAAATTTAATTTTTTTTGTTTCAGTACCCGACTGTTTGCTATTGGTGACATAGAAGGTACTACACATGTCTGGAAAATACCTTCACATATACCAACTAAACCTATGCATTTGTAATATTTGTGAGGAGTAGTTTTAAGTTCACTAAAATATCACGTAATTTTACTTGCAGTTTATGATTACACGTGTTTCTGTCTTAACACGTATTATGTTGTAGCCATTGTATGGTTACATATTACACATTCATAATGATGTGATTAGAAATTGTAGAACCCAAATAGATTGGGATTGTTGCACAAAAATTGTTCCTCTGTGAACCTGAATACATCACTAGCCAAATGAGATGCTGTCCATTAAGTGAAAGTTGGTCAGGACTTATTTTATAATATTAATAAAGAGGTTTACATACCCTGTGTCTGTTCTTTTTAATCCTTATATGTTTATATTCCGTTTAAGTACAAGATTAAGAAAACTTCATTAATATAATATGCAATATGATGGATATTTTAAAAACATACAATTTAAACTACAAATACTGTACTTAAAAACATTTTAGTTCAAATTTCAAGGTTCTCTTATCACATACTGAATTCCTGAAAATGTTGCTAGGAGAATGACTACTAAAGGAGTTGAAGACTTGTTAGGGATCCAAGATCAAGGATAGGACGCTCAGATGGGAAAGTAGTTTTACCCCACACAGTTCTTAATCACTTGTGGCTCCTTTCATCTGTACCTGCACTGGATGCGCAAAGTTGCAAACCCGATGTGCATGTACTGTGTGGACAAGATTGATGATACTAGGCTTACCTGTATTGTATGCGAGTGCTTTATGTAATGAGAAGGGTTCTCAACATAAATCTGGGAATTTGACATAGATGATTATGTTGATAAAATGCTCTGAAACTTAAAACAACTGGAATGCAGTCACTGCATTCTTTATTCTGAATCAGAAGAAAGAGAATGGGTGTCTGAAAGACCCTGGAGAAGATTAGGTCGGAATGAACATAGTAGAGTTTGGTCCTCTACATGGCTTGATGGTCCTCTTAGAGAGAGTGAAACTCTCAATATTCAACCGAGTATGTGGCAGCTGAAAAAATCTTTAACATTCCTTGACATTCTTTAGATTTTTCAAAAACTACTATAGGGCTATAGACAATAGACAGAATTCTTTATTCATAATCTTCAAGATTAGAATGGTGTCATAAAGTTTACATGTAATAAAGCTTACGATGGTTGTGTAAGTGTAAATAAGAATAAGTTATCAGTTCTCCAGTTAAGAAATTCTTCAATTGAGTAGAAGGGACGTTCTTGGAGCCATCTGGTTAGTTCCCTTCTGAATTGCTGTTTGTCTGCAGTATGATTTTTAACTTCAGGCGGTAGTATGCTCAGGAATTTGGCGCCCGTATAAGTAGGTTGCTTCTCAAATAGAGTCAATCTATAAGAGGGAAGTGAGTAATTGTTTGCTGCTCTTGTGTTGTGTGAATGTACATCTCCTCTTCTTGGTATGTTTTGTTGACTGGTATGGACAGTTACTTCTAATATGAATAGGGCAACTGTTGTTAGAATATTTAAGTTTTTAAAAGCTTCCCTGCATGAATCTATTGGTCCTAATCCTGACATATGCGGATTGCTTTCTTTTGCAGCACCATGATCCTGTTAGTGTTAGTTTTCGAGGAGCTGCCCCAGATGGCTATACCATAACTCAGGTGGCTTTCCAAGAGAGCGTAGTATGCACATTTAATTATTTCTGGACTACCAACTTGTTTTAATCTCCTTAGCACATACAATGATGTACTGGGTTTTCCACATAGCTGGTCTATTTGGTCATTCCAGGAGAGAGTTTCGTCTGACTAGTCCAAGGTACTTTACATTTTGCATTCTTTCAGCCTCTGGTAGTTCCAAAACTTCTCCTTTGCTTCGTCCAAGTATTATTTGCTGAGTTTTAGTGCTGTTCAGTACTAGATCATTGGCTTGACAATATTCTATTGCCATATTAATAGCTATATATGAGTCTATTTCAAGTCTGGTGGGCTTTTTGTTTTGTAACAGGAGTACTGTATCGTCAGCATACAATAGCATAGAGCAGTATTCTCTGAGGTAGTCAGGGAAGTCACTAACAAAAATTATATACAGTATGGGACCCAAAACTGAGCCTTGTGGGACTCCTCTACTGACTGGCAGTGGTGTCGAGGTAGTTTTTGTTGTCACTCCTTGTGTTGTGCTTCTTATTTCTACCGTTTGCATTCTGTCTGTTAGGTAGCTCGTAAACCAGTCAGCAGTTTTCCCTACCATTCCCTGAGCCTTCAACTTTTCCACTAGCATGTCATGACTTAAGCAGTCAAAAGCTTTTGTAAAATCCCAGAAAATAGCAGTTGTATCTCCTTTGTCTACTGCTTTTATTAAATATTTGACAATGCTTGTCAGTCCAGTTGATGTAGATTTACCTCCCATAAATCCATGTTGTTCTTGGGGAAGAAGGTTGTTAGTATTGAGATGGTTTAATAGTCTTGATAACGCAATCTTCTCGATAATTTTGGATATTGCAGGCAGTAGGGATATTGGCCGATAGTTACTGGCTTGTGTTGGATCCCCTTTTTTGAGTTTAGGGTACACTTTAGCTAACTTCAATTTTGTTGGGAAGATGCCCTGTGTAAATGACTTATTTTATTATGTTGGTCAGAGGTAATATTAGATGATCTTTACATGCTTTAATAAGTTTAGTTGAGATGTCGTCAAAACCAGCTGAGTTTTTCTGTTTCATTGTCTGTATAGTTTTTCCTAACTTCCTGTTCAGTTGTCGGTGAGAGAGTAAGGCGTGTCTTGAATGTTGTGTATAGTGGAAGGTCGTTTAACTAGGTGACCGTCATATGTAGCTTGTAGTACGGTGTTATTAGCGATATTAGCAAAGAATTTATTGAAGTGATCTGCTACCTTTATGGGATCTGAAATTTAAAGTTCCATTATTGTTAAGTTTTATCGTTTCATTACCATTTTTACTTTTGTGTCTCTCCTTATTAATTATATTCCAGATTGCCTTGCTTTTATTTTCTGCTTTATTAATGTGTTCAGATGTCTTAAGTTTCCTTTTGGTTTTTGAGATGAATGTCGTATTCCCTTTTCTTTTCTGTTGCCTTAACCTTGCTTTCATGTGAGCCAGTAAGCAGATATTTTTCCCCGTGCAGCTAGGAACTGATTTCGCTTTTCCACTGTCTCTTGGTTAAGAACAGTTGGCTGTTGCGGTTTCCTCGTGCGAGTTTCGAGTATGTGGGCATGCTACATCCATGTTATACGTCAGAGTTCTTAGGAATATGTTATAAGTGTCTTCTACCGTTTCCAATCTGAGAATGTCATTCCAAGTCTCCTGTTTGAGTAACCTATTAAGCAGTTCCAAGTTTCTGTCAGTGAAATGTCTACTATACATAATTTAGTCAAATGGATTGAACTTGTTGTTGTTCAGTGTCACAGTTGTCCTGTAGTTATTCATTGACCATTGTCCTGGTATGGATAATGAAATGGTGTAATGACATTGACTGTTGGTTTGCAGGGAATTTGATTGGAGCAGACCATATCAATGGAAGTTGCAGTGTTCGGGGTGATACGTTTAGGTGGTAGTTGAGTTGATTGTGATATTGTATGAATTAAGAGTCTCTTGGAGTTGGTTGTGTTGTTTCTATTTGTCTCCAAGGCAGTCAATGTTGATGTCCACCGATTATTAAGTACTGGGCTATTCAATGTAGGTAGTTTCCTAGCGTGCTAGATAAGATGTCAATGGCTTCGTCCAAGTTTGTGTTTGGTCTGTAGATTCCGCAATGTATGTGATTTGTTTTTTTACTGTCAGTTTTATTGCGGACAGCTCACATACAAGTTCCTGGCTATGTATGTTTCTTTCTTTCCAGAAGCGTAGTTCTTAAGTTCATCTTTCACTAGTATCGCCACTCCCCCTTTTTGGTGGTGCCCTCGACAAAAAAACTCTCTATTATTGTATAGCCTTCTAGGTTGGTATTTTCTAGATTTGACTTTGAGAGGCTGTGTTCTGTTGTTTAATGTTATTATGAGGATATTCTGGATAGGTATTGGTGAGGAGGTCAGTCATCATATCTATTTTATTTGAGATTCGATCTGTATTTTGATGTAATAATGTTAGTGAAGTGTCTTTTTTTTGTAGAAATTGTGGGTCTTTCCTTTTTTCTGGGTGCTGCATCTATTGGTTTTTTGTTTTATTTAGGATATTTTTGGGGAGTTACATTGGGTTTAGCAGGTTTGTTAACTCTATGTTGGCGTACAGTCTGGTCATGGTCCGGTTGTCTTGCATTATGATCCGGTTTGGTGTTGTTATGTATTTTTCTGTGTCAATGTTTTTCTAAAAAATGAGTTGAAGCGCTGGTATCTGAAATTTTGTCCTGAGCAATGTCTGGTAGTTTGATTGTTTTTCTTGTAGGTGTTTCCATTAAAAAATTCTTCAAGCATTTTACCTTTAAGTTGTGTTGCTGTAATTGGGGGCAAATTTTTACTTACAATTTTATTTTCAAACAAATGAATGGGTCCCTCGAACAACGTTGTAACTAACAACTTTTATGACAATGACTTTTTCACGGAACAACGTTGTAACTATCATTCTGCATCATGTGGTAAATTTAGTTTTGAATAAAACCGCCCTGAACGGCTGATCGAATTGGCGGGAAACTGCTGGCATCCGCGCTCAGAACAACGTTGTATCTAGCATGATGTTGTCCGGAACTTGGCGTTGTCATTTCACCCGGCGTTCAAAATCGTTTGAATAAGGGAAAAAAACGAAAAATGAAGATTAATCAATGGAAAGACACCAATCGCAAAAGAGCCAGGGATGCTAGGAACCCCTAGGCTACATTTCCAAGAGGAAGAAGCCCGTTCCTGGAAAATTGCCACCTGAAATGGTAAGGAGAACAACGTTGTATCTACACCTTATACTTATAGTATAAAACAACCTGGTATAAACAATGTCTTCACAAAAAACTATGTTTTTTTAAAATTAATAATAATAACTAAACTAAGATTCCAATGTATTTTTTAATTTAACCTTTTGTGTTTGTTAATCTTTTACTAAAATTTAAATGTTAAACAGTTATAACAAAAATAATAAATTGAAAAGGCACCTATATTAATACACTTTGCTTACAGGGTAGACAATGCAGCTGCAAGTTCCAATGTGGTCAACTTAATCATGAGGAAATCCTACAACACTTCAAGAACTTCATGGATTGAGTTACAACAGCCAGACTGCATTCCTCGCCCAACTCGTGTATCAAGGTAGTTGATATCAATCGCCATACGGTGAGGTGAAGATATTTCCGAGAAGCATTGTACTGTTGAGTATTCTCCCCCCAGAACAGATAGTAACATTCGCATTTGTCAAAAAACAATGTGCCACATTTTTCAAATCACTCCTCGTCGTATCCAGATGCTTGTAGACAAAACCAAAATTAATAAGCCCTTATCTGATTGCTGTGGGTCCCATGGTAAACATGGACATGTTTCTGAAGAGATCAAAGAGCTTATAAAACAGCAAATTTCTCTCATTTCCATATATGGAAAATCACTATTCACGGAGAGACAGCCAATCAAAATGTTTGGATCCGTCATTGAATGTTACAAAAAATGTGGGAACTTTTTCGCATTCAGCATCCAGAGAACAATGTAAAACTTCACTTATACCGTGACATTTTTAACAGTGATTTTAAATTACGATTTGGTCTGCCAAGGTCTGATACATGTGTCTATTGTGATCGCCTATACATTCAACTTGCAGAGTGTAAAAATGAAAATGAAAGAAAGAAAACAGAGGCCGAAATTAAAATACATCATTTTAGGGCAGATGCTGCTTACAAGGCTCTGGATAAAGACAAGGTAGATGCTCAAACAAAATCTACCGATGTAGTTTTGTGTATAGACCTTCAGCAGGTTTTGTTTTGCTCTAATCTCACAAACAACAATGTATTTTATCAACGACAGCTCTCATGCTACAATTTAGCAGTATACGACATGGGCAAGCATGAAGCTTGTATGTTTTTATGGAATGAAACTGTAGGCAAACGGGGATCAGCGGAAATAGCATCATGTATCTTAAAGTATATTGAACTCAACTTTCAAAAGCTCAAACCAGGCCAAACCCGTACAATGAAGCTTTGGTCAGACCGCTGCCATTGGCCCAAAACAATAACTGGAGATTTGATTGGTATAATGCAGGCACCTGGTGACCATTCATTTCTTTACTACCGTTGAACAAAAATTCATGACTACAGGTCATAGCTTCCTCCCATGCGATCGAGATTTTGCTTTGATAGAAAAGGCAAGCTCGTTTATGTCCCCTTCCAATGGGTTTGAAATAATAGATCATTTTGCAAATTCAAATTACCCTTTTACTGTTTGTCTTATGAACACTGAGGACTTTAAAAACACAAGACATTGTGCTGAATAGCTTGGCCACAAATAAGTTCAATATAACAAACCATGTTTTGGTATCAAATGACTGCAGACGACCCAACTACTTTGCGCGGCATGACGGCTCACAATGTCTTACAGTCATGGTATGGTCATGTATTATCCAAAATAATCAGAGAACGAGATGATATAACTACATCAAAGACAAGCACTTCACAGAAGAAGAGGCCTTCAAAGAAGGAGGTGCGTAGACATCCTCCCGTTGTAGTTGAACAATTCCCACGGTTATATGAAAGCACCTTACCAATCAAAGCTGCTAAGAAAAAAGACACTGAATATGCGCAGGTACATACCTCAAGAGTTTGTTCCATTTTACGAAAATATTGCAGTGGAATAACCAATATAGTGCAAAGTTTACAATGAATAAAATGTAAAATTTTACATGATTGAATATTTTTAGTAAAATGAAAACAATGACTATTGTAAAAGTCCTTTTTTATAAATACATATCAATTGTCTTTTTTATAAATACATATCAATTGTGTCTTACTTAAGTATTACATAACAATAAACTACTGTTTTAACTGAACTCTAGTGTCATCTTTTCAAAGCCCATATTTTAAACTGTGATTTGTCCGAAGAATAACATTGTAACTGAATTTAGTTACAAAGTTGTTCCATAAAATTTGGATATAAATCCACTTACAACTCAAGTTACGCAATACATTTAAAGTTAATATTTGTTATATAGTTGTTATTTTGTACAATGAATAGTTTTACATCAAAATAACTTCATCTCCACAGAAAATATCCCAACCAGAAAGTTTTTTTTCACTTCCTTAAAAATTTCACTTTTGTCAGTTACAACGTTGTTTGAGGGACCCATTCAATTAAACACTGAACAGTTTTTATAGTAAAACTAATGGTTTCTGAGATATTTGTGCAAAGCTGAATTTGAACTTTCCCTCCCCTCCTTTGCTTATCCCCTACAATCTGGGACTATAGTTCCAGCCCATGTGTATTAGGGCACTTTATTGTACAAATGTACCAGTTTTCAATACCAGGACTGTCAAATTTGCCATTAAAAAGTGCGATCTAGATAAACAATTCTAATATTTTCAATAACTTGAGGCATTAATAATCATATTCAAAGAATGTATTACTGCCTCCTCATATATACACATAATATCGATTGTATGAAATGTTATTCTCTTTTATTTAATACTGAACAATTTTAGCGCTAAATAAATTGGTTTTGAGATATTTGCGAAAACTGTACCTTTGAACCCTCCTTTCCCCCTTCCTTCCAGAGAGGCTTTTAGTATATTTAAAAGGACCCTTTAAGTTACAAATGTACCTATTATCAAAACTATTAGAATTTTTCTCCTAATTTGACCGGACTAATAAGTTAATCTTCTGTTCAAATACAAGATTAAGACAACTTCATTAGTATAATAGGTAGTGGTGGGTAAATCCAGAATTTTTGAATCTGATTCCAAATTTAAAAAATCTGTTCCCGATTCTTAAATCTAATAGCTTAACCTAAGTAAGATTTAAACAAAATCACCAATATAATATTAACTTCTGGAATATATGCTTGTGATTTGCAAAAAATATGGGCATAAATTTATGAAGGAATACTTTACAATATAATAAAGAAGATAATTGAATAAAGGAATTAATAATAAAACTACAAAAGTTGTACACAGCAGACGCGTGGCATTGCACAAATTATTTACAAAATGATAATTTGTTAATTAGGTTATCTATTTACAGGGTTACAAACAGTGTTAAAAACACATGTTTGCAATCAGTGAATTACGTAATGGATCAGCTGACGTCCACGAATAAACGCAACCTATTGAATTTTATAAAAAACTGGAGGCAGGTATATTATTATTAAGAAAAGTAAAATAATTATTTAATTATGTTATGTACTTACGGTTTTGAAAAGTTCTGAAAAGTGATTGGTAGTTATCGTAATGGCGATCATCTGTCATCCTTGAATAAACGCAGCAGACTCATGTCGTTGTGCACACATAAATATAGAAAATACTAATTGCAAGAAAAATATTATTTACAAAAGTGTTATGTTTATTGGAGTAGGTTATTTATTTACGGTTTTAAAAATTTAGCAAAAATACGTATTAACGTTCCAACAGTTAATTGTATACAGTCGATCAGCTGATAACTAATGACAGCCGATTAGAATACCGACGATCAATTTTTTTTAAACATCTGATGGATTTGAGATTTCGGTTTATTATATAATAACAGGCAATATGATGTATATTTTAAGAACATTGTATTCAAATCATAAACACTGATATTAAAATCATTATACCTAATAAAAAACCTACAGTTATTTAATACTGGATTTAGCTATTTGATCATATACCAAATTGGTCATAGTGGCAGCATATAATAGTGTCAGGTATAGCAAACTCAAATTAAAGGTCCAATCCATCTAGGCATGAATAAAAATGCATGAATACTAACTCATTCCCCAATAAGGGAACATAGTATAGTATGTTAAATAGCTTGGGATGTTATAAGAATGATACAAGGGATGATACAAAGAAATGTTGCATAACGATGCAGTTGGCATAAGTGCATTCTCTGACTCAACAGTAACACAGTAGTTTCAGATCAGTGATATAAAAACATCACTTAAACAAAAATAAGCATTTTATCTGAGGTTAGTTTTATGGATCTTGTCTATTTCTTGTTTAATAAAAATGAATGTGAAATAAGAGCAACGTGTTTGTATGAAACTGAACAAAACTTTTTGATGTTACAAGATGCTTTTGGTGAAGAATGTTTAAACCGATCATTTTGTCAACAGTGGTACAAGAGACGCTTAACGATGGCTAAACATCCACAGAAGATGATGCTCGTTCCAGATGCCCTTTAACATCAATCAACGATGACAATGTTACTAAAGCGAACGCTCTCGTACAATCAGACCATTAATTAACAATCCGTGAAATGGCTGAAGAATGTAACATTTTCTTTAAGTTCATGTCAAGAAATGTTAACTGATCCAATAATCCAAAACTTCAGATGCGTCGTGTTATGGAAAAGTTTGTTTCAAAACTATTGACCAAAGACCACAAATAACACTGAATTCAGATTTCTGAGGAACAGGATTCATGATTTCTTGAAATAGCAAATAACGAGAGCTTCTTGAAACATGTCACTATGGCAGACGAAACATGGGTTTTTGATTATGATGTGAAAACAAAAGCCCATCATAATAACCATCAAAAGGCTCTCCAAGAACCAAGAGAGCTTGTCAAATCAAATGTGAAGGTCATGCTTATGGTTGTCTTTGGCTGTAAAGGTGTTGTCTACTATGAATTCTTTCCCCAAGGTCAGACAATATTAATCATTTTATTTATCTTGAAACCCTAAGACAATTGCGTAATGCTGTGAGAAGAAAGAGACCTGAGCTGTGGCTAAGTGGTAATTGGGTTCTTCATCATGACAACACTCTTGTTCACTCTGCATTAGTAATCCGTGAGTTTTGTGCAAATAACACAATGACTGTCATCCCTCAGCCCCTCTACTCACCTGACCTGGCTCTGGCTGACTTTTTTCTT
Source organism: Homalodisca vitripennis (assembly GCF_021130785.1). Classification (NCBI taxonomy): domain Eukaryota; kingdom Metazoa; phylum Arthropoda; class Insecta; order Hemiptera; family Cicadellidae; genus Homalodisca; species Homalodisca vitripennis. The sequence goes on along the minus strand of NC_060207.1, from coordinate 156,837,736 downwards.
TTCCCGAAGCTCAAGAGACCCCTGAAAGGATGAAGATTTCAAACAGTTGACGAAAATAAAGAAAAAAATAATGGAGCTGCTAAACATTATTACAACAGGTATGCTTGCACAATCCGGGAGCAACAAACATGTCACAGTTGAAAGGCATCTAAATTTTGTGTAAATGATTTGTTTAAATATCAAACACTATAAAAAGTATGTGTTAGTGACATTTTAGTACTGCAATCGGATGTATTTTGTAGTGGCATAGATGTGCTATCCATAAAATAATTCAATTATTAAGTGCAATACTTAACCAATGAATGTTATTTTCAAAATAAAACATGACAATAATGGTTTTATTTATGTACTCTCTCATCATTATTTTTAAAAGCGAATTACAGCCGATTTTAGTGAGGTTTCACCAGAGAAGACATCATTAAATCGTCACTTGTTTTGGTTTTATGGTTCATATCAGATTCGGTGATCCAGAAGGGATCTGACCTCTATTAATCTGCATTATTGACACTCTACTGTGTAGGAACAAACAGAAATAATCAGCCTCCCAGAAATGAAAGAAAGCTTTAATCATGGGAAATAAGTAAAATATGCAGTATGACCTAAATTAAAAGGGTAGAGAAAACATGCCCCACATAATTTAAATTAAGAGACATTGTTAGCCTTGCTTTAAAAATATGTGAGCTAGAATAAATGTGATATTAGGGAAAAAATGTAAACTGACATGTTCTTATAAATTTATTCAGGTACGAATGGAAAAAATTCCAGTTGAATTAAGTATGTACTAAAACATTAAAACTTGTTAAAAAGTATCACTTTGATTAGTTACATTTTGTAATGCATTTGTTAAGCAAGTTAATAAGTTACACATCGTTATTTGAAATACGTGACACAAAAGAACATACATAAGGTACAACACAAATTACAAAAGTAAATTAGAAGATTTATCCATGTATGTATGGTGTCCCTATATCCCTGTGCAATTGCTTCTGATAATTGATGCATCCACGAGTTTCTGAGAACAAAACAGAACTACAGTCATGAAGCACATTTAGAAATAAATATTAAAGCATTCTCTTTTGCTGTCATGCTATTAAGAGATTTTAATTATATTTTGCTTATCTGAGCTAGAGGTGTAATTGACCACCTGGGTCAAAGAATAAAAAATTAATTATAACCTCTTTAAACTTAAACAAATTAGATAGTAAGAGCTGTTCATTTTTGCTTTGCAGACATTAAGCATATTTTGCGTTTACTGAATACTATTTGGATTACAAAAAATACATTTATTTACGTATTGGAAGTGAAGAGTATCATTGTAATTTAAAAAATTTAATAATTAAAAAAGAATGACAACCTAACAATTTGTTATAGTACACAATAATAATAATTCAGTGAACAAATATTACACTAAAATAAAAATTAAAGCAGAAAAAATATAATGAACAGACCAATTAATTGTCTTGTCTACCACATAGTACCAGTAATACATAAGTCATATAACAGAATATTTACTATACAGAAGATTTGGTCATTTTATTTTAACTGGACTCAATTCAGGAATAAGTGCTATAAATCCCAAACATGTTATGTAAACAACATTCAGTGGGATAATGAGAGTACCATGTTATTATGAAACATATGAAGTCCTGTAACACAGTTCTTTGAATCTTGGAGAAACAACTACAAGAGTAAATATTGGTTATGCTCTTTGACAAGCACTCTTCAACTTCATATTCACTTGCTTTGAGTGTAAAACCCTTGAAATTTATGCTCACCAGCCTAGAGCAAATGTTTATTTATTTATAACAATAGTAATAGTACTAACATGCAAACTTACTATTTGAAGTTGTACTTCAGCTGTTTACAAGATTGAAACCTCTGTGGTTCAAAACTATAGTGATCTCTTGGTTGTAGTCTGTAATTTGGCTTATTAATCAATGATACTTGTCAAGAAATGGTTGATCAAGTTAAAAACACATGATTACATTTTCATTTGTCCATTACTCTCACCCATTAATATGCCATGTTAAAAATGATAAATATTTTCAACTCTAAGTTTATTTAATAACTGAAGTATAGTTACTTTGCACGGCTATTTAGATCCAACTCATTACTGAAAATAAGTATAGTGGCAGTTATACAATTTTTATACTCTATTAGGCAAACATATTAAAACAAAGATGTCAAAAAAACCCTTATACAGGGTGTCAATTAAGTCTGGAACCTCTTTTTTTATTTTTGAACCAAAATAGAAAGAAATACCAAAGTTCACACGTGCTTACTGGTGATAGTAACGCATACATCTGCCCAATTACCGACCGGATAATCCCTTTGGGGGATGGTCCACAAGGAGTCAGACAAAATTCTTAAATAGCAGCATAGGTCAAGTTTGGTATCCAATTAAAGGTCTTACTTAGCAGAGTACGATGCCACAAACCGGACTTCAAAAGGTGGATTCATTCAGTAGTTATAGCTATTTGAATTTTAAAACAATTGAACAATGTAAATTATTATGTATTACAAGTAAACACCAATTTTTAAGTACCTATGATCAAAGTAAGTGTTCAAAATGTTCCCCTCCCATCATCTGACAATGTAGTAATCGAAGCCAGGAATCAATAATTATTACCAATAACACAACTACTGTTAGAATGTGAAAGTGGCAGATAGAGTCAAACACAGCATCCACAGAAACTTAACGTTTGGGCAGGTATTACAGGAAATCAAATTATGGGCCCATTATTTATCAATGGTAATTTAAATGGTGACTCGTATCTAGCAATGCTCCAAAATGAGATAGTTCCTGTACTACAAGCTGCTCTTGGTCGACAATTTCAAAGAATTTATTTCCAACAAGATGGCGCGCTACCACACTTTGCTCTCCTTGTTAGAGAATACTTGGATACAATATTCCTTCACAGATGGATTGGAAGACATGGTGCAGTTGAGTGGCCTGCTCGTTCCTCTGATTTATCTCCGCTGGATTTTTTTTCTCTGGGGATACCTCAAAGATAAAGTTTATCGTACTAAGCCTCGAGATTTGGCGCACCTAAGAAATCTCATAGTCCAAGAAGCTCAAGATATTCCTCGTGACTACCTTCAAAATGCAGTGGATGGCTTTTACAACCGCCTAGGACATTGCCAGACAATGGGAGGGGAACATTTTGAACACTTACTTTGATCACAGGTACTTAAAAATTGGTGTTTACTTGTAATACTTAATAATTGACATTGTTCAATTGTTTTAAAATTCAAATAGCTATAAGTACTGAATGAATCCACCTTTTGAAGTCCGATTTGCAGCATTGTACTCTGCTACTTTAAGACCTTTAATTGGGTACCAAACTTGACCTATGCTGCTATTTAAGAATTTTGTCTGACTCCTTGTGGACCATCCCCCAAAGGGATTATCCGGTCGGTAATTGGGCAGATGTATGCGTTACTATCACCAGTAAGCACGTTTGAACTTTGGTATTTTTTTATATTGTGGTTTAAAGATTAAAAAAGAGGTTCCAGACTTAATTGACACCCTGTATAATAGATTCAGCATCTTATTTACAAAGGTAAATTAAACCAAAAATTAAAAAATACAATTAAACTGTGAGAAATATAAAATGTTACTTCACTTTAAAAACTCATTTATACATTTCTTTTGGAAATAGTATTTAGCTAAAAAGACACTGTGTCTAGAACCTTGGTTTTGTGCATGCTCATACAGTTCTATCAGGTAAATTAGTTTGCCCCAGTTATTTATTTAAAATGACTAGAATTATTATATAACAATCTTCTTATGTAATAACAAAATAAACAAATACTTTTGTTATTCAAAGTATTTTCATTTTGATCTTATACTACAATTCCAATGCTCTTTCTAATTCTAAAAACATTCACTAAATCGTTATCTGAATATGTTTAAATATATCCGAAAGAGCATGGTAAAACTCTTAAACTGGTGTCCATGAAGTTCCTTATTCTCCTGTGGGAAGAGGTGGAAGTGACAGGAGGAGTCCAGTGAGTACATGGATGGGGCGTGATGCCAATGCCTAGATCCTGCATGGTGTCTTGTGTTACCTTCACTCGATGAACAGGGACATTATCCTGATGCAGAATTCATTCATTGCAAGCAAGGTGTAGTCTCTATTTTCTTTAACCCTAGAACTGGCAGTTAGATTACTCAGTATTTTTTGGCTACTTTTGGGTGTATGGCGTAAAAAAAAAGTTTAAGTATAAAAATCAATATAACCATGATATATTATATATGGTTGTATTCTTAAGTAATTGTACAAAACATATATCTGCATAAAAATAAACATTTTGTACAACCATCCTGTACAGAGTACCCAACATAAAAGCTTATAGGCAAAAAAATAAAATTTGGGGTCATCCCTGGAAAACAACATTTTTATTGTTTAATTATAAATTCAAGATGATAGCCTAATTGTTAGAAATTTTATCTAGTTTATGGAAATATGTAACATGATAATTTTGTGTGATGGGTCTAAATGTTTATAATTTCAGAATATTGAAACAATACGTGGATATGAAAAAGCATCAAAAACAAATCTAAGCTCTCTCAGATCTGAGGATCTGTCATATAAGTTTTCCTCAGCCGTGGCTCTATTTTATTAAATTAAGAATGCAAGTCTAGTTAGAAAAAAGGATTAATTTTACTATATAACATTAGTTTTGGCAGCATTAAAGGAGAAAAGTCCCAAGCAACTAATCTAGCTTGCAAACCTAAAATCCAAAACTACTAATTCATTATTTATGAATTTACACAAAGTTAACACTTATTACAAAACACACAACAAATTACAACATAAATTACACTAATAACAATTACTTCATATAAATATAACTCATTTTAGTAGATTTTCAAACAATAACAAACAACTACAAACATTGCAAACTCAGAATTCGTATGTTTAGATAGAACGTAAGTGGCTGTTATAAACCAAAGAAGATTAGCATTAGGAGTCACAGATTATACAGGTAATGAAAACTCTGCTAAAATAAAGAGTAATTCGTCCTCTTTACAATGGTGCCTATATATTAGTACAAGACGGAAATACGTTATAAAAAGTGTTTTTACAGATCATGTACCAACCGCACACTTTAAGGCGGTTGTCAGCTTGAGAGATAATGGTTCTCTAAGAACAGTAGTGTAGTTCTTTGCAGTCACTGTAAGTTGTGTATTGATGACAAGATCATAAATGATCCCAATTTCGTCAAAAAAGATAAGGTGCATGACTTTTCCAGCACTAGGTGTAACTATAGCTTGTTTGTCCAAAGGCTTGACAGATATTCGCTGTGCAGTTTGACTTTACAGTTCGGGGCCATAAAAACCAGGAATCATCACATGTGGTGATACTTGTCTAGAGAATCTGATTCACGCTAAAGTATGTTCAGCCATTACTGCTACGTCATGACCCGGTGATATTTCTGTTCCTCCCATAACAGAATGTAAAACCCATTTTATTGCGACCTTCCTGTAGCCCAACTCATTGAAAATGAGCTCTTCTACTGATCCTTATGAAATATGCATCACGTCACCAATCTTTTCCATAGGCTTCCTAAATGATTTTCAGGATGTAGTAGGTAGAAGATCTGTTCAAACAAATACAAAACTGAGAATACTGAGTGCTGCACCCTAAACAGCATTATTTGCTCCAAGATTACTTTTAGTCTGTCAAAACTACGCTATATTAGTTATTGTACTTATCAGTCAGTCCAGAAAGTTGTATTAATCCTAGAGATACATGATTGCACGCAGTTTTATTTTTTTAAATGTATAGATATTGAAATTAAATAAAATTCCATTTACTTAACAACAAACTTGTTATAAAATCTTTAAAAACATCTGAACTGCAAATACTTTGTACATTTTAAATGCATATAAAACATTTTATCATCACCTAAAAATCTAAATATTTCAAGTATATTCTCTTACAATGGTGTGGTGACTACGAAATACAGTTCTACAAAGATTGATCTTTTAGTGGTGGTTTCTTAAACTTATAATGAGAATTATTTTGATGTTTTATGTTTTAAGTTCAATCTTTTTATATCTTTGAAAAACGTAATGAGCTTTTACTGTAGCCTAGTGGATTTATAAATTATAGCCCACTTTAGATGCCAGGGCCACAGTTTAGATCAGATAATTGATACTGCATTGCGTAATAAATAAAAATAGGCAATTAGTATTACAAATTCAGTGAAAAATAAATATTAGTATATGATTTGAATACATTTGGCGTACAGGAAGAAATATTATTTTACAACAAGCAATCAGTTGAGTATATAAAATTTTAAATCTTTAATACTATGTTTAAAATTACAACTAGGTTACTAAGACTAAAGCAAAAATAAAGCCAATCGGTTAAATAGACTAAGGTTGGTTTTTAGTGCACCATCTCGTAGAATAAACAATAATTAAACTTGTATATTGTGTCTCAACTAAATAAAATAAATGTTATATCAATACCAGTGCATTACTGCTAACTCCACTGTCTTGTAGTGGATAGAAAGAGAAAACCAGACTTTAGAGAGCAGTTATTTTTAATGTATAGACTTCAAATAAACATAAAGTTTAACACACTTGGGATTGAGTATCATCACATTTCACATGCATATTCACCGTTAGAACCTGGCAATAACATTGGGATAAAGTCATTAACAGAGACACCTATATGTTTTAAATGGATGTAGAAATGTTTACTCTTGTATGAATTTTAAAATTTAAAACAAAACAATTAATTAGCTTTTACAACTTTCATTTTTTGGACAAAGAACTGATTAAAGCAAGAAAGTTTCACTCAACTGAAATATAATTCCAAATCTACAATTTTTAACCAATAAAGTGTCTAAGGTTACTTACTGATATTTTAATAAGAGGTGACATAAGCATGCACAATGATTTGACATGATCAATTCTGCGATTCTGGCAGTCCTGCATTAACACAACTCACTATGATTTTTTTTCTTCTAGCATGAATATAGTAGCAAACCCAAACACCAAAAGTAAAAACCTTGGAAAATAAAAACACAGTGAATATGAGAAATCGTGGCAAAACTGCATGCCAAATAACTTGGATCAACAAGACTGAAGTTTTCCTCTTTATATCATTTAAATTTAAAGCTAACAAGAAAATACTAACAAATATACCCCACTAGAAGTATAAATGATAATGTTATATATAAAAACGAAGACTGACACTACCTTTATTATATGAGACTGAGTGGTAGAGAGGGCTTGACAGCCTTAACTCCACCTCTATAAAACAGACATTTTTCTTTTTATTTAACTTTGAACAATTGCTGTACATACACTACACTCTTGACAATGAATCACCTTTCCATGCCAAGTTGTCAATAATAGATTTCGTTTCAGTAGTACTATAGGGGGTTATCCAGGATTACTGTAGATGGTTAACGACAGGTTAGGTTCTGACCAAACACATCTGTACCCATGGATACATCTGTCTGCTGCTGTGTGTGTCGGTCTTGCACTTTCATATTTATACACTTGCACCATATTATTAGAATTGTAATATAATTGTATTACTTCATCTTTACATTGATAATGATATAACTATTATAGTATTAGCGATTAGGGATTGTAGCCTAGGTTGGTTCACACCCACACACACAAACTAAATCCACATTTTTGTTATTTGCAATTTTATTCTAAAGCAATTAGTCTATATAGATTGTAAACATAACAAGAAAAATTATACCAAACCACATATAATACACTAAAACTGTTCCAAAGTATTGCTTAGTTGTAAGCCTGGTCAGTAACACTAGTTCACAAACCCCCCCCTGCGCTTATTAAATGTGAGGGGGTATATGTGTGCGAGGTGGCTACCTGGCCCTTCAGCGGCAATAATTAACCCATTGCGGATTATATTTTTCTGGCGCACGGGCACGAATTAATTTATGCTTAGTGGCCGCACAAACAGCAATGGTGCGCCACGGTATCGCTCGCTATTATATACTAGAAAATTCAGCTGTGAAGGTATTCGTTCAGATGGAACATGGGTCTGCTGGGGTATCAGTGATGTAGGGATGATAACACGCGAGCAAGGTTCCAGGGTGGCAGGGATGATGTCTGAATCATAGTCTAAATAAAGCGGCTCGGGCGAAGCGATTACAACATCCGGGCCATTGTCTAGACTAAACCCGCCAACATGTACGTCTGCGTCGTTTAGTTCTGTGTCACTAACCTCAAAAGTATTATAATAACAACTAAGGAAAACACCCAATCAGAAGCACTAAAAAGTAGAGAGTAAACTCATATGAATGATTTTTCAACTTCAACATACATATGCGATCTGTAGAATATTTATAAAAATTTTGAAAACTCTAAACGTAGACCGTTGTTAAACACTCTTAGTTGACAAGTGAAGACGATCGCCCGATCTATCGGACATTAATAAAACTATTTGGAGGGAAACTTAAACGCAGACCGCCTTTGCGACCTGAGCTCGTCATCGTGCCATTAGGCCCAGCTCGTCAGTGATTCGCAATGGGTTAATTGTTAATACTATTAGAACTTTAATTAAGACATAAAACATTTTACACCCTGTGAGTGCCGTGGCATTGGCTAATCAGGTGCACTAAAAACCTTGCTTAATTGTTGGTATCAATTGGTGCGATGATCCGTATAAGGAGATATGTAATAAAGTACACAGTTGAAATAACCAAGTAACCATATAGCTGCATTTGATACATTTCAATATATCAGTAAATGCCCGTTTATCCTCGTATGTCTTTGGAATAATTAACTATGACATGGTCCATCGGCCAATTAATTTATCGGATGTGGTATATTGTTCTGAAAAATTTAATATTATACACAAAGTTTTTTATCATGACCTTTTGTGTGGTTTAGCTTAACCCTCCTAGTGATGAATATGTTTATTATGAATGATAGGTGTATTTGGAGTGTTTCGCTGGGGGTTTCTTAAAAATTAATAAAAATTATTAATTTTATTGAAAATACAATATATTATATACCAAAATATTCATAAAAACATAAAGAACGATTTTAAAGTAAATAAAACTACTTTCCTTTGTACATATCCCTTAAAACTTGCTCAAAAATTTAAAAAACTGTTAACAAAATTATTTACCACAAAAACCACATAGTATAAAACTCACTAAACAAAGATTTGAAGATAGCAATTTTTTTCTAAATTTCATGAAGATAAACAATTTATACAGTTTTCGCACAATATTGTACTTGAAAAAACTGTTATGATGGAAATATTATACACTATGTACATGGAAGAAACCCTTGCATTCACTCCGAGGCACTACTACTATCATGCTTTCTCTTCCTCCCTTGATACTTTGGTCTCCAAAAATAATCCAATTTATATAAACACTCTCGATCATCCTGGACACTAGAATCGCGATCTTCCCCTTTTTTGTGTGGCCACATACAATACATAGCCGCTCTTGCCTTCCTGGTAAGCGTTGGAGGGAATGGCCTGCACCAGGATTTGAATTATAATCATCGGGAAAATTGTCTGCACTGATATCACTGTCACTCACATCACTCATTTGTTCTTCTAAAACATTTCTAATATCTTGTGAACGTGAATCATCCGCCATTTCGAACGTATTACAATCGGAATAAAAGAAATAACACCGGTAAACACGCCGAGACAAGTCATAGGTTAGCGACTGCGAGTAAAACACAAACAACGTCGTAACAAATACCAGCTATTTGTTTATTCTTTTAACAATTCATCTGGAGACAGATCTCGAGGTAAGAGAAGACGTTTCTGTACACAATGCAGTAAATAACAGCCGAATTTAACCGAAGATAGCCGAGCAGCGATGACGATTTCGAAGGCATGTTTGAACGTCGACGCATCGACATCTATCATTCATATTAAATGAATGAACGTCGCTAGAGCGGCTTCTAACACTAAGAGGGTTAAAAATCTTAAAAAATAATACATATGGATAATTTTTTTATGAAACTCATAAAATCATTTCCAATTAAACACACATTAAAAATATTTTGTAATTTAATTTTAACTAGAAAAAATATGTTTTATACTCTCCACTTTATTGCAAAAAACTGTAACAAAATTTCAGTCAAATCTCCCAAGTGTTTGTTAAACAATTGTTTTTTAAAAGCTTGCAAGTATACAACACACAGGCTGGCAACTTACGGGGTAACACAGCTACAGCATTCAAGAGCTTAAACACAGTCTTCTAAATAATATCAACTGCAACATATTTATTTCATTAAATAAAAGAAAACAATTTAACAAAATAAACGTAGCCTGGCATGTAAAATTATATTTGAAATAATTGCATAATATTTATGATAAAGATATATCAGTCAGGACATATGAATCAGCCTTACTCGATGGTGAATATTTTTAACAGACTGATACAGTGTCATAACAAAAGAAATGCTGCGACACATCTGCACACTCTCATACTTGTCATGGCAGAGAACGGAATAGGCGGCTTTACTTCTGAGCTAAATACACCACCTTCTATTGGTTCAGAATCAGCCTGGTCTTAAATGTGTTCACTGGATTCGGCCTACAAGGTAGGAATACGCCATATCATGTGTCATATAATAGGCTTTACTATAAATCTACTTTTTTATTCTACTAGACATGGGCTGTAGACATATACGACACTCATACCAGAAAGAAATGTTTACCTCTCCTTGGAAGACAAGAGGAAAACCGTTTCTGCATACTGAGGTTACAATGATGCTCAAAAATATTGTATTATTAGACATGAACTATTATAAAACTATTTATGACAATATTGTATCTAAAAGAGATTTAGAAAAATTACAGAGAGTACTAAGTATGTGCGTCAGGTAAAGTATGTGGACTAAGAAAGTTTGACCATGTCTTGGAGACATAACGATTAATGGGTTTATTGACTATAACTGATACCTGTACTCTGCGCTCCTGTCTCGTTCATAGAATCCTGACCACTGGCAGGCCTGGTACCTGAAGGAGAAACTGGTTTCAGGTCCGATCTCGTAGTACTAGACAGGACCATGTTTTAGAGCTGCCTGCGCTCCTGTCTCGTTCATAGAATCCTGACCACTGGCAGCCCTGGTACCTGAAGGAGAAACTAAGAAACTGGTTTCAGGTCCGATCTCGTAGTACTAGACAGGACCATGTTTTAGAGCTGCCTGCGCTCCCGTCTCGTTCATAGAATCCTGACCACTGGCAGGCCTGGTACCTGAAGGAGAAACTAAGAAACTAGTTTCAGGTCCGATCTCGTAGTACTTGACAGGACCATGTTTTAGAGCTGCCTGCGCTCCTGTCTCGTTCATAGGAATCCTGACCACTGGCAGCCCTGGTACCTGAAGGAGAAACTAAGAAACTGGTTTCAGGTCCGATCTTGTAGTACTAGACAGGACCATGTTTTAGAGCTGCCTGCGCTGTCTCGTTCATAGAATCCTGACCACTGGCAGCCCTGGTACCTGAAGGAGAAACTAAGAAACTGGTTTCAGGTCCGATCTCGTAGTACTAAACAGGACCATGTTTTAGAGCTGCCTTGTGTTAGCCTTAGCCGGTATGCGAAAAAAAAGAATTTTTGAACTTTCCTCCCAAAATATATAATAAACTGTTCTCCAGCGTAACAGGTCAGGATGTGTCTGAAAACACGTATATAAGTTTTTAATGTACTATACAAGCTGATATAGCAATATATACCTGTAATTAATGCCTAATTTTATGTTTTGGTATTTAAATGTTATAAAATAAGTTTTATTCTTAAGACTAGTAATAAGACTCGAGTTGTTTTGTAAACCAAAAATGCTTACTGAAAAGTGCTGTAAAATGAAGACCTTATTTATTTAAAACAAATTCCATTTAAAAAGGCCTTTTTATCATTCTTATAACTTTAGATGAAAATCACTTGTTTTAAAGTTATAAGGCTTAAACAATATTTAAAATAGCCACCATTTTATTTCTGCAGATTGTATTATTTACAAACTTTTACTTAAGATGTACACTAATAAGATTATTAAACCTGCACATCATTAATTTAATACCTCAAACCATTTTGCAGCTACAAATCATTTTCTAAAAAACACAGCCAGACAGCCATAAAAACTAAAAAAAAGGCGACACCATTTTGTCTGTCTGTCTTTCCTCTCTGCCTGCCTCCCTCTCTCTCCTCTCCCTCACCCACGAAGAAATGAGTTTGGGCCCAAATCAAGTATATAATACAGACGAGAGCGGTTTTTTCTGGCCTCTTTTGCCAGTAAAAAAACCTTTGTTTGTAAGGCAGAAGCTAGTGCCTCAAGTCACAAATTGGCAAAAGATCCATTCAAACTGTAAAAAACCGTTACAAGAAAAACCTATTGTACAGTGTTTTATCAAAAGATAAGAGTGTCGTTACATCTTTGAAGGAAACTAACCTGAAAATGTTGTTTTTAATTTGGCTAACACGTGGAAAAATCTTCTTACAAAAACAAGTTTTTGTTTGAAAAAAGTTGTAGCTTTCTCTAGATGTATTACAGGCTTATAAAAAGAAGGCTGAAAGTGATTCACAATCACAAGATGGCACAGATGTTGAATTAAATGAGTTAAGAGAAGCAATGATTGAACAGCTAGCAGAAAAACATGATAATCTCACAAAAGCTTATGTAAATACCTGGCTAGAAGGAGCAGATGACGAACAGAGTCAAATCATGACAGAAGATGAGATTGCAGACATACAAGCCAACAGTGAGGAGGGAGGAGACAGCTCTACCCCACCCCAACCACTACACACAGTTTTTTTTTTTCTGTACCTTCGCCACTGCTGTCATTTGCGCAGAGGAAAACAGGGCTTCTGCTTCTGACATTTTAACACTGAAAAGACTTCAGGAAAATGTTAATTAAAAGATAGCAAAGGCCTACTTTGATTGTTTGCTTTTTTTCAGAAAATACAGATTTTTGTAATGCCCAACCCACAGATACTTATATTAAAAGTATTTGGTAAAAAATAATACAATAATTAATAACAATTAAAAAGTTAAAAACACTACTAAAATAAAAGATTAGAACAAACCTCATCTTAGCATTTCTCATGTACAGTGGTGATAACTGAATATGCCGTTGTTAAAATGTATATTTTTTGCCATAGAAAATTTGTAACCAAACATCAATGTGGCACTCTTGAGATTTAGGAATAGAAATACTAAGCTTTCACCCCAAAAACACCAGCCAGTTTGCACAGAATATGTGGATTTGTATGAATTTAAAAATCTTAGGAATAAAATTGTTTAAAAATAATGTTACTTGCATAATTATGTTGATATGTATCAATTTATTCTGTATTGGATGCTGAATAATAATAAATTAGTATCCAACTGATAATGAGCTGTTTTTTGTGTAACAAGTAAAAAATTATAATAAACTAAAAAAGTAAACATTATGTTGTATTATGCCCCTTGAAGTCAATACTAAAATTGTGTTTCCATGGCAACCTGTAATTTATATTTCAAATTTTATCTACTTTGAAAAAAAATATAATAGTGTTTGGAAACTCAATATTTTTATTCAGTTTGTTGAAAATTAGTATACTTAAAATTGCAGTAAATATAGCTGTGTTCAATATAGCTTTTTTACACCTTCACAATAAAATATTTTCAGACTTTATCTGTACCGTGCAGATTACAAAGTATTTCCTTACTTTTTAGTTGGGTTTCTTTATTTATTAGTATTAAAAAAGGAAACATAAACTCAACCACATGACAGAAAAAAAGAAGTTAAAAACATCTGCCAAAGTCTGGATATTTTCAGAGTATTAAATAGAGGAATACAGAACATAACAAATGGGTTTTATTCAATAGCCAGTGAACTAAATACATAAAACGTTAACGGCATGTGAATTGATGCATGAGGCGTCTATGGTATTTGCAGGGTTTAAGTCATGCGTAACATACAACATCACAATAAGTCATGAATGATTATGAACTCACCCATATAATTCAGCATCGGCACCACATGTATTGCAGAATCCTGAAAGAGAAGCCTCCTAAAGGAGGTTAAGGATTTATAATCCTTGCTCTTTGTGAAAATTTGGTGGGCCCATAAGGGCCCGGGGAGGGGATTGAATGGGATTGAAGGAGGGAAAAGGGAGTTGAATGGTAGTTTTGGGTCAAAAGAATTAAGGGATTATAGGAAGGGAAGAGAAGGGTATTTTTTTGTAATTTTTATTTTTATATTTGGTTAAAAGAGTATCATTGATAGGACTAGAGAACTTAAGAGAAAATCATTACAAAATTAAAATGAATACAAGATAATGAGAATAAGAGTGATGAATGATGAATTAGAATCTGACATTTTTGGCAGGTATCACTTGAGATCAAAGTACACATAAAATATATCATGAAATACTTCTAACAAGAAATAGACAACTGATCAAATAATCTATGGAAACTCATTAAATATATATAATTTATTTAAACAAAACAAAAAGTATTGCACAACGCAATAATTTTGAATAGCAAAATATTTATGGAAGACTAAAAAGTTCATTTGTCTTCACTATAAGTCCTTACAAAGAATATAAAAACTGACAACTGGCACTTGTAGCCGACGTTAGGCTCGGCCAAACCTCATGTTCTGGCGATTTGTACTGTGCTGCTTCTGCTTCCACCAACACTAACTTTATCACTTGGTCCGTAAATGTGAAGTTTGCCAGTAAACTTCAGGAACATTGGTCACTCTCCAAATTTAATGGAATGTGATCACACTCAGTCTATCCAATGTCCACTGACCAAACATTCCACTGTCCAGAATTACCCAAAACCTTCCAAAACATTCCCCATTTTCATAACACATTTTCATAATACAATGAAAATTAGCCAAATTTCAATGCCAATTTATATTGATACTGATTAACTTACATTTATTAATGTATAATACTGTTTTTATGATTAATTTTAGAAATTTAAATACTTTTTCACTTACATAAAACCCAAAACATATTTTGAGTAAACTATTTTTATGAAAATGAGGAACAATTATCACATGAAGGAAATGAAAGACTTGAGTTTTCTCGAACCTCACTAACAAATTACTGTACTGATGCTGTTACATATTACAATATTCATACCACATTCGAGCTTGTGGACAATCTTGTTTTATTAATCACAGGCATCTTTATTAAAAATAGGTAATCTGACATTTAATTATTTACAAATATTTACATTGTTAGAAGAAAAGCAATCTTTTTGACCTTTGACTAGATCTAGATAAAAAACAATCTTTGTTCTTCCCTCGGTCATATAGGTCAATAACTATCTGTGATAAAACGTAAATCTGATGCAATCTACCATTGGAGCTTATTCATATCAGCAATGTTAAAAATTGATGACATCGACAAACGCTTTAGCCTACATCAATCGAAAACATCAAAAAAGTGCCAAAATAATTCAATTATTTTAGCTGCAATTGAGAAATCAAGAAAATTATAAAACAATGTTTGATATCAGCAAGAATTTAGTACAATGATGCATTAATGAATTAACTCCTGGTGGAACCATACATACCACTTGACAAAGACTTCTCTTACACAAAGATTTTAAGAAATATACTTCTTGTATAATGTGCTGATGATAAAATGTTGAAAGTAATAATAGCCTTTTAAAATTGAATTGGTCATACTAAAGCGCTAGAATATTCAACCTATATTTTCAGAATTAATAATAGTTGAAAGTATGAACATTTTAATTTTAAATCTAAGATAAATTTCATCAATGAAATATTTAAAATTGTCTTAGAACTAGTTTGAAACAAAATGGACTATATTTAATAACTTTTAATTTCATAACTAGAACAAGATGAAATAAAATAAATTTATTTTAAAACAAAAAATAAACTCTTGAAATTGTATGTGTTTGTCAACAGAAAGTATGTTTCCACCGGGTAGACTTATAACTATTATATTAAACCATTACAAGAGAACAGCCCATAAGTATAAACTTAGTCAAGCAATCTTTGTGCTTATCTATAATAGATAACAACAAAAAATGTTTTAATTTTTACAACAGGGTATTGCAATTATTCACTTAATTTATCTCAAATTTAAGAGTAGACTCAATATTAACTTAAGACATGTTCTATGAATAGGCCTGGTCAGGTTAATAATGACAGGATATTAATTATGTGATTTTGCACAATGCATTAAGTTTTAAGTAAATTTTAAATTATTTCTTGACTGATGAACATTAAGCTTAAAAGCTGGCAGCATAATCTCATATAGGCTAGCAAAATTTTGTATGTAACTAGTTAAATATGTCTATATGATGCAATAACTCTGAATATCGTACCGTATGCATTCTACCAATTTTTGGGTAATATTAAACTGGATAATTTCACTTACTTTTATTTCCTTGTTTTATATTTTAAGCCAATCAACCCAGAGAAAAATTTAAATTTCTCCTTAGAAAGGAATGTTGCAGCCTGTATACTTATGGGCTATTCTGAATTTTTAAACTGTATAATCTAAACATGCAATCTACTACACTTAATAATTTCCATACCATTCTTACATTTAAAATTAATTTTTGAAAACGACATTTTTCCAAGTTGTTGCAAGAAATTAAGTGAAGAGAACGTGATCTCAACAAATTCCTTGTTAAAACTTAGCAAAACAATGTGAGATCAATATTTATAATGAATTTATTGTTTGAATTACTTTGAGATTTCACTATGGTTAATTCATTTTACAAGTTCCAAGTTACCATCCATTTCATACAGAAACCAGTCCTGTTTTTAATATGCATCTTTAAATTGTGCGTTGGCATAACTTACATATGTCACTGCAAAGGTAACCACTACACTTAAGTAATATGCAATAAGTTAAGTTTTTTTTTTTGATAAAAATATCTTAATTGACATTTGAACTACCTGGTATTATGTAACCACAAAATAAATCAATAAAATTTGGTTATTTGCATAAAATATAATACAGTTTTGTTTATTAAAGTCAGTAAGTTTTAACAATACATAATTTAAAATTCATTAGTGTCTGTTGAATGAACCATAGGTTGTTTATTTAACATAAAAATCAAATAATGAGGCTGAAAATCTAGCAGCAACCAATTTTAAACAAGAACCTGTAAGTAGGATATGTGTCTGCGACTTATTTAGGCCATCGTTTTTAAAACTTAAGTTACAAACTTAAAACCAAAATAAACTATTGATAGTAATTTAATAATCAACAATAAAAACATAAATGAAACAATGATGTACAAACTTAAATTTATTTTATAAAATTATTTCACAATTCATATTAAATCTGCAGGCCTAGGCCTATTCAAATTTTTTACTTCGATAATATCACATCAAGAGATAGAAAATTCCAAATGGGCCATAAAAGTTACCAATTTTAAGTCGGTGTACACTTTTATATAAACTTAAATTAGGTCATAATAAAATTCTGTGTTACTGATTAGGTTATTCATTACACATTGTTTTGCACCAAACTCAATATAGGCTAAATATGGTCTAATCTGTGCATTCAACAAAAAATCTTAAGGCTAAATGATATCGTTATGCCAAAACTTAAAATAATGTGATGTTCAAGTCTTAGAATCAGTCATGCTGGAGCATTTACCAGAATTTTCCACTGGCTAGGAAGTTCATAGTGTTTGTCAGCTCTGCCATGGAGATCAGTAAACGAACCACCAGATGACATTTTTATTGGAGTCGTCCAACGTGGAGGAGGTTTTGGAAGGTCAGTTGGTGATGGTGCTCCACTAAACTTTGCACCAGCATAAAAGGAACCAAAAGTTGGTGACGAACTTGGGCTAATATCACTGGAAACAGTTTTACTGTGGCGAACACCTTGAGTTCCTTGTCTCATATTATGATCTTGATGATTATTTTGAATGTCACGACAAGCCTCCTGATGAGCTTGACTCAAGCGATGCTTTCCTTTAGGATGAACAATGGAAATTTGGTTTTGTGATGAATGTTTTGAATATTTGACTGGTTGGCACTTCATGATTGGTGTGTGCATTGCATAGGCTATGTCCTTTGATATGAACTGAGCAGATTAAGTATAGGCTAATTTTGGATGGAATTATGTAAATTATGGTTTACTTTTAGTACCTAGGCCTCACTTATACTAGTGCACCTGTAAATTCGAAGTCAAACATTCAAAATTATCAACAAAAATTAAGAAAACTGACGTTTTATATACAACAATTATAACACAAAGAAAACTTTCTAAATTGGGGCGTCCGTTTCAAGGCTGAGCCATTACTTGAACCTTAGTCTCTTATGCTCTCCACTTATTGGTGTTAAATTGTGCATAAGTCTCCCAATAATATTTACTGCAAAACAATACAATTTAGGGATACACACTACAGTTGTTTTGTGTGCGTGAGCAAATAACAGCTGCTTCATTTAGCGTCCGGAAGGACTAACCGATGTTATACAACAAAGATGGCTTCTAGCGCTGGCAGTTTTAAGTTTCCAGCTTTTGAACCACTAACATTCAATATGCAAGCATAATACATTACTCACTCTGTACCTTCAAAGTTCACGTTCTTCACTACAATTCCAATGAACCCCAATCATTAAGTACGTACAACACGGAAAATTCCTTTCAATAAACTGAAACTACACTGTAATATCTAACTCCGACTCTCTTCTTCTGCTGCAGCTACTGCCTCTTCAGTCCTCTAGTACTGCGTATTACAATAATTTGAACGTATACGTCATAAACAAAGGAAATTCTGCTTCCAGCTGATTTCCATCGACCAATGAATGTACGTATTTCAGTCACGTGACATAAACTGGTTACCGAGAAGTTCCGAAGTGTATCGGAGATTGCCGAACCAAAAATGTTTTTATTTATTGAGCTTCAATAGTGACATCTCCTAGTAAAATCCGTGTTGAAATTGGACAAAATTTATTGAAATTAATTTTTAACAAATTTGTAAAAATTGTATTACCACGTATTCCTTATTTTAGTATTACAATTAATCCAAACAACAGTGCTCTCTAAATTGACTTGCGTTCCCTTTCATGATTGGTTGACATTGTAAATAGGCGTGTTTTATCTGTCGAAATTCTGTCTCTGTTTCTCGTCCTCGGTCGAAAATAATGATTGCTAGTAGATAGTCCTTGTGGTGAATTGTGCCTATTTATTATATTGCTTGTGCTGCAAGTTATAGAATCTTAACAGCAACCTGAATTACCAATTACAGGTATGGTTTGGTTGAATTTCCACAAAATCGTATCTAATGCATTAGTCAATATCTGATGAAAGTTTTATAAGCACAAATAATTAGTTGTATAATTATTGTTAGTTTCGTACTGTATGGATAGAGAAAGAAATAATTACTCATTTTTGCTTGTCCTAAGAAGAGTGGGCAAAACCCAGCATCATGAACAACTGCAGACATAATGCAATTTCAATCAATTTTTTGGCCTATTGCAATTTTATTAGGCTGGGATATTGTATGGGTTGCTTGTGGTTATGCTTCACATGCTGCTATTACTATTATGAACGGCCAGTTCTGCAATTTCCAAATAATAATCTGGAAGCACATTCTTTCCTTTTGAATGGACACATAGGCTAACTTATCCATCATAATACAAACCTAACTTAACTTTCCATGAAAATGTACCCAATAGGTTAATTTTAATAAGGGTACTAGTTTACAAGACCTAGACTTTATATTATTTGTTGGGTTTTTTTAATCGAAAGTACTTAGCATAGCCTATGTGTACTTGGATAATAATATTAATTAAATAAAGTGAGGAAAGGCCTAGAAAGCATAAAGAAATAACTCTGTTAAGAGGGAGTATCCCTTTTGGGTACATGGTGGTGGCTAGCTGTTGGGTACCTTTCATTCATCTATGTTGGGCAAGCCATTATATTTAATCTGATAAAGCATAGCCTACATCCGTATGGAGAACAAAAACATAATAAATATGACAAAATCAATCACAACTACCTAACTTAAATACAGTGACAAATACATTAATCAATATAATACATGACATTGTTAATAAATAGAACACTGATAACAAAGAATGACAATAATATAGGGATTTCATGGGGGTAGGGTACGATAAGCGGACCCAGTTTTTCATATCGAAATAATTGCAAAACAATATTACTTAATCATACCCATATACTGTGAGAGGAGCAAATATGGTCGTCTTCAGTTTTCCTAATTTTGGTTATAGCCTAATAATTTGTTTGATCGTAAATATTAAATTCATATTTTAATTAAAAACATATGATTGGTATTGCAGACTATAGGTACTTTTATATCGATTAATAGTCTAGGATATGAGATGCGAATATTAGGTATCGATGACTATATTTTTTTATGTAAAAAACCAACCTTATCATACCCTACCCTTTCATGGTAATGGGTGTTACTGTTGGACATGTTTTCAATTAAGTCTACCTTATAAAAATACACAAATATAATATAACATTAGAATTTAAATTTTGTTACAGTAAACCCCAAATTAAAAAAATTAAATTAATTTTTTTTGTAACCTTAAATCGTTATCCCAAGCATCATATTGATATATCTTCAGCTGTAATTGTAGCTACACATTAAAAGCTGATTGTAACGGGTTTTTTTACAAGTTGGACATGGCAAGAGAGGTGTTAGTAAATAATTCCAAAACTCTGTAAAGTTACTCAGTTTACAAATCTGAATAAAAATATGTATTTCATCATTAAATAACAATTCACAAATGTTTACTGACATTGTTATTAATATTTTACTTTATTTATTTTTAATTTAATAAATTGTAACGTGTGTTACATGTACAAACTTAGATATATTTTCAATGAGATAAAGTACCTCTAAGTAAATTATTTATATTTATACTATCAATGTTGTTAAAGTTGCTGCAGTATAATAGGCCTAAGCGTCCAACACAATTAAGAATAAAGACACTATTTAAATTGTTTATTTTTTCTGTGTTTACAAAACACTTTGAAATATTGATATTTTGAAACCAATTGTATTAATGTGGCTTTTGTATTGTAATAATAAAGTGATAATGTTATGAAATTGTCATTTTTATATTTCAGTACCTTAAATATTTCTAATTTATCATACAATAGTAAAATAAATAATAATAAATATAATATCTCTTAACCCATTGCATCCTGAGTAGCATATGAACAGGCTTCAATCTTTGGGCTTAGATTTTTTTTTAATAAAATTAAAATTAATATAAGTGTAAGCTTATTGTATGTACTAACATGAAACATGATCAAATTTACAGTCATATATGACAATAAAGCATAAAGAAATAAACAAAACTTCAATGTAGAGATCAGTGAGAAAACATTTCTACATGAGACTGACTGTCATATTTTTAGATATGACTGGTGTAAACATGTTCTTTACTTTTGCAAATGTTCATTTACTAAACATTTATAGCTTTTATGCTATACAAACTTGTATGTTTTATGTAACAGGTGTTACAATTTGATATGGACAAACTTAACCCTAGATTACTGAAGTCAAATTATTGTCACGGAATTACTTATGTATCGTCAATTTTACTACTCAACTTTCTTTTTTTTTTTAATTACAAAAATAGTATTTTTAATTTAGTTATAATTATGATAATGCCCTAACAACCTCTAATATACAAGAACATTTTTTTTTATTTCAGAATAAACTCATTTGTAGAATAATAAAGAATACAATAATTATGAGTTGATCTGAAGTGTATGGGTAAAACAAAAACCAAAAATCAAGTAAAACACATATTTATTACAAACAAACTAGATAAATAGTCAATTCATGAGTTATAAAATAGTTGCTATATAAAATAAAACAGTTTTTCTATTGTCTAATTAATTTGGTGGATAGAAGAAAATATACATTTTTTGTCCTGTAGCAAGCACTTTTAGTTGTTGTCACACTCTAGACAGCACATGGCTTGATGTTTTCCACATATTGCGTGATTGCAGTGCACACAGTAGCTTGTCGTCATCCTTCTGATGGCAGGTGGACAGTAAAAGCACATTTTTCTGGCTCCTGCTTGCCTTGGAGCATCTGGGGTAGTTGGAATGCCAAGCGCCTCACATATGAATGATCTAGTTTGTCTCCTCATGTTGGGTGTCTCAAGATATGCTCGCATCTGCGGCTCTGTCAACTCCTTACAGAACTGCTTCATAAAGGCCTTCCTTTTTAAAGGCTTGTTACCAAGTCTAATATTGTTCATGCAGTAAATCACATAAGAATTTACAAACGCAATATTCAGCATTCAAAAAAATACGCAAAGAGGCCAACGTCGAGTTTTCCGGCTGCATGACATGTCTCCACACATCTTGTCTGGAGTATCCATAGCCCCTTTGGTCGTGGTGGATTATCTCTGGTTTGTTAGTGTTGTTGTTCAGTGCTGTTCCAAAGTGCATAGTAGTGGATAAAAGCACTACCACTTTATTTCTCTTTGGCTTGATTGACACAATTGTTTTCTCCCTGTTGAAGAGAAACATTGATGACAGGATAGATTTTTGTTTCGTATTTGCCAGTTGTTTTGGGACACCTTTCCTATTTAAACGAATGGTGCCCACAGTTGTCAAATTGTAGGGATCATTTAAAAGTTCATCTGCTAGGTTTACATTCGTGAACCAATTGTCTGTGGTCACACTGATTTGATCCATGGATGCTTCTGGTCACTTTCTTTACAAAATAATCTGCTACAGGTTGTCCTCCGGTTGGCGTTTTCTTCCCCACATAAGGTTCTCCATCAAACAAATAGTTGGTTATTGTATCGCAGCAAAGCACAATCTTTAACCCATATTTTGCGGGTTTGTTAGGTATGTATATGATAAAAGGGCAATTTCCCCTAAAGACCAGTAGTTGCTCATCAACGGTAACATAATTGCCTGGTTTATACTTTGATCTACAATTCAATGTGAAAGATTCCCATAACTCTATGATGGGTGCGAAAGGGTCTATCCTTTTCCGCTCATCACTTGTTGTTTTGTTGTCAAATCGAAGACAAAGCAGAATAAACTCAAATCTATCACTAGTCATTACACATTTGTAGCGAGAACCACTCCATTCAATGTTGAACATCTCCCTTACAGCTTGGTGGTTGTCTTTACTCCATACTGAATTCACCAAAAGTCCAATAAAAGCTTTCAGCTCTTGAAGGTCTAATGGTTGTAGTGTGTTTATTGTATTCTTTGAATAATTTCTGAGACGAATCATTTCATCATTGGTGTTTGCAACAATACTGTTTAGCATTGTTTTATCAAACATACAAAGGAAACATGATAGGTGTCGGAGTGATTCTCTCGCAGCTCCCACAACATCCCGTTTTGTAACCACAATGTTTCTTCTCGGGTTGCGTATATTGATAGGACCAGTGTGTTCCATAAATGATTGTTTTTAGCACGAATGAATCGAGATTGTGGGATCCAGAGACGTGTATCAGGTGCAGGCCCAGGTGTGACTTATCAGGTTCATTAGCTGCATGATCATCAATATCTGGTGGGACAACATGAGGTGGTGGGTCGGCATCAAGTGAAGGGTCAGCATCAGGTGGAGGGTCGGCTTCCGGTGGAGGGTCGGCATCAAGTGGAGGGTCAGGAGGCCGAGATAAGGCCGCTTTGGTTGCCAATTCTGAAAAATGAACTAAAGAGAAAACTTAGAGTATCAAACAGATTAGATATTTGTAATAAACCAATGCTGAGTCACAGTATGGTTTTAAGAAGTTCATCTAGCATGAACCAATAATAAAAAAAGAAGGCCTACTCCTGTTCCCTTCCTTTTTTGCTGCCATCTTGTTTCTGCCGTGACAATCACCATTTGCTATTGGCCTCTGGTCAGTTGTAGGTTGTTGGTCAGTGAATGCAGGTTGTTGGTCAGTGAATGCAGAGCTATTGTGACCTGTATTCTGTAGTTCAGTTTTAATAATTAGTGTTGTGTTTAATTTTGTATTAAGTGCATGTTTTAATGTTCACAACATTGAGGTTGTGATTCCTGACTTAAGGCGTGTCACAACGCTCTGGTATGATTTGTTTATTTTAACCTAGTTTGTAATTATGTGTTAGGTTAGTTATTTACCTGAAGAAGAGATCAGATTGTAGATCTTGAAACGTAGTGTTACTCTTTTTTGTATCACTGAAAACCGGCAATTGTCCGGAAAAATCCTGTTTCCTTCAAAAAGTAAGGGATACATAGTGACATTTGTACAAAAACTTGTTAGAACCCTTTCTTAAATTATTATTGTACTTATGAATCCATTAGCCTCCCACTTTTAAGTTTTTAGAATCACTTAACAAAAGTTTAAACAACGTGTAAGAATTTTTAATTATCTAACATGTACTTTTTGAAAAATCAAAATGTTGATTTTGATTTTTATAAACTTTTTATAACAAATTATGCTGTGTTGAACATAAAAATAAAGAAAATTTAATACTGAGTAAAATGACATTACTCTCTTTCTCTAAGCTCAATTAGGAAAATCGATATGATTATTTCAAAATATGTTGGTTGCTGTTTTTTTGGTGCATTTGGAGGGATTTCATATAGAAATTTTGTAACCATTTTAAATATTTGGGGGATAAATTGAAAAATTTTCCTAAATTATATAAGGACTACCTTCATACCAAATTTTATCACATTCTGAGGTAGTCATGTATATACCCTGTGTTGATTTGATATGGAATGACCCAAACATTAAGAGTAATGGTCACAAGTGAGAACCCTGAGGAATACTGGAGAGAACATGAAAAGAAAGGTGCTAAAAGAGCTCACTCACACTTGACAACCAATTCACGGTCAATGAGATGATTTGCTATCCACTTCAGGAGTTGCAGAGTTGTTTTAGAATTTTTAAAAACAGCATATGAGTAAGTTAGACGCAAAATATATTAAATAAAGTATCTGCATCATAAAAAAGTGTAATGTGTTTCAAAATTCCAAAATAGCCAAGTTGTAAGAAATTTAGTTGTGAATAAAACAAGTATATAGTCTTACGGTGTTCAGAAAAAGCAATAGTAGGCCTAAGAGAAAAGCGCATGGTGGTAAATTTATAACCATTTTCAGTACCTAAACAACAATAAAATAAGCATAGTATAACATGAGCATGATGTAAAACAGTACAGCAATAATTTTTTTTTTTTACTTTAAAATTAGCAAAAAAGAAAACAATATATGATAATTTCTACTTCAGACTTCACAAAGTTAGTTATATGAGATTCCATTAGAATATCACAACTTACTATCACTTAATCCATAAGGATTATTTTCGTTCTGAAGTATTATAATCAATAGTGTATATTGTGGCACGTGGTACGCCTAGAGTCTTGGAATGTTAGTCCTAAGGCAGGAAATTATATAATGTTATAATACAACTATAATTACAACGATTGTTAGTGAACTGTATTGACATACAGATAGCTGTGCTGTCTGTCCTAAGTATTGTAATGAGATGAAAGTATTGCCCTTCACAAGCCAAGGAGACCTTCCATGAACTTGGGGGTTGACATCCCTTGGTTCATGAAAGGCCCATTCTCGTCTGGGAGTGAAAGTTCTGATGCTTCCCACACCCTGAAAAGCAGCAATTACCACTTCTAGGGGACCCTATCTTAAATATTATAGATGTTACCCATAATATTTACGACTGCACCAATTCTTCTCTCTAACAATAAAATAATGTCTACATGAGCTTACAATAAGATGATAAGCTAATTATGATATATTAGCAATATAAGTGAACTATAATTGATAAACAAATTCAATTAAAAGAATCAAGGACAGTGTATCGTAGACAGTGTAAGATAAAACTTTGCATAGTTTGATACAATAAAAAATCTTCTGGTCAAGGTGATTAGTTTACAAGTAACAATCTCCACCAAAAATAAGTTAAAAACAAAATCAGATCTGGGAAAATCACACATATTGCTATCTAGAAACAGGATTTACGAAAATAAAAAATCACTAAACATTAAAAACAACTCAATAGGCTTTTGATTTATTTATATTTTAAAGGTCTATGACTGTATGTATAGGTATATATAACACTAATAGTTATATAGGTAGTGCTCAGAATTTGGCTCAATAGCTAAGAAATTGTAATTTTGTCTAAATGATTCACTGCAAGTTACTTACAAGAATTTGTACCACTTATACTCATTATAAAATTATAATAAATATGATCATGAATATTGAAACAGAACATCCTTTGCATACCTGTATTTAAATAATATTTGTCTGTAACATAAGTTGGGATAAAAAATGAATATTAAAATACTTAAAACAACAAGATTTTCTTCTTCGGTAGTTAGTGCAGTCATTGAAGCGAAAAATACGGTCTTACCTCCGAATTTTTTTACTGTGAACCGATTTGCATGAAATTTTGGAATTAGGCTCATCTTACCCTTAACTTCAAAAGTGAAAATGATCTGAACTCCGCCTATTATTTTTAAGGGGTGTAAACAACCCCTTAATGGAAAAATTGACATTGAGCCATTTTATCGCTAGAACACATGTCTAATAGTAAGTGGTGAAATTGTAAAGTGTTTTCTAACACAAGTACCTCATATTAAAATCATTTTAAACCCCTTGAAAATCTTACAACCCTTGCAAACAACCCCTAAATTGAAAAATCCACAAAAAAATACTTTGGTATGACATAAAAAGATGTAAGTATAGAGTAAGTAATATTTTATATTCTCTATAATAATTATCAAATTTTTAATCCCCTTCAACCCTTGAAAACTACCCCTTGATAAAAAATTTTTAACATTTTTTTTTTTAAAAAGGAAAAGGGTTTAAATATTATTCCACACTCTCGAAAATGATTATCATATTCTTAAGCTTTTCTACCCTTAAAACTACCCCTAAATTAAAACAGTAAATATATATGATTACATATTTAAAAACATTTTATTTAGAGTAAAAAATTGCCATTTATTAAATAAAAAATTTACAAATTATATAAAATTCACTCAAATGTGTTATATATACATATAAGAACGTTGGTATGTATTCATGCCTACGTTTCCAAAATATATGAGCCATATTATGTATATATATACACATTACAATAGTTTTGGGTCTCTATTATGCTGCGTACTTTCACATTGCTCCAAATATTCACACTCCGAAATTTTCAGTTACTAAGTATAAAAAAATACGATAAGTTTTTGGACCACAACTCCTTCAATTTTCATGCTATCACAATTTATAAAAAACCATTGTAAAGGTAATTAAGAGAGCTACAACATCCTTTATTGAAATATATAGTAAAAAACCTTTTCCTCAAACGGTGAAGGGTTAAATGGCTGAAGAGAGGCTGTGATTGCGCTGCCACGCGCTCTTTAAACAATCATATCTCCGTCAATTTTTGTGTGTCAGAAAAAACAAAGAAACCAAATTGTTTGTCAAAAACATACCTAAATTTACCTTTTACCTTTTATACGTATCTGTAGTCATTTTTGAGATATTATGAAAAAAGGTGATTTTTTTAAAAATTTGAAATTGTTTTTAATCGTGACTTTTTGGAAAAATATGTGTCCAGAAGCAGTAAAACTGATACAATCTATCAAACTTTTCATAATAAAGTTAATTCTAGGCGGAATCCAATTAATTTTAATTTTGGTGGAAATGGCACTTATGAAACCCATTGATTTCAAAGAAAAAACATTAGATGCTCCTCTTATTTGCAATACAACTCACTTACTTTACGTGCAAAAGACATTTAATAGTGCTCATTTTAAAGCTTATTTCAAGCACTACAAAACTCTTTTTTATTAGAATGCCTAAAATGCATCTGCTCGCCGCTAGATGGCATTGACAACATTGATTAAATTTCAGACAAAATAAAAAACTGCTTTGATCTTTAATATCTAGCTTAATATTGCACTTAGAATACTTTATAAAAAACCAAATTGTTCATTTTATTACCTGCTACAATTTTGTTCTTTATAAAACTTTCGATAAAACGTTTATTTTTGGAGATATTTGCAAAAAAACCGATGAAAAACGTGACAAAATTGCGAATTTTCAATTACCAGTAACTTGAAAAGTATTGGATTTTTCGAAAAACTTTATAGATGATTTTTTGCTTAAAATGATGCCTTCTATCGATATCCGAGGTTATTTTGAAACAAAAAAAATTCACCCCCGAGAAGGGGTGGCAACCACCCCCAGGGTGGTTGCGGAGTTCAGATCATTTTCACTTTTGAAGTTAAGGGTAAGATGAACCTAATTCCAAAATTGTATGCAATTCGGTTCACAGTAAAAAAAATTCGGAGCAATAATGCTTCAATGACTGCACTAAGTGTCATTATGATTACGTCACAGTAATTGAAATGAGATAGTCAAGTGTCTTTTATCAGCATTATTTTAGAATCCCAGTGAGAGATGTCCACCTCATAAGTATGGACACTATCAAAATCATTATTACACACCAAACAAAATCTGCTGTTAGTTCATCAAATTACTGTGTGATCTGGAAGCCATAATAGTCATTTGTATTAACCCGCGATTACTCCCGTGTTAGAAAATATCTAACATTTTTGCCATTTTTTATATAAAAGTTGCAAAAAAATGTTAACAGTGCCGCCGCTTCTTCATAGCCTCCCTTAAGTATTCTGCTGCCATTTTTTGAAGTTTTCCATCTCTTAAGTGGCGTCATGGTGCAGTGGAGGGGATAAAAGAGCGCCGCACACATAGTGTTAATAGGAATTTAACACGCGAGTAATCGTGTAACTCTTTATGTTAGTAAAATGCTAAGGGCGCGAGTAACCATGTGAGTGTATTTTTTTAGTTTTGTTTGGACACTAATACTATAAATCTGATTCTTTTAGTGTTTTTATGCTTAGGTGGAGGCGTAATGGATCTTCCAAATAGTGAGTTTCGTATACTATCATGGTTGAATGAAGAGGAAGACAAGAATGAAGTTGTTGATGGAGATCCACATGGAAACGTTTCTGTGTCTGATGCAGAAAGTGAACACAGCAATCACGACACTGCTTCTGAACAAACGTGTGATGAGGAAGGTATAGAATCTATGGACATAGATAATGTTGACTTAGGGCATCAAGAACCAACCGAGCCTCAACCTGCTCCACAAATAAATCAACGTCAAAATGTCACTGTAGGCCATACTGTTGGAAAAGATGGCATTACATCTTGGCACAATCACAAGCCAACCTCTGCAACTACAAGAACTATTACACAAAATGTAGTAACGAAATTGCCTGGTACCAAAGGCTTAGCCAAAAACAGTAAATCAGTTTTAGATAGTTGGAGACTTTTTCCCCGATGACGTAATTGAAGAAATAGTCCGTTATACGAATCAAAGGTTACTTTTGATGTGTGATTCGTACACAAGAGGACAAAGAGATTGTCCTCAAACTGACGCCACTAAGCTATTAGCTGTAATAGGTATGTTGTACCTAATGGGTGTTAAAAAAGCTGGTCACTTACATGTTGAAGAATTGTGGCGTACTGATGGAACTGCTCCTGATAATTTTGTGGCAACAATGTCTAAGAGACGGTTCCAAACGTTACTTCAAGCTCTTAGATTTGATGACATGAACACCCGAGATGAGCGACAAAGATATGATAATCTTGCCCCAATTCGTGATCTATTTGTCAAATTTGTAGAAAAGTGTCAAGGTTCCTATACAATAAGTGAATATGCAACCTTAGACAATATGTTAGATGGATTTCGAGGGCGTTGTAAGTTTTGCCAGTACATACCGAACAAACCATCGAAGTATGGGATTAAGATTTATGCTCTGGTAGATTCCCGTATCTTTTACACATACAATTTGGAATTGTATGCTGCCAAACAACCTCCGGGGCCATTTTATGTAGATAACGATTCAGCTAGAGTTGTGAAGCGACTGATTGCACCTATAAGTAATTCTGGCCGAAACATCACAATGGACAACTATTTCACCGGAATCCCTCTTGCAAATGATCTTTTTGCGAACCATAGACTGACGGTAGTTGGTACCATCCGTAAAAACAACCCTCAGTTGCCACCTCAGGCCACTTTCATCAAGGATCGTCCAGTAAACAGCTCTCTATTTTTTATGGCAAATCCCCTAACAGTTGTCTTCTTGCTTCTTATGTGCCTAAAAAGAACAAAAATGTGCTCATGATCTCTACAATGCACAAAGATGATACTATCGACGAAAGTTCTGGAGACTTCTGTAAACTAGAGGTGATATCCTTTTACAACCTGACGAAAGGAGGAGTTGACGTTGTAGACAGGATGAAGAGTGATTAGGCCTACAGCGTATCCAGAATCAGTCATCGGTGGCCTCTGACACTGTTTTGTTCAATGTTGAACATTGGTGGAATAAACGCACAGATCATCCTCAACAGCAACACTCAAGTGCCCATGGTAAGAAGAAACTACCGTAAAGAACTTGCAACACAACTGATTAAACCGCATCTAGTCAGAAGAGCAATAGTACCAAACCTTTCTTGCGAACTTCGTCAGAAAATAAGACATGTTGCTCAACTTCCTCCACCTGAGCCTGCACCTCGTCAAGAAAGACAAAAACCATGGTGTGCTTTCTACCCTCTTCGAAAAAACAGATTCACACAACATCGTGCAATGCCTGTGAGAAACCAATATGTAAAGAACACACGGCGAAGACTTTACTTAGCTGCCTAGAGTGCGAGAATGTAGAAGCAGACTCTGATTAGAAAGGCCCTGATTATGTTTACAACAGAAAGTTTTATTTTTATTATTATTGAAATCAATGTATATTTTATTTCTAAGACTTTTAAAAACTACTTCCTTAATACTTCTTAAAACTACTTAATATTTACTTAAAGATAATTACGTTTTTAAAGTATTGTTTAACGTAATACAAAAAATATTTTTATTTTACATTTTTAACTGATATTTTATCGTTAAAATAAGTTAATATGGTCTTTTCTTTTTATACATTTATATTGCTGTGAAACATGTTCAATAATAAGTTCATTTTGTAACAAAATGGGTGTTTTTTTTAAACAAGTTCTTATGTTAGATAAAATCTAACGCACAGCGCGAGTAACAGTGTTCGTCTGACACGCGCGAGTAGCAGCGGGTTAACAGGTTTGGAATAGCTAATCATAATACACTGCACATTATCAATATTTAAGTCCAACATTTGCAAGCCCATTGGGTAACGGTATTAATATTGGAAGTATTTGTAAGTAATAAGTGTATAAGTGGAAGTTGGATTGAGTAATTCGGCTAGTAATATTGATTAATGTACATTCAGAATATAAGTTACCTAATGAGAGATCTCTGTGAAACCTACGTATCTCAGTGCCAGTTTTCCTCCCCCACCCAACTTGACCCACTGGCATCATCCTGAAATACAGCTTAGGAAGATTGTAACACTACCATCAGAGAAACCACCCTTCTTAATTTTGATGAAGAGAATGCAATAAAAACACTCCCAAAGACCTTTTAAAGAGTTAAAGTAGTTGTCTGGCTCTTACTAATGCCAAGATGGATATTATCTAATATCTTAAGAGGTGCATTAGCAGTGCTATGGTTCGAGCAAAACCCAGGATTGAACATTTGACAAAATTTTTGTATTTTTAAGAAAATTTTAAAAACTGCTGATTAATAATACATTTAAGACATGTTGATGAAGCTTGGTAATTTCATACAGGTCTGCATTCTGAAAGACCTTAGTTATTGCAAAATAAGTTGGTCTTTATTAGTACATGACATATGAAATAGTTATAATTTAATAACATTAAACAGGTATCTTGTCATGTACATAAGACAGCTTATTCTAGAACAATCTTTAAAATATTTAGGCTAATTATAAAACATTTCTTATGTGCTATTTCAGAGCATAAACACAAATATAAATAACTAACATAAATAATGAATATCATTACTTAGAAAAATAAAACAATATTTACTAGATTATTAATTCTGAAACATTTATTACATTCTATTAGACTATCAATAAACAAATAACAGTACATACTTATGCTAAAAGTCTATAGATCATTCTATTTGGTATTGTATAAAGCTTTAAATGTTCTAAGTTGTCACTTAACATTTCATGTAGACTATAGTAAGTCCATATTAGAGATGTAGCCTCAAAAAGTGTTTGATGAAATTATATACAATAATAAACCTTTGAACACTTTGATATATTATTTTATTTTCTACAATGTACATCTCAAATTCTATGAATTCATCATCAGGTACACATTCTTATATCGAGTAATCTACACTCCAAATTTTTCTACTACATTTTGTGAGATAGAATATAAAAAAATTTATAATTTTTATCATACTATTTCTCTGTTTTCAGAAAAACAATGAATCCCAACAATCGAGGCGCAAGCATGAGAAATTCTCGTCATAACCAGCACTCAGGACGACCTCGATGGCCTTCATCCTTCAAGGACTATCAGTGCTATAGCCAAAGGTATGTAAACGTGGTCTAATGCATGGAAACTCCAAAAACCAGCATTCAGTACAGCCCCACTTGGTTTCATCCCACAAGGACTATCAGTGCTACAACCAGATGTATGTAAACATGGTCTGATGTATGGGAACTCCAAAACCAGCATTCAGTAGAGCCCCACTTGGCTTCATCCCTTAAGGATTATCACTGCTACAACCAGAGGTATGTAGACATGGTCTAATGTATGGAAACTCCAAAACCTGGATTCAGTACAGTCCCACTTGGCTTCATCCCACAAGGACTATCAGTGCTACAACCAGAGGTATGTAAACATGGTCTAATATATGGAAAATCCAAAACCAACACGAGAGTAGTCCTATTACCCTTCATCCTTCAAGGACAACTGGGGCTTCTGCCAGTAAATATGGTTTAATTTATATAAACATGATGGTGATATTTCTTGCAAAGTCTGAGCTACATTGATATAGTGCCTAAAATATTGATCACAACTAGCTCATGGAACATTAGCTCATTCTTCCTGTCTTTCTTTCTCTAGATTGTGTCAGTGATACAGCTAGAGACACAACAACTGTTAGAATAATCCTTACTACAAGCACCACATAAACTGCCCTGTGTTTTTTCATTAGTCAACTTGTGTCACTTATCATTAAATTGAAATGAACAATAGTTTAATGGGTGTATACTGTTCCAGTGATGGAGGTTCACCTGGCAAAGATCCAGTGTTCTACCCTAAGCCCCAAGGTACTGTGGCTGGACAAAGTCCAAGCCACTATCCCCCACTACATCCAGGTGATCTGCCGGGTGAACTGCGCCAATTGTCTCCACCCCTTCATGTCAACATTCGTGCTCAGGTAAGATCTCATTGTAGTTTGCGGCTTATATCAAAATATCATCTTAATTGCTGTTGTTTAGTGATAACATTTAATCTGTTAACACATCAAGTTGGATATTTTATTGTTCATCATTCATGTTGTGACATTGTTTTAAATAAGCAAAATAAAGTAGGTGTGTATTTTCACAAACTAAATACAATTTTACAAGTATTGCCTGTTTAAATGTTTCATTAGCTGTAAATCATAAAAGTTTTAGGTATGTTCTTCTTTTTATAATATTCTTTAATTATTTATTCTGGCAAATATATTACTGACATGAATATGTTTTAAATATTTCATATGTAAAAAACTATACAAAATGCCTAGATTCATCATTTAAGTGTAATGTAACTTTTAAATTTTCTGAGATAACTTAGTTCTTGTTTTTGGCTATCTTACAAGGATCGGTTTAACTGATAGGCTAGCAATATTTCTCTTCTGCATGTCACTGAAAATAAATTACGTTATACGATTTTTTTTTAATTTTGTAGTAAAGTATTAGTGGTTTGTGTTATACAATATAGTTAAATTAACAATGCCTCATGTAACCTATGTGAGTAAGAACTAAATTCATGTTAAAATGAACATTTTCTTAATTTCATTTCTATTTTTGCTGTGTTACTACTTAATATGGTACTTTCGTAGTATACAAGCCACTATTTTTTAACAGATTTTCTTACCAGGGACCTAAAAAACACATTATTAGGAAGAACAGACTTTATTTGACTTAATGTGGAAATTAAATGTTATTAATGATGATCGGTTCATGTGTACTGCCTCCTCAAAAGAAGCAATGTCTGTAAAAAAAGAAACCACTTTGTCCCTATCTACTATTTGATATTTGGCTATATGTATGTACTTACTTACTTACTGCCGGGGCGTAACAAATCTCAGTCGATTCTTTGCCTCGTCTATGAGCCTCTTCCACGCCACCCTGTCTTCCGCCAGATCCACAGACCCTCCACACCGGGTCACATCTTCGACCACTTGATCGCACCATCTTATCTTTGGCCTACCCAAAGGGCGCCTTCCTGCCGGTACCGCCTGGTAGACCTCTTTTAACCTTGTGCCCTCCTGTCTCCGATGTACATGTCCTAGCCAGCTAATTCTCTTTGCCTTCACCAAAGCCACAATATCAGGATCTTGGTATACATTGCGTAATTCTCTATTTTTTCTTATTCGCCACACCCCTTCATCACATATTGGTCCAAATATTTTTCGGAGAACTTTATTCTCAAAAACAATCAACCGCCCCTCATTTTTCTTCGTTAATGTCCATGTTTCATTTCCATACATTAGGACTGGTTGAATGATTGTTTTATAAATTCTTATTTTGGAGCATTGTGATAACAATCTTGACGTAAAGAGTTTTGTACACGCCCCAAGACACCTATTTACATTAGCTAATTTGCTTTGTATCTCTATATCCTCCACGTTTTTGCTGTTTATTGTTACACCCAAATATTTAACACTTTCTACCCAGCCAATCGAGTAGTTGTCAATGCTTAAGTTTGTTCTCACATTTCCAGCATGTCTTCATGTATGTACGTATCATAAATATAAAAAGTTAAAGTCGACATTTACAATGTAGTCTGATATCGGAAAAGTTTGACAAT
This sequence comes from Homalodisca vitripennis, assembly GCF_021130785.1. Taxonomy (NCBI): domain Eukaryota; kingdom Metazoa; phylum Arthropoda; class Insecta; order Hemiptera; family Cicadellidae; genus Homalodisca; species Homalodisca vitripennis. The sequence continues at coordinate 156,802,830 of NC_060207.1, read as the reverse complement.
TAGGTGCGTGATCTGAGTTCGGGAAAGTACTGATCGGAAATGCCCCTTGCCATCAGTCCAGGCTTCGGTGACACCTTTGGTGCCCCCCTGCACTTCTGTAAAAGAAAAACGTCCCTAGAGATAGTACCCAAATTTAATATTAGCTAAAATGAGTGCTTGTAAGGTTATATTTACCTTTGGTACTACTAGTAACATGTTTATGATAACATAATCTAAACCTACTGATATGTAATAACAAGAAATAGATAGGGAAAGTGTGACCTACTCCTCGCAGACATTGCTTCCTTTTGGGTGGTAGAAAACAAAAGTCGATCATCATAATGACATGTAGTTTTCACACAGTAAGTAAAATAAAATCTGTTTCTACTAATAATGTAGTTTTTTCCTCCACTTCCAAAAATAGTGACCTCTGGATATTACCAGTACCCTTAATATTGTAATTTAATTAAAGGTTGTAAAACAAATATAGTAGGGTTAATATTGTCAATAAATGTTAATTATTATTTGGTGAACTTTGATGAGGGTAAACTGGATTTGCTCTATACTGATGATTACATAAATCAAATTTTTACCTACAAAAGAAAAAATGACATTTTACAACTCAAGACAAAAACGATCTAAAATTGTGAATGAGTACATGCTCAGGTAAATTTCATGGATAGAGAGAGAGATGCACCATCATGAAACTCATTCTTGTCCATGTAGAAAATTAAGTTTATGTAAACTTTAAAATCTATAGATGACATCATTCTTGAAATATCCTGCTGATAGGCTAAGTAAACGCTCAGTCAAATCACATAGGACATGCTCATCATCAAACATGGCAAAATTTCAAATCTATAGATCAGTTTGTTTTTTAAACATCATGCAGAAAGACAGACAGAAATTATATTTTTCTAGGCTCTTGAGTGATAGACTTTGCTAACGCTCAGCCAATCAAAGGTTTTTACTGTAATGAATGCAATTTGAAGACAGCAACAAAAAATGAAGTGCAAATGAAAGTAAATAAGTAAAAAAGTGCTAAACAGAGCACTAACCAAAGTAACTGATATGAGATAGCATGGTTTAAGGTAATTAACTTTTATTATTGTACTTACCTGGCAGTCCATCTTCAGCTCTGTGTCATTTCAATCTACTTGCTCATATGCAGCTGTGGTGTAACCTAACCATAATTCCTATAAGCAAGTAAGATTTGAAGTCTAAATTCATTATAAGTTTCATGCTGGAGTAAGATTAGATTTTGTGCCATGTTGTGCATAACATAACTTGCTTGTACACTCTTTTCAGATCAAATAGCTATAAGGAAATAATTGACTTATTTTGTTAACAGGATAATGGACTGTCAGTGCGAGGAGGTCCTTTGCTTAGCATTAGTCCTGGACTACTTGGCTCTAGCCCCCTGGACGTAGCTCAGAGAGGGTTAGAGTTCTCCCCACGACGCAGCGGTCCAGGTACCACATTTTCACTATTCAAAATAATATACTTACTATTTTCTTACTGAAAAATTACTTGTTTCCATAAAGTTGTCATGTTGAACTAGTACGTGATGTAATCAAATTTGTTCCAGATCTGAGATTAAGTCCGATACAAATTCCCCATTCACCACCATTCTTCCGCAACGGAGGACAAGATGATGGAAGAAAAGTAAGTAATGTTCAGTTCACTCTGCTAAGGCCACACTCTACCAAGTAGCACATCCTTTCTTTATACAATGTGTTCATTCTTCCTAACACTTTGACATACCTAACATACTCACACTATGCCGGGTCACGAGACGATATATCAACTATGTTCTATTTGGTGGTCATTTGAGTATCAGACTATCCATAAATGACATTAACCCTTTGAGCCCCAGCCGCCGGTATATCGTCGGTAAATTTCACTGTCTAAAAACCCCAGGCCGACGATATTCCGGCGGTAAAAATAGTGCGAGAAACCCCAGCCGACGATATGTCGTCGGCATGATATAAGTTATTATAAATGGCTCTTAAGTATTTAATTTTAGCGACACCAGTGGTTTTAGAACTTATAATTTTATTTTCATACATATACAATATTATGATTTCATGGTCAAATGTTACTAAATAATATTTACACTACTCCTAAAGAAAGAGTAAGAAGATCAGCTGTTACTAAGAACAACATCTGCATCTGCTGTGACATTGTTTACGTTTAGTAGACTGTGTTGATGTTCATTACGTTTGTGTGAGTAGACAGTTATATTATTGTTTCGGTACTTTCAGTATGAAATATTGTTTTATTTTGTAAATAATGGGTCACTCAAACCGGTACTTTGGGATTATACCGACCACACCAGTATGAAGAACACAAAAATATAAAATTTATAGAAACATGATAGAACGAAAAAACAACTCTGTAATTACAAAATTACAAACTTACAAGCATTTCCAGGTATTGTGATCGGTATTGTTGTCGCTGTTATCTTATCTTTCTCGAGAATCCCGATTACGGCAGGCCGCGCGGCATCACATGATTTGCAAGGTACATAATTGCCTTTCCATTAAAATTCAATTTATATTTCTGATCAGCCCCTCTAGAATTTGATATTTTACTGATAGGTACTATCTCGAGGGATGTTTTTCTTTCGTTGACATCAGCGCGGGTGCTGCCGAAGCCCGCGCTGATGACTGGGGCACTCGCATTTTGGGTGGCGGAATGTGATCAAGAATAAAAACAAGTTCTGAGTGTTTTTTCAATAAAGAGTTTAGTTTTAATTTGGTAATGTTTGTTTTTGTTGAATTTTTGTGTTTGGAGAAATGTAGAGGTAAAACACGGAAGTACAACAAAGCGACGCGACTCTGCAATCACGTTATCTACTAGATCGCTCAACTTTGACCTCTGTCTGAGGATGGGGAGGGGTTTGCGATAAGACAATTCCTGTTTTATATTACCGAAATATTGTTCTACGCTAACTAGTAATCAGCAGAAGCGAAATGTCAAATAACGGTTCATGTCTGGGTGTGGTCGGTATAATCCCAAAGTACCCTCAAACCTAGCAGAACATTCAAGTGACATTGACAGACAATTGAATATTGACTTTTCAGATGACGATTCAGTATTATCTGATATTTTTGACGATGATAGTGACCTTGATCCTACGTATGATCCTAAATATGATAGTGACAATGGCAGAAATGTAGGCCTATTTAGTGCTAAAGACTTAACACCTGAGATACCATCTACATCAGCTCAGAATGTAGCCTGTTACACAACCTAGGCCTAGTACGTCACAGGTTTTGTGTGATTAAAAAAAATATTTGTTATTGAACTAATCTGTCTGAAATTTTTTTTCCATGTTTGCAATAACATGACAAATGAAATAAAATTATTTCCCACGGGTTAATTGTTCCTTGTTTTATTTCTAAAAAATGTTAAATGTAACTTTTTTCTTTTTTTTAGTTTGCACATATGCGTTATTTTACATATATAAAAGTACACAAACATTTTTTAGCCCTTACTGAATTTTTTATTTGTAAAGTACCTTATTTCAAACATTTTAATGTATTATTTAGGTCATTAGCTAGTATATTAGTGATGGTATGATTTTTCAAATGAAATCGTACAAAATCATACTGAAAAGGCCTTGGGGTTTTTAGACAGTTACTTGCAAAACTAGACGTGGTAAAAATTTGCACAAACTATATTTTTAGGTCCGGGGCTCAAAGGGTTAATGTGAAGTTTATGAATTTAGCTATTGATATAAATAGTAATATGTTGTCCAAAAAGTTAAAGACATTGAAACAATACAGGTCCATATTTCAAATAGTGAAATCAACCGTCTATTGATAGTGACGGTTATTCAGTTGCAACTGAGTGGGTTTGTGCACTGATTGAATTTGATCAAAGTTATTCTGATAGATAATGATAGTTATTGTGAAGATTTTATTGTGATAGATAAGGATCAAGTTGGGGATTTTGTAAACATAGAGGAAGGAAATTAAGATGCCAGGCCTGAACAAATGGAAAATTCAGACTTAAGTTGAGAAACTATTGACACATACAGTGGTGTGGGGAAACGTTTTGTATATGGCAGTGGCCCTTAAATAGAAACAAACATCCTAGGCATGTTTTAGTTATTTTTTATCAAACACTAGTAGGCCTAATTGTGAATGAAACATAAGTACGTTGAACAAGAAATGGTTTCTGTAGTTTTCTCGATTATGGAATTAGAGTCCATGCACAAATAACAAGAATTATGTATCCTTAGCTATTTATATGATAATGATTGTTGTAATAAACCAACAATAAGATCCATTTTAGAATCAAAGTTTTATCAAGCATATTGTCATGTGACAAATTGAACTTCTTCCAATTTTTAGCATTTTAGCAATGTAATAACACTAAAATTGATCCCTAAAATATTGTAATGAATTGTTATTCTATATCACATAAGTCATGATGTAAATATATATTTAAATCTAAACAAACCCGCTTGATCCAGAATTAGAGCAAGAGATTATTGATCGTATCATACACATAGGCTACAAGAACGAAATCTATCCACAAACTGGTAAAAGTTGTCCTTCTTACACATCAGAAATTCTTGCCACAGTACATAAAAAATTAATTTAACTTACGTTTGTGATATCTCACATTAGAAATTATATAAAACACTAACATATAACAATATGTTTACTCTTCCCACATTATATCTTGCCTTATAAAACATATGACCAACAATAATATTGAAATGTTTGTTTAAAATTATTCTCAAACAATTTCAATTTGGGGTGGGGGGGGGGGGGGGTGGGGGGGGGGGGGGGTGGGGGGGGGGGGGGGTGGGGGGGGGGGGGGGTGGGGGGGGGGGGGGGTGGGGGGGGGGGGGGGAAAACGGCTAAAAATAAGTACATGTTTCTTACATAATGTACGTAGGACTTAAGGAAACCATATGTTTGTGAGAAAATTACTTTTTTATCTCCTTACAAGTGTTTAATATCACTTAGGTGATATTTTAATTATTACTTATTAATTAGGATTTAATAGGATTTAAATAATACGGCACTGTTCACAACACAATGTATTCTTCTAACCATCTTCTTCAATCTATCTTACATGGAGCTGTGTGCCATTACAATACTGGTACACTGCCACATTCATATCAATATAGATATGTACTATATAAAATATACAACATATTACCAATATGTAACATCCTCCTTTTTTTTAATATAATCTTTTTCTACAAGCCTAATTTTAAAAAGTCCCAAATTACTACTTATTTAAATGCCTACAACTCATAGAATGGTTAAGAAGTCGTTCTATTTATCCTCTGTTCACAGTTGGCATTTAAAGTGCTTGCTAAAGTGGTATTTAAAGTAAAAAAAAAACAACCATGTCGACAACATAGGGTGATTGAACCACCTCAAGTAATCAAGATCTAGAAATATAATCTAAATTTGCTAAACAAATCAAATTTCCAGATAGACAAAATTTTGTACCTGAATTTTGCTTTCATGGTAATACACATACATTAGTTTTGATTATTGAATACATATTTACATACAGTTAATCTCGTACATTCCCTATATTCAACTATTAAAGTACCCCATTAATGTTATCAATATCACCGCGCATTGACAGATAGAGGGGTGTAAGATATTGTTTATCACATTGGTATTATTCGGAAAATTATAATAAACTATAATTCTATTTTATTATTTTTGAAGGTTATGTTTTTAATTTAATTTATATTTTCGGAAGGATATGTTTATTTTCTTCCATTATTGAATTGGAATTTCATGTGAATGCTGTGCATCGTATCTCTTAGGGAGTGTAGCAAAACTGTAAAGTTTGCTAAAAAGTGGTAATGGTGTTTTTAAGTAGGCACCACAACACAACAAGTAGGCAATTGTATTAACGATAGTTAAGTTGCTCTGCGTTTCCAGTCTGATGATTTTGAACCATTTCCTGTATACTAAATAACTTTTTTATGTTTTAAGTTTTTAAAGCTGTGTTAGTTCTTTAAACTTTTACAATATTTAAGATGTTCGGGTAGTCCTACTGTGAGGACAGAAAATTTTGGAACTAAACTCTAAAAACACTAAACCACATGATTTTTTCAAGGTTTAAATTAATGTAAATAAACACCTTATTGACAATATTATATTGTTCTGACTGTACGTTATTTATTGAAGTAGTATACCAACACGTTTAAATTCAATTTAGAATTAATAATATTAACTAATTTTAACGCTAGATATTTTAGGATAACTGTAACTGAATAAAGAATAAGAAACACAGTAATATTGTCTCAAAGAAAACATTTAAATTATAATGTTGACCATCAAGGTAAGACGTTCCGTGAAACATGATCGAAATACAGATAATGAAACATCCCCAATTTAGCGATGTAATGCATGAGTAAAAAATTTCGTTTGCAAAGCTTTCATTGATTGATAATACACATGTAGGCCTACAGAATTGTGTGCTTAAGGTAGAGCGGTAGGTTTTAATTGTATTGTTTTCTTACATTTTAGAGTACAATATTTAAGATAACACCTCCGATGAGAGAAACGTATAATGACCACTCTATGAGATTGGTCGTTTCGGTAAAAAAAGAATTTTCTTAGTACAATGAGGAATAACATGTTTTAATATTTTACTCAGTACAAAAATGACGTGGTTTTAATGAAATATTATTAACGGAAATTACAATTCTTATATACAAAACACGCAATTTCCTTCAGAACTTTTTCATGTTCGACCTATTTCCGTGTATCTAATTTCAAGTATCTATTTAATACCAGACGTAGGAGGGAGTTTAAACATAACATAAATAATTTTTAGACTAACGCGTGTGCATAAAAGATTAAAAAGCTTTATGCGTGCAAGCTGATTTTACAGTGTTCTACTCGTACCGAGAGAAACAGCTGTAATATTTTACTTTACTCGTATACAAAAGGCATGAATGATTTAACTTGTTTGGCACATCTTAAAAATGTAATTTTGATACAGTATTATGAAAACAATTGTCTCTTTGATAAAGCGTATAACATAAGCAACGTTTTTTTTCCGTTTTGTAACTTGTTCCCCATGTCTATTGTTTAACTATTTTAAAATTATAAAAACCAACAACTCAATGGAATGAAAAGAATATGCAGGTATTTTTTAGCCAATTTGCTGAATTTTGTCTGCCCACATGTGATTTCTGACTAGTGTGACTTAGAATGTCCATATAAGCCCATAATTCAAAGCTAGCGGCGCTTTGAATTATGGGCTTATATGGACTTGATTAGCCATTTTTATAATAAACACTTGGTGACACCTTTCAATAATCCTAATCAATTCTAATAATTAATCTTTTATAATGAGCAACGAAGAGGAATTTAGGCAAGTAATTCCATAATACCTGAATATGAAGTTACACTTTGCTACGGATAAACATTTTTAGTTTCATTGATTGCACTATGTATGATTTCATCAAAACTAAGTAAAAACATAATATTTCCTTTTGAAGCATATCTCCATCCTTAAACAATATTCCCGCTCCCATAGCGTTACAATTCCAATTCCTTACTGCAGAGAGAAATGCCTGATTTGTTTAAACCATTAAAAGGCGTAAACAGTAATTAAAGGAGTGTAACCTCCTCATTGCAAAACAAAATAAAAGATACATACGAATTTGCTCATGCTATTAAACTAGCAGCAGCGCAAACCAAGTTTTTACTGGAGGTTTCTTTGTAAATATATATATATATATATATATATATATATATATATATATATATATATTATAAATTTTCATATATAATTATTTCAAACCGTACAGAAGATATTACTTTATAAACTTTATTACTTTATTAACACGTAGGATATTTCTACGCGTTATAAACTATTAAACACGTTCTACACATTAATTAATTAACATGTTTTTTATATAAGAGGTAAAACAACTAATCTGTGTGTGTGTGTGTGTGTTTTTTAAGTGAATGTAGAAAGCTTAATAAGATTGTAATCTGATAAATTCATAAATTGATCAATATATGTAATGTGCTCGCAAGTCTCAATACTTAATCTGCCTTGTGAGCGAGGTAATTCAGTAACATCATTTAATTCTTAAGACTATGTTTCTAAGAAAACTAAATCCTTTTAAAATTATTTTACATAATCGCGTTCTATCTTCAAATCGCATATTCTTTTAACATAATTAAGTTAGAGTATATTTAACATTTGGCTCCGCCTTCAAAAATGTTTCCATGTTGGCTTTGAGTAACTTTTATTTTATCAAATTAAAATTAGTTTTACTTTTTTGTTCCTTGATTTTGTAAAAGTATTGAAGTTGGGTTGGAAAATTTTTATTTTAAAAAATTGTATTAATCTTGTAATTTTAGTTGCTAATGTGTATTCTCTCCTGTATTTAGGAATACAGATACAGATGTTCAGGGACAACGCAACATTCGGTAACTCCATTTAGTAGATGTGTTATTTTATAGCAGAACGTACCGATTCTTAATGGGGCGTTAATTTAAACAAAGCTAAGAACCTTGACATAATCCATACTGTTGTACTGAAATATTTCTTGGCATCCATTAGGTAAATAATAGTAACAGCTAAAACCGTATATTTTGTTGCTTTTTTTCATTTTTCAAACGCCTCTGAGAGGAATTGTGATACAAGTAGAATTATTTACCAAGTGTCTGTGGAGTGAGCTATGTAAAGCGTTATTTTCAGGACTCGCTCGTATGTTGCTGTTCTAAGACAGATTTTAAATTGCTTCAATAGAAATTACACTCAAACGGATAGTCTATGAACGGAGATGTATTCCCTAGAGGCTTTGGGTTATATTGTGGTCGTTAAAAGAAATACACATCTCAGCAACTTATTACGTCTCATCGCTCCGTGCCATGATTCAACGGCTACTAGGGAAATGTCGTTTCGAATCATGATGTAACTCGAGAAGTGTCTTACTACTGTCGTACTCTGAGTTTCAGGTGATGATTTAAAAATATCAACACTAAGCCCTCTTTTATTGCTCCAGACGGATTCGAGATTGACTCTAACAGAGACTAGACATCCCCTAATTATTTTAGGGGATAGATTATGGTCATGGGAAGGAAAGTACATCTCAACAACTTATTTGTCTTGTTGATCTACATCGGGTTTCAAAGGAGTTCACCATTATGTAAAACTGTAAAGTATACTACGAAGCTTATCACAGCAACTCTGACATCAGAAGATTTATATAAGAAATAGTGATTTAAAGAAGTACAATCTCCGCACTTCATTGCTCCAACAGGAATTTCATATTGCCTCGAACAGGCGTTATTCGAACGTTATTCGAATAATTTCTGTGAACAACGGGAATTTGTTCCCCAGCATCTGCAAGGTGTTGTGATCATTCGAAGAAAACTGTGTGTCTGTTTCTTATTCCGTCTCGTCTACATGCAATGTTTCATTCAAAGGACTCCTACAGTAGAATAAGTAGTTTCCCACTGCAACTCTACTGGTATGTGTTTGATCAAATTGCCGAAACGTTATATTGTTACCTATTATTAACTGCTGATCCCACTCAACTGTGATATGTTGGTTTGTTGACATGTAAAAATTGCGAAATATTTTGCATCTTGTACATTTTTTTTAACTGATGCAAAACAGCTGATGCCTTTCAAGTAACAAAATGTTTGTTGCTCCCGGCTTGTGCAAGCTACCTCTAAAGTGGTCGTGCTTGCTTATTCTTTGACAGATTCCGTTGAGAAAATTACCGTTCGCATTGTTATAAGAATATAAAATAGTTGGTATCTCGTACATTTTTATAACTATACTGATTTTGTTTTGTTATTTGTCTGAAACAAATTTCAACAGGCGCCATTTTGTTAATACTTATTAAAGCAAATTGCACAATTATATTTTTGAGTTTCTTCTCTTTGTCACAACCTATTTGCCAAGTTTAGTATGTAGCTTAACTATTGTAGAGATAATAATTGTTTAATACAAAATGGCGGCTAGCTGGTAAACGACAAATTTATCGACCTACGTTTATAGAATATTTTTTGTTTGGAATCATGGGTACTACAGCTATAGAAGTTTGTGACACCATTTTGTGAATACCCTGTTTATAATGCATTACGTCAAAATCAGATGGACAAACAATTTATGATATTTGGCATGTATTTATTGTACAGTTAAATGGGTTTTAAACTGTTGAAATTTTATTGTTCATTCTTTCAAAATATAGACACCGGCGATGCTGTAAATGCTGATTCCAATTGACTAATTCATTAGTGATAATTACATCACTTTTATACTGAACACGTGCATTAACATAATGATACATAATATACAAGCAGAAAAAGCAGTTTTGCCATTGGAACCCTTCACCTTACTTTCATGCTAGAAATGTTTAAAAATTAAAACTTCTGCAAAATACTATTGAGGTAGATGTGGAGTTTGGCATAGTATGTATGTTTAAGTTGCGAGCGATAAGAAGGTTCAGCGTTCACACATTATCACTGGTAACCGACATGTGTGAAAGAAACGCTGATATAGCGAGCGATAAGAAGGTTCAGCGTTCACACATTATCACTGGTAACCGACATGTGTGAAAGAAACGCTGATATAGCGAGCGATAAGAAGGTTCAGCGTTCACACATTATCACTGGTAACCGACATGTGTGAAAGGAAAGAAACGCTGATATAGCGAGCGATAAGAAGGTTCAGCGTTCACACATTATTACTGGTAACCGACATGTGTGAAAGGAAAGAAACGCTGATATAGCGAGCGATAAGAAGGTTCAGCGTTCACACATTATCACTGGTAACCGACATGTGTGAAAGGAAAGAAACGCTGATATAGCGAGCGATAAGAAGGTTCAGCGTTCACATATTATCACTGGTAACCGACATGTGTGAAAGAAACGCTGATATAGCGAGCGATAAGAAGGTTCAGCGTTCACACATTATCACTGGTAACCGACATGTGTGGAAGGAAAGAAACGCTGATATAGCGAGCGATAAGAAGGTTCAGCGTTCACACATTATCACTGGTAACCGACATGTGTGAAAGGAAAGAAACGCTGATATAGCGAGCGATAAGAAGGTTCAGCGTTCACACATTATCACTGGTAACCGACATGTGTGAAAGGAAAGAAACGCTGATATAGCGAGCGATAAGAAGGTTCAGCGTTCACACATTATCACTGGTAACCGACATGTGTGGAAGGAAAGAAACGCTGATATAGCGAGCGATAAGAAGGTTCAGCGTTCACACATTATCACTGGTAACCGACATGTGTGAAAGGAAAGAAACGCTGATATAGCGAGCGATAAGAAGGTTCAGCGTTCACACATTATCACTGGTAACCGACATGTGTGAAAGGAAAGAAACGCTGATATAGCGAGCGATAAGAAGGTTCAGCGTTCACACATTATCACTGGTAACCGACATGTGTGAAAGAAACGCTGATATAGCGAGCGATAAGAAGGTTCAGCGTTCACATATTATCACTGGTAACCGACATGTGTGAAAGAAACGCTGATATAGCGAGCGATAAGAAGGTTCAGCGTTCACACATTATCACTGGTAACCGACATGTGTGAAAGGAAAGAAACGCTGATATAGCGAGCGATAAGAAGGTTCAGCGTTCACACATTATCACTGGTAACCGACATGTGTGAAAGAAACGCTGATATAGCGAGCGATAAGAAGGTTCAGCGTTCACACATTATCACTGGTAACCGAAATGTGTGAAAGAAACGCTGATATAGCGAGCGATGGGAAGGTTCAGAATTTTCACGTTTTCAGTGGTAAGCGTAAAAACAATAAAATCAGTCAATCCAGTGATGGTGAATTTAATATATATTAAGATGAATAAAAGTGTATACTTATCTTTAATAAATTTAATTAATCGGTGTCATACCCATCGAAATTTGAGCGCAAACATGTTTTTAATGTTCTTTTTTATTAAGTGCATGTTTTGGAGTTAGTGAAGTTTGAAACACAACATGGTAGTCGAGAATCCTGACTTACGGATGTCATAACGCTCTGGTTTGATTGTTCACTTTATTTAGTTTGTAATTATGTGTTAGGTTAGTTATTTAACTGAAGAAAAGATCAGATTGCAGATCTCGAAACGTAGTGTTACTGAGATTTCGTATCACTGAACTATGGCAAATATCAGAAAAAATCCTGTTTCCTTTACAATCCTTCCATCGTGAAAAAAACTTCAAACAAAGAGTTCATGTACCTTGAAGGATGTTTTTCTACTTGCAGTGCATTCAATGTGATCTAATGTGATTTTGCGGTTTGAATAGAACCGACCACAATTCTCCTGGCTACCAGTGCAGGCTACTGTGGCCCCATGTTTCTGGCAGGAAAAGAAATACATCCTCGAGATAGTAAAACAAATTTAGCTCATATCACGTGAGCGTCTCAACGCCCTCTTCAGGTTGGACGAGATAAAAAGTGACATGACGTGGTTTAAGGACTATGGATTTTCTCAACGCTTGGCAAGGTCAACGATGGCTTTCCTGCATCTAATTTTCATTTTTATTATTTTCTAAGGACTGCTTAATCGTCTTACTAAATTAATATGAAAGAAATAGCAGTTTACGAATATGAATTTATAATAAGAATTTACAGATATGGTTCAACGATATATTATTCAAGTACACTGTCATTTTTGTCGTGATTTTATGAGGCCCAGGATAATATTTCATTTTGTTCCAATCTGGAATGTTGCAGGGTCCAAGAAGAAGGAAGGATCGGTGCGCCGTAAGCTCGGCAGGAACCCTCGCATCCCCTTCTCCGCTGCTCAGGTGGAGGTACTAGAGGACAAGTACAGAGCCAGCCCCTACCTGTCGGCATCTGACGTCAGCCACTTGTCTACGCTACTGAGGTTATCAGACACTAGGGTCAGTGTCAACTCTGGGTTATCGCTCTCTATACTACTCTGTCTCCATGCAATATTATTCCTATTGCTGACTTGTCTGCTTCTGTAAAATTAGCTTAGAACACGGTCATGACCGGTTTTCTACTTTCCAAAAAATTGAACATTGATAAAATCATTAGTTTCTGTACAATTTATTAAAGAAAACTGATGACATGTACAGTCGTGAAATATATCATGCGAGACATCACTCACCATAAATTTATTTAAGATGCTAAGTTTTACATGGTGTTTTGTAGATAAATATTTTAAAGCCATAAAGCCAATATGAGTCTTAATCTATAATAATATTGTCATTACGAATCATACCATTATCAGATCTATGCGCAAAAGCATTTTCCTGCCTCTCCCTATAAAAAAAAAAAAAAAAAAAATATATATATATATATATATATATATATATATATATATATATATATATATATATATATCAGATCTAAGGTAGGATCAGAAAAGTTCAATTCTTTGGTATATTTTGAGAAATTCTTAAAGTTTTAATATTTAAAAAAATAATCAAACAAAGCAAAATACCAATACAAGCTAGAGCAATTAAACAAGATTATGAGGTGCAGGTTTTGTACTTGATTCAATTGCACTTTGTTGGACTTGATTTTAGTAACAATTAATTCGAAATTTTGTAATCATATTAAATTACAATTATTCTATTGCACACTTCTTTTTGTATGACATATCCACCATGAGCAATAATAACGATATAAAATAAATTAGAACATCCTGTGACTAGGCACAATAACGCATGCGATGCGAACCTAGGATGGTCTCAGGAACTTGTTACTGTTTTGACAAGGAAATGATGCTCGTCAAACTGGAACCACCCACACACAACACAAACATATTTCACGCCCCTTGCACTCTCACAATACCGCATTGTTGGGGGTAGTTTGGCGATTTGATCTGTTATTTCAGGCTCTGCCCCTCCACCGACTGTTTGCACCTTGCCCAACTGTTTCTTATATAAGTACTGTAGTATCATTACACACATGGGAGGTGGATGTCAAAAATGTAAAACCTGAAAATCAGCTGACGTCAACTATAAATAGTCTGTATGATTAAAACTAGTAACTCAACTCTAACAAATTTCTAAGTATATTTTAAATACTTGTTTGAATATAGTGTGAACATACATTCAAATATTTAATTTAAATCCAAAAATAAATAAACCTAATAGTTATCATATATTTGAGAACAAGAGCCTTCGTGGTGATAAAACGTACATAATATTTATAATATTAGCATAGTTAAGATAAGCAGGAGGCTATAGTACCAAGTGGATTAATCAAACATAAAATTTGATATATATATTATATGTATGTATATAAAATTTAATTTCATCACTTGTATTTTAATACACTTAGCGCATGTACCAGATGCATATTCAACGTTACCTGCATGCCATTTAAAGAGATTTTTAAGATTAGAACATTTTTCTGAATGTTAGGTATTTTCTACGTGTTTAAAATTATTGCTCAATGTTTTTGAGATTTTAATTCTACTTTAAGTGAGTCTGTCTTAAAGTACTATTTGTGTTACTCTACCATATATACCATACTGTAAATACCCTGACCTATGTTCTTGTTAGTGAAGAGAGTGCTGTTGTAGAGAGCCTTTCGACATTTATCTCATATGGAGTCTGTTGCCCTATCAATATTTATCTATATACCAGTGTTTATAATACTTATTCTTCTTTATTATCTCTTCTCCTTCAAAATAATATAACGTATGTATTACCCAAGGTATTGTAGTTAAATAATTTTTAAATTGTTAATATTTTGTTTTAGATAAAAATATGGTTCCAAAACCGAAGGGCGCGAGAAAGGCGCGATAATGGCAAGGGAGAGGTTTTGAAGCAGACACCACCCCCTCGGCAGCAGTCTTCAGGCCCTGTTAAATCCGCCTTCACTCCCACTAGCGCTGCCAACTCCCGACAGTAGCACACGTGGGCGTGGCCTGGACTGAGTGAAATCTGGACACTTTGAATAGAGTGATATTAGTCGTCAATCAGCAAGTGGCGGATATCAAAGATCAAAAGCAATATAATTATTGTACAAGAATATAATTAGAGTAACATAAGTGAACGTAACATGCGTGAAGTAAATAATAAACACGCAGTAATGAATGGAAAACTGTATAAAACATCATCAAATATTAATGCATTTTTAACGTTTAAGTTATATTAAGTATCCACCCATCACAATTCAAAGAAAACATTACAAACATTTTATATATATATATATATATATATATATATATATATATATATATATATATACTGTTATGAATATGTTATAATGTTATTAATATGATGTGTAGCAAAACGTTCTACTGTAGTCCTTATTTTCCCAATATAAATTAGATTTATGGCAGATTCAATAAATCCAATTTATATTGGCACAATAAGGACTAAAACATTTTGCAACACGTCATAGAGGATTACAAGGTAGTATTCTGGTTGAAAATCTCATAAAATTTAAGTTTAAGGTTATCGTCCCAATCAACGATAATTTATTACAAGATTAAGTTTTACAATTTGTCAACATATTAAAAAACTAATTATTTAATTATTGTGAAGCTTTACTTGATGGTTTTTATAAAGAAACAAAAAATTATTTTGAAAAAAAAAACAGTTAGTAAATTATCATACCTCTCTTCTCCTAGATCCCCGACAATATGAATTGCATTGAAAAGAACTAAAGGTAAAAGGTATCTGGGAAAATGCACAGTGGCTCCAAAAATAATTGGCAGTGGACGAGATCCCTTTGCTTTATTTTAAGAACGTCACGGACAAAAGTTAATGTACTGTATGCATAAACTTTTTAAGTAATATACGAGTGCCACCGACACCAAGTGTCATCTGTGTTTGACGTTCTGGAACCTGACGTAAAAACGTACTAAAACACCGACAAAGTCATTAAATATATGATTAGAACAATACTTCAACTGAATGTAATACGATATACGCCTTGTTATGATTTAAACGTTCCGGAAAAAAAAAATTATGGTTGCCTGTAAAGTCGGTTTTACGGGCGAAGATTTTACGTGACAACGTCTTTTTCTCGGTAGAATATTTATTGATATGAATATTATTAAATTGCACAATAGGAACAAGGAATTGAATGAAAATAAGAATTGCACAAATTTTAACTATAGAAATATATTTTGTTTACTAAAACATTGTACATAATTTGAAATTAATTAAAAGTTGTTATTGTAAATGGTAAAGTTGAATAAAAACATTTACTAAAATTGGAATTTGAAATTCTTGCTAAACACAGTTAAATTCTAACTCTGCGCGTGGTGATTGGTCGGTTTAGTTCGTTTGTTTGGTTGCACTGTTATGACAGGTTAGAGGTTATAATTTGTTATTTTAAATGTTTGACTAGCAATACGCGCTGTTTCTTCTCAATCGACTGAATTACGATTGATTGCAGAGTGATTTAAACTAATAATTTACTTAACACTATCAACATTTTGTCAATAGTATGACATAACCTATAAACTCAGTTTCTCAACTTTTGTGTCAATCTAACAATTAATCAATCAATCATAGTTTACGATAATGAAATATCAGTGTACAATTATTTACCTTTATTGTTGTAGTTGTTGTAAATGACGAATCTAAGCACTCCACATTTTCACGAATAAACATAGTTATCTGCTTTATCCCGTGCGGCGGACCCCACTGGACGGGCATCGTAACGTTACCGGGCGTTACACTTTTTCATGAGTGACTCCAAGCCGCAACCTAATTTAAGACGTTGTCACGTCAAAAATTATTTCATTTATGTTGAATTTATTATTGTTATAGACGGTTTTGACTTGTTCGGCAATACATTTTGTATTTAATATCAAATGTGAGAAAATTCTCGGTGCTATCAACTAGCAATACGTAAACTAGTTCATTACAATTCTGGCCTAACCTTACAGTAGGGACACCTAATCAAATGTTATCCGCTGATCGCAGCTACCTTGTGAGTGAAAAGGCTACCTGATCGCCGGCTGTAGTGAAAAGGCCTTGGCATTATCCCAATAACTTCACTTTTACTCCATTATTTTTTATTGTATATTTATTATATAAATCTAATTAAAGGTATAATAAATATGCATCTAATCACCTAGTTTATTTAAAATGAAATTTCTATTTTCTGCGCATTTAAACAGTGAAATACAAGAAAGTTTGAGTTTTTTTTCTAAATAACCAACGAAAATATAGAACCTAAAACTGTTGAGATGCATATTAATAATATCTTCAAAATGAGATAACTTCCATAATTCTAATATCCAAGATAAGGGCGAGGTAATATTTGAGATTTAACCTTTTTCTTATCGCGTTAAACATCAAGATGGCGGAATTACTGACGGCGTTTAAATTGATAATGGCTGCACATAATCGTACCACTGGTTCACAGTATGAGTAGGTTAAATCACTCTAATTAACAATAATATAATAATAAATCATCAATGTTACAACTTTTACTGGCATTATAAATCATCAGTACATATTTAGTTTTCTATGATTAAGTAATTTTACATGCATAATTGATAATACGTATTCAGTATTAATAACACTAGTCGAAATGTATATAAATGCAAAATTAGGTGTAAGTTTGATTGATAGTATCTGTGTATATAACTGTTTATAGTTTTATTATAAAAATATTAATCTGTCAAGCAGTTTTAGCTCACCTCTAATATAGTAAATTATATGCGACAATAGTAAAAACAAGCTTAGAAAAACTCCAAAAATGTGTATAAAATGTAAAATTGAGTTGAAAATTTTGTCATACTGAAATAAAGATTACTTAAACATAATGTTGTGTCTAATTTCATAACAACTAATTATTATATCAAGTATACATTCGAAAAAAGAACCATTTAACAGAAAAATCTTGATTCACTGGAATAGCTGGGTATCATAGATTTAAGATTGTATGTAGAATAGTCCAGGAGAAAATTGCATTGTATAAGCACACACCCTAGTGTTGCTTGAAAACAATAGAGAAAATGTCTCCTAATAAAGAAATTGGTCGTCAGTGCGCAAGGTAACCTTGGTCAGTGCGTACGTTTTGGTGGCGGGAGAAACGTTAGGGTATAAAAAAATAAAAAGTGGTAATATTTTTCTTAGCTTAAAACCAACCGTTAGACACGCAAATAAAAGTTAAATCAGTATTAGCTAACTAGATATAGACGTTTAAATAGTTTAGTTCCTGTCCTTTTATTTAGTTTATTTGACGATGGCATAACTATTATACGAGTATATTTGTCTTACAGTTGTTTTAAGGGGAGTCTGACGTCTCATTTAACCTAATATTAAATTTGTCATATTTCGGTACCATTTTATTAAAAACTACTACAGTAAGGTAAACCAAATTTCATAAATTGTTGTTATGACTCTTCAACTGACTGTTAAACCTAAAATTAAATTTATATATGATCAGGATTATGTACAAAAATATTATATATATTTTGTAAGAAAAAACCGCTAAAAGACTTTTAAGATTTAAATATTTATTTATTGTTTGTTAGGTTTAACATGTAAAGGAGGTTGAAAGGAACGTGTGGTGAATATTTGAAGGCAATACATTGAGAAATGTTGGAAAAAAGTGTACCTGAAGTTGAGAATTTGAAGCTTTCGGGAAACGAAGCGGAAAGAAAATATTGTCTTTTTTCACACAACAGCATCAATCTCAAGTCCATACAGCTTCTCTTCTTCTTCCAGCTTCCTCTTTTTAATTCTTGCTGCTACTCTGGCCGCCTTGGTCACTTTCTCAGCTTTTTTATCGGTTTTTATTTACCTCAGTTGGTCAAGTGCCTTTAGCCCAAGGACACAATTTGCACCAACCTGACTAAAGAGTTCTTGCAAAATCTTTACCCTACCTACATAACCTGAGTTTTAAGTTATTACAGAATCCCAAACTCCTATTTTGAGTGTTTCAAGCCCAACGAACACGCGTTTTGGGACCCGTGACCATACAATATTATTGAACGATTCGTTCAGATTTTAAGTCTTTCCGTGTAGGCATTTCCCCAGTAGAGTTTTGTTAGACAAATCTCTGTAGATAGGTTTAATTTTGTTCATAACAGCTAAAGGGTGTGACTTTTTATCGATGAATGCATCTTTAGTTACTAGGGAACGTTGGTATTTACACCAAGAATCTTCTCCCTTAGGACAAAGTCCACGTTGTGGGTTTTCATCAGTTGATAGAATGTGAAAAAACGTTGACCAAACAGCCTTGTACATATTGTCAAGATTATCAATGTTCCTTCTAATTGCTAGACCATAATATGTCTGCAATTTGAGTAGCTGCTTCTATAGTAAGCCGATGTTTACCTGACAACACCTTACCATCCTCAAGTTTTTCATTTTTGCTGTCATTGCGCAATTTTAGAAGCCAACAATACGGAAACCAAAACAAACAAACAGCTGTTAAAATCAATCAGGTGATGTAAGTAAAGGGAGCAGTGTAGCCAACATAAAATATCAAACAAAAATATTAATATTTCAAAAGTTACAGAATGAGTACAGTATGAAAGTCGAGAGTGTAAAAATCAAACAACATGTGTTATAACTTTGTAAAATTTATTTATGTGGCTTAGTAAAGTGAAATATATAAGTATTGCATATCAAAATGATCAGACAATAATAAAGAACAAGAAAAACATATAAAAATAAAATCTAAAACTTTTCCAAAAATTGACGTCAGACTCCATATTGTATGAAGCTAGAAAATTATAATGTGAAAAATATCGTTTCATATTTATAACATTTTTTAAACAATAATATTCCAACCTCCAACAAAGTTAGACGATCGATTTCTTTCTTAGGAAATATTCATCTGTCGATGTCAAGAAAGCCCAGGTTGTGTGCTAATACTGTGTAAATTGGCGCTTGTACATTCTGAAAGATTGTGTCTGACTCCAGCTTGTGACAAATTTCTAAATAAATTTAGTCTGCGTTGCTGCGGTCTTGGGATTTGATTACAGTATATCGTGTGTTGTGATCATGGTAATTTAGTCTCAAATTATGTATATTTAAACTTTGAATGCAATATCGTTCCTACAATATATAAACAGGGCGAGGTCAGAAGTTACATTTTAAGCAGATTTACCTGACTATCTCAGCTGTAGTTTTTAATAATTTGTATGTACTTTTTATAAGAAAACGTCCATTAGAACGTCCCCAAATAGGAATACCAGATGTTTAGCGAGGATATATATATATATATATATATATATATATATATATAAAGCCAGTATGGCCCAATATTGCATAGTTGTGCAATATTTAATTAGAATTCTCAATGCATCTATGCCAGAAGATAATTTTGAGCATCATTAAGGATTTTATCACTATAAATTCATAACAATTTTGTACAATTTACTTGCTCAATTGTGGTTTAATCAACCATAACATGGTAGTGTCCTGTACAGGAACATGACAACAAAGAACACTTTATGAAATATACTGTTCTCTCACCGTGTACAATAATAACCTTTTATAGGCTATGTTGTTGTATTACAATTTACTTTCTCCACTATGGTTTTATCATCAGTTACTATGCTCAACAACAGGAACACGACAAACAGAACACTTCATAAAATATACTGTTCTCTCTCGCCGTGCGAAATAATCATAATCAGACAGTGATGTTTTATTACAGTTTATTTGGTTATGGTTTTATAATCAGTTCTGGTCCTCAACAGGAACATAACAACTAGAACTCTTTATCGAAGTAATTAAACATCTTAGACGATCAAAAATTATAACTACTGTATTATAAATTTGGCAAACGTTACGTAATATTATCTTATCTTACTTGATATGCTTAAAACCAGCCAAAAGATACGGGTTTTTAACATTGCATAGGCCTAATTACTATTTATATAACGATAACAGTAAAGTTAAATAAAGTGGGTAACATTTAAACTGACTGTATAAAAGTATAGGCCCATTGGTATTGTTAAAAGCAACATTTGGTAAAGATGAATTAAAATGTATTTTACTTTGTCGTATATTGGGACATCGGTCAAATAGTAATATGATCAAACGGCTTATTACATTCAAGTTGGCTATTTCCTACTGATTTGTATTTTGTGGAATGAAGACTATGTAGCGAGTTTAATGGAGGTAGGGGAAGAAAAAGACGAATCTCAGTAAGAAAAGTAAAGACGCACAGAGCATCAACACAGAACACACGAGGGACGAATAACTGATACTACAATGTTTGTTACTTAGTAAATATTGTAAAGTTGTTACTGCAAGTGTTTATTTGGTTTGTCAGAATGCTTAGAAACGCAGATGAGACAGTATACTCTAAGAGCTCGGCGATGTCTTAAAATAGCTCAGGGTCAGCTGTTTTCCAACCCATTTTTTGTCATAACCTCAAATTTGTTTTAGCCAATGTTCCTATGTTGTGTTACGTTACTATATGTTTTGGTTGGCTATTTTAGTGCTTTAGTTATATATTAGTTTTTCTACGTTAAACATATATTTCTTTGAAAGGAAAATAACTACTCTCAAAGAAAAATATAAAAAGACTTAAAATTTCACAAAAACTTTGAGCAGGATTATGTCGGATAGCAGTAAAGTTTATGAAACAAGATTCATTGGAAAATGTGGGCGTAAATTTTCATCAATTGACTGACAAGACAACTCATGAATATAACATTAGAAAACAGAAGGAACACCAAAAAGCATTTGGCAGAGCAAAGGACAGAATACGCAGTAATTATTTCTCCCAGAACTTTTATATGAACCGTCAAATCTGTAGCCCTAAATGCAAGAAGCCCATAAAAAGTCTTAAGATAGCGCCAGCCATGGTTTAAAAGCGGTTGCAGTGGGCGAGTCTTTAAATACTGGACATCAAATGATTGGGGGAATATAACTAACAAAACATGATATTAATTAACCATACTAATATTCCGTAGCCTTGCATGGTCAGACCTGAAGCGCAGTCTAGTGAAACCTAACTGCAGTAAGCAAACCATGTTCTAGGTATTCAGTTTATGAAAAATTTGATAATCTAAAATTAATGGCAGAAGTTTTTGCTATACAATAAACATGTCTCCTAATATAAGACCAATTGTACTGTCCACAGCATAAGCCTGAATTAATGTGCACGAAAGTCTAATTACATTAGAGGCGGTGTTGCCAAATCACTGATGCCAAAACTAGCTATTCCCGCTATGAGTTGTTTGGTCACATACTATCTGCTTGATTTACTGTTGTTTACAAAACAGATACATTAAATAAAATTAAAAGTATATTTTTTTCGGCATCAGCTGATGTCTATTTATTACAACTGATGTTGAGATGTTGAATTTCCATAGGCATCATTGTTAGGCGTGTGGTGCAGAGGGGAAAGATTGACGAACCAGCGATCTTGAAACTGTTTTTTGCGGGCTGCTTCAGCAAAACTTTTGTTAATAAAAATGTGACATTAATTAGTTAAACACTAATACGATGTTGTATAATGCAGGGTACGTCAATATTCACTATTAATTACTCAAACGAAACGACAGGGGATAAAACTCCTAATATATATATATATATATATATATATATATACGTATTAAAAAACACAAACTCTGTAGCTGTTGTGTTAGTACTTTTAAATGGTTTAAAAGTAATCCATATGTTTGTATAACCAGATTTCTGTGTTTAGGTTATGCTTAAATTTATTATTGCATTAAACAAATTAGGCTGATGATAACAAAATAACGTGCATTCGTATCAACGTTTTAAATTCAAATTAACCATTCGAATTGCATAAGTTTCGACTTTAACAATCGCGCACCACTTTTGCTCCTGATGTCTCCCGTGTCCTTGCACTACACCCGACCCGAGACCCGTCACCGTACTGTAGTTAATCAGGCAATGTCAAAGTCAAGGTTAGTTCTTGTTTTCTCTATTATTTAAATTGTTGGTTTAATGGTTATGGTTCCCCCATTATGTAATTGTATAATTATGTTAAATTATTAATATTAAATTGAAACATATGACTTATTTAGTATTTAGATAACGATTAATAAGGTTATGTCTATCTAACTTACAACAGCAGTTCTGTTATTCTATTTATAAAGTATCGATGATTGTACTAAGCGATATAAAAACCGGGTCGGCTTATGGGTACTGTACTCTGACCTTGGTCTTGAGTTGATTGGGGAATAGCCAACCAAAGCAGGCTTTCGGTTTCCTTATTCAATTGCCCAAGAAAAAAAAAGTTAGTGATTCACATTTCACTTGTTTATAATTATCACAATAAGAGTAACTTTTATTTAAGGTTTAATGTAATAAATTAA
The DNA here is from genome assembly GCF_021130785.1 of Homalodisca vitripennis. NCBI lineage: Eukaryota > Metazoa > Arthropoda > Insecta > Hemiptera > Cicadellidae > Homalodisca > Homalodisca vitripennis. The sequence continues at coordinate 156,779,605 of NC_060207.1, read as the reverse complement.
TGTTAGTTAACTTTATAGATTGTAAGTACTGTATGATTATTTTAGTTCTCAGTTATGTCTTTCACTATGTTCAAATATTAATAATTTTGCTTGGATAGGGGGTAAATATTATGGTATTTGGCTAATCTTTATTTTCTTATTACTGTATTACACACGTCTTACTGAAGAAAACAATATAGCCTAAGGTTTAACCCAAGGTACACCTTTACTTTAACCACATCATATTATTTGTTGTTCTTTGAAAAGAAAAATTCAAAGAACATTAAAATGAAAAATAACCGAAAACAATTAAGTTTTGAAAAACCCGAAAAAATCTAAAATAAACTATTGATTAAACCTTTTACCGTCACAGACGTACCACGCAACTTGGTGCAGACCGACCAAAGGCGCTGAGAGTCGCCGACTAGAAGACTCCCCCGCTACGAACGCCGCCGTGGTGAATTTCGTTAATGAACTGACACTGACACCTGTTGAAACGTTCATAAATCCGCCTATACAATAGCTAGAGCTGTGATTATTGCTTTTCTTTGTTCATCTTTAATTATTTTACATTTATGTGTAAACTGAAAAGTCTATACCTACTTTTAAATTTTATTAGTGCAAATAAGACAGAATGTTCTCTAAACTTTTTATTTTTTAATTTATAAAAATTGTATATGTACATTTTGATTACGTTTTAACTATATATTTTTGTAAACGTAATTATCTTATAAGAATACAGCAACAATTATAAGCTGAAATATTGGCAAATAAAGAAATATAAGTAAAAAAAGAACAATATGTACTTTTGATAAAAATGATTCTTTGTAAAACAAAGAATTTCTTACAATAACGCCATTTGGGTTCTTACACTGTATATGTTTGTGCTTAAAATTACATTTCCCATTACAAACATAGTTTATAACAATGACAGCTGTAATCCTGGAAAACTAATTCTTTAGTCAAGTTATATCGTAATTCTATTATTGCTATTCCAATAATCCAAAGTTCACAGAAAAACCAGTGCAAGTTACACAGTCTGAACATTATAGAAATAAAATAGTAAAAATCAGTTTCGAATTCTATTTACAAATGTTATAAACAATCTTAATACACGTACGCATTCACTCGATGTGGTATGGCTTACTTGTTATTGTTGGTCTATCACTCTTAGATATATTTATTTTATAATATTATACAAACCAAATATTGGTGGTTCTCTACCTATATTTTAGTATAAATTTTGCGTTTACCAGTAAAAAGATACCTGCTTAGCAAACGCAATACACAAAACTAATCTAATCAGTTTGAATGCCCAAACCAAACAAATTGGCTGATAATGGACTTCGAGTCAGTTCTGACAGCCGAATAGATTAGCCTGTGACGATAAAAGGGTAATGGGCTAGACAGTAATACTGCTGGCCGTCAGCACAGGCTGCAACAGCACGATTTTGCCCCGTGCTGATTTTAATGACCGTAAAAATATGCCCAAACCAAACAAATTGGCTGATAATGGACTTCGAGTCAGTTCTGACAGCCGAATAGATTAGCCTGTGACGATAAAAGGGTAATGGGCTAGACAGTAATACTGCTGGCCGTCAGCACAGGCTGCAACAGCACGATTTTGCCCCGTGCTGATTTTAATGACCGTAAAAATATCTCTCAGGATAGTGCCAATCGGTAAGATAAAAACATTGTATTATATGTTTGGTCACTAATGCTTGAAAGATCTAACAATATTACAAACTCGCCTATCCATGTTATTCTTGGATATGGCCACCACATTTTTTGCTGTGTTGCACAATAACACGAGCTCCTCACGCCTGAGATTTAATGGGGTGATCAACCGAGGCGGAGAGAAAGAGTGGGGATGGAGGGGCCCCTCCTGCCAACTACAGATAGCCCGTGTATTAGAATAGTGGAATGGGCAGTCCGCGCGTTCTCGCTCTGTACTCATCTGAATTTAATTTAGTTCAGTACCTGGCGAACCTATTAAAATGTATCACTGTATTTTCAAACCCCTTTCCGTAGTTTAGTACAGCATACATATATTTAAATTACATTTTCAAAGCTGGATGTTGCAGGATGCAGCACAATTTAATTGCAGGCAATCAATGTGACAAGCCTCTTAAAATGTACCACTGTGTTTTTAGCTTCTACTCTGAATTAAACACATTTCAGTAATTTGGTACAACAACATATATATGTATATATATATATATATATATATATATATTGTAATTGTATCATAAATCTTTATATTCGTAGCATTAGAGATCAGTAGGACTAAATTATTTTCATCATCCGTATTACATAAAATTTCTGTAATATAAGTGTAATATTTCTTACATAAATATAAGTGTTTAAAATTGTAAACCAAAAATATACTCATATATGATCTTAAGCTGAATTTGTCAGTTACAGTAATATAATATAATTAGCAAAATTTTGTATTTATTAATGATGTCACGTGCTATGTTAGGTATTTAAGTCAGGTAGTTGTCATTGATTTTGTCATATTTCTATAATTATGTTTTTGGTTGAATATTTACTCGCAAGTTTCTTTTTTAATCTTTTTTAATACCCTTAGTTTATTACAGCTATTACATAACTCTTATTACAGATTTTGTAGTGTAATTATTAATTTATTTACTACCAATTAAGGACTCCACATTATAATATGTTGCTTTTGCCCTATTAATTTGAATATATTCCAATAGCACAAAAAGATTATGACATTTTATTCGTTGTGCACCATCTCACATTTTGTAAAGTGTCTTTGGAGTTATAAAGAAAGTTCAATATTAATATAACTAATTCGATATAATTTCTATGTTTTGCAGATATGTTTGTGTAAAGTGTCTTTGGAGTTATAAAGAAAGTTCTATATTAATATAATTAATTCGATATAATTTTCTATGTTTTGCAGATATGTTCGGATATAAAACGACTCATTAATTCGGATATAAAACGACTCATTAATTCGTAAGATAATAGAAATCAGAACCGTTCCGAACTGAGGTCGCTATCAGCCGCATGTACAGAGTTTGTCAGGAATTTTCGGGATTTATCGGTACTGCTCGGCTCTGCTCGGCTCTGTCCCCACTCTTTCTCTCCGCCTCGGTTGATCACCCCATTAAATCTCAGGCGTGAGGAGCTCGTCACAATAACGGTGTAAGTTAATGTTCCCTAACTAAACACTGAATATCTTTCATTTTCATCCTGAAACAATTAAAAAAACTTTATGCAATAACCACTTTAGAAATTTTCCAGTGTTTCAGCAGGAAAATCATCACCATTTTTGTAGAAATATGAAGCGTGCAAATGATGCACCTTGACAAAATATCCACAACTTCTTCCTCTTGACTATGCAGCAAAATATGACCAATCATCAGCCCTTTAACATTTAATGTGATTTGTAAATAGATGTATATGCTTTACTGTATTATTAGGATACTCACTGGAAAAATATGTTTCAGGTAAAATGGTGGTTATGTGCAGATATTCCTCTGTTCTTTTAGCAGTCGTAAGTTTTTTACTATTGTAATACTTAATCAATTGTTTCATGTTATTGTGAGCTAGTTATTGTATTAATAGGTGGGAAGCTACGAGTCAAAAATATCTATTAACTTTCAGGAGTAAAGCCATACCCATTTATCACCAGCAGCACTATGCACACGAGTAAGCGTATTAAGCATAAAATTAATTCAGAAATAAGAAATGTTGACTAAAGCAGTTGTATTGAGTAACAAAATTAATACCTCTAATGAGCTAACTGTTACTTTTGCCTTGAAGTAGAACACAGTCTAAAGCAAATATTTAAAAAGTTATTATGTGTTTTAAAATAACAACTTGATTTTTTTATAAGTTGTAATGTGTTATTGTTGTGAAGTATACGAAACATTGAAATATGCGAGATCGCACCATGTTAAGAGGTGTCCATACATGTTGAACTAGAAGAGAAAGAGTGAGTCACATACAGTGGCGTAGCGAAGGGGGGGGTCCAGGGGGTCCGTACCCCCCCCCCGAAATTTTAAGACTTGGATATAAAAAAATAAAGCATGGAGCAGGAGAAAAAGGGAGAGTTACCATACTCTTGTCTACAAACATTAAGTTCATTGATTTAATTGATTAAAGTGACCGTTGTTAAACATTTAATTGTCCTTTCGTGTAAATCATAAAGTATCAAACAATACTTTTGGGCTCGCCTTTCAGATAGTGTAGTGTAATCACGGTATTTCTATAGGGCGTGGTCACGTGAAGTCGCAAAGTAACCTGAACTGTAACACGGCGAACAGTTTAAATTAGCGACAACTTGGCTCAAATTCGTCTTGCGGACGTATAATGACTGCTTAGAATTAAGTTACGACGTTGATTTTAGGTGTCATTAAACTGTAGACGTGTATATAATTATCGAAAAAAAGAAAATAAATCACTTTCGGTCGGAAAATACACTTGAAAAACTCTACTGATTAGAACTTCAACTAATTTGGACTTCAGTGATTGAGGTAAACGTGGTGTTTTCGATTGAGTTAGGACGACGATTTTTGTTATCATTAAACTGTACACTATACCTATATAATTATCGAGAAAAAATCACTTCCGGTCGGTAAATACCGAAGAAAAGCTCTCTACAGATTCAAATTTTGACGATTTTGGATTTCACTGGTTGAGTGGTTGAGGTAAAAGTGGGACTTAGAATTATGTTAGAACATTGATTTTAGGTATAAATTGAACGCTGACTAATACCTATATAATTATCAAAGAAAAATTGAAAAAATCACTTCCGGTCCGATAATACACCGGAAAAACTCTGCTGATAAGAAGTTCCGACCACTTTGGATTTCACTGACTGAGGTATTATTTCATTTTCCTTAGTAGATTCCGATCGGAAGTGATTATTTTAGTTTTTTTCTCGATAATTATATAGGTATTATTCGGTGTTGTATTAATACCTAAAACCAACGTCCTAACATAATTATAAGTACCACTTTTACCTCAACCACTCAACCAGTGAAATTAAAAATCGTCAAAACTTGAATCTGTAGAGAGCTTTTCTTCGGTATTTACCGACCGGAAGTGATTTTTTTCTCGATAATTATATAGGTAGTTGAGTACAGTTTTAATGATTAAAAAAATCGTCGTCCTAACTCAATCAAAAATACCACGTTTACCTCAATAACTGAAGTCCGAAGTAGTTGAAGTTCTAATCATTAGAGTTTTTCAGGTGTATTTTATTTCCGACCGAAAGTGATTTTTTTAATTTTTTTTCCGATAATTAGGCCTATATACTCGTCTACAGTGTAATGATACAAAAAATCGTCATTATAACTCATTCATAAATACCTCAATCAGTGAAATCGAAAGTAGCCGAACTTCTAATCAGTAGAGTTTTTCCGGTGCATCTTTTACCAGTGAACCCATTGGCAAATAACACACAAAACGTCCCCCGGATCCCCCGGTTTCGGACCCCCCCCCCCCCGAACGAAATTTCTGGCTACGCTACTGGTCACATACATGTATGAGAATTAACAAGTGGTATTCTTTGGAAAGTAAACTAGGGAGTTATTTTTATTAGAGAAATCCAAATTTTTGATTTTTCCTCCGACCCATAGGAGTTCAACCTAGTCATGAACAGGTGAGAGACATTGAAGTCTAGTTGATCACAACTAATTCTTCTGGGCTGAAGCGAGATCCTCACATAGAGTGGATGAGCTTAAACTGAGAAGTCTTCAACTACTATGTCAACAGGTTACCAGAGACTAGATTTTGACGATGACTTGTTGTGGACAAACTGCAGAACATAAGCCATCACATGCTGAAGTTCGGGTCATGTAGAGAACCTGGTGAAGATGTTCCATTGGATAGTCTGTATTGAGAAAGTACTGTGAAGGGCATAACTTCACCAAGGGAGGTAAGGTTGGTTGGAGTGTAGCTCGATGTGAGTCACTCCAAAGGGGGGAGCTGGAACCAATCTGGTTCTGTCTACAAGGGTCATAAATCCTTGCAATGACTTAGAACAATTCTATTAGTGAAAATTGCAAACTTTGAGCTGACTAATGCAGACCTAAAATGGAGAATTGGGGATCCGCAGAGGCTTGCAAAAAACTGGTGTTTCACGGGTAACCCTTGACGAAAATCAGGAGAGTTTGACACCCATTTACATCGTTCAAAACCACTGTGTTTGAGTAATCCTCTTTTGTTTGCCCTCCTGACTATATATCATCTACGTACAATTGATATAGTATTTTTGCCACATAGAGAAATTTTTTACCTTGTCTTATTGATTCAGTATTGTACATTTTTCATCCCATCAGTCAGTGACTGTTGCCAAATTATATACTGACAGAGGTTGAGTGGGATTGTTGTGGCATAAGATTAACTGGTATTGACGGCCATATGGGTGAACTTGTATAACACAAAACATGCTCCTGATGTTACAGGAGAAAACACATAGTGGAGACTAAAATTCAATGAAATGCTGACAATGTTGTGTTCTAGCTCTGGTCCTGTTAGTAGAACATCATTGAAAGACATGCCTGGACTAGTTTGTACAATCGGTGTCAAAGACGGTGCTACACAAATGTGGTGTACTACTGTATGCTTTGGAAACATGGAGTGGAAATGACCACTTATCCATGTTGCCAAGAGAATAATATTTTAACATAAAGTCAATATACAACTAGATGAGAATTAGGTATGTGAGTGGCTTTAAAAACTCATCACTGAGTTTCCTCAGCAGTTTTTTCCTGCATAAGGAATGTTCTTGGTACTAGAATAATTAGAGAGAATAATGCAGATCTACATCACTCATTGAAAGGAGTGTGATAGAGAGAATGGATGTAGGTTATATTGGATGCGAAGAAGGATCAGTACCAATGAATGTGAATAGCCGAACTGCTTGTCAGGAATATGGGGCAAGTTGAGATACAAAGGAGCTTGTCAATGTTGTTAGGATTCGTTAAAGGGGTGATTAAACCTTTTTAAAGACTTCAGAACACAATTACATTTGAAGCAGATCAATAGCTATTTTTGCGAGTATATGTACAGGGAGTTGTTGAGCCAGTACATTTCCTGAAAAAGAGATTCCATTTCCACAAATGAGCCATTTAGTGTGGGCTGAAGTTTGAGATAGGCTAACAATCTGTAATTGAGAAGACTAACGTTTAAAACCTAACAATTGAGCAAATCTTTCGCTTATGAAAGAAGACATAGAGCCTGAGTTCAACAATGTTCAGAAAACATGTTAGCTGTGATTCTGAAATTCCCACAAAATGTACATTTTTTTACCAAAATGGCATTTTACTATTGAATTTCTGTTACAGCATGAATTTTAGAATCAGAAGAAAAATTATGTCAAACCTTTTAAAATGATATAAATACATTTAATTAGAAAACAGTGATTGCCTTAAAGAGTTATTTAGGACTTGGTTTGTTATTTAAAGATAGGAGTTTCCCGAAAGTGACACTGTGCCTGGTGAAAGAGGTTTGCTTGTCATTTGGGAGGTTGGGTGTCCTGGCTTCCCATTGGTGGCGAATGCATCTGCTATCTCCTTTATCTAAAGTTAAAATGAAGACTCCACTCATAGTGCCTGTACAAGCTAGGAGGAACAAGCTGTGGAGTTAAGTTTGAGTTGGTATAGAAAAAGGCATTGCCACTCCCTACAGGGACATTTCTAATTATTCTGTCCGAGTGCAAAAGATTTCACAACTCTTACTCCGTTATTTTTGGTTGTGGCAGATGTATCATTTTATAATGCTATTAAAATAGATCCAAATTCATTTAAGTTTATCCTGTAAAGAGTATAATCCTAATAATATTATAAATGCAAACGTGCTTTTGTTTGTTTCTTTTGCTTTCACATATAAACTATTCAATCGATTGTTCTGAAAGTTTACATGGACATCATTATAGTCCCTAGGCTGAACATAGGCCTATTCTTATTTCGTAAAACCTTCCAGGCTATGCCCACTGGTCTTTAAAGCAGAAAAAATTTCCATCTTGGTTTCTTAAGTTGTGTAATGTTAATTCAAAGACCCAGTTAAATGTATTCAACTGTTACGTGGAAACATTGTATTATGACAGTATGACCATACGTTTAATTATTTTAACCAATATTTTCAATTTGTTTACATTTATAGAGTGAAAGCAAAAAAAAGTACACACACTGCTTATTTCAATATTGTGGTAAAAAGGCAAACCAATTTATTTATTCTGGGTCATAAAGCAATACACAAGTCACTAAATGCAATTTTTATGACAGAAAATCGTCACAGTGACATCGCATCCATTTCTCAGTGATGAGGTATACAATACTGATTAGATATATAAATACTGATTTAACTCCTACCTGTAGACTGAACCAGGGAAATAGTATGATATAGCAAACATGGATTGGGAAACAAGAACTTTACTGTATTGTATTATATTTACATATGGATGGCACCTGTCATAATGTAAGTATTGAAATTTGTTAGTATTATTTATGTTGACTTTTTTTTAAATTTTAAATAACAATATTCACATCCATACAATTTAGAAAACTGTACAGATTTGAATCCACCTCATTACAAAATTACATATAGGTCTATTGATATTGTTTTTTGGGACAAAATAGCAAACTCCAATTTTTTGTTGGAAATATAATTAATTTCAACAGGAAGTGCACAATCTGAAATAAGAATTACACTTTTGCTTCATTTCTGGTCTTCTTGATCATGAACACTGTAAAATGGTTACTTGATGCATGATATATGACTGATTTCACTTTAAATATGTCACAGGATCCTATCATATTACATCACAAGTGCTTTCACTAAGAAAACTATGAACTTCAACTTTGGATTTCCTCTAGATTGACCTAAAATAGTTCAAGTTTTATTGAAATTGTGGGTGCTATTCAAACAAATACACAGAATGTAGCATAGAAATTTCTGGCAAAGCCTCGGGTATGTACTAGTTATGTATTGTTTAAATTATGAATTAGAAAAAAGTTAAGAATTCAATAACCAAAAAACAATATTGAAAAAATCATTTATTTTTAGAGCATGAAGCAGACAACATGGTTAACTCAGCTGACAGTTTGAAGAGGTTTCATGCCCACTCAGATAGTAAACCATGAACTATTACGGCATGGACCACTTTGGCTTAAACAAGCTGAGATCACGTTGTTATATTCTTTACATTTTATAAAAAAAGAAAAACATGTAATAGAAAAGGAATTCATTATGGTGAAGACAGAAAAAGAAAATAAATTAAAAATACTGGAATTTAAGAACATATGTAATGTGAGCTAAATAAGACCTATATACTAAGTACATACAAATTGATGCTACAAATGATGGAGACACATGTGACTAAGGGTTTTTTTTTTTACTAAACAATGAGAAGACTAAACAAAAATATTCCAAAAAAATAATTAATATTTTTTTTTTAATAACTAAAAGTTCTAAATTGTTTCAGATATGTCTCCAATTAGCAGTGAAGAGTGGACTTTCATATACAGCAGCAGTTGTGGAGTTTGCTCCAACGCAATCGGATCATGGACCTGCAGATACTCTTCTTGACAATGCCCGCAGATACATAGATATTATCAAGACAGCTGCTACGCATGTAAGTGCTATAACATGAAACAAAAGAAATATGTCTAAGAACTCCAGCAGTAGAAGTTAACAGCCATGATTAAGTCACCTGCCTGATGACACCTATTAGCTGAGCATTAGTGAATCATATCGTTTGAGGGCTAAGAAAAATTTAATTTGTATCTGTCTATTTATCCGCACAATATCTTCTGAACAAACTGACCAATGCATTTCAAATTGTGCATTTAACTTCATTTCTACATAAACAAGAATGAGTTCGATGATGATGCATGTCTATCCATGGGATTTGGCTGAGCATCATTCAAGCATCACTCAAAAGACTGGCAAAATTTCTTTCTTCTGTCTGTGTAGAAGTTGTATAAATTTCTTTTCTGTCTGTCTGAAGGGCATCTCAAGAATGAAATGAGCTATAGACTTGAAATTTTGCATGAAAACTTCAGTAAAGCCTGTAATGTGATCTGATGTACTCTTACCTTCATTAGCCATTGAAAAAATATAGCAAGTATTGCATTGAATTTATCAGTATTAAGGCCAGCTCTTAAATTCACTTAAGGTCTGTAAAACAGTTATAATCAAAGGAAGTTTTCATTTAAAAGAATGGTAGCTCTATGAAACTGAACTCCTTAAGAGAAAAGGTATACAGAATTTCTTTAAAAATTAACATAATTCAAGTATAAAAATAAATAATTATGAGGCCTGTCAGAAAAGTATCCAATATTTTTATATTACCAAAAAACTAGTATACAAATCACAACTTCAGTCTCCTAGAAATACTTTCCATTGGACATAATGCACTTGTTCATATGATCCTCCTACTTCAAAAAACAGGTTTTAAAGTCCATCTGTGTATCAAAATTTGCTCCGCCATTACATTCAGTTTGATCTCTTCATCTGTTTGAAATCTGGTTCGTTTGAGAGATTTCAATTTTAGGACAGCCACATAGTACCATATCAGGACAGGATGTGGCACTTGGCGGGTTTGGATCTTTAATAAACAATTGTTGGACGAATTTTACAACCACTTATTTCAAAATCAAATCCCCGGACTGAATTTTGATAACAGTGGTCTTTGTTATGTCCGAAACTTCCTCCAACTCATGCACTGTTATGTTGTTAGCTTTGATCGCTAACCACACACATTCAATATTTTCAGGGGTTCGTGTTAATGAAGGCCGAACAGAACGCAGTTAACTTTCAACCGAATCATTTTTACAGCAATTGAACCACAGATTCAGAAGCCTGGAACATGGTTTTCACCTTAAAGGCTTGCTGGATTATTTAAGTCTTCTCCATGCATAATTTCCCAAATTTGAAAAGAACTTGATCAAAATTCACTGATCAACATGTTCCATCATTTTTTAAGAACAAACTTGAGGAAGGCTTGAAACACTCAATCAGCACTGACTGATAGCCGACTTTATTAAACGTATGAATAAGATGTATTCTCTGTGCAAGCAGGAGGATACAGAGATAATGCATACTGAATCTGATAACAGTAGCTGCTGTAGATAAGAAGTAATCATTGAATATTGGGCTTCGTAGTTTATACTTTCCAGACAGGCCTCGTATAAACTATTGTGCATTAGATAGATATGAGTAGGAACAAACATATTGTACGTTATTTAATTTGTAATAATTGAAATTATTAAAAATTATTGTTTTAAATCAGTGCTGATGTTACAGAATGCTAATATTGTGGTGTTCCCTGAATGTGGTTTAACTACCATAAAGATTCCAGTTGTACGGCAGGACATCTTCCCTTTTCTTATAGAACTACCAGAAGTGGGTACCAATCCTTGTGATCTCGTTGATTCGCACCAGGTTGGCCACCATCATATAATCTAGTTTATCGATATAGAACCTAATAATATTAGTGTTTTAACTTCTGTAGCACCAAAACTCTTAGGTACAAGACTTAAATATTAGGAATATTTATTAGATTCCATATAAATGTTAAAGTTTAGGTTAGTAATTTTATGCTGTGTAGAGCAGATTTTTGGATTTAACAAAGAAAGTATAACAGAATTTTAAACATTATTTTGTCAATGGTAGATGTTACAAAATTAGCGTTTTTAACAGTAACACTGTTTTTATTATTAGAATCTACTATTTTCCATATTATACAGCCCTGAACTCCAGATTGACTAATAACAATAACACATACCTTCATCAAACAGTTTAATATGTAGTCATAATACCACTATAGTTTCATATTCTAGCAAATCATCTTCTGACATCAGGGTTAATAAATATTAAAAGCGAGGATTATCCATCTGGAGTCGTCATATTTAAAAAATTAACGAACACAGCACAAAACACAGTGAATAAATGAAAAACACAACACTTGATTAGTCTATCACACACAAATATTAACATGATATAACATCACAGCCGGCAAAAGACAGGACAACTGACACTAGATGATTCTAGTTCCTGGTGCATCTACATCATCAGCTGATCGGTTGGTTGGCTGGGTGCTGTAACGATGGAGTAATGTGTTGAACAAATAATTGGAGCTGAATTTATAAACTAAGTTGTTCCAATTGCTATAGTTTTTACATCGGACAGACAAGCATTTTTAGATCCCTTCAGATGAATGGACTCCAATTTTCAGGAATCAAGTCTGCAACAGCTAAGATTTCAGATGCTGCACATAAGAGAAATGTGAATTGGAGCTAAACTCAATATTTACACTGAATTAACGTTTCATACTATAGTTGTGTTACACATAGTGTTTTTAAATTTGTATAACTAGACAATTCAGTATTACTGCGAAAGGTCTGATGTAGCTTATTATATACTGCTAAACAGGCACAGTAGTGGACTTTCTCGAAACCACTTGTGGAGTCCGCAGACATAGGCAACATGGCTATTGATCATGTTAGAAACTGATGAAAAGAGCCTTTTGTAACAAAAAGATCTGAGTTTTTTATCAAAGATCTGTCTTTATATTCAACAAGAACAGTCCAGAGTGTATCCCAAGCTCCCCAATCAGCAGCTTATAGGACTCAGTTTTTAGTTGACCAGTGGGCCATATATGCCACTTCTAGAGTGTAAAAACCTTTGAAAAATTGTTTGTATTTGATAAACCCAATAACATATATTGATTATGTATATTCAAGAAAATAGGCCAAATAGAGCTTTGTGGCATTCCTATGGAAGATTTCTCCCTTGACAAACTTCTTTCGCATTAGTCAAGAATGTATAAGTATAAACAAATCCTATATATCCGATAAAATAATCTGCACCCATAATAATCAATAAGGAGCTGCAGATTCCTCATTATCAGTTCCATTGCATGAACCAATTGCGGGCAATGAAAAACATCAATACTTGACACCTAGAGGCCGAAGTTACTTATATTTGCAGTGACGGATATGCAGTGGCAACAGACAATGAAATATCCATGGAGCATACACAGCTTACTCGTAGTAGTTCTTTATTGCACTAATTTGATATTCTAAAAAATATTTGTATATATTATTTTTATATGTCTTAGATAAACAGATCTGAACTAATAAACAGGAAGCAAAACACACTTTTTACTCACATTTATTTGAAACTCTGAAATGAACAAAGCACACAACCAAACACCATTTATAAACAAAATTAATTTAACAGAACATCTGATCTGATTCTACCAGATTTTTATTGTATTACCGTGGAAAACAACAAAACACCAAACATAGTGGATAGCATTCTAATGGAAATTTCAAGAAATACATTGCTAAATGCAGAAAAGGGAACACAGCATGAGTGCCTCATGGCCTTTAGTTCACTGAGCAGTAGGACACACACTGTGCCTTTTTCCAGCAATGGGTTAAGGAATTTATTTACGATCTGCATGGCAGTTGTTGCTGAGTGCCTCTCTAGAAATTCAAATTAAGGCTTAAGAAAAAACATGGAATGCTTGAAAAAAATTAAAAATTTTTGTGCATCATGTTTTTAAAACATATAGCAAAAATAGAGATAGGGTAATAGTTATCAGGAAATTGTTTGTTACCTTTTTAATAAATAGGAATGAATTTTGACTCTATGTACAAGGGCTATCCAAAAAGTAACAGACGTTTTTTGATAGTGCGGCAGTGGGTAAGGCTACAGCCACGATCTTGGTGTCAAAACACTCTGGAGTTCAGTATGTATCAAGCTGTAGTTGCGTACGGTCTGAATCTCTTTTACTTTTACTCACCGTGATTAAATAAAATGTGTGCTGCACAAGAAAATCTTGCCACTTGTGAAGTGTGTTCAGTAATAAGGTGTTGTATGTCAAAAAACATAAACCAATTGAAATCTATGACCAACTGTGTGAAGTTTATAAAAATGGAATAATGACTGAAAGCAAAGTAAGGCAGTGGTGTATTGACTTTAGAAATGGCCGCACCAATGTTAATGATATAGTCGTAGCGATCGGCCTAGCCTAGTGACTGAGAATATGTATATGTATGTGTGTAATAAAAAAAACAAAACTCTCTACACAAAGTTTAGGATATTGTTCTATGGACCAAGAGGAGCTAAAAATTAAATGCAACCAATGGTCTATCTCTTTTTGTTACCATATGTGTGTTTTTTAGTTTTTACTTTGTATTTCAAAAATTAGTAAAGATGTAGGACTCAAATTGGGTGCAACTATTTTTTCAATCTTAAATCAAGAGAACTATTAATATTATATTATCATAAGAAGATAATTGAAGTTTTTGAAACTTTAATACTGTAGGAAAAATATCTTGATATTTTTTTAAAGAATAATAAAATATTAAATCTAATTATAAACATTTTGACACCTATGTCATAAAAATCGCTCAGTAAATAATGTAGTGTTAATAAGTTTTTAACGGTTATAATGCATGGTTAACGATGATGTAAACAATGGAAATTTTACCATGCATCACAATTGTAAAAAATAAACAGTGAAAGTAGTTTGTAAAAATTTTTTTCTGTAATTAGGCATTTAGGTCTTAAAGCTATATTACAAATTTCAACGTAATATAGCAATCCATTCTTAAATAAAAAATATATAATTTAAAAATACAAAATTGTGGCTCTTTGGGTACTTTATTATTGAGTTTTTAATACCCTCTATAAGTAACTGGATATGGGCCATTGATGCTAATGCTTGCAAAATTAATTAGGCAATGGTCCAGACCTTTCTGATCCCCAGAGTTTACTTTTCTCACTATTCCGACACTGTATTCTGACAAAACATTTGTCAAAGGTAATATTACTCAACACTATAAAGTATACAAACTAAATCTATTTCAACCCTAAAATACACAAAAAATATGATTTATTATTAATTTGAGTCATTTATAGTAAATTCTAAATATTAAGTTACAGCATTTTAGAATATTTTGACAGGATTTCTTATTTTACTAAAAATGAATACCTATTAAAAACTACAAATCTATTTCAATTGAAACTATATAAAGTATGAAGTTCGATAACTACTAATAAACTTTAAACCTTTACCAACTTTTGCGGCTTTATTATTTTTTTTTATTTCTTTTTTGCCTTAATTGTTTGGAAAAAGCAATTGTTTTATCAGTGCTTTGGCTGAGATAAAATTGAAAATGTCTTGTTTAATCTTGGTAGGTTCTGCAGTTATTATCATGTGCGGCAAAACATAATGCAATTTATGTTGTGGTCAACCTGAGTGAGTTGGCACACTGTTCTGTCGGCGAGACTGACTGCCCACCTGATGGAAGTCTCTTCTACAACACTAACATTGCCTTCAACAAGAGTGGCCACATTGTTGCACGGTTAGTAGTTCCTCAAATAATCAGTAAACTAAGGTATAGGTCAACAGCCTGTACAAAATCATAATTATTATGTTATGTGCAAATTGACTAAGAATCTTCAACAAATAAATGTGCTGAAGATGCTCTCTACACATGCTCTTTAAACATATAGAGCTTCACTTACAAATTAACAATAAAAATAGTAGACGACCCAATAGAAGTGTCAAACTAACTGAATGACTTTTAGCTGAAAGGACACTTCAAAGTAGTAATAACGCAATAATTAATATGTTACTAGACTCATCAACAACAAATCATATCTTCCAGCTCAGACCTGACGCAAGACGAAGTCCAAACAGCCATTGACTCCCTGAAACCGAAAAACTAAACCGGAGTTGATGAAATATCAGCCAAAGTGATAAAATCTTGTAAACATGAAATGTTAATACCCTTGACAGACTTAATAAACAAGTCATTCTCACAAGTTTTCCCAGATAAACTGAAAATTGCAAAAGTTTACCCAAAAAACAAAACTGGACCAACCACTGAAAGAAATAGCTACAGGCCAATCTCCCTGATATCAACGTTCTCAAAAATCATATCACTTATTATCTTTTAATCATCAGCGAGTATTGCAGCATTTGTGATGATTGTAACCGACCAATTATGGTAAATTTGGCATTCATTGTTGGAAACATGTTATTTGAGGCCAAACCAAGCTGAAACTTACAAAACAGGGTTTGTGTAGGGTGGCTCATCTGATGTTGAAGGACTCACAAGAAGAATACAGCATTGATAGTTACTCCACAAGCAACAAATTTTAGCCTCCCAAAAACACTAGCCATAATTTTTCTAGCAGATAGTTTTATGCCTTTTTTTTAACTTTGTTTAGAAATTATTTTCTAATATAATAGATTGCTCTTTTGATTCAATATACCATAGGATACATATCTTGTCACACCAATCAAGTTGTGTTCAATTGGCTTTCTCCTCTCATGTAGGGATATAAAAGAAAGTCATTTGTTTTGTTTCTTTGTTTGCTTCTCATTAAGAATTTTCATCCCCCAATGAAAACAAAACATTATAGTGTATTGTTTAGTTATGACTTCATGCAACACATCCTTTAAATCAGTAAAAACCATTTTGGAGTTAATTTATTATGAAACACTTGTGGTAATATTTGCTTTAGAATATGTTACAAAGTGTAAATAATGTCAGTGCTGAGGGCCTTGAAGTCCGAGAGTGAAACAGTTTCTATACTGGTGTCAATGAAATAACTCGAATTACTATGCAACATCCCATGATATTTGATTGATAGATCAAAAGATTTCATTAGCACTCAAACTATTTTACACCAGTGAGGAGGAATCCTAAAGTTAGAGTCTGTAGCTTTCTAGCTTTCGTAGTGACAGCACTTATGATGGAGTCCTAAAATAATTTTTAAATGGAATTAA
This sequence comes from Homalodisca vitripennis, assembly GCF_021130785.1. Taxonomy (NCBI): domain Eukaryota; kingdom Metazoa; phylum Arthropoda; class Insecta; order Hemiptera; family Cicadellidae; genus Homalodisca; species Homalodisca vitripennis. The sequence goes on along the minus strand of NC_060207.1, from coordinate 156,762,834 downwards.
CCATATTTAAGGTGCATATTATTTTAATATTCATTTAAAAATTCACAATAATTATACATAGTAGCTTTGAGTGACAAGCACAAACATTCAAATTGTAACGATCTATAATATGTATGATTTTTACATTAAATTCCTAAAAGGAATATCAGCCTACTTCAGAGGCCACGTGTGTTGTTTGTAACATTCTTGGAAAGTATGAATGTGTGTAAATCTGATACAATATAGTGTGTGTCTTCGCTTTCTAATCTCTGATAGTTATATTATCCTATTTCCTTGCTTCAGTCTTGGTTAAATCAATTTTTATATACCTAATCAGTATTGTATTTGTAGTATCGGTGCAATATGGGCTCACTGTTCCCTTTATGGTTGTCTGAGATGTAAAAAAATTGCACTTTCTGTCTGATGCATTGCATTATAATTACATTTTAAATTTTTCAAAGTCTTGCTGAAGTTATATGTTATTTCAAACTATTACCATGGGCAGGAGAGTGGTCATGTTAGTGTCTGGTCCCTCATGTTAAAATTCCTTCAGCTACTATAAATATTCAATGCAGTAGTCAGATACTAGCGATCACATATGTTTTGTTAGCTTTATTTACCTACGTAATACGTTTATTGAGGATAATGAAGATATGTTGTACAGATACAATGCAGTAATGACAGAAACTAGAGATCACATATATATTCTGTTACCTTTATCTACCTACATGATACGTTTATTGGGGATAATGAGGAAATGTAACACGAGTACAATGCAGCGACCTGTCATAACTAATTTTTCAGCTTATCCTAATTTTAATAGTACTACTATGCAAATGTTACTAAACTGCCTGACAATCATGATCATAAGGAGGGTTAAAATTATAAGCATATTAATTTATTAGTTAATATTTTAAGATATATTTTGCGCATTTACAGTTTGCTTCATGATTAGTATAAAATCTTGTTTATGCCATATGATTGTAACTGTACCGTATTACATGTAGGTAGATAAAAGAATCAACTTAATCTAACAGACTGACTTTATAAGAAACTACTCGCAGCAAAAACATTACTAAGAACAAAACTGAGATGAGCTGTGAGCATGTGGCATGGGACCAGTATTGCCAATGTAGAATAACATTTTTATCATTATTGCCTGAACAAATCACCCGTTTGTACCCTTGTTGTATTTGATATACTCAATATTGTCGATATTCAGTACTATCACGTAAATTATATGAAACATCAATATTAATTTAGTGTTAAATAATTTATGCTCAAATATTCATGCCTAATGAATTAGTAATAAGTATGTATGTAATTACATTGTACAATGCTCTGAGGGCCATTAGTAAAAAAACAGTAATAACGCAGATAAGTCTGCGTTATTTGCCTCTATCAATACCATACTTACGCAAGCTGCACTCTAGTAGTGATGCAATGCTACTTAGACCGTTCTATGAAAACCAACACTGAATTAACAGTTTTGTTAGACTGAATCAATTACATATCTGATTAGATATAGGATTCCCTCTGATATTTCTAACAAGTATTCAAGTCAGTTTATTTTTATTTTCAAAATTGTATTATATATAATTATAGATGTTATTGAAGTTATCATAGATTTACGTGCTTAGACTGCAAAATCTAAACATTTTTTATTTGTCTTTATGGTGTATAAAACTCTTTGTACATACTTTTTCAGATATAGAAAAACCAACTTGTTTATTGAACCAGAGTTCAGTATAATGAAGATCCCTGACTACAGCTGGTTTGACACTGACTTTGGTGTCAGGTTTGGCATTTTCACCTGTTTTGACATCCTGTTTAAGGAACCAACCGCTACCTTGCTCAGAGAGCAAAACATTACTGATTTCGTCTACCCTACAGCATGGTTCTCCGAACTGCCTTTTTATAGTGGTAAGTAATCAGTGATATTTTTATTATTACTGTTGGCAATAATGTCTCTTTTACTAATAAACATGTACATGAAATACAACCACATAAACATTAATGTCACCAGGAAGAAATTCATAAATTTTCATTGGTTTTGTTTAAACCAATAGAGGACCATCAAATATAAAGATGGGATATATATATATATATATATCCAAATCATAACTACCAAAGTAAATTAAGTTATGAAATGTCACAAGTTTTATAGACATGATTGTGTATCTGCCATGACAAGTTACAGACCTCTCCATGTTGCAGTCTGTGCAGTGACGACTACTCAGGAGAAGGCACAATGAGTTCCATGATGTATCCAACAGTACTTCTGATATGTTTATTACAAGTGACAACACAAAATGCTGGTTTTGAGTTGTTCAAGGAAACTGATAATATGAATGTGAAAGTTATATGATCAGGCAAAAAGAGATGAAAACCAGTGCCAACATAATTGGAGGTGTTTCCCGTACAAGTACAGGAAGGAAACGGCAAGCGTGTACATAAGAAGAAGTTAAAAATAGAAAGTAAAAAATAATAATGAAATTACGACATTTGAAACTTTTTTCTGACACTGAATAAAGAATTTAAAATATTTTCTATGCTCATGATTACCTATATAAATGAATAAAGTGTAATTAATGAATTAAATAATGAAGTTATATGTGGTATAATATAACCTAATTTCTTAGTAATTTGGAGCAGTTAGTGTCATGGGTGAGGTTGCCGAGGTGAGATTGTGTGGGTAGTGACAACATGTGGTTTGATACAGTAGAGAATAGATTTATAAAGTGTGCTGTCCAGCCGTTCTACTTGTCCCTCCACACCATCACTAGAACATATTTTTTTATAAAACTGTCTTCACAGCGTATTATGAATGAAATGAAAAATGGCTTTATTAAAGAGGCGAAGTTAGGGCTATTAAGCCCTCTCTACCACTCTACCTCATATTATATACATTAAATTTACAATAGTTTAATACAATTTTGGTAAATCATTATATTACAATTTAAATATAAAAATAACAAAACTTTCTTAACCTACACAAAATTAAATGAGCTTAAAGTAAAAATATATATTATAATATTAAATGAAATACAAAATAATATATATATATATATATATATATATACTCGTATTGTAATAAATACAAGAAAAATTCAAAATGAAGAACATTCAATCACTCTAACACACCCTCTAACCACATGACCACAACAAGCAGCACCACCCATCACCCCCACAGGCCCCCCAGCAGCAGGCCCCTAACCTCCATTATGAGCTGTGGCTATAAAATAACTGGACTAGTATTGGCAAAGCCACAAAAAGAACACAATATGGCTCAATAACGTACTGCTGGTCACGTGACTTTCCATCCCATCCCTTCTTATGTTTCTTCTAGCTCCCATTCTTATTCCGCCCATTATAAGCAGTTAAACTTTTGTCCCTCCGTCGGAAAAATGTTAAGTATTAAGAGCATGTGAACATCAAACCTTGGAAAATCTTCAAATGAAACAATTGTAATGTTACAAGTGTGCGGTGGACAATTTTATATTTAACACAGTGTTTGAGTGGTATAAACAATTTAAAGATTGCCGCGAATACACAAGTGCATTGGCAGACCATTGTCATCAAAAACTTATGCTAACATTGAAAAATTCGGTAACCTTGTTCTACTACATTACCAATAATGTCAGAATTACTACATTAGCGTCCTGACTACCCTATGTGAGCGACAACAGAATGATTTGTGGAAAAACAAGTCATAAATATACCACCAGGACAATGTTCCAGCTCACAAAGCTTTGTGAAGATGTTTTAAGCAAAAACACAACATCTCTGTCTTAAAATTATCAAAAAACATCAAATGCATACTCCTGGGTTAGTCATAGTTTATAGTCAGAAATACCAAAATAAAACTATGATTCAGAAGTTTTGCACAAAATAAGTTTAACTGTTGCATATGTATGTATAGTACCAAATACTACATAATTTCCAACCTATTGACTACCCTAAACATGTTTCATTTACAGTTTAAATCTTCATTGAGATAATCACAGATTTTTTTTTTTTTACTTAAAATGTATTTTATTTCAAATTTAAGCAACATTTCACGTGAATGTTATTGCAAATAGTAATAGTTGTATGATTAGGTGCCTCAACAAGTAGATGAGAAGTTTTGGTATGTATATTTCAGAATCCATTCTTCATGAAGTAAAATGCAACAATAACATGTTGAATTTATTTAAATGTAATAAAAAATATGCTTTTCCATCAATTTATTATATCAAAGAATGACATTATTTTGAAAAAAGAGGTTATGCCTCCTCATTACAGCCTTGGTGTACACTGTACATAGGCTTACATGAAATCCACATTTAACCTTATTGAAGTTTTGTTCTGAAGGAGATTGTACAAAATAAAACAACGAGGACTTGTAATTTCCTATATACAACAAAACAATATTGTTGCTGGAATACAATGTTTTAAAATTACCTCATCATTATGCCCATTGTTGTCAATTCTTGTTTTTTTTCATATTAGTACATGATAATACTTTTGTTTTCATTGCATTATTGTAAATAAAGCAATCAATTTTTACAGTGTGATTATACACAACACTGTTGCAGTTGATACAATTTAATAAATCAGCAGTTGAAACATTTGTACAATGATTACTAGTAACATTATTAAGTTTGTATTTATTTCTGATTTTATGTGTTGCAGCTATATCAGTCCAAGCTGGCTGGGCCTATGCCAATGATGTGAATCTCTTGGCTGCTGGCTATAACAATCCCAAAAACAAAAACACAGGGAGTGGCATTTATGAGGGACGAGATGGAGAAGCTGTGGCACACATGTCTCGTGATACAACAACAAGGTTACTTATAAGTACTGTCAACACAAAACAGCGTGGCACACCATTATCACATTCTGAAAAGATCACAATCACTGGTGTAAATTTCCAAGAACATAAATTGGATATTGATTTCTTTCACTACAATCTGGAAAATTTTACATCTACAGTCATTTCAGGGCCAGACACAAATCTTGAATACTATAATGAAGGGTTTAGATGTAAAATATCTGTACAAGTATCTATAACTGGAGATGGCCCCACCTACCGATTGGTTGCTTGGAGTGGATTGAGGACTTACGCTGGAGACAAAACTGCATACGTTGAATTCTGTGGTGTTATCGCATGTCCTGACACACAGTTATCATCTTGTGGATATGAACCCAACTTTCTTTCCCATCATGTGCAGTTTTCCCAAATTTCCATCAGATCTGTTTCCAAAAAGTCATTATTTTCATATCCAATCACACTTACAGATGGACTGTTATCATTTCCTGCAAAGTTATTTTCTTTTACATCAGAAAAAAGGATTGAGGAATTTCTTACAAATTTAACTTCAAATGAACATATCTTCCAACTTTATTACTTTTGCTATAGGTCGAGTGTAGATTAGTGTGACCTAAACATTCCCAGAATAAACCAGGATATCTCCAGATATGTATTTCCATCTCTTCATCAACTGTTCACAGGCATGCAAAATCAGCTGTTTCTCTTTCTCCTAAACATACATTATGCTTATTGTTTACTATCATTCTTAAAACAAAATCACTCTCAAGCTTATAATGGGGGGGGTGGGGGGGGGGGGGGGTGGGGGGGGGGGGGGGTGGGGGGGGGGGGGGGTGGGGGGGGGGGGGGGTGGGGGGGGGGGGGGGTGGGGGGGGGGAAAGTCGAGCGGTCTAGTAGATAACGTGATTGCAGAGTCTCGCCGCCCGTTCAGCTGATGCATCGCTTTGTTGTACTTCCGTGTTTTACCTCTACATTTCTCCAAACACAAAAATTCAATAAAAACAAACATGATCAAACTAAAACTTTGAAAAACACTCAAAACTTGTTTTTATTCTTGATCATACTCCGCCACCCAAACATATGAGCCAGGTGCCATATGACCTTCTCGCTGTGGATGTCAACGAAAGGAAGAAAAACATCCCTCGAGAATAGTACCTAATCAGTAAAAATATCAAATTCTAGAGGATCTGATCAGAAATATAAATTGAATTGTAATGGAAAATGCATAATTATGTACCGCTCGCAAAATCATGTGATGAGCGGTGGACCTGGGTCGTTATTCGGGATTCTCGAGAAAGATAAGATAACAGCGACAACAATACCGATCACAATTGTCCTGGAGGAAAGGCTTGTAAGTTTGTAATTTTGTAATTAAAGAGTTGTATTTTTCGTTTCTATCATGTTTGTTTTGCTATAAATTTTTATCTTTGTGTTCTCTCATAATGGTGTTGTCGTGTATAATCCCAATGTACCTGAACAATAAATAGGTGACACATTAAAAAAAACACTAAATCATGACAAAAATAATATATATACATACATAAATTGAATACTAAATCTAAGATCTCATATACTTTTAACAAATAAAAAAAACCCATATAAATAGAAAAAACTCGACGAAGGAAACCGACTCAGCAGATGGTTAGACACGCACTACACTGGAAGTCAAACTGAAAACAAAAGCGCCAGCGCCTGTAGACGGCGTCTGTGCAGTTGTGGCGGAGGGGAAGGTGTCTAAGAAATCCGCGTCTAGTGTTTCAAACAATGTAACGCGACAGCTATATTTTGATCGACTTGACATATGTCAAGAACCAACACACATGGTTGTACGCACTACCGTTAGTGAATTTGATTGGATTTAAAAGGAACTATAAATTTGCTATAGACGCAGTTTTGTGTCGATGCGCCGTACCGCGGGTCTTTGCCGTTTGGAGGTTAGTTTTGTCTTATGCGCCGTAAGGCGTCTCGTGACGTGATATTAAGGGTTTAATAGTAAAAGTACAGCCATAAGACACAGTTTCTATGCGGTATCAGTATTTATTTTATGTTACTGTTGATTTAGCCTGATAATTGAATGACGTTACAGATCACCCCGCAGTTACGAATGTCTAATCACAAACATCAGCTGGCATGCGTGACATAGATGCAGCTAGAAGCGTGACATTTGCACGTCAAACCATAAACACAGAAAAGACAATTGGCAAGCAAAATATTCTTTACAAAAGCATGATAATTTATTAGATTAAGATTATCTACAGTTTCATAAAAGAAAGTACAACAAAAACTAGTCTTTGAGCCATAAATAATTTTGTATACTGCCAATCAGTGATCATCCGATGAATAAAACTCAGCAGGACTTGCAGAGATGGCACAAACATAAATATAGGAAATAATTTAAATTTACCAAGAGATAAAATATTTACAATAGCTCAATTTGTTTATTAGATTATCTATATTTACCAGTTTATTCAAACACAAAGGTTTCTATGACAACTAATATGTTTTCAGCAATCGATTAAATTTCTGTACTGCGATCTGCGCTGCCATTTCGCAAATATACAACATCACACCACGGCAAAGCTATGTACATAAATTACAGAATGGGAAGGCAAGATATTATTTTATAAGCTATGACTATATTTGTGTTTTAATTAGATTCCTATCAAGAAAAGTTTTAGTGATTGGTAATTTGCACAACTGCCGATATCAGCAATCGTTCATCCGAACAGGACGTAGCAGACTTCACTACGATACAGTGTAACTCATAAATATAGAAAAACCTTTTGAATTAATTATAAAACTTGGAAAAAAAAAATCTGCAGCATCTGGTTGGCATTTTTTTATACTACTTAGTATTAAAATACTCGGCACTTTTGATTACATCAATAGGAAAAATTACGCCTGGCACTAGAAGGATCTAATGTATTCTTTTGACATGTAAAGAAACATTAGTGATGTGACCTGTAAGAGGAACTTGGTTTACAATGACACATGAACATCTCTCTCCAGCTGGTAGTGCCTGCAACAGGCAAATTTTCTCTGGATTGAGTGTGTGTAGAGTTGTTAAAACATCAATATTGCTCGTTCTACAGCTTAAAAAGTTGTGGCCCAATCTACTTTGTTTAAGGCTTGTAATTTGCACAGGAATTGATAGTTTACTGAGCACATTAATATTATCATGGGTATCCCACAGAATGAATGTAACCTCATGAATCACTTGTTGGGTCGATGCAGTATTTGTCGTTTATCAGTGTCCATTACCTCTAATTTCCAAACCATGGCCTAGAACCCAATAAAAAAGTTGAGGGTTGTTGAGTCCCTGCCTTAGCTTGAAAAACTGCATTGTCGTTCCCCAAACGATCCTTGATCTTGAACTACCAAAGGAGGGCAGGTTCTAAGGCAAAAACTTGGTATCTGAACAAGGTGGATGCTTGATTTTTCTATTATACAAATTCTCAGGATCTCAAAAACCTCTCCTAATTTTTAATTATAATAATCTATTTAACAAACAAAAGAATAGTGACTAATGTGTATCATGAAGTTTCTAAATGCTGACAAGATCTATTAACCTCTATCTGGTTTATGTGGTGTATCCATGTGTGCTTTTACATAGCCCTTACTCTCAATGCTATGCCCGTAATATATGCAGGAACTCTTCCTGGTCTTTCGTTCTTAATAAAATAGGCACTATTAGGAACTCCTGCCTTCTTGTAACTTGGATGCAAACTATTAGAACTCCGCAAACGCATCCTTGTGTTGGTTGCACCTTCCACCTCCAGAATAAACCAATAACCCGATAAGCGCTATATTAATATCTTCGTACATCATCACACATAACTAGTTCCTGTAAATGTGTAGCATTAATTCCTATTACCCTCTTTTAATTTCATTTTGCATGCAAGTAGCAAAAAAGGTGTAGTGCGATTCTTTAAAACCAATACATCATGAATCGTAAACCCTTAGGTTACAGAGTTTGTTGTCACATTTGGAGGCATGCCATTCAATAGACTATATTTGCACTGCGTACAACCAAATGGACAATTATATTTACTGAAATTTATTTTGTTATTTACTGACAGTTCCTGTGTACTCAACAATAATTATTAGTTCTGTACGTCCAGTTTGTATTTGATTTCCGACTTCTATAATTTTACAATTTTGTACTTATATCCTTGTAAGGTTTCAATTTGGGTCTGCTATTTAAACTGCATTATTTCTGTGTATTGTACTGTACCAGACGCAATTTGTCCTAATCCTTATAATTCTGGTATCACCTGAATTTAATGAAAGTTGTTTATATAATAATGTTCGCACAAATTTTTCATTTTTTTAAGGAAATTAGATTGCTATAGAACTGTGCCTTATTGTTATAAAATAAAGTATAAGAATTTCACCCTCCTCTATGGACCTGTTCGGATTAGCGGAACTAACTGTATTGTAAAAAACAAGGAGTAAGTAGTAATTAAGCATTAACATCTTAATACCCAAGCCCACACTAAAGACCAAGCAGGGCAGATGTACGCCCTATACACAGCTTTGTTAATTTTCAAATATTTATGTTCTTTATTCTCATGAAACTATGATACCTAACGAATTGAAATTCTTTAAGCACTTCTTAAAAACATACCTATTATTCACAAGCCCTGCCACTTTTTAAAGATTTTCCAATCAATATTTTTGGCTTTAGCAAATTTTCTAAGGGATACTCAATATTTTTTTTCAATTATTTGTTTTTAAAAAAAAATTTTTTATTTTTTTTTTTTTTTATTTTGACCTAGACTTATGAAAGTTGGCAGGGCTTGTAATGAATAGGTACGCTTATATTTATGATATAAATTTTCATGAAGATTGGACAACTAGTCTAGTTCCTGAGGGAAAAAAAAGGAACATTTATGTCAAAAAAGTAAATTTTTCTGGTAATTCACAAAACACTTTCATGTATACAAAAATATGATTGAAAAGTTCCATTTTAAAACATTCCTGCCTTCATAGTCCTTGTTCCTTGGCCTTTATGTCCATCATCAATTTGTTTCTTCACTCACCATTCTTGCCCGTTTCCTAGCTTGCTTTGTCTCTTCTTCACCAGCTTTTAGGCTTTTCTTCACTCGGTCCTCATCAATCTGACGTAGGGTTATAAAACTCAGTTTTGGCCCTTAGCTTTATACCTAGATCATTTAAAGCACTTTTATTCTGCCTTGACTTCCTTCATTAAAAAGTAATAATACTGTCAAAAAACACCAAATCTTTGTAGTTTGCAGGCCTACAAAAATTTAATTTAGGTATACGCGTCCACAACACAGAATTAAAACTTTCGTTTACATTCAGTGTTTGGACCATGGGAGAACATTTTAAAGCAGGGTTGGTGAAAATTAATAGTAAAATATTATTAAAATAATTATTAAGTAATATTAAAAAGTGCAAGTTAATGTATATTAATATGCTCAAAAAAACATTATCATATCGGTCAGGAAATTCTTCGATAATGTCTGGACAAGGATCCGTGTGCGCACTCAGAACTAGCATTGTTGTTTATAATTTTTTTTTTAAGCTTATAAATATATAAACACATAATATATATGTATTATATATCACTGAACTCAGAAAAATAATATACTTTAAGATAAAAATTATAAAAAAATCATTGGATTTTTTTTTACAATATAGAGCGTTACATCTCCCCTTAAGGCCTACTCCTAAGTAGGCGGGAGCCATCTAAAATTTGAAGCAAATATGTGTTGTACTTTCTTTCATTATGGAATATTCACATGTATTTCAGACTCCAACAAATTGGACCAAGATCCTGTTGCTGGTGGTTAGGGGACCAGGTGTCGGCCCCCACTCTGTCCCCTTGGTCCTTCACACTCCGAGCTTCCAGCTGAATACCTATAAGTCCTATCATGAAAAATATTGGCAGCCACATGTCTGTCTTTCCCCTATTGCAGAGGCAGCCTTGTATCAAGGGCTTGGTGGCCAACAGTATGTCCAAACTGGCGTAACTACTCCCCTTGGACACTTTTTGGGTTTAATATGTTTATTTTATTATTACATGACAAACTAAGGGAATCATTCTGTTTTTTTTTATTCCATTACAGAGGAGAAAGGGAAATTATCATTAAATTTCAATTTTGGCCTATATCGAATGGTAACTGTAATATATAATTATAATATTTATGGTGTAACTTAATACGTAATTGGGCATGCAAGAGTCTTTAAGTTATAAGATTTTCACCACTTCTATTACTTCAAAAAATATTTCAGAAACATTTATGTTGACTACCTCTGCGTAGTGAAAAACTTTTTAGATACAACAAATGATCTTATCTTACAACACGCAATATTGTATTTTAGGAAGTAATAGAGGAACACATTCAGGTTCCTCTCAAGTCAACTTGCTAATGGCGTATGGAGGTCTTTTTGAATGGGTACGCTTTCAGTAGTTAACAGCTGGTGTTTTTGTAACCTCTCTTAGGCACCCTTTTCATAGGTAGGGGTTAATAGAGATATTTGCCCAGTTAAGATTAAATAGTATTGACATAACGAGTAATACACTTTGTATCATACAGTAATATATAAGTAAATGCAAAATAAGATAACATAATTTGTTTTAAAAGATTCTAACCACATCAGTTCTACTTCATCTATATTTAGTTTTGGAAGAGGTCCCATAAGAATCAATCATAGGACCAACTCTATTGTTAACACTTAGAGTGCTAATCTCCGTAGGTTTGACGTGGTTGTCATTTCAATTGGTATCTTAATATTACGTTGTCCGTATTTAAACAGGGTTTTGCCTACTCTACAAATGTTTTTTGGGGTCGTTTTAGTAACACCTATTCACCGCTAGGAAAAGCGTCAGATTATATTTGAATGAGGCTTGATTGACAAAGCAACTGCGGTTTGCTTTGTTAACGTGCCGCTGACGTTTGACGCGTAAAAATATGTTTTATGGTTTGTACCACACACAAAAAATTTACAAAACCATGATTTGTATGTATTATTCAAAGAACAGGATGTATATTCGTAAATGGGTCATTGTAAATATTTGTATATATGCTTAGTTTAGTTTGGTAGATAAGCGAAAACTGTCTCAAAAAATGGTTTTTCAAATAACATTTTTTATGTGTAGTTTTTTAAAAAAAACACTAACAATTTCAATTTTCACTAGGAAAGAAAAAAGTTAAGCTGGAATTTAAGGCATGTATTTGTTCTTTATACCATAAATACTTTTTTTAATTTAATTTTATGAGAAGGAATAAACCACCAAAAACGCCAGCATTCTATAGGGTTACATGTTATTTAGGGCCTGCACTTAAAGTGTTAAATTTATTTTATAAAACCAATCATCCTGAGGTCCTCTTTCCTTGATTTCACATTGTGCTGATGATTTTTAGTTGTCTACTACCTATTGCTATAATTAGGAAAATTAATATAAACAATATTTATGAAGCTTTGAAAGACAATGGATTTAACTAAATAAGTCCAAGAACAAAATTCAATTTTATTCTATCTATATCCAAACAATTAATTACGCCAACATCAGAACAAACCTTCTCTTATTACTTAGCAAATTGCTTGCACTTGGAAAAATAGGAATATTAATCTTTCATTCACTAAATTTAAAAAAGCACAGCTCCAATATTGACATGAAAATGAAATTTCATGTAGATTTGCAATAATGATCTTTGTCAATTCTCTCTCAGATGAAAGTTACAAAAACTTATTATATTTCCTAAATCAAACCTTTTTAAATATAAATTACTAATATGGGAGGAGGGGGCTATTAACAAATGTAGAAAAATAACTTTTACACCTTTGAAAAGTTGTAATGAAACCCCAATGAAGAGTGAAAATTTCTTCAAATAAACTAATATTTTAACTTTGCACTTGCCTTTATTATTGTATAATAGGGCCAATTTAGTATAGGAATCCCCTTAACTTTGACAATTTCAAACAAAAAACATTTTACTGTTTATAAAACTATATACTAAACAATGTTTAATTATTCTTAATACATTAATTGAAACTCATTTTGGGATTAGGTTCCACTTAAAACAGATTCCCAGTAGTTTTTAAGGCACTTGATTTTTAAAATTTTTGTTGAAAATATCAAAATGTAAGAGAATTTCTAATTAAACCTTCAGACGCAGTTCACTTGTATACATGATCTCATGACTTTTGCTCTTAACACCTTTGACAAGTATACAAGTTTAGGCTATATATTTTTTTGTCGTCTTCAATTTTTACCCGGAGTGTAATTGGTAAAAACGTTGTTTTTCCACGCATGGAATATTCACAGACTGTATAATGTACCTTAAATCCCCAGGGACTGGGCACAGCTGTATCTATTTATGGCTGGAAAGTCACGCTCAGAGTTGATAATGCATTATACGCTTGACACAGTTGTAGTTTTTAAGTTGTAGTTTAACCACTGCGAGTGTTGAATCCTCAGTGTGTTTGGATTGTGTGGCGTATTTTTTAAATGTGTTTTACACTAGTTGTTAGTTACACTTTTTTTTATATATTTCTGAAGGAGAAAGAGGAACAGTTTGCCTACCGGAAATGCAGTAGAAGTTGAGACCTTTGCACCTCCCTTATGTTTGCACCCTCAGGAATCTCGTGACTTACAGAAGCCAATCAATTTTTTAAGGGCTCGTATTATCTGATGTCCTTGGGGGCCCGAGGGTAAATACACCCCAAGGAATCTTTTCTTACGTATAGAAATAGCAGAATCAGTTTAGCCTTATGTGCTCTGCTGATTTCTTCTGCTTCTCCGGCATTCTGCAATCATCATACAGTTCATGAGTACATTTTCGAATTCAAAGAATCCATCACAGATACTTATAGGTTAAGGTAAATGAAGTAAATAAAGAATTGTAAACCAGATTGTCATATGTTTTAACTACCTTAGTGCCTTCATTTTTGTATTGAATTATATGTAGTGATCAAATATTTATGTACATTGTACAGATAAAAATTACTAAAGTATTAAAAGGTTTATTATTTGTTTACTTATATCAAACACTTTTTGAGGCTACATTTTCTTAATAATAATTAATATTATAATTTTTATTTGTACTTAAATACCTTAACCACTTAACTGACATCATGTAATAAAGTAACACAACAACAAATCATAGTTCTGAGAGACACCAATATGTATTTTAGGCATAAATAATACACAAATGAACACTAAATCAAATTTAATTGCCTAATATATTAAGATAATACATTTTTAAAACGTGTTTCAAAATTATTTTATCTCCATTAGTAATTTAAAAAAGATTGTTTTAAAATTAGTGATCAAGTGAGACGTATTTTAGGCAAAACTTATAAATATTTGCTATATAAAACGTATTATGCATATTATCGAATATCGTCTATTATTATATTTAAATGTAAAAATTGATCATAGGAGTAACCCTAAAGTGTAATAATCCACTTATAGCTATAAGGTTATAGCGAGTACTTTTAAGGGCATGAGTTTATTTTCTCTTTGTTGATAGCACTTTCCACAAATCTTTCTGGCACATATCTAAACAAATGGTGCTCCGCACTGCTGGCAAGCGGTTATTTTGTTTCTCATTTTTAGTTGCGGGGGACAAGTGGAACATGTTTTTCGAACCTTTACAAAGAATTCTGGTACATCTCTAGGCTCATCTTCAAATCTGGCAGAATCCTCTTCTTTGATGTAGTGTCAGGCTCACGCGGCCCAAATTTTCTACGGTTTCCATTCTGCGTACCATGTGAGGATAGGTCAAGATGTTTGCTAAGCACTTCATGTACTCAAACCGACCCAATCTGCTAACATCTCTGTAGCTTTGGTGAAGAATATGAGCGATTTACACCCACCATCCAATGTCAACAAGAGTAAAAAAAATCACTAAGGGCCAACGCCGGGTTCTTCGGGCTTGTCGTTGTAATTTGCACAATTTTGGTTCTCTACTCCATCATACCCCCACCCTTTGTCTTGTTATAAAATGCGATTATTTCAGGCTTTCCCTGAGCAATCAGTCAGAGTAGCAGGTGCGTTGGTGCATAGATGAAATCAAAAAATCACAGCTTTAGATTTTTTTGGGGAATATGAGAGTAGGGTCCTGTCTTCCGTAAGTTGTTTAAAAGCATACAAGGACCCCTCCCCCCCCCCCCCCCTACTTTACTACTCTTGATTTGTCAGGCTGAAATTGAAGGGGGGGGGGGGGTTTGGGGGGTTTTGGGGAATCTCATGCCTTTGTTCTTTTTAAGAGTCCCAACATACGTGAGATCTATTTTGAGAAGTTCCTTTACAATTTCTTATAGAAACTAAACCAATTGTCTGCTGTATTATTTCTCGTCCACGAGACCCTTTTCAATTGGTTTTGCAAATTTTACGACTGCTTGAGATGGAATAAGCAGTCTTTTTTCTTCCTCAGATTAAAGACATGCCATCACTTCCTTTCCCAGCGTATATGAGTTACCAAATCTTAAAACATAATGGTGTCTTAGCGTCAGTCAAGCATAAAATTTTGATACCATTTATCGAGCCGGGTTTTTTTTCGGCATGTACATTTTGAAAACCACCACCGAAAACGGAGGCCAACATTTCAACAACCACACATCATTCGGGAACTGGAGTGTAAAAAAGTAGGGAATTTTCAATAAACATCTTGAATATTTTTAGACACAGCTGCTGACGGATCGTTCTTTTTTCTTTCATCACGGTCATCAGAGTTGTCCAAAACCGTAAATGCCAACAGTAGAAATAAAAATCTATTCTTTGTCATTGTGCAACGAAATATATCACGGCCCGTTCCATCAGTTGCAAACAGACTATCAATTGATTCGTTGCTGGACTTGAATATTGCGGTAAAAACGAATAGACCAATTAATGCTTTTAACTCCATCATATCCAAATCAGACAAATATGAAAGAGATTTGGAATAATTATTCCAAATTATTACGTAATTACGTCTGAGCGAAGAGATCTTTCTGTTTGTCCATAACAGAACCTCCTCCAATAAGCCTTGACTGAACAAAAGACCCCATACCTCCTCAACAGATGGTTTGCTCCCTAATTGTTTTGCTCTTTGTTTTAGTCCAGGAAGTTGAACTATAATATTATGTCTTCTAGTTCGTACATTGACTGGTGGACTTTCTTTTCTCCATTTGAAGGGTTCCCGTTTTCCTACTTTTTTTCCAAAGAAAAAATTTGTTTGTTGTGGTGATTGAGCAATATACTCATTTAAATTCTCCTCCTCAAAATTTGCATTGCCCTCACTGTCACCAGCTTCCTGTTCTGACTCAGAGTCATGAGGGCTATCAATTTGATAGTCCGGATCTCGATCGCTGTCATAAGGATCAGGTTCTGAGCTAGGATTGTCCAATACGTTAGATACCATATCTGCTAGATAGCTATCGAATTCTTCACTACTTAGAGTTACTTTACTCACAACTGGTTTTCCGTGTGATGGGCCAGGAGTAGGTAAGTCTTCAGAGTTCATTTTTACGGTTAGAATAAGATGACGGGCAAAATTTACAAAAATATTAGGTTGGACACAATCACATAATACAGTCTAAAACAGGAAAATATAGTCACACAGTAACCAACATACGTCTGTGAGACGGGAGGTGGACGAAAATAGAGTCACTGAACAAACATCATACGTCTCTGGGACGGAACTCGGCAAACGATCGTCACTGTGATACGCAATAAACAGCCGATAAGAAAACTATCTTAACCAAACAAAGGAATCCACTCGACTGGAAGGTAGACGGGCGGACAGCCCCCGAATATGAAGTGGAGGGGATATATGAAGATTTTTAGTTCTATCAAAATCGTGGTTCAGACCACTTACATAAAACTGGTGTCAGTGCTACTAGCTTGTGTAAACTAGGCATTTAGAATTATTGTCAAAGTACATTTACTTATTGTACAATTAAATTATCATTCTATAATTTAATTTTAATGTCTGTTGAATCTTTCCAATAATTACAGTCAGCTGTTTTATTTTAGATATTTTTCATTCAAATTGTTAATCTGAATATAAGCAATTTAGAATAAAAGTGTTTATTTTGGGGGGGGGTGGGGGGGGGGGGGGGTGGGGGGGGGGGGGGGTGGGGGGGGGGGGGGGTGGGGGGGGGGGGGGGTGGGGGGGGGGGGGGGTGGGGGGGGGGTCAATAGAATGCAAGCAAATTTATTTTTGGTACATTTATGAGAGTTGTTGTTATTATTGAATGAAGAAATGTACGTTAAACATTACCGGAAACTATTATTATTATACAATGACAACATGACAATTATTGGTTCTCAGACTTTTTAGGTATTAAGCAGAGCCGTGGATGGGCCGGTTTGGAAGATTCAACTAAGGGTTGTTGTGGTTAACTATCGCTCTTCTCGGAGTAAAAGGCAATCCTATTTTTTTAACTTTTTTACTCACTGTTACAACTTTTCCCATTTCGGAGATTTAAGAGGAGACAGCTAAACACTTTTAAATGTAAAGTCCCATTAAATTACACCTCATTTGAAAGGTCTTGATAAAAGAAGAACAGTGGAAACTAGAGCTTTCTATCTCAACACAGTACAACTAAACAGAATGTATCCATACTTTTAACTCGCACTGTATTTATATGGATAACGAGATCCAATTAAGCATATTTTACTTTCTCTAATTTAACAGAGTTTCTATCTGGAAATCACTCGGAATCGAGTAATAAACACTCATAAACTTAAAGCATGTAAGGGATGTTAACCAAGCAAGCAATAAGTGCCAAATTTACATTTATATCTAGTTTTATTTTTACAGAGTTCTGTTATATTATTAAAATGAACATGCTTATAGTGAATGGTAAAGTATCACAATTTGCCGCACCTACTTCACCTCTTGAATCGATGAAAGATTTCCGATAGAAGTTACGGTTGGTGGAGTAACTAAAGCAAATGTATCACACTTAAATCACTATATATGTTTTTTATTTGAATTCTGAAACAAAAGCTCATTACTGCACATTTAATGTAATGAAAATATTATTATTTGAATTATACCCTTCGACAATTTATTATTTTTATCGGTCGGCTTAACCGGGACCCTCCCAAAAACATAGCATACAGCCGCTGTATACTGTTGCTTAATACATACCAATTTCATTTTTGTGAAATGAATAGTAGAATCGTAATTACAAAAACAAAAAAAGGCTTGTCAGAATAAAAAGAAAAAATAACATTTTAAGAACACTTGCCACACAAAAATGGTTAGCCTTATAGTCATTGTAATTGAACCCTATGAAGTTCAATAGTTCAGATTTTATCAGTCGCTGGTTTAAAATAATGGCAAATTTGTATTTTTCAGCTGGGGGTTTAAAGGTTAAGTGGAGTTTTAAGTCCTAATTTTACCCCTATGAATAAAGACGTTTTTCATTTAAAATTTTCATTTTATGCACAAAATATTTCTTTATTTATAGCTCTGGTTTCTCTTGGCAGACTTTTACAATTTTCTCTGAAGTTAGCTAAACAAATGTAACAACATTTAGATACAGGACACTCTGTTACTAAATATAACACTTTACTATTGGATAAAATTACCAAACTTTTATAATAAACTAGCGGGCCCGGCGCGCTTTGCTGCGCATTTCAATAATTTTTTGCAAAAGTTGCCCGCGGCTTCGCAACGCAATTTCCCGTTGAAAACAGTACACTATATTCACTTATTCTTTTTCTATCACATTCTAAACATTGCTGAGATAATTGATAGTCGTTCCATCGTGAGCCTCTTGGGCGTATTATGAAGGTATGTACCATATTCCTGCCTCTATCTAGCTGTTACCCACGGCTTCGGCAACGCAAATCTTAAGAACCTAAGAAGTCCTTATATTACTTAGTAAATTTTTTTTTTACTATAATAAATTTTAGATTAAATTAGTTATATCTCCGATGCCACGATTGAGCTTGCTTTGTTGTCTCGATCGAGAGAATATGTACACACGGAGTTTTTGAGAACCATACTTCTGTCAAAAAAAACAACTAAGGTTGATTTTATAACATTCTTTATATTTGTAGCCAACGTAAGATAGTAATTATGATATCTGCATTACTCTTCTGATCAAGCATGAGCATGGTTTATATTAAATAAATATTGCAGTTAAAGGTGAATTTTTACGTCAAATTTAAATTGTATTATCTGGATAGTAAAGTCTATGTTTAACAGTGATTGCAAAAACAGTTTAAACAAAATTTGTCGTTTCTCTTAAAGCTTACTCTATGCTTTAAAACTATAAGTGTAATATATGTTTACAAAGAACAGCTGATTAAAAATTTGAAAAGACGTTAACATATGTTTGCTGCAATGCATTTTCTTATGGGTATTTCTGTAACCAGTGGGGCGGAATCCTGAATCGGGGAAAGGGATGGGCATAGCTTATAAACCTTCTCCGTGGAAAAATACATATACGTACAAATTTTCATCATGATCGGTCCAATAGTTTTCACGATTCCATAAAGGACAAACATACAAACATTCATTTTTATATATATAGATTTAAGATTTATTAAAAATATTGGTAAGTAAAATATCCTTCTACTATATAGATAAAACCACCTAGTTATAGGTTGCCGCTTTTTGTGCTTTTTTTCTAATTTGTCATCTTAAAACTGCCTACATATACATTTAGAAGTAAAATCTTCCGACTTCGTTGCTAAATTCCAACTAAATATAAGGAAGTAGGATATTTGTAAAGCATTTACTGTAGGACTGAATAACATTGTACTGTACGAATGCAAAGCGTCCTCTTTAAAATAAAAAAATCATCTTCAAATCCCATACTAGGTAGAAATTTTTAGTGTTTTGATGTCAGTTTTCTACGACTGTTCGTCTGGTTAAAACTTCCAGAACCGAGTCAAAATTGGTCAAAAGGGTTTGTTGTTATTTACATCAAAAAGTAAAAACTTATATTGAAAATAAATAGCTATTTTAAAATTTTTTTTCTTCACTTATGTTTTTATTTTTAACCATTTAAAATTTTTACATTTTACATACTAGGCCTAATGAAAGGGTATACTATTCTAATACATGCTAAATTTACTTTACATGCCTAAAATTATACACACATTACTCAAAATTCGTTTCGTTCACAAATTCTTAAGCTTGACAATATGTTAACGAAACTGAACATCGGTTACATATCAGTAAATAATTTCGGCCCGTACGCTGTCTACTATATTCATGCCATGGCGTACATAGGCTAATAATTGACTCCGCCCTAGATCGAGCGTTGGGGTGTTGCTGCAGTTCTAAGATGCTTTAATATTCCAAATAAGAAGTAAATTTAGCCTCCCTTTTGTGAAATATCAATTGAAGGGTTTGGAGCTCCGAACAAAATCATTGATACGCCATCCATAGACACAAGTATACTGATTTATTACATTCACTGAAGATGCTGTAGACAGATTGTTTTGGAACAATGTGGTCCATATTAAAACGCTCATATTAAAACATTTTACAAGTAATTTTACAGTACTAAACGATAAAACCCCACTACTACCTACCTTCATGTATACTATGTTAACCTTAACTGCATGCTCCAGTGTTGTTCTGAACCGGCATCTATTATCTGTATTGTAAATAGAAACTAGGGGTATAAATAGAAGCAGAGAAATTTGACTAAATTATTACATTTTATATGTTTTTTTGTCAGTCAATCGCCATCTTCCACATTTTATGGTACAACACGACCTAAACAAAACACTATTCGCTACAATATGACTGTATAAGAGCAAAATATGCATAAATATTAACATCATGCTACAACAGTAAATAACAAACTAAGAAAGTATACAAACATAAAATTTATCAATGAACCCCAACACTCGAAGCAAGAAAGAATTGCTATATCAAATACTACAAGCGGTTGACATATATTATGTTTGAAATATGAGTATTTCTCAAACATTCGGAGATAAGCTGTATCAAAAGTATAGCATGGTTTTGGTTGAAATCCATGTCACATAAGCTATGCACAAGTGTAACGAGGTTACAGAAGGAACAATTGACAGATATGATAGAACTACGAATGAGTGGAGTACCCGTACACGCGCTCGTGGTAACGTGCCGACCACCAAAATACACTCTCTACTACAATAGCAAAGTTGGAGGAATTTCTAAGCAAAATTTGCAATATGCTGTACTGAATAGTTTTGCGTCTAATGCTGGTATACTCTGCACAAATGTATGCATGTATGTATGCGGTTTTGTCACCTATTAAGTTATAAATCATTTGATAAGTTATATAATTATTTGAGCAGTCAATCTAATACAGTACAGAAATAATCATAATTATGTGAGCTTATGTAAAAGCTACAACTACCACACAAATTGTCCAAGCAACAGGCAGACAGACAATCAAACAGAAAATACATTTTTACACCCCCTCCCACCGGGTCGGCAGACTAAAAAGAAATTGTATCAGCCTACTTAGTGACTTCATTGGCGCTCAGTCAAGTTCCCTGGTTGGACATGCACCATCATACGTTTCATTCTTTTCTATGAAGAATTCCTCTCAATTATTTATTTATTTTTCATCGCTCTGTATGGTAATGGGTTACAACAATTTTTTTTAAATTTTTTCTGTATACTAATTGTGTTTCTGTTATTTTTAGGTAGCCCCTATGTTCAAGAAGTTGATTTTATACCAAAACAAATTATATATATAAAACAGTGTTTAGTTTCCATATTGAAAAATAATTAGTAGAACTATATAAAATGCTAACAATCTTTTAAAAGATGTGTGATTTTTTGCATCGGGATGAAGTCTTGTATTAATACTCGTATCGAAAGTCCTATTGCGGGGCTTGATAGAATTTTCCACCCACGGTTTCCCATTGCGAGTAAATGCAATCCTGCCGCACAATAGATAACGCAATATGATTACTAATGAAATGTTCTATTGCAAGGATTTATAGAATTTTACCACCTACGATTTCGCATTGCGAGTAGACTTAATACAATCTCGCCGCACAATAGGTAACGCAATATGACTACTAATGAAATGTTCTATTGCAAGGATTGATAGAATTTACCACCTACGATTTCGCCATTGCGAGTAAATACAATCTCGCCGCACAATAGGTAACGCAATATGACTACTAACGAAATGTTCTATTGCAAGGATTGATAGAATTTACCACCCTATGTTTCGCATTGCGAGTAAATACAATCTCGCCGCACAATAGGTAACGCAATATGACTACTAATGAAATGTTCTATTGCAAGGATTGATAGAATTTTCCACCTACGATTTCGCATTGCGAGTAAATACAATCTCGCCGCACAATAGGTAACGCAATTATGACTACTAATGAAATGTTCTATTGCAAGGATTGATAGAATTTACCACCTACGATTTCGCATTGCGAGTAAATACAATCTCGCCGCACAATAGGTAACGCAATATGACTACTAATGAAATGTTCTATTGCAAGGATTGATAGAATTTACCACCCTATGTTTCGCATTGCGGGTAAATGAAATCCCACTGCACAATAGGTAACGCTGACGCTCGGCCAAAGTGGCATGCACCATCATCGAACTCTGTTGCTATATAAATGAAGCTTCATGCACTATTCAGGCCAAAAGACAGTTTCCCGATAAAGTAATGTACGATTCTTAATTGTACTGTATTATTGTTAGTGGGTGTGGACCTCTATATATCGAAGTCTGTCAGAGTTAACCTTGATATAATGAATAATACAACAGTTGTAAACCTCTATATATCGAAGTCTGCCCCAAAACAGCCTTGATATATCGAACCTCATTATATCGAAATTCTTGATATACCGGTATCGAAGTTTTGTAAATCCTCTTGAGGTTCGATATATCAAGGTCCTACTGTACAATAGTTTTGTTATTGTTGCAGCGTTTGAAAGTGAAAGTCCGTAAAATACATTTTATTTGATCTGATATTATTAATGTGCAATATACAAATTTAATTATTTATATATTAAATTATTAAAATAACTTCTTATACAACTCTCTTGTCTGAGAGGATTTTGTTTTCACTGATTGTTTGGAAGGGAAAAGAGAGTTGTTCTCCCTAACCCCCATTTAAAAGCTTTGGACTTGTTCCTTTTTCGTAAACATACTCTATAGTTTTACAAATTAACTATATACAAATATAACTTAATGCGTCAGCACCAAAGAAAAACATAACACGTAGTTTTATTACACCAGTTTCGAGATTGAAACACCAGTCGTGACCAGTTGTATTGGACATGAAAATGACAGTGTATGAACATAACTGTGATTTTTGAAATGTTTTATTGGTTAATACTGGCTAACTAACTATGTGTAAGCACTGCCTTACTACCGAGTTTAGTCTGGATAGTTGTAAGATTACGGCAGTTATCGGATTGTTTAAGGCAAGTGCAACCGCAGCTCTCATACCGCTAATCGTGTCGGAACGTTAGGAACAGTCGGGAGGATGTGTGACACAGTTGACTGGAGGCCGGACTGTCTGTCCGCAGGTAGCCGGACCACGGATATCATGGCAAGGGTCCGGGAAGACGTCTCCATCAACGGCGCTAGCAGCCGACCGGCGGCCGCGGCTCTTTAGGTAACCCGAACCGCGCAACGTACCGTGAAACTCGTGGCGGCGTGCGCTACTCGCTACCAGCTCCAGTAGGCCTACTTTGTCCGAAATGTTTAGTTCAAGTTGCAGTACTAGATTAGACGGCTGACACTGAATTAAGAGCTCTAAATTTGTTAGTCAGATACAAAGTGGGTATTAACTTACAACCGTATTTGGGAAAAAAAATTATACATCTAGTTTTAAAATACGTAACAAGAATATTACATATAGGCCACAATACGTCATCACTAACACCGCACAAAATCTTTAGGTACGAGCAACGAACGTTAATTTTTTATCGTACTGAAATAATATAATAAATCGAGCATTGGCTACTTTATTAAGAATCCATTTGATAAATTCATTGCAGAACTTATATATTTGTCAGAAACTTTATCAAAATTGCACAGTAATTTATACTACAAAAAATTACGGTAACACTGCATACGCCGTTTTAATGTTGCTAACTAAATTTAATAAGACCAGAGACCCATGTTCGATTCTCCGAACACCCACACCCAACAGTTATACAGTATGAGCTAAGCCTGAAGTATGTGATATACGGTTCTGGGCTAAAGCTTTGTATCATCCATCTAGAAAAATTACTTCTGATATGTAACAGATATTTTATAGTACTACGCATATCATTGTAAGTCTGGCTTTTTGGATTTATTATTTATTTATAATTATCTCTTTAGTGTTGATACTAGAGTTATCGCAAGAAACTAGTCTTCTATATTCATGCGAAGTTTAAAAAGTCTCAGGCCTAAAATCATTAAACAACAGTTTATTTGGCACACAATTTGCCAAGCTGTAATGAGGTGCTATGATGGTAGTGCAGTCATTGAAGCGAAAAATACGGTCTTACCTCCGAATTTTTTTACTGTGAACCGATTTGCATGAAATTTTGGAATTAGGCTCATCTTACACTAAACTTCAAAAGTGAAAATGATCTGAACTCCGCCTATTATTTTTAAGGGGTGTAAACAACCCCTTAATGGAAAAATCGACATTGAGCCATTTTATCGCTAGAAAAACATGTTTAATAGTAAGTGGTTGAAATTTTAAAGTGTTTTCTAACACAATTACCTCATATTAAAATCATTTTCAACCCCTTGAACATCTTACAACCCTTGCAAACAACCCCTAAATCGAAAAAATCACAAAAAAAATACTTTGGTATGATATAAAAAGATGTAAGTATAGAGTTAGTAATATTTTATATTTTCTATAATAATTATCAAATTTTTAACCCCCTTTCAACCCTTGAAAACTACCCCTTGATAAAAAAATTGTTAACATTTTTTTTTAATAAAATGAAAAGGATTTTAATATTATTCCACACTCTCGAAAATGATTATCATATTCTTAAGCTTTTCTACCCTTAAAACTACCCCTAAATTAAAACAGTAAATATATATGATTACATATTATTTGAAAATAATTTAATTTATAGTAAAAAATTGCCATTTATTGGAAAAAATATTTACAAATTATACAAAATTCACTCAAATGTGTTATATATACATATAAGAAAGTTGGTATGTATTCATGCCTACATTTCCAAAATATATGAGCCATATTATGTATGTACTATATATATATATATATACACATTACAATAGTTTTGGATCTCTATTATACTGCGTACTTTCACATTGCTCCAAATATTCACAGTCCGAAAATTTTCAGTTACTAAGTAGAATAAAATATGATAATTTTTTTGACCATAACTCCTTCAATTTTCATGCTATCACAATTTATAAAAAACCATTGTAAAGGTAATTAAGAGAGCTACAACATCTACTATTGCAATATATAGTAAAAAACCTTTTTCTCAAACGGTGAAGGGTTAAAGGGCTTAAGAGAGGCTGTGATTGCGCTGCCACGCGCTCTTTAAACAATCATATTTCCGTCAATTTTTGTTTTACAGAAAAATAAAAAAATCCAAATTGTTTTTCAGAAATATACCTACTTTTTTCATACCTACACTTTTATTCGTATATGTCGTCATTTTTGAGATATTATGAAAAAGGTGGTTTTTTAAAAATTTGAAATTTTTTTTAATCGTGACTTTTTTGAAAAATATGTGTCCTGAAGCAGCCAAACTGATACAATCTAATTAAACTCTTCATAATAAAGTTGATTCTAGGCGGAATACGATTAATTTTAATTTTGGTGGAAATGGCACTTATGAAACCCATTGATTTAAAAGAAAAAACATTAGATGCTCCTCTTATTTGCAATACACCTCACTCATTTTACGTGCAAAAGACTTTTAATAGTGCTCATTTTAAAGCTTATTTCAAGCACTATAAAACTCTTTTTTATTAGAATGCCTAAAATGCATCTGCTCACCGCTAGATGGCATTGACCACATCGATTAAATTTCAGACAAAATAAAAAACGGCTTTGATTTATAATATCTAGCTTAATATTGCACTTAGAATACTTTATAAAAAACAAAATTGTTCATTTTTTTACCTGCTACAATTGTGTTCTTTGTAAAATTTTCGATAAAACGTATATTTTTGGAGATATTTGCAAAAAACCGATGAAAAACGTGAAACAATTGCGAATTTTCAATTGCCAATAACTTGAAAAGTATTGGATTTTTCGAAAAACATTATAGATGATTTTTTGCTTAAAATTAGACCTTCTATCGATATCCGAGGTTATTTTGAAAAAAAAAATAAATTCACTCCCGAGAAGGGGTGGCAACCACCCCCAGGGTGGTTGCGGAGTTCAAATCATTTTCACTTTTGAAGTTAAGGGTAAGATGAACCTAATTCCAAAATTTTATGCAATTCGGTTCACAGTAAAAAAATTCGGACCAATAATGCTTCAATGACTGCACTTTGTTTGAATGCATAACTACTATATTAGCCACATGGGAAAACCTTCAGTTGTTTTCTTCTATTTATACCAGGAAAATGCCACTTTCTGCATTCACAACTACTTTCGAAAACATTTTCGCTACATTGTGATAAAAATAATGTTAATGAGCTATAACACCAAATAAAATAATTATTAAAAACGTCAAAAGTGTATAATAAGCTAGATATTGTAACGCCATGTACGAAATCAATATAAGATTTCATTACGTCAGCCAAATAACTATTCGTGTATTTTATATACGATTTTAACTTTTCCTACTTTCCGATGCATACAATATCAAATTGTCATGCAGATACACATATTGCTATTGTACAAACCCTTTGGGTTTATCGGACTTTTGTCACAAGTAACGTGACAAACCAATAATCTCATATTTATGGTGTGACAGGAAGTCGGGTACAATCCACGTAGTCTTTTTATATTGTATTATATATAAAAGGCTGTCTGGAAAATGATAATAATAAATTTAAAAAACGTTTTTTACGGATTTCATTAAACACAAGATTTATTCCACAGAAATGATATTCTTCTCATCATCTCGTATTGAGTGGTAAGGTGCCCGAAGAGATGCACTTATCTATTAAGATGCGACCAATTATAACGTTATCTATCATTTTTCTTCCTTTAATCTTTTGGGTGATGGTCCTTAGAATTTATTTCCAGCTGCAATACAAATGAATGCTGGGTATATTAGCCAAGTAGGCAATGTATAATGCGAGATATAAACTGATGTTTTATTTCTACAGAGATCTATGATAATCATAGACATGTAATACATAGAATATTTAAATGTCTAATTTTGAGAAATTTAGTATCAAAGTATCACAATTCAAAGAGCGAATCGGCTGCGATCTCTGTAATAATCACTGAACCAAACGTAATAACTTTGAGACTCTTGTAGGCCACTCTGAAGTTATTATTGATTGTTAGAAACTGATGCAAAAGTATCGCTTTTAAATAGGTATTTGTATTATTGTTCCAGTTTGAAAACAATTGTAATTTTATGGAACAGTGTTAACATAAATGAAAAGTGTATCCAGAGGGGTCAGACAGTTTGCTTCTCTTTCTCAAACGGTTTGATAGGACTGACTGCTGAATAACCCCCCCCCCCCCTTGGGTATCACTTTGTCTGAAGTGAGAGTTGGGTGATGCAGTATTTGACACATCTACAAAAGCAGTTACGCGTTATCTGAGAATAAAATATTATCTTTCAGTTGTAAATTCCGAACTCATTCAAAATTATTATATTGCTATGAGTTTGCATTAGTATTAGAGAAGCGTTTTACTTCTCTAACAAGGGGTAAACCTATTCAATATACGCAATATTAACCATTTTCTTCAGGGTGGCTATAATATGTTTTGATATTATTTTGTTTAAATAATATTGATATTTTGCAATACTTTATGTATTGAAGATTTTCGATGGTATTCCAGTTTTGTTCCAAGAGAATATTTATTTAACGTGTTTTGTAAGGGCTTCTTAATGACTCTATATCAGTAGCGATGTGTGAGGTCAGCAGGACTGATTTGTGGTTGTAGATAGCAGTTATTTTACTTATGTATAAAGTAATAATACATTTGTGATGTATTGTTATAAAAAAATATGTAATATACTAAAATAGCTTAAATTTATACGACATTCACAGAAATTTTGTATATTATGCTGTGCCAGTATTACAGTATTGGCGTTGACTGGCAATAGAAATCGACATTTTCCATTTAAACGTGATGCAGTTTAGATTGAGTATGACTTGGTCGAAGTTTGCTGTCCAGGATGTCTGCTCGGGGCAGATGGTACGCGGCTCGGGTTACCGCACGGGCCCGACTCGACAATGGAGTTACTGATACCCCTAAGCTTGCCGACCAGGCGCGGTGGGGGTGGCTGTGGGATAATACAACTTAACACTACAAACAACAACAAACACAAACAGCTATTGAGACTATTCAGCTGGTAGTGGCGCTCTACTTTCGGAAAACCCGCCATCATCGTCTTGAATGAGTGGTGACTACTACTCATCAGAGAGAGTTTACTTTTGTAGTGATCAGAAAACATCTTACAATATACAGAAAAACATTTTTCAATGAGACCCTTTTGCATGCCTTCGGACTCCGCACATTTTCCTTAAATAATTTTTAAACTTGTACAATGCAATTTATTGCAAATAATACGTGACTAAAAGGACATTGCCAACCATATGTGCCAGTTTACTTTCAGTAAGTGCAGTGTACTACTTAGTACACTTTACTTTGGCCTCTGGTCAGACGTAGGTGATTGGACAACGAATACAGACCATGTATTGTGACCAGTGTTCTGTAGTTTTCAGTTTACTTCAAGTAAGTGTAGTGTACTACTTAGTACACTTTACTATGGCCTCTGGTCAGACGTAGCTGAATTGGACAACGAATACAGACCAATGTATTGTGACCAGTGTTCTGTAGTTTCAGTTTACTTTCAGTAAGTGTAGTGTACTACTTAGTACACTTTACTATGGCCTCTGGTCAGACGTAGGTGATTGGACAACGAATACAGACCATGTATTGTGACCAGTAGTGTTCTGTAGTTCAGTTTTTTAATAATTGGTGTTGTGTTTAGTACTCGTATTTCTATTAAGTTTAGAGACCCAGTAAGTTTAGGGTCTCTAAACTGGCTCAGTAATTTGGATTTAGCTTTGTGACGGGAGATCTTAATATTATTTTTAATTTATGACTCAAGAACTTTGTTCTTACGTACTTTTTAATAATTGTAATTTTTAATTTATTTATTTGTGGATAGCTGCCTTTGTCCCCCATACGATATATATATTATTTCTATTAAGTGCATGTTGTAGAGTTAGTGAAATTAACACACAACATGGTGGTTGTGATTCCTGACATAGGCGTGTCATAACGCTCTGGTATGATTAGTTTATTTTAACCTAGTTTGTAAATTATGTGTTAGGTTAGTTATTTACCTGAAGAATAAGATCAGATTGCAGATTTTACTGGTTTTTTGTTTCACTTAACAATGGCAAATGTCCGGAAAAAATCACATTTCCTTCACATTCCTTCCATTTTCAAAAATAAAAATCAAACAAAGAACTACTTAGTAATCGAATAAAAAATAGGTCTTTTTAATATGTATGTAGTTGGCTTATTTTGCAGGAGTTATTAATCGATTAAAATTAACCGTTATGTGTAATTTTTTGTACCTAACTTTGTGGGTTGATATCAAGAATGAAATATTAAGGTTGACGTTTGAAACCATTAATCCATAAATATTTAAAAATAATGTTCCCTTCGTCGTTCTGTACATTAGTAATGTGCGGCTAAAAAATACCACACTGTTACCAACAAAGAACGAACAAAATATCAGCTTATATTTATCAATATCATGTGGCGTGTTTTAGTGGTTACAGCAAGATAAACATATCAAGCGACAATGGGCATGATTTCTTGTTTGATAGACCTTTCATTGAAAGTATAACTCTTGGAAACATATACAGCATACTAGTAGCACAAAAAATCCAAAACAAAATTTGTTGGATGATGGTTCTTTCGTTAAGCGATTGTGCAAGCATTTTGATACGCGGTCAGACGAACATTAATAGGCGTTTCGAAAGATTTAAAAAATCTCTAAAAGTAGTAGTATTCACGTCTTCACAAAATTAAGGGAGTAATAAAAAGTGTGTTTTTTCATTTTTGAAAGTCCAGTCTTCTTTAAAATATTTTAAAACATCCTTTCATGTTATTTTTGAAAGGGCACCTAAGTCAAAAGATATTCTGTAGAAACCTAAATTACCCATTCAAGATGAACCACTTCAAAATAAAAATGTCGATTATGAACGTTGAGGAAAACCTCGCATCATGCAAAATTATAACTCCTAGCAAAACATACAACATACTAGTAGCACAAAATTAGTAGCGATTCCAAAAAAAGTTGTATGTCAATTGTAATGTAAATATGCTCAAAAGATTACATTACAATAATGATAAAATACTATATATAATTTCAATAAACATTGAATAACAAAAAGTACTTGCTCCGCCGGGATGATTCAATGTTTATTGAAATTAAATAAGGCTATTGCCATTTATACAATTTAATGTGTATATATATATATTATATATATATATATATATATATATATAATATATATATATAAGTAGGTAGTAATATGGCGGTCCTAGACCACTTTTGGAGCCGACCGAAAATCAATGGAAAATACTGTTTAAAGGACCATAAACGAATCTGTAAAATCACGTGATAAACAGTAAATCACGAATGAAAAATTAACCGAATCCGTTCCAAAAGCGACCCAGAAATCCCCATATATCTACTGACCATAAATGAAAAATCACGAATGAAAAATAACCGAATCAATAGCTGTGTGCTTCTACTTTCTTAAGCTGTCTATTGGAAACTTAGTCAAATCTGCTTCGAATCAATCTATTGGAAATGTTGAATCTGCTACGAATAAACGAAAAATCTAAAACAATTGTAGTTAAATCTGCTTTACTACTCAATCGCTAGACCGAAGCAAGACCACGAAGCTAGACCACGAAGCCAGCTCACGAAGCTAGACCACGAAGGAGACCACGAAGGAAGACCACGAAGCTAGACCACGAAGCAAGACCACGAAGCCAGCTCACGAAGCTAGAACACGAAGGAAGACCACGAAGCCAGCTCACGAAGCTAGACCACGAAGGAAGACCACGAAGCCAGCTCACGAAGCTAGACCATGAAGGAAGACCACGAAGCCAGCTCACGAAGCTAGACCACGAAGGAAGACCACGAAGCCAGCTCACGAAGCTAGACCACGAAGCAAGCCCACGAAGCTAGACCACGAAGCCAGCTCACGAAGCTACACCACGAAGTAAGCTCACGAAGCTAGACCACGAAGCCAGCTTACGAAGCTAGACCACGAAGGAAGACCACGAAGCCAGCTCACGAAGCCAGACCACGAAGATAGAACCACGAAGGAAGACCACGAAGCCAGCTCACGAAGCTAGACCACGAAGCAAGCTCACGAAGCTAGACCACGAAGGAAGACCACGAAGCAAGATCACGAAGCTAGACCACGAAACTAGACCACGAAGCAAGCTCACGAAGCTAGGCCACGAAGGAAGACCACGAAGCCAGCTCACGAAGGAAGACCCACGAAGGAAGACCACGAAGCTAGACCACGAAGGAAGACCACGAAGCAAGACCACGAAGCACGAAGACCACGAAGGAAGACCACGAAGCAAGCTCACGAAGCTAGACCACGAAGGAAGACCACGAAGCCAGAGCTCACCACGAAGCAAGCTCACGAAGCTAGACCACGAAGGAAGACCACGAAGCCAAGCCAGCTCACGAAGCTACAACCACGAAGTAAGCTCACGAAGCTAGACCACGAAGCCAGCTTACGAAGCTAGACCACGAAGGGAAGCTACTCCACGAAGCCAGCTCACGAAGCTAGACCACGAAGGTAGACCACGAAGCAAGCTCACGAAGCCAGCTCTCACGAAGCCATGAACTATCTATTAAACATTATGTCAAATCCGCTTGAAATCAATGTAAAATCTGTTTGGAAGAAATGTAATAATCTTTTGGAAATATTGTCAAATCCGCTTCGAATCAATGTAAAGTATATTGTCAGTGTTCTTATATCTGGTTTTGAGCTTATGAAAATTGTGTCCATCAAGAAGTTTGTTTGTTTGTTTAGAATTTAAGTTAAGATTTTTCTCTTATTTCACAACCCGTATTTTGGTCTAAATCTATATTTATACAGTCGGCCTCCAGAAATATTTTGTAACTCATCTACATCAATTGTGCTATTGATAATCTTTTTGACTATATCAGAAATTTTTTTCTTCATCTTCTGTATCGAATGTAAAATGAATCTGATTCTTCATTGTTTTAATGTATGTACAGTACTCTTACCATTTTTGAACTGTATTTCTACAAGCTCTGGTTTAAAATTGTCATCTAGAAGATTGTATAAGTTTTTTCTCAAATTCTTAAAGTTTGCTTCTGCATTTGGTATTAATTATAAGATTTTTTTGATTTCTTTCTTCTTCTATTTTTTTCTGTTTCGCTTTTTTAATAATGTTATTGCACTAGCCATTTATTTAAGAAAAATATTTACAAATTTAGTGAACTATTTAAAATTTTAAGTTTTCTCTTATAAAATAACCTGATTGTCTATAATTGTTTTAAACAGATTTATGCCTTGATTGGTATGCAATTTTTGCGCGTCTGTGATCAAGACTATTATCGTTTTTGTCATAAAATTCCAGGTCTTTGTTATCATTTTTATTTTTATAATATCGATTTAATCGTTTTTTATTCATACATTTTTTACAAGAATGATCTGATTTTTTTCGAGTTGTTTTCCAAATTCTGCAATATCTTTTAACCGTGTTACAAGTAGAACATTTTTTAAAACAGTTATCCATTTATTGACAACAAAATTTGGACAACATGAATGTAAAAGTTGACAACAGACATTTGACAACATGAACGTAAAAGATTGACAACATTGACAACATGAACGTAAAATAAACGTGATTTTTGTGTTTTTATGTTCTATTTATTTGTGATTTTGCATGTGAGTTTCTTAATCTGAGCGCTTGATTATACAGATTCGTTTATTGTCCTTTAAACAGGAATTTCTATTGATTTTCGGTCGCTACAAAAGTGGTCTAGGACCGCCATATTACTACCTACTTATATATATATATATATATAATATAAATACTATATTATATATCATCATTATTAGATTGGGTGGCCCAAATACCTGAAGCGGTTCTGTGGCTATATATACCCGCTGCACAGCACTGAGATAAATACAAATGATTGCCTTCCTAAGATGTCAGGAGAATGTCAGTTCTTTGTTAATATGGATGATATACAGGGTTGAGAGGCTTCACAGAAGTACATTAACACAGAGATATGGAACATTAATTTTTTCCCAATTATGAGGGCACGCCTGGGTTAGCTGCGCGGTCCGCCCATCTTAAGATCCAATTTTCACCATCGGGTCAGATAAAAATATTAAGAAAAAACGATGTTTTTTTGTTAAGGATAGTATTTGCGATAAAAAACTGTATAGCTGGAATTATAAACGGAGTAAATATATAATAACAGCTTCAGCATTATTTTTAAACCTCAAATACAATGCGTGAGTTTATTTAACAATTCCATTAAACACAAATGCGAGAAAACTATCTACACGTTTTATTGTGTAGTTGAAAATTTATTCTATGGATTTGAGCGCTATTACCATTCTTTATGCCGCGCACCAGACATCTAAACTAGCCTCGCACTCATCACGTTTTATCATCCTACCCAGTCCTAGAGATTAGAATTGTGTTTGGACACTACTGGTCCTTGATAAGCTAACTAATAGGTTTTGCTTGTTAATGCTAATACGATTTCGATCGTTTCGAAATTTTTAACACTAGGAAATTGTTGAACCGTTCGCACGTTTTGTTATATCATATTACAACCACGAAGAAACAAATTGTACAATAATGAAAATTAATAAAGATGCTTACAAACATTTACAAACTCACAATATACCACAAAATCCCTTTAAATTTTTGAAAATTGAAATATTATATATACAAAAATTCAATAACATAATTTCTAATAGCGTAGTTTTTATTCATTTTTTCATAGGACGAATCAACTTCGCTGACTTACAAAAGGTTGCCACGGTACTTGTTTTTTCGAAACCACCGAAACTCCATATTACATTGTGACAATTAACGAACATTGACTAAATTAGACAGTACTTACAATTAAAACATAGGTCCATTTTACACGAGTTAGGTAAAAATTTGTTAATTTATAATATTTGATTATAAATCTGTTTCTTCGTTGATATTATAGAACTATGAATGTAATATCTTTCTCCAGATTCCTCATATCATCTGTCCTTTTTAACACTAGCACTTTAACCCGCCTGCCTTATGCCAAGCAATTAAGTAGGTCGTTGCAATTTTACCAATACTTGGGGGTCTCAAGTGAATTATATGTTTCCGGCAGCTGTAATGTTGAGTTTGAACTTGTTGCCTAACGAACCAAGTAAAAGTGTGTCCAAATCAATGTTATATACATTTTAATCAGCCGATTGATAATTTACTCGTCTCGGTTCCTTAGTATGTTTTTGTTTCCAGACTGCACCCGCCACCCCATGACCGACGAAACAGATCAGTAAAAAAGCCTTACTTTTCTGGTCAGATGTGGGTTTTACCATGCAGTCCTTTTTAAAAGACTTATAGAGTAAAAAAGATTTTTATAAAAATAACATTTTAGAACATTCGGAGCTGGAATTAGTAACATTAATTCAAAATAAACTAAGTACTAGTGATCGAAATTTTCATTTTGCATAGTTATTGTCCCGATTGCATTCCAAATGGAGTCTTGTAAGAGTGCAAATTCTGTTAGAGTAACCTTCTTATAATTTTTAGTTGGTGTTTTATAAGGTAGATTTAGTAGTTTACCTAATATGCTGAAAATCTGAAAACTCTTGACAAAAATTAATTGGTTGTCTTCTTTTAAGAAGTATACTAACTATAAATAGGTTAAACCTGAGACGCTCCAGGGTATTGCTGGACGGACCTTCCTTAGGCGGGACATTAACTACACCTTTCAGCATAACGTACCATTCTCCCTCAGCACTAAAGTGGGTTTTATGCATGTAATACACTGATGCTGCTGCTCTCCAGTAGTGCATGGGAAACAATTTGTTTTCAGAAGCTGCTCTGGACGGGGATCCACCCCATCTTTCTTACGGTTCAGTTTTCACTAATAAATGTAAACAAATTGAAAATAATAAAACTATTGTTTACAGGGAAGTTGATTACATTTAAACAGGCTCATTCATTTTAAATACTACACAACTTTAGAGACCAATATGGCATTTTTTCCGCTACTAAGACCAGTGGGACGTACCCTCGAAGAGAGTTCTCCGAAATACGAGATAGACCTATTATTCATCCCAGGAACATGGTAAGAATATCCCATGTAAAATTTTTAGTATAATACCGGTTGAGTATTTCACGCGTGAAAAACTAAACCAAATAAAACAAAGGAACTTTTTTCCATCATATTTTTATATATATTATTAGGGATGTCAGCAGTTTGTTCCACTGTAGCCCCATTTGTTTTATTCTTGATGTTTGTTCCACAAGAAATCAGGCCAAGGCAATTAGTGCATGTCTTACCTAACCTCCATTCATCTCTGTCACTTCGTTCCCAGCAAAAAAGAACAACTCATTTTTCTCAGTTAGAAACGTTTTTGGAATTAAACTCAAAAATTGCAATTACGAACTTGCATATTGGTGGACCAGACACTTCTGGTGGGGGGGGGGGGGGGTGGGGGGGGGGGGGGGTGGGGGGGGGGGGGGGTGGGGGGGGGGGGGGGTGGGGGGGGGGGGGGGTGGGGGGGGGGGGGGGTGAAATATAGTTTTGTTCAATAGTTTATTTTTGCATACAATGTTTGGTTGATACATCTCTTCACTTCTAGTTTTATTTTAAATTAGCCTAGTGGTCTTGAACGATAACCTAATCATTACATCAAATTGGCCCGACAGTAACATAACCTCAAAATATGGTAGGCCTAGGCCTATTATATTTTTGACACATTCATCATAATATTATACTCTTGTTATTAAGCCTGTTATTGTTTCAGCTGGCAAGTCCAACTGCCTTCAAAGCTTTTCGGAGGGAGATATGATAGAAATATTTTCAAAACTACATAATATGACAACCAAAGTAGAACAGGACATTTTCATCCAATCTCTAATGGAAGTTAGTCCTGTTGAAAGAGAAAGATCCAGGCCTGGGTCATCATCTGAAAAGCCGAAAGCTTTTAGTGTAAGCTATTCCATTCTACACAATGGCAAAAACGCACCAAGGTATGTAAAAATGGATTTATGACAACTTATGGATACACTCCTAAACAGTGTTACCGTTTATCTCATTTGTTGCAAGTAAATGAAATCCCAACTGACAACAGAGGAAAGAACGTTTCAGGAAATGCAATACCCGGGTCTGTCCTGACTCGATTAAGGGCCCATGTTGAATCATTCCCAACAAAAACCCATCACTATACAGGCAAAGATAAACAGTACTTCTCAGCAAACTTGAATTTGAAAATTATGTATGATATGTTCATAAAAAAAAACCAAAACTTTCTTACAACAACTTTGGGAAGTGAAAA
Organism: Homalodisca vitripennis; assembly: GCF_021130785.1. Taxonomy (NCBI): domain Eukaryota; kingdom Metazoa; phylum Arthropoda; class Insecta; order Hemiptera; family Cicadellidae; genus Homalodisca; species Homalodisca vitripennis. The sequence continues at coordinate 156,726,363 of NC_060207.1, read as the reverse complement.
AAGGCTCTCATACAAGTTCTTTTGGACTTATTTTAATGAAAACTACCCTGACATTGGTTTTGACCGACCAGTTAAAGATGCTTGTGTAACTTGCGAGGAACTAACCTTGAAAATAAAAAGTCCTTTTTTAAACGAGAATGCCAAGCGAGTAGCTGTCGCCGAGTTAATGGTACACAAACGTAGAGCTAAAAAATTTTATGCCTCGTTGCAAGAAACAACGGAACGGAAAAGTGCAAAAATGAGTTGACTAGTGTTGGGATCTGTATTGATTTTATGGCTAACGTATCTCTACCTTGCATTCCTGTACAAGACACCTATTACTTCCGGCAGGTCACTGTTAACGTCTTTGGTGTGCATAATCTTTCAACAGGTGAATGTACAACTGTTATCTATCACGAGGGTAATGGAGGTAAGGGAGCTAACGAAGTTTGTACAATATTGGACTGGTACATCAAACACAAAATTGATAATGATGTAAAAAAACTTTATTTGTTTGGGGACAACTGTTCAGGACAGAACAAAAACCACACCCTGGTAAGAATGATGATGTATTTATGTGAAATAAAACGGTTTGATGAAGTAAAACTAGTGTTTCCAGTCCGAGGCCACTCGTTTATGCCGAATGATAGAGATTTTGGGATAGTAAGAAGAAAATTGGGAAGAGAAGAAAGATACTATGATTTAGCTGAAGTCGAAGCTCTTATTCTTGGTTCATCGAAAATCGCTGGTAAATTCTCTGTCATCAAAATGAACTTTGACGATTTTATTGACTTCACTGCATGGTGGCCAGAGTTTTACAAAAAGACCAGCTTAAGTGACGATTCCTATGGTAGAGATGTACCGAAAAGACAAAAAATAACATTTTCAATATCAAAATACAGGGTAATGTCTTTTTCATCTGAGACGCCTCACACGGTGCAGTGTGACATGAACATTACCGGCTTGGCAACGGATTCCTTCAGATTGAGGAATGCAGAGATGCCGATCAGGGCTCCAACAAAAAAAGCCTATGCTACGGTACTTCCGATCAACATTAAAAAAAATGGAAGATCTGAAAAAAACAAAAAAATACATTCCAGAAGAAAAATTTGACTTTTGGGACCAAATCCTGTCATGGCCTACCACATCAACCGCTGACGATGACTTAAATATTGTAGTGTAAAAATATTTTTCTTTGTTATACAACGTGTTCCTAGATATAAGATATTTTTTATCATTAAAATAAATGTATCTAACAAAATGATTTGTATAATGATTTTTCCCCATGATTTGTAAAATTGTAAAATAGTTTACCGCAGAAAGGAAACATGTCCTATGTAAAAAAAAATTAATAATCAGCTCTTTAAAAATATTTGATTGACTCAATTTCAAAATATGATCTTTAAAAGGTCAGTCATATAGAATAAAAAAATAAATATTTAAATATATGTATGTACATATGGATTTATAAGGTTTTTTGTCGCTCCTGAAAAGTTGGTTAATTTGGACTTGATGCCTTTCTGCAGTTAGCGGTTGATATGTGGTAAGTTCACTACAATAGAATAAATTGGTTTTTGAGGTCATTTTGTTCCCCACTGGGTTAACTCACCAGGTCCAATTAATTTCAAGTGAATATGCCTGTTAAATAATAATAAAGTTAAGTAATACAAAATAAAATTTAAATTAATTATTTTTGTAATTTTTTAAATAAATTTAAAATAGATTTTTTATCAGGTCTTATACTTATTTTATTTATTTCAGAGTAAAAACTATAAGGAAGTACCCATCATGATATATATATATATATATATATATATATATATATATATATATATATATATATATATATATATACAGGGTGTCCAAAAAGTCCCGGGTCGGTTAAATATTTTTCAAAATATTTAAAATAGAGCTACAAAACCTTACACAAAGTTACTGGACATAAAAATCTATTTTATCACATATTCAGTGATATATATATTTACAATGTATTTGATTCAGTTAAATTTTTGCTTATAAAGGTATGTAGTAATAATTAGACTGGTAAACTGTAGTTAGATTAGTTGGTGTGCTCTTTTGAACAAAGTAGGCTACTTGAAACTTAGGTTCTTTTTCACTTCAAAACTGATTATTATTACATTTTTTAAATAAAAGACTAACCAAGTTTATTTATAAGTTGTTAGATGTAAGATTTTGTTTAGTTTTAAGATTTGTTCTCAGTTATTTCTAATTTCATAGGTTAATTTTAAGTTTAATTAAGATTTTCATGTTACATAATATAGGCCTAAGACCACTATTAGTTAAGACACAACATAATATCATCATTTCATGCAAACACATTCCAAAACAATATTAATTATAAGAAAACATGTACCTAAATAAGAAGATTCAAAAATAATTATAATATTAACTAGCCTATCCAATTTCAACATGGCCTAACCATAATTGAATTTTAACCCTAGACCTGACACAATGACAAATAGATTAGATTTATTTAGTTTCTTATAATATTATGTAATATAGCTCTGAACATCACCAAAATATGTTAAAAATCACTTATTAGATATTAAATAGTACCATTATCCTGTAGTTAATTATAAACAAACATAATTTAGAGCCTAGTTTAACAATATTTGTCAATACCAGAATAATAGTACATTTAATAGCGAAAAGGACCCAGTATATAGATAATTACCACCCAAGATCATAAAAATCATCTACAAAAGGATTTTTGAATATAATTTCTTTCAATGCTCGGGATAACCTAACAGGGAGCAATTGACAGTGGAGGTTTGGTGTAATAATAGCAGCCATCTTGGACAGTGACCACTGACCTATCTCAAGTAACATCCTACCGCCAAAATAGATGTTCTTTCAAATCAAACACTTGCCCATGCATTAAAATAAGACTTCTTATATAACATATTTAATAATCTCTAGATTTAAGAACAAAACAAATTATACTTTTCTATAGTAGATTTTTGTAAGGAATACGAATTTAATAATGCCCACACCCACAATATAATAATTTAGAACCTTAGCATAAGTATATTTAAGCACTTGTACGACAGGAGAAGCCATTAACTATTACCAAACAATGCTTATATATTTAAAAAAAAAACTTGTCCGAATACCTAAAGATCGTTTCTTTTAATATAATCCGATATATTTCTAAATTATTATTTTTAATTATAATAGCAATAAAGGAACATTTAAATCAAATTCTAAAACTTCAAACCCAAAACCCTTCTTCCTCACTCTGACCAATAAGAAAAATTCCTCAGTTCGCCATTGTTAACTGACCACTCTGATTGGCCAGCAGTGATCTAAACAGCTTCACACGGACCCAAGCCATCTTGTTAGCATCTTTAACCAGTCTCCTCGAGGTCTTGAGACAAGACAGACCTCCGTGTACTGACTACTACATTTTTTTTTAATTTATCATAAAAACCTTCAATTTAACCAGTAAAATATCAAATTACACAGTACACTTACCTGAGCTTCGAGAATATTCCTTTTATATTTGACAAAGGGAATTAGTTGAGTGAGAACATTGAACTTATCATAATTGACACCAAGCAGTGTATTATACTTGGTACTTTTCACTCTCATATTCGTCGCTTCATCTGCCAGAACTGACATCCAGCATCAAGAGAAGTATTTCAAATAGAACTTCAAGAACTTCAGCACATAGAACATCCAGATCTTCACTCTCATCATTTCACCAAACTACCCACCAGGATGGAGCCCGTCTTCTAGACACTCGTCAAGGGTACCCTTCATCACAACCCAGCTATCCAATCGCTCAATAAAGGAGAAAACTGGTCAGAGATTTAATTTATATTCCAATATAAACATTTATTTCAAAGATCACTGTCCAAACCCAATCAAATGAACTTAAAATTGTACTAAATTTCCTTTAAAAGCTCATAAAATACTTTAATATCAATTTTCTGTCATAATATTCTTTTTTACTTACAATTAATATCAATTTCTTTATTTCAATATTTTAATCTTCCAAACAATAACTGTCATGATAAATAATTTAATATATGGCTGTCTTTTCTTTTAAATTGTCTTTGTCAGGTGAAAGAACCTACCCCTAGATAAGAGCAGAACAATTGTATTTTAATAGAGCATTCATTATATTTTTTAAAGAACCCTGAGAATTATTAATAAAAGAATTGTAAAAGAAATTAATAATTATAGTTCATTAAAAAGTTTGTAATACAGATTTGTAAACAAGAATTTATTTATTTTCTCAACTACCTTTTCTTTTCATTTAAGATATAATAATAAATTGACACCACAACGTGAGAGAGAATTTTAATATTATTATATCAGTACAAAAACTATACTGATATATAACTATATATAATTTTATATAAATGTAGTTATATAAAACTACATAAATTAAAAAATGAAGAAAAAAAAATTTACTGTCTGGACCTATTTACAAAATATAAACATTACCCTACAGTTATGCTTACACTTAGACCTTCCCTTTTGTAGCATGATGTTTGTCAAAACATGAATAAGAATGGGGTCCAGGTTTGCGTGGGCCTAGGGCCTACACTCAACCCTACCTGGTGCTAAAGATTGTTGTTCAGCCTCGTTGTCATCTAATCCTGGTCACTTACTATACTTTCATCCTCAGAAATACCAAAATCAGGATCAATATCATCGTCGTCACTATCAAATTGTTAGTAATACAGTGTTTTAAAAGATATTTACGTGTAACTTGATAGCTCTCAAAAAATTTACGTCTTATTTGTTCTTTTAATAATATATATTGAGGTTTTAACTGATTGGCTGATGCCACAATACAAACCTATAACTTATCCATTTAAAGTGAAGATTACTACAATTTATTGTAACTCCAAAAATGCATCAGGAGTAATGGTCAATTTACATAAGATTACCAGGTCCTATGTACAAAGACATATGCACCTTAATCTAATAAATGATGAGCTATGTGATGTTTAAAATTTACAAGTATATATACATATATGTTGGGCTGAGAAGCCGTCTACTTCAGCACTTGCATTCCACTTCGGGCATACAGGATGGAGTGGAAAAATGTTCGAGAAGCGTTTTGTATGAACAGGCATAACCGCAATATCATAAACTTTTCAAATTGTCCCAATTGACTCAAATATTTAGGATTAGTTTCATTCTCTACAAGGAAATTAGTGTCTATTTTACAGGCCATCCAACTCATTGCCTTTGTTGCTCATACATTGGTGTTCGTTTTTCGAATGTATGATTATCTGTAAACCTCATGCAGTTCAGTATATGCTCTTGCTTCCCAAACCTAGTTCACTATATCATCCTATTTCATTGGTTCAGTCTTGGAATTATATCAATATTTATATATCTACTCAGTATGGTATACCTCATCAGTGAAAAAAGTTCCCTGCACACTATTATATGTTATCTTGGCCGAGGTCTATCTCAATCTATACAACACCTGCTATCTAAAAATAGAGTCAAACTCACTTGTTAGTGCTGCCCAGTTTGTTGAGAGCATCCCGTGAGATGACATGTCCACAGACCAGTCTCATGGGAGGGTTCAGATCTGTGCTCTGCTGCCTCAGAATGGGGCAAGCAAACACACTATGGTATCTGTTATCTTGGCCGAGGTCTATCTCAATCTATAAAACATTATAGATAATTGAGTTAACTAAACTTATTTTGTAATATTATAAATTCCAATCTTGTCGAACTTAAATGAATATGATAATGTATCTATTTACAATATGTAATGTTTATGGTAATTAAATTAATATTATTAAAACTTGGTGCAAGGCAGAAGAACCCTGTTAATTTTGGGGTGAAAAGTTCAAATGGCAGTATGTCTGTCTGTGTGATAACTCTTGATTGGAAAGTCCTAGAAACTTGAAACTTGGTATATTACTATAAATACAAGGAGCAGAGTAAGATAAGCGGATCCGATTTTATATGGCTAGTGTAATTGTCATTATTTCGTGTATAGAATAACAAAACCACTATCAATTGATATCAACATATTAAAAATAATACAAAAAGCCATTATGCTTAAGATCAAAATAATGAATACAACGAAACAATCTAGTAAATAATGAAGGTACGATAACCATAAAAAAACAATTAGGAAATGTAATGAGAAAATATTAACACTTTTCATCTTTCCATGTTATTTTGTTTGATTTTATACACTTAGCCACCATTTTGATTTACGTGGTCACTTTTGAAGTAGATACTTACTATGTTTACAATTTGAACATGTGTTTACACTTAATACAGAGATATTCATTTATATTTTTGATTTTGTAATTTTATTGCTGACATCAATTAATCAGTATTGGTTGATTACAGGGTAGCCACTCAAAACAATTTTCAAATAATCGGTTCTTCTCCGGTTTTCCCGGTCGAAAATTTTCAGATCTCTAGTCTATTTTCAAACCAACTATAAACAACTGTAAAAACTTTATTTAACACTTACGTTGAGTGCAATGATGGCTGTTCATCTGCTGTATTTGTAGTAAATGCCACACAAGTTGTGGTTATGTGGTAAATTTTGTCACTAGCGGTATATACAAAAGAATTTGGTGACAATTCATCACTACCACCTATTTTAACTTTCTTTGTTTATATCCAAGCGTCTTTTATGTTTTGATATAACATTGTTTATATCAAATAATTTTTTGTTTTTGAAAAATAAAGATAAGAAACAATTACCAAACAGCCCTACCGTGGGGCAGACAGTCTAGTATTGCAGGTTAGAGGTGCATAAACTTTTGGTATGAGACCACGAGTTTGGCGACAAGGTCAGTTTGGTAAAACAAACAAATTAACCACATAAACTTTCATCTTAACTTCCAATTTCAACTTTGTTCATTCTTTTGGGGAAAAATAAGATTAAGAATCCTAGGTTATTTCGACAGAATGTACTCAGCTACCGCCAAAATAAATGTAGAAAATACGAATTATAATAAAATATTATTCCTTAAACTGTAGTAATTTGTTTATATACCTACATTTTTTCATACAGAAAGTAAAATAATAATACATGTTAGCAATTGGTAATTTGTGTACTTTTGCATAATTGTCTTTCACAAACAGACATTTTGATTCGAGATTCAGCTTCAACAGTCAAGTCATAATATTGTGAAACCGTTTCAAGCACTTCTGTTGATACCGGAATACAAGCATAATTAACGTAATCAATTACGGGCTCTTCAATATTCTGTATATGTATTAAGATAATACAAGAATACAATCCACCATCATGAACACAAACCTATAAAATAATTAAATACACAAAAGGCTTTGGTTCAATTCATAACGTGATTGTTAGATTGTAGTTACAGATGATTTGGTTGGAACAGTTTGAACTGAACGACCAATCGTCACGTTTGTGGGGAAGTCATTAATGATTAGAGAAAAATGGTGGGATTTCCACTAGTCGTCGTACAATGAATGCCGCTCTGACGACGAAAACCAATGATCATCTGCAGACTGCCAGCAATATTAGTTCTGACGAGGTTTGGATATGACTGTGATATTAAAACCTCACTTTTATGGTTTTGACCTGTATAATCTGATGACCAATCGAACCAGGGTGAGGAGCAATAATTTACAGACCAAACAGATGATCAGCCACCTTTAATCATCTCATGGATCCATTGGATCAACCGGCAGTGTGTGTGTGTGTGTGTGTGGCTCACTAACACATTGTCGATCATACATTGTAGTAACCACGCACTGTCCACAGACTGTAAATAATCCAGTGACATCAACACCCACGCATTGATATTCATTCACAGTTTCAGTTTTCAGGTCATGTAAAATAGGATGTTTGGGATTAATGAACTCCTGATTCAAGAATCTGTCAAATTATTTCTTGAGTTGATAAGTTCATAGAGACAGAAACCTTATTTTTAAGAATTTCCCAGTTCTACAGGGAGATTCTCGGTCAGATGGCCACCATAGAATATATCAATCGGTGTAAATAAGCAATATAGTTTGTTGATATTGATATAAAAATCCGAGTCTGCATATCGTGCCCTACCCAATAAAAGACATAGATTTTTTACACTTAAGTGATCAAATATATTTATGAAAATTTACAAGGATATGAATAGATTTATTAGCATATAACATGGGTATTACAATAATCAGGGGATAAAAGATATTTTTAAATTATATAGATATAAATAATTCTGATATCGTTGACTTCAGCAGTTAGAGAGGTTCAAGTTCTTTCACAGGGGTATTAATAGGAATATTCATTAAATGTAGCAGTGATAGGGAAAAATTAATTAATTGGACCCTGAAAACATAATGGGTAATAAATTAAAAAATTTTACTATAGTTAAATTAGTCAAGATTATGTGAAATTTATGCAGTTGATGCAGATATTTAAATGCATAAAACATATTAAATTAATATGAATACTAAAATTAAATAAATTTGAAATAACTTAAGGTAATAACATAAAAAATCTGTAAAATTAAATAAATTTAAAATCTCAATTATTCTCAAAGAAATTGAGCATAAATAATATATGAGACTTATACAAGATTACTAGATGGAGGATTTCAATTTTATGAATTTTAGAATAACTGAGGATTAAAGATAATATGGGCAAGACAAATGTGGATGATTTTGTAATTCAAGATCTTAAGGCAACACATTATTTAAGGGAACAATGAAATGAAGGAAAAGAGGTCTTGACGTAGGGAAGGAATATAAATAGACACACACAAGGGATCACATTTAGTTTTTCGGAAGGAAAAGCACTTTTTCTGTGCAGGACACTATCCTTTCAGAGGAGAAATAAGAGAGAACGGGGAGGAAAACAACACGTCACTTATCTTAAAATAAGACCACTGTGGAACAAAGGAACTCACTGTACAAATATGTTATAATAATTAAGCATTAGAAAAACATATTTAATTCAAAGAACAGTATTTACCCAAACAAGATTTTGATAAAATGGAATCTCCAGATTGCTCAAACTTTGAATAAATACTTTTACTAGAACATTGGATGTCTTTTATTATGGGTAAGGGGTATTACGGTCCATTGAGCATTATAATCAGGGTTGATTCGTCTGTATGGATAACCTAGGCAGTCGTCAAGGGCACAAAGTTTTGGGAGCACAAAATTGAAGATTTAAAAATATTAAAAAATATATCTTGGCAATTCTGCACATAAGGCAGATGGATTACCAGGTAATGAAAGGTGAAGGGTTTGATGTAGAACCTATTTGACTTAAGATGTAGAAAATAGGAAAGCGTGCCCAAATGTTAAAAGTACTCAGTTTGGGTACCTTACTGTGTGTAGCGGAGTGCAATGAGACACCTTGGACTTCACCCAGTAGGATTGTGTATCACTGGATTTCCCCCAAGATTTCGAGGGTTAAAAAACATACCTTTGGGAAATTTCTGCAAAATCTAAAAATATCCTTTTTTAAAATTTGTACAAAAAAGTGTTATATAACTGTAATTTTGTGTTGAATCCGTATTTGAGACCAAAAAGCATTAAATGTTTGTAACTTTATTACATCATGTACTGATTGCCAAAGCTAAACCTCATTCTCTCTTGACATTTAGTCCATAATTAAAACTACATGGCTTAATTAAAACTACCAGAAAAAATGGCCGACTACCTACAGTCACAGTGAAGTGAACTCCAAGAAAAGTGTGTATTTAAGTGGTAATAATCCAACAAAATATTATTTACTTGTGCACAATTCTTACCTTGGACCACATGTAAGTAAATAAGCTTACATTCCTTCATGGAAACTTCAAAACTTCATCAAAAAACTAAAGTTTAATATTGAACACTGACAGAGTAATTAAACTGTCAAGATTAAATCTTTAAAAATCTTTAAAAGTTCAATCATATAACTTAACAAAACTGTATTAACTACTACAAATTTATACAAGCTTTCCAAGAAAGTATCAAGATTAAAATAACTTAGAACACAAGCTATGAATAACTAAGACAACTTGATAAAAAGTGACGTCACTGCCAAGTCACAATCCAACAAATTCCACACCATACAGCGTTGGCACACAGCTGCTTGGCCACCTGTAACTAGACCACTGACCCCAGACATCAATGCGCATAAGTTTAATGTCACAGGAAGAACTGAAGATAAATCTGAGGCAAACCAGAAGAAGAAGGCCTATGATCTGAAACTCAGGCGACTTAGGAAGGAAGCCAATGCAGACCACATATATCACGCTAATAACAAAACAAAAGCAGTTTGGGAACTCATAAATAGAGAAAGAGCTGCTAAGAACCAATCAACATCAGACTTGAACCATTTAATAATCGACGGAATAAAAGAAACGGACCCAAAGAAAATCGCTGACCACCTTAACACCTTCTTTGTAAATATAGCAGAAAACACGCTAAAGCAACACCAAATATCGAATGACAACTTACTGTATAGTCCATGCTACAATATAGATACCACAATGACAGAAATGACCCCAACCACAGCCAAAGAAATTAAACAAACAATCCGTTCATTGAAAAGTAAAACCTCCTCGGGTTTGGACGAGCTTTCATCAAAAATCATAAAATTTTGCGAAGCTGAACTTCTGAAACCAATCCTTCACATCACTAACATATCCTTTATACAGAGCATATTTCCAAAAAACTTAAAACAGGCCAAAGTATACCCTAAATATAAACAAGGAAACAAAGATGAAGCAACAAACTACCGTCCCATTTCACTACTACCAACTGTATCAAAAATAATAGAGAAGATCACTCTTTCTAGACTACTCACTCACCTACAAGACAATAACCTCCTATCCAATAATCAACATGGCTTCAGAAAAGAAAGATCTACATCAACTGCAATAATAGACCTTGTTGAATATATTACAGACAACCTGGAAGAGGGCAACACCATCACTAGTATCTTTTTAGACTTGAGCAAAGCTTTCGACTGTCTTGGCCATAAGCTCATCCTAGCCAAACTACAAACTCTTGGCGTCAAACAGTCAGCCTTAAAATGGTTTGAGAGTTATTTGAACGAAAGATACCAAGTTGTAGAGGTTAAACAGAGAAGAATGGGAGAGACCTGTACTGTTAAATCTGAAAAACTACCTATGACTCGAGGGGTTCCCCAAGGCTCCGTCTTAGGACCAGTGTTATATATTTTATTCACCAATGACCTGCCAATATTCTTGGAAAACTACACAAATTCCATCATGTACGCAGACGATACTGTACTACTCTCAGCCCAGAAGGATGTTCAACAGCTAGAAATAAACTCCTACATCTCATTCAATATGGCCCAACAATATTGCAAATACAATGATCTGATCTTAAACAGCTTGAAAACTAAACAACTCACTCTAGGAACTAATAAAAACTATGTGTCCGAAATCCCTGGTATTCAAGAAACAGAGGACATGACTTATTTAGGAATAACACTAAATAATACATTGACAACTTATGCCTGAAGCTAAATTCATCACTCTATGCTTTGCGAAGGACCCATGCAACAAGCACTCTTGAATCTACCAAAATAGCGTACTATGCCCTATTTGAAAGTCATCTCAGGTATGGGATAGCAGCATGGGGGGGCACAACTCAATTTAACCTACTAAAAGTCCTCAAAATTCAGAAGAAAGCAATCCGGTTAATGGGGAAGCTAGGACCTAGAGAAAGCTGCAGAGCTACTTTTAAAGAATTGAATATACTGACAGTGACTTCTCTATATATTCTGGAAACGATATTGTACTGCTTATCAAAAGACTTTCCTCGAAATAGTAATCTTCATGAACATAACACAAGACATGGTCAAGACTTTCCACTACCTCTTCACAGAACAGCTGTATTTGAGAAAAAACCAACCTATGCCGGGAAAAAACTTTTTAATGCTCTGCCAGAAGAAATTAAGAAAAATGGAAACAATCACATTAACATGAAGACTGCAATAAAGAACTGGCTCTTGCAAAGAACCATCTACACAGTGGAGGAATTTTACTTATGGAGACTGACAACTTGACAGAGACAAACATGAACTTCTATATTTTATAACTATGTAAACTTTTTGTTAATTGACGCTACTTGTAATCTTAAAGATTATCAATAAAGAATTTCTGATTTCTGATTTGTTTTGTGGGGAAACTTTCAGGTATATTTAAACATGTTAATAGTGTATTTGGTATTTGTTAATTTTGGTATCTGTATTGTAAAAGATGTGGTTGCAACGTCAAGTTGTTTTGATAGCAATTTACATTACATTGTAAGGCTTAATATTTAACCCTTTGAGGACCAACATTTTTTAAAGTTAATTTTTGACAGTACCAAAAATATTTGTTGTCTTATAGAAATTGTTTATTTGCAGTCAGTGTGAAAAAAATCATAACTTGGGTAATATTTTTCATAACTTTTTAAGTTTTTCCACTTAAATGGAGTAAATTGGTGTATTTCAAAGAAACAAATTAATTTTTTTTCATTATTACTATGCATGATTAAAACTTGCCTACAGCTCAGTTGGTCGCATAAAATATTTTAAATGACTTAAAAGCAGTAAACAGTACCAAAAGTAACAGTGAAGGGGCCTGTTCAAAGCACAATGGAATATGTTGTGAAAAACCTTTTAATTAGGGCAAAATCCGACTTTCCAACTGAATGTTATGAGATCAATGAAACTAAATTTATTGTGAAGCGCTGTACAATAGCTTACACTCTAAGCAAATCGCTTACCATTAATAGTAGTGTTATTTGATTTCTAATACAATTTACAAACTCTTCAAGAGACAAGAGCTTTAAAGTGTAGCAATGGGGGAGTTGACGGTACATGGCTAGATGTAAATAATAATAATTCTAAGAAAATTTCTCAGGTGAATACACTCCCCAGTATAAAGACTAGGAACTACTTTGGAGTCCTCTTTGAGATTTTAGAAGAGGAGAAAGCCCATCTTGACATAAGCAAGCGAATTTATAACCAAAGAAAGTATCAATCAGCTGGTGGAAAACTTCAAAAACACTTCTTACCTGAACAATCTAGGGTGCTTACATTAGCAAACGGCCACGGAAGAGGGTGTTCACATATCCTTCAAGAACAGCTTGGAAATAAGTTCACTGTTGAGACAATGTTCAAGCCAAACGCATCACTGAGTGCTGATGAAGGACTTTACAGATGGGGATTGTGTTGCCATTTTCAGTGAAATTAATGATACAGAACAGGTAACAAAAGAAAACGAAAGTCTGTAAAGAGAACTTACGGAAATTGTAACTTCTTTAGTACAGAAAACGAATGTCATTGTACCTAGTATTCCTCATCGCTATGGCAATCCAGTCCTTAATCTGAAGATAGACGGAATTTTGGGACAAATAATTGTAGAAGTGAATGTTTACTCAAATTGGAAAAACTGCACACACTTATTTAGAACACTAAATTTAACAGATACAATCATACCAGGCATGGATTGCATTTTAGCAAGTCTGGAAAACTCAAAACTCTTTCAGATGATAGCAAAAGCAATAGTCAGTAAAAACTTGAAGAAAAGACAAATAGTAATCCCCAATAAAGACTATTTTAAAGAGCCACTTCATGTACCTCAAACTCCATTTTCAAATACTCATGAGGTGTCAAGGAGATCTGAATCACCCTGGCTCGGCTGATCCTCTCCTACCTCTCACAACCAACAGCACATACAGTCTCACATCTGCGACTCAATCTGCACACAGCAGCATGCCTGGTCGAAGATTTGTGGCTGCCCTTGCATCTCTCAGCACACCAACCCTTGCAACTATATCTCTGCTTGCATCGCACAGTACACATATCCAAGCAGCTGCAGACGGCCTCTCCCTTCCCAGTTCTAGTATTCATGTACCTGTGTTCTCTTCTGCACTTTAAAACACAGAAAGCCCTTATCGTCATACCTTCAGTGAAATGTCAGAGCAGTGTAGTGAATGTTCTAGTGATTTTCTACATATAAATAAAGTCAATGTAATACAACCTAAATCTGTTATGTCAAGTTTTTGGGCAGTCAGAATCCTTCATTAAATCCATGAATCTATGACATATAATGAATTACTTGTTGTGACTATGATGGGGGAAAGCTGTATATTTAAGAAGTTCTTGAGGTAAAATTTCCTAATTTGCCTTTGTAGAGAGGGTTTTATATCTTGTCTGGTATGAAAATTAAACTCTTTGTTATAAAAATTATCACAAAAGATGTTTTTCCAAACTTTTATATCTGGTAGACTGCACCGAAGGCGTAGATATCTTGAAAAAGGCACTTTCATGAAACTGCAAAGTATTTTTAAAGTCTAGGGTGCAAAAACCCCTTGAGCCAGTCCTGATTATAACCATAAGGATTGTTGCTGTTTTGTCCAGCCAAGCAATACCACTTGTAGGAAATTTGCATTAGTAAAGATTCAGAAAAAGGTTCATCAAAATTTGATTCAGTTTTGATAAGTACATGTGAATATGAAACTTTCTAGCAGTGTACACTTTGTTTTGTTTTTTTCTTTTTATTGTTTTTTTTCTTTTTATATTTTACACATTAATGCCAAACAAACAATTTCATTAATTTTTGGTGTAGTTTGGTTAATGGTTTTGGTTCAATTTCCGTTAGTTTTGACTAGTATAGTGTTTTAGCAGCTCCCACTTTGTTTTTTTAATATTCCGCAAATGAATGCCAAACAAATACTGAAAGTAGGTAAACAAACAATTAAAATATGTTCTAAAGTATTTTTTTAAATGGGTGCCGCCAGCTTCACATAGTTGCTTATACAAAATATCCTTGGATTTGGTCAAGGAAAGAGATACGAATTAAACACAAGTAGTATGGCATGACTATATTTAAATTTAACGTAGTTATAACATGTAGTAAAGGGAAAAGAGAATTAGTGGTGATAATTGCTGGCAATAGAATTTGAAAACTGTGGAATGGAAATGGAAAGGTCCAAGTAGGTTTTTATGTACTGAGATGATAGGTTAACTTTCATAGAATGTGGCTAATTCTGAAGGTCCTTGAGTTAGGCTGCACATGAATTTGGATTGTTCCTAATAAGGATGAGATCTCCAATTTGGAAGGTGTATTATGTTATTTTTAATGGCCAAAAGTTACTGTTAATGATGAAATGCAGGGCTCATTTTCTGTTGTGAATGACCAGCTCAGATCAAATATTGGTGAACAAATTTAAGAACTCTACATAAAATTGAACTAAATACAAATGGTGGTCTAAAATCATTACTGATTGCAATAACCTTTCTAAACAAAACTTTTTCATCAATAAAGAGAGACATATTACTTACTGGCAGTTCATCTTTGCCATTCCAAATTCCAGTGACTTGTCGTTGTTGCATGACTTGCTTAATGTTCAGGAGGGCTGGTAATGCTGTACAACCCGCATTAATACTGAAAACAAAACTAGATTAGATTCTCACTTTTATATTATCAGCACAACATACTAACTTCTCTTCTTGAACAACACACATACGCAATTCAAATTTCAGCATTTTACTGTAGCTGTTAAAGTGTTAGCTGATGTACACCCAGTACATAGATCAGCTGGTCAGCTGATCAGAGTTTGGCCAAAATAATAATAATAATTCATTAGACTAATGGTTATAGTCTCGGCTCTCTAACCGAGAGATCACAGGTTCAAATCCTGGGCAGGTCCAATCATGTACTTTGACAATGAAAACCAGTGCACATCGAAGCCAGCATAGCTAAGAAGTTGAGGCTTAAATGAGATAAAAACAAATTGTTGTTTACTTTTGACTTT